>NC_092714.1:116154983-116762583 GCF_047496885.1 Scyliorhinus torazame
GGTCGGCAGAAAGCGGGTAATTATAGGCCGGTAAGCTTAACTTCGGTTGTCGGGAAAATGCTGGAATCTATCATTAAGGAGGAAATAGCGGGGCACCTGGAGGGAAATTGTCCCATTGGGCAGACGCAGCATGGGTTCACAAAGTGTAGGTTGTGTCTGACTAATTTGGTAGAATTTTTTGAGGACGTTACCAGTGCAGTAGATAACGGGGAGCCAATGGATGTGGTATATCTGGATTTCCAGAAAGCTTTTGACAAGGTGCCACACAAAAGGTTGCTGCATAAACTAAAGATGCATGGCATTGAGGGTAAAGTGATAGCATGGGTAGAGGATTGGTTAACTAACAGAAAGCAGAGAGTGGGGATAAATGGGTGTTTCTCTGGTTGGCAACCTGTAACTAGTGGGGTCCCTCAAGGATCAGTGTTGGGCCCGCAGTTGTTCACAATTTACATAGACGATTTGGAGTTGGGGACCAAGTGCAATGTGTCAAAGTTTGCAGACGACACTAAGATGAGTGGTAAAGCAAAAAGTGCAGAGGATACCGGCAGTCTGCAGAAGGATTTGAATAGGTTAGGTGAATGGGCTAGGGTCTGGCAGATGGAATTCAATGTTGCCAAGTATGAGGCTATCCATTTTGGGAGGAATAACAGCAGAATGGATTATTATTTAAACAGTAAGATGTTAAAACATGCTGCTGTGCAGAGGGACCTGGGTGTGCTGGCGCACGAGTCGCAAAAAGTTGGTGTGCAGGTGCAACAGGTGATTAAGAAGGCTAATCGAGTTTTGTCTTTCGTTGCTAGAGGAATGGAGTTCAAGACTAGGGAGATTATGCTGCAATTGTATAGGGTGTTGGTGAGACCGCATCTGGAGTATTGTGTTCAGTTTTGGTTTCCTTACCTGAGAAAGGACATATTGGCACTGGAGGGAGTGCAGAGGAGATTCACTAGGTTGATCCCAGGGTTGAGGGGATTAGATTATGACGAGAGGTTGAATAGACTGGGACTGTACTCATCGGAGTTTAGAAGGATGTGGGGGGATCTTATTGAAACATATAAAATTATGAAGGGAATAGATAGGATAGATGCGGGCAGGTTGTTTCCACTGGTCGGGGAAAGCAGAACTATGGGGCATAGCCTCAAAATAAGGGGAAGTAGATTTAGGACGGAGTGTAGGAAAAACTTCTTCACCCAAAGGGTTGTGAATCCCTGGAATTCCTTGCCCAGTGAAGCAGTTGAGGCTCCTTCTTTAAACGTTTTTAAGAAAAAGATAGATACCTTTCTAAAGAATAAAAGGATTCGGGGATATGGTGTACGGGCCGGAGAGTGGAGCTGAGTCCACAAAGATCAGCCATGATCTCATTAAATGGCGGAGCAGGCTCGAGGGGCCAGATGGCCTACTCCTGTTCCTAGTTCTTATGTTCTTATGTTAAAACAAGCTGAATTTAAACACAGAGTTAATCACATTAACGTGAAAAAAATAGCTTTACAATTATCGGTTCTTAAACACAAGGAAAAACTGAAACTTACAATCAATACCTGCTGCTAACTCCAATTAAGCAACCCGATACAGTTCAAATGCTACTTATAAATAAAGTTAACAAAACAGTTTTACTTGCTTAGCTGTGTGGAGACTTTTAGAGAGCGTCCCTTTCAAGACCAGATTCAGTATACTTCTGCTCAACCTAACAGCATTTGGCAAAACTGCTGTTCAACTTAAAATCCTATTACAGACTGCAAAGCTAAAGACAGACCTGGATCCTCCCATTAATTGCATCAGGTGTATCCCACTAAGTTCCATAATATGCAAAGCTAGGACTAAATCCCACTCTCTCATAAATTATCTACATGCCAGGGAATCTCCAGCAATCAAAATACAATTCCATTTGCCCTTTATCTGTTACCAAGTAAGCAGTTAAAATCAATAATTACCTCACTCTTTTACGACTCCTTAATTACAGTCTGGATACCTTGACCTAGGTTATTTTTATCAATATCACTGCAGCAAATGTATACCTTAACCTCAGCTTTTAAAAAAATTACTGCAACATATGTAAAATATAATGTATAACAATTTCTACATTTATCGCAGTAAATAAGAACATGTTTGAAGGCTGGATATCCAACTCCTGTCCTTATGATGATTCACGTCAAAAATATCACTGTGTCATAAACAGTAGTGCTGCTGTTGTAAAGCAATGAATTGTGTCTGTGGGATTACCCTTTAACTCTTTTGCATTTTCACTCACCTCTAAATGGAAATTCTGCTCCTTCTTCTTTCTCATTTCTTTCTTTCGTTCTGACCACCCTGCTCCTTTCTTTTCCCTATTTCATTGGATTCCTCCTTCCCCTTTAATCACCATTCAGGAGATTAACATATTTTCGCCCATTTAATTTCATCCTTTCAGGATAAACATACGAGATTCTGAAATAAATCCAGTAACCCAACCGCCTGTCAACTGTTGATCACCCTCTGTGGAAAGAAATATTTCTAGACATCTCTCTGAAATTTGCCCTGGCTGTGGTGAATGGATGATGGAGGGTGGGGGGGAGGAGGGCTGCTCGCCCTCTGGTGGCACATATTGAAATCCGAGCCGACTGCTCATGATTTTCTGACCATCATACACACAATGCTGCTGAGGGGGAGGCTTCCTGCTGGTAATTGGGATCCATAAAAAGTATTGGATCTAATATAATACCTTTATTGTCACAAGTAGGTTTATATTAACACTGCAATGAAGTTACTGTGAAAATGTCTGTTCGGGTACACTGAGGGAGAAGTTAGAATGTCCAAATTACCTAACAGCACGTCTTTTGGGACTTGTGGGAGGAAACCGGAGCACCCGGAGAAAACGCACGCAGACACAGGGAGAATGTGCAGACTCCACACAGACAGTGACCCAAGCTGGGAATCAAACCTGGGTCCCTGGCGCTGTGAAGCAACAGTACTAACCACTGTGCTACCGTGCCTAATATCTCCCCCCAACATAAAATTTCTCCCCTTACAGCTACCCTCTACTTCTCTTTGACCTGTTACTAATTCACATTTGTGTTCTACTCTTCTACAGCACTGACAGTGGTTTGTAAAGGAATCTCTCATGATGTTTCAGCAAAGACCTTTTGAAACTTAATGCCTCTTCGGTCTTATGGCTGCCCCTTCTACCTGGGGTGTCATCTTCTGAATAAAGTCCAAGAGATCAGTCAGGCCAGGTTTTCCCTTTGTGAAACTAATGTTATTTGCTTTTTATTAGCTAGTTTTCAACCGGTGATGTCCCATTTTTCTTCCAGTGATTGATTCCACTGCGTTTCCATTTATTGAAGGCAGGTTAATAGACCTGGCATCTTTCCTTTGAGTAATGCCGGAAACTACAGTGTTCATTGACTCCAGTCAGTGCTTCGCCAATCTTCTACCTTGTCTCTTTAAATACGAAGACCATATTTCATCAGTCTTCGGAGATCTATTGGTTTTCGGACTCTTCAAGCTCTCCGGCAGCCCTGTTACACTAAACTCAAACGTTCGGAGCCCACTTGGTATGAGTTTGATGTTTAAAAGTACTTGGTAACTGTCTGGTTACATTGCAGAATTTAATCACGTGTTCACTTCTATCTTTGATTTTAACATATTGCCTGACTCTCCCTTATTGTCTAAGTATCTGAGTAAAGTTATATACTTTTGATTTTATCACAATTTTTGACCAATGTTGTATACTTTTGTAAAAGGCCCAATGTTCCCCCTCGCCTTTCTCCTGAAGACCAGTGCAAATCATTTATTTCTCTAATTCTCCCATTTCAGTGCATTTTTAAAATCAATTTTATATTTGCTACATTTAGGTTTGTACCTGTCCTGCATTTCTCACATCATATTATTGAAATATGTCGCTTTGTACTGAAAGATTTATGCATGATTTTCCCCATGTTTGTTATTAAGCCCAGATGGCCTTTTACTCCTGAAATTGGATACTAGAGTTGGTTACATGTTTGTGCTCTTTCCCAAAAAGATTGGAAACTATTGTACGGGTCATTCTAGTTTATTCTCTGTTTATTCTCTTATTTCCCCTTTCTTTTATGTTTGCCGTTACATTTTGGATCCATGGATGACTTATGGATACATGTCTTTAAGGCAGCCTGTTCAGCTCGCTTGATTAGAGAGCTGGTTCGTGATGCAAAGCAAGGCCATCAGCAGGGGTTCAATTCCCATACCGGCTGAGGTTATTCATGAAGGTTCCGCCTTCTCAACTTTGCCTCTCGCCTCAGGTGTGGTGATCCTCAGGTTAAATCATCACCAGTCAGCTCTTCCCCTCAAAGGGGAAAGCAGCCTAAGCTCACCTGGGACTATGGTGACTTTACCTTTGTCTTGCCTTTAATTCAAGCAGAAGGGCAGCACGGTAGCATTGTGGATAGCACAATTGCTTCACAGCTCCAGGGTCCCAGGTTCGATTCCGGCTTGGGTCACTGTCTGTGCGGAGACTGCACATCCTCCTCGTGTGTGCGTGGGTTTCCTCCGGGTGCTCCGGTTTCCTCCCACAGTCCAAAGATGTGCAGGTTAGGTGGATTGGCCATGATAAATTGCCCTTAGTGTCCAAAATTGCCCTTAGTGTTGGGTGGGGTTACTGGGTTATGGGGATCGGGTGGCGGTGTTGACCTTGGGAAGGGTGCTCTTTCCAAGAGCAGGTGCAGTCTCGATCTATGAAACAGTGACCTGTGTCTTTAATTCAAACAGAAGCCTGTGCTGTTTCAGACTGGTGACTGCCAACTGGCCGGCATCAGGGACGATTGATTTAGCTCATGACCAATAAGTTAGCCCAAAAGGCTGTGCTCTGCCCAGTAACAGATGGTGATTGGATACTATCCAACTGGAACGTTTTTCAGAGCCACAAGGTTCCATTTATGCTTTAATTTTTGATTTTGGTAGCATAAGAGGCAAAAAAAACCCCCAGCTAAATCCTCTCCAGAAAGCGGTTTCTAAGTGTCTCCAAAATGATCCAGCTAACTTTCTTTCCAACAAGCCTGTGTTGGATTCCTGAAAACAGGGCTTGGAGGCAGGCGATGAACTAAGAGCAAAGTTTGATGAAACAGGAGCTCTGTCTCTCCAAGAAAAATGTGAGTACAGGCTGCAAAAAAAGGAGTGTGATTTACAGGCTTACTGTGGAGACCCTGCAAGGAACCATCAATTGAAGCAAAGACTCTTTTCTCTTCCATTTATGTTTTTTCCTCCTCCCCTCCCCCTGTTCTTTTCTGTCTTGCGTGGGTGCATAGAGGGTGGGGAGGCAAATTACAATAGGAATTAGGTACTTATCAATATTTAACAATCTGTATTTGCTGTGTATGTCACCACTATTCTTGTTTTCAATCAACAGTAATTGTGTTTCAACTTACAAACCTGGTGACTGTAATTATTGAGCAGTCAAGGACCAAAGACTTCAGCATTTTTTATAAGCATTATTAGTTAATTCATTTGTGTTGTTACTCTGGGGCACATAGGGCTGGAATTAACTGTGCACTTGCCCAGGGTGGTATAACACTATTTTATTGCAGTCTGTACTAACGAACATTCACCGTAACCAAGTCTAGAAGACAGCTACCTCCTTTGGCTTGGACAGCCAGAAAGCAGCCAGAAAGCAGTACGTTGAGTCCGTTTCCATTTTTTTTTCTTTCTTGCTATCTATCCTTTCCATTCCTATCCTCCTACCCCTCTCCTATCTCAGTTCCCTCCCATTCTGTTTCCCATATCTCGTCACACGTGCTTTGCCCTTTTATTCTCCACTTGTCCTTTCTTCATCCATCCTCAATACCTCCTCCGACATCCCCTTCCTCAATTTTCACTACTCCTCTCTCGGCATTTTTCCTTTCCCTCATTTTCTTTTTCCCTTCCTTTTCTTTTTTCCATCTTCATCTCCTCCTTTCCTACTTCCTCCTCCCACTATCTCAATCCCTCTTCTCTTGCCATTCCTTGTCCCCACTCTCCTTTCTTCTCCTCCCCTTATCTGACTTCTATCTTCAATTCCCACTCCACATCACATCCAACTTCTTTACTCTTCCTCTCCCCTACCATCACCCCAACAACCTTTCTCCACCTCTCCTAACTCCCTTACTCCATTTATACTGACTCCTACCCTTTTACTCCCCGAATTCCACCAACCTTTTCCTTCCTCTACTTCTCTTCTATGCCACTCTTCCTTATCCCTCCTACTCCTGCATTCATCTCCCATTTCTCCTCCTCATCCTATTGTTAGTCCTCCTTTATACTCCTCCCCTGCTCCTATTCCTCAATCCATTGTTGCTTCTTTTATTTCTTCCTAACTCCTCCTCCTATCCCCCACTATTCCCCTCAATCCTTCTCCCCTTATGGCACAACCACATGAAGGGCATTTTAAGTGGAATTTAAGTAGTCCATGAAGTACGAACCTATGTGTGTATGTTTATGTAACCCACACCACCCCATTTAATTTAGGAGTGCTTACACTTGAAAATAACCTACCAGACAAACTTAAATAAGACAGAGCTTAACTTATTACAAAACACTACTGCTGAAAGTTACGCAGGTAAAAGTGATAAAGTAATTAACTAAAATACAGGTACAAAGATTAAAAGTAGATCAAGATATTTTTTAAATGCTCGGGCAAATGGGGCATGGCATGGCTGATAGATGCTTGGTATCTACCCTGCACACCACGCCTCGCGAGATCTAACGGGATAGAAACATAGGAATTAGGAGCAGAAGTAGGCAATTCAGCGCTTTGAACCTGCTCCGCCATTCAATCAGATCATGGCTGATCTCTTCCTGGTCTCAAATCCACCTCCCTATCTGTTCCCCAGATCCCTTTAACCTTTTTTAAAAATCAGAAATATATCTAGCTCCCTCTTGAACTATTTAATGTTGGACTCCACCGCACTATGGGGCAGCAAGTTTCACAAATTCACCACCCTCTACGAGAAGTAGTGCCTCCTCAACTCATTTTTAAATTTACCACATCTCAACCTATACCTGTGACCTGTTGTTCTAGATTGTCCCACAAGTGGGAACATTGGCCTAGATTTACTTTATCAATCCCTTTTAGTATTTTATATACATTGATCAGATCCCCTCTCATCCTTCTGAACTCCAGTAAGCCCAAACTGTTTAATCTCTCCTCATACCTCAACCCCTATCCCCGGAATCAACATGGTGAATCTCCTCTGAACTACCGCCAATGCCACCACATTCTTCACCAAATAAGGGGACCCAAAACTGGACACAATACTCCAGATGTGGTCTCAACAACACCCTATATACAATTGCAACAACACTTCTGTACTTTTATACTCCAGTACTTTTGCAATAAACGCTAACGTTCCATTTACCCTTCTTGTTACATTTTGTACCTGCATACAGACTTTGTGATTTATGGACAAAGACACTCAGATTCCTCTGCTAGATGCACTTTGAATCTGCTTTCCATTTGGATAATAATTTGTCTGATTATTTTTTCAGCCAAAATGTTCAGCCAAAGTGTTATCACCTCACACTTACCCACATTAAAATCCATCAGCCAAATGTTGGTCCAATCTCCTAGCTTATCTATACCTGTAAAATATGTATCTCCTCTTCATTGCCTGCTTTCCCACCTATTTTAGTATCATCCACAAATTTTGCTTTGTTACACTCTGTCCCTGATTGCAGATCATTTATATAGATTGAAAACAGTTGAGATCTGTTGGGATCCTAGGCACCCCACTACGTACTGTTCTCCAGCCAAAGAAGGACCCATTTAACCCGACCCTATGCGTTCTGTCAGTCAACCAATCCTCAATTCAATCTAGTATTCTACGCCCAACCTCCTGCAATCTCACCTTCTTGATCAATCTTATATGCGGCACCTTGTCAAACACCTTCTGGAAGTCGAGATTTGCCACATTCACAAGTTCCCTATTATCCACCTTGCTGGTCACATCCAAAAAGAACTCAAACAAGTTTGACAAGCATGACTTATCCTTCATAAAACCTTCACAAAATATTTGCGTCACACACTCTTACTATCGCAGAAATGAATTAAGCTCAGCTAGAAAACAAAGCTTTGAGCATCATTTTCAAAAGAAGAAGGTTCCACTATTACCTTCATGGGTGTCATTTTGTCCTTTTGACGATATCGACCCTTGACTACAGTCTTTGGGCCGTATAAAGGTATACCTTCTTTGGTAGCTGGTAGATTACAAAGATGGTCATTGATATTGTTGGCACACATTAACGATATCCAGTATTGCAACATGGAAATGCTGATGCTTTATCACAAGTGCCATTACAAGTCACGCATGACCCAGAAGAAAATTCTGTCAATATTTGGTATTTCTTGCTCGTGGGCAGTGTACCTCTAACTTCAACTCAAGTTCAAAGATGTACAAGAATGGATCCAGTTAAAGAAAAAGCATACAAAGTGGCGAGGATTAGTGGGAAACCAGAGGATTGGAAAGTCTTCAAAAGCAAACAGAGGACAACTAAAAAAGCAATAAGGGGGAAGAAGATGAAATATGAGTGCAAACTAGCTAGTAATATAAAGGGAGATAGGAAGAGATTTTTTCAAGGTGAGAGAGGCAAAAATAGACATTGGACCACTGGAAAATGTAGCGGGAGAAGTAATAATAGGAAACAAAGAAATGGCAGGTGAACTGAATAGTTACTTTGCATCAGTCTTCACGGTGGAAGACACCAGTGGGATGCCAGAGCTCCAGGAGAACCAGGGGCCAGACGTGAGTGCAGCGACCATTACGAAGGAGATGGTTCTGGGGAACCTGAAAGGTCTGAAGGTGGATAAGTCACCTGGACCAGATGGATTACACCCCAGGGTCCTAAAAGAGATAGCTGAGGAAATTGTGGAAGCATTAGTGATGATCTTTCAGGAATCGCTGGAGGCAGGAAGGGTCCCAGAGGACTGGAAGGTGGCTAATGTAACACCAACTGTTTAAGAAGGGAGGGAGGCAGAAGACGGGAAATTATAGGCCGGCTAGCCGGACTTCGGTTATTGGTAAGATTTTAGAGTCTGTTATTAAAGATTAGATCGCGAAGCACTTGGAAGTGCATGGTAAAATAGGACTGCGTCAGTACGGCTTTGTCAAAGGGAGGTCGTGTCTGACAAATCTGTTCGAGTTCTTTGAGGAGGTAACAAGAAAGTTAGACAAAGGAGAACCGGTAGACGTGATTTATTTCGATTTTCAGAAGGCCTTTGACAAGGTGTCGCAGAGAAGACTGTTAAATAAGTTAAGAGCTCATGGTGTTCAGGGTAAGGTCCTGGCATGGATAGAGGATTGGCTGACTGGCATAAGGCAGAGAATGGGGATAAAGGGGTCTTTTTCAGGATGGCAGCCGGTGATTAGTGGTGTGCCTCAGGGGTCTGTGCTGGGACCACAACTTTTTACAATATACATTAAATGATCTGGAAGAAGGTACTGAAGGCACTGTTGCTAAGTTTGCAGATGATACAAAGATTTTCAGAGAGACAGGTAGTATTGAGGAAACAAGGGGGCTGCAGAAGGACTTGGACAAGCTAGGAGAGTGGGCAATGAAGTGGTAAATGAAATACAATGTGGAAAAGTGTGAAGTTATGCACTTTGGAAGGAGGAATTTAGGCATAGACTATTTTCTAAATGTGGAAATGCTTTGGAAAGCAGAAGCACAAAAGGACTTGGGAGTCCTTGTTCATGATTCTCTTAAGGTTAATGTGCAGGTTCATTCGGCAGTTAAGAAGCTAAATGCAATGTTAACATTCATGTCAAGAGGGTTGGAATACAAGACCAGGGATGTACTTCTGAGGCTATATAAGACCTGGTCAGACCACATTTGGAGTATTGTGAGCAGTTTTGGGCCCCGTATCTAAGGAAGAATGTGCTGGCCTTGGAAAGGGTCCAGAGGAGGCTCACAAGAATGATCCCTGGAATGAAGAACTTGTTGTATGGGGAACGTTTGAGGACTCTGGGTCTGTACTCGTTGGAGTTTAGAAGGATGAGAGGGGATCTTATTGAAACTTACAAGATACTGCGAGGCCTGGATAGAGTGGACGTGGAGAGGATGTTTCCACTTGGAGGAAAAACTAGAACCAGAGGACATTATCTCAGACTAAAACAGAGATAAGGAGGAATTTCTTCAGCCAGAGGGTGGTGAATCTGTGGAACTCCTTGCTGCAGAAGGCGGTGGAGGCCAAATCACTGAGTGTCTTTAAGACAGAGATAGATAGGTTCTTGATTAATAAGGGGATCGGGGGTTATGGGGAGAAGACAGGAGAATGGGGATGAGAAAATATCAGCCATGATTGAATGGTGGAGCAAACTCGATGGGCCAAGTGGCTGAATTCTGCTCCTATGTCTTATGGTCTTAATGCACGCAGTTTTCGGAATAAGGTCAATGAGCTGGCGGTCCAATTGGAGACAAATGATTTGGTGGGGATTACTGAAACATGGTTGCAGGAGGATCAGGCTGGGAGTTGAATGTCCAAGGTTACTCAGTATTCCGAAAGGATAGACAGGATGGGACAGGAGGTGGAATTGTTTTATTGAGTAAAGGTGACATCGAGGCTGTATTCAGAAATTATATTGGCACTTAGGGCCAAAATGTTGAATCGATCTGGGTGGAAATAAAAAAACAAGGGCAAAACTCCTTAGCAGGAGTAATTTACAGGCCCCTGAGCAATACTTCCAAAGTGGGACACAGTATAAAGCAATAAATAATGAGGGCTTGTGAGAAGGGCACAATGGTAAACATGGGTGATTTTAACATGCATATTGACTGGATCAATCAAATTGGCAAAGGTAACCTCGAGAGAGATTTCATTGAGTGTATGAGGGATTCTTTCTTGGAGCAATATGTTATGGAGCCATTTTATTTTAGATTTAATATTATGTAACAAAGACGGGTTGATAAATAATCTTGTCGTTAAGGATCCTCTTGGGAGAAGTAATCACTGCTTGTTAGAATTTCAAATTCAGATTGAGTGAGAGAAGACAGAGTGTCATACTAGAGTTTTAGTGTTGGACAGAGGTAATTATACAGGCCGGAGAAAGAGTTGGCCCAAGTAGACTGGACACAAATAATTGAGGGTAGAACAACTGAAAAACATCACGGATGCTCAGGGAGATATTAAATACCTCTCAATTAAAGTACATTCCTGAGAGGAAGAGGAATTGTAAAAGGGAGAAAAACATTCCCTGTCTAAACAATGAAGTCAAGGAAGACATAAAGGCAAAAATTAGTGTGGTGTTGGGCGTTCTGACACACAGATGAGCCAACACAGTTGTATATGGTACAACGCTATTTTATTTAAACCTTCTATGTACAGTTTTGTCTTGATACTCTGCACGTGGGGATTCCCTGTTTGTGATGTTAAAACAGGTCGTGTCCGTGTCCTTTTCCCCAGACCTACCGTCCACCAGGTGTCGTGTTCGTGCTTTTATATGGTTCCTGTCTTTGTGTGTGATTGGTTGTGGTGTTGTGTGTTCTGATTTGTCTGTTGGTGTGTCCATCATGATGTGTGTGTTTGAATATCATGACATCCTCCCTTTTTACAAAGATATGTGCCTACGTGGTAATAAATATAATCGTGTCGTGAGTGCATCTAAGAGTGTGTGTGTGTTGTGTAACAGCATGTGCATGTGACGTAACTATTTACATGGGGCGATGTCGGGTGCGTCACATCAACAAGGTTGTACCATAACAGAACATGAATGCGAACGAGAAAAAAAACTTGAACAGTGGTCCAGTCAGACGATATCTGGAACGATAAACAACAACAGGTTATAATACAGAAGTGTGTAACTTTTTGAACATATGAACGGTGTTATAAGTCCAGTCTAATGGGCTTGCGACGAGTTCGGGTTGACCGTCAGGGTGGCACACCACTCATCGGCTGGATTGATGGCATTGACCTTGTTGACATCGATGACGGAAACGCGGAAGGCATCCTGGTCATCTGCATCACTTAACTGGAAGTCTTGATGCGTGGGCTGGACGGTCCTGACTTGTCTGCGAGATTGTTGGGGATGTGCAGGATCCATGGGTTGAGCCGCACGACAGTGGGCAGCATAGTGGCCCATCTTGCCACATCTGAGGCACTGTCGGTTTTTAGCAGGACATTGCCCTTTTAAGTGTACAGCTCCACAATTGCCGCACGTCATGACGTCACGGCGTTCGTTGCGCCACTGCGCATGCGCAGTGCGATCTTGCGGTGGGCGCGCCTGCGCAGTGCGTCCCTCGATGTGGCCGTTATTTTTGGCGTGCACCAGCGCGGGAGACCGCGAAAAGAGCGGGAAGCGGCCGCTCTCGTCGGGGCCGCGGGTCGGGAAGTAACCAACGGCCTGGATGCGTTCGGCGTTGTGGGCGGCCTGTCTTGCCGATTCAACGGCAGGGGACCCCCTCTGTGCCAATTCGGACACCTGAAATCGGCAAAACGGCTGGTTGCATTCTCGTGGAGGACACAGGCTTCCACAGCAGACGCTAAGGTGAGGCCTTTTATTTTACGAAGCTGCCGGCGTAGGCCACTGGAGGCAACGCCAAAAACAATCTGGTCCCTGATCATGGACTCTGTGGTGCTGCCGTAACCGCAGAGCTGCGCTAGAATTCGGAGGTGCGTCAAAAAGGGTTGAAAAAGCTCCTCCTTACCTTGCAGGCGTTGCTGAAAGAGGTATCTTTCAAAACTTTCATTCACTTCAACATTAAAGTGCTGGTCCAGTTTGAGGATGACCAATCATACTTGGATTGGTTTTCCCCTTCTTCGAACACCAGTGAGTTGAAGACGTCGAGGGCGTGCTGCCCTGCGTAGAAGAGGAGCAGTGCAATCTTCGTTTCATCCGAGGCACTCTGTTTCTCGTTGGCTAGGATGTACAGGTCAAATCGCTGCCTGAAGAGCTTCCAATTGGTACCTAGGTTCCCCGCGACTTGCAACGGCTGCGGTTTGTCGGTGCGGTCCATGTCCAGAATGGCAGGTTAGTTGGCAGGTATCGATCCACTCCTGTACCATGTGGTGTTGGGTGTTCTGACACACAGATGAGTCAACACAGTTGTATATGGTACAACGCTATTTTATTTAAACCTTCTATGTACAGTTTTGTCCTGATACTCTGCACGTGGGGATTCCCTGTTTGTGATGTTAAAACAGGTCGTGTCCGTGTCCTTGTCCCCAGACCTACTGTCCACCAGGTGTCGTGTTCGTGCTTTTATATGGTTTCTGTCTTTGTGTGTGATTGGTTGTGGTGTTGTGTGTTCTGATTTGTCTGTTGGTGTGTCCATCATGATGTGTGTGTTTGAATATCATGACAACTAGGATATACCATACTGCAAAAGCCAGTGGTAAACTGGAGCTATACGAGAACTTTGAGGTTCAGCAAAAGGCTACTGAAAATAAAATCAGAAGAGTCAAGGTGAACTATAAAAGGAAACTAGCAGAAAACATAAACACTGATACCAAAGGCTTCTACACGTATATAAAGAGGAAGAGAATAGCTAAAGTAAATGTTGGCCCTTTAGAGGACAATACTGGTGAGGTAATAATGGGGAAGACAGGTGGCAGAGGCACTGAACCAATATTTTGCCTTTGTCTTCACGTGAGACGATAATAAAAATGTTCCAAAAACGGCAGTTAATACAGAAGAACTTGGTGCAATAACCATCACTAGGGAGACGGTTTTGAATAAACTAATGGGATTAAAGGCAGATAAGTCTCTGGGACCTGATAGCCTGCACCCTAGGGTATTAAGGAAGGTGGCAGCGTAGCTAGGAGATACATTGGTTATGATATTTCAGAATTCACTGGAAGAGTCCCGGTGGATTGGAAGCACACTAGTGTACCAACCCTATTCAAAAAGGTGAGTGGCAAAAAGTAGGAAACTATAGATTGGTTAGATTGACCTCTGTTGTGGGGAAGTTACTGGAATCAATCATTAAGGAGGAGATGACTGAACATTTGGAAAGACAAAGCTCAATCACCATTGTCTGCATGATTTTATGAAGGGTAAGTCAAGCTTGACAAACTTGCTTGAGTTCTTTGAGGACATAACCAGCAAGGTGGATAATGGGAAACCTGTCGATGTGATATAGCTAGACTTCTAGAAGGCATTTGACAAGGTGCCACATAAAAGTATGATCCAGAAGGTGAGATTGCAGGGGATTGGGGGTAAAGTACTAGATTGGATTGAGAATTAGCTGACTGACAGAAAGCAGAGGGTCAGGATAAATGGGTCCTTCTCTGGCTGGCAATGTGTAACTACTACGGGACCTCAACTGTTTACAATCTATATAAAGATCTGCAGGCAGGGACAGAGTGTAGCATAGCAAAATTTGCCGATGATACTAAAATAGGTGGGAAAGCAGGCAGTGAAGAGGCGATAAAGGGCGGATTCAATGAGAAAGTTTCTAAGTGTGGTAGCGAGTGGGAACTGCCGCGAGCTTCCCGTACTCAGCCCGGCGAGACATCGTGATGTGAATCACGCCCATTGTGGGCGGGAATGTATTTGGCAAATCTGCATATTAGAGTGAGGCAGCTAGTGCTGTTCCGTAGTGGTCCCCACAAATGGGGACCAGATGGAACAGATTTGGGGTGGTCACTCAGGGGATCAGAGGCCCCATGGTAGTTGCCCTCTGTACCGGATGGAACCCTGGCACTTCTGGTGCCACCTGGCACTGCCAGCCTGGCACTTCCAGCCTGGCATCCTGAAAGCGCCACCTGCATGCCAGCTTGGCACTGCTAAGGTGCCCAGGCAGCAGTGCCAGACTGGCACTGCCAGCTTGCAGGGGCACTGCCATGGTGCCAGGCTGGGACTTTGCCTGTGCTGGGATACCTTGCCCATGTGGGGTGCGGGTGGGGGGGGACCCAGGACCCCCTTATTGCATTCGGGCTTTGGGGTGGTATGGTCTGCGGGTTACATAGAACATACAGTGCAGAAGGAGGCCATTCGGCCCATCGAGTCTGCACCGACCCACATTAATCCCTCACTTCCACCTTATCCCCGCAACCCAATAACCCCTCCCAACCCTTATGGACACTACGGGTAATTTAGCATGGTCAATCCACCTAACCTGCACGTCTTTGGACTGTGGGAGGAAACCGGAGCACCCGGAGGAAACCCACGCGGACACGGGGAGAACGTGCAAACTCCGCACAGACAGTGACCCAGCGGGGAATCGAACCTGGGACCCTGGCGCTGTGAAGCCACAGTGCTAATCACTTGTGCTACCGTGCTGCCCCTAGGTTGCTTTGGGATGTTGAGAGATCAGTGGCACCTAAATGTAGGGACTAAGTGTGGCCTCACCGGGGCATTCTCAACTGAGGCCCCGGATTGCTACAAATTGCTGTTAGATGGCATGGTTTTTCTCAATGCAGTGAGTGCCAGGAAACACATGGCTAAACTCACTCGACACAGGACTCTGTTGCTATATGGTTAGATTGTGCCTTTAGTCTCTGTGCAACATCACTGTGACCCATTGTTTCTTTCCAAAGTGAAGGAGTAGAAACTTGATGGGCTTGATTCTCCATTTCAGCGGCTAAATGCCGGTGCCAACGGAGCATGTGTGATCTTTTACCACCCAAAAGATCGGCGGGAAACCTTCACCGATTCCGGGACCAGTGAAACTCCCGTCTCCCGTACCAAAAACGGCCGGAGAATGGCCGGGTCCCGGGCCGTCCATGCTCAAGGCTGACGACCTGCTGTCAATACAACATGGCACTGGCTATGTGCGGACCCGACCCACCAGCCGCGACCCCACAGCCCATCCCCTGGCCATCCCCCACCAGTCCCCCCAGCGCAGAAGCCCCCCCGGCCAGCGGCACGGATCCCGGCCGAGTGTGGCGGCGCAGGACACAGTCCGCAGCCACCATGTGTTGTTCCTGCAAGGCTGAGACCACACGTGTCCCGCGCCATCGGCAACTCGGCCCATCGGGGGAGGAGCATCGCGGGAGGGCCGGCCGATGACACGCCAACACCGTTGCAACGGGGCAATGCACGTGAACCGCTGACGCCTTTTCGGAGGGGCCGAGCATGCATGGCTGACCTGCATCAAACTGGCGGGACCCCGATTTGGGTGTCGGAGCCCATTCTCCGTCCGATCGCTGAACACAATTTTGGAGAATCCCGCCCGATGTTTGTTTTTGCATTTGCGATTGCTTCCACAGTTGACTAATCAGTATTTGCACTTTTCAGGTGGACTCAGCAGGTCAAGCAGGTTCTAGGAGACAAGAGAAGGTTTCTTGTTTCTCATTAGTTCTGCCATTGCAACACTTGAAGATTGCCCAGACTCTTTCGGCAGAACAGCATTTGTTTTCTTAGAACCTTCCTCCTTTATTCACGGTGGCAGAGAGAAAACCCCTCTGATGTCTCTGAGTTTTTCTTGGAGATTCCTGGCCGTCCCCGCTGAGAACTGTGCGCTGCTATTTGCTCTCACACTGCCACACAAGATTGCTTCTTACAAACTTGTTACTGTTCAAAAATAATACAATGGCTGCTATGCTAATCTTCAAATCGTTATTTCACTGAGAAAATAAGTGAATTATGTGGTGGCACTTTGAAGTCCCTTCCTTCCTGTTCTATCAGAGCCAAGGAGGTTCCACACATTTTTAGAGCATACAGCAGACATCCCTGGAAGTCTTTTTTATTTTACTGACTGTTTGTAGACAGTTCTAAAGCCTCGAGTTTGATGAGATTTGAGAAACATAGAAAAGGGGCTGATTCTCCGGTTTTGGGACCATGTCCTCACGCCGTCGTAAAAACTGTGGTCTTTTACGCCAGGGAAACTGGCGTCAAAAGGCCACAGATTCACCGTCTTGCAGGGGTCTAGTAGGCAGCTACCGTAGAGCTCGCATTTCCAGCTGCCGATACCGCCCCCCGCACTTCCGGGTCAGAGGTTGCTCATGCACACACCGGCGGCCTCCAGCGGCAGCACCGTGATCCTTGGCAGACTCAGCACACGGACTTGGACCGCCCGCACACATAGCCCCGAGTCCTGAATGAAGCCCCCCCCGCCCACCCCCCCTGCCCTCTGATCGGTCCACCCCCGACTGTGGTGGCAGCCGCCACGCGAGGTTCCCGAACAGCAGGACCATGTTAGAACCATGCCGTCGGGAATTCGGCCGGTCGGGGATGGAGAATAGCGGGGCGGGCTTCAGGCAATGGCCTGAGGCGGTGGATACTCAGTACGAGTACACCGTTTTTCGGACGCGGAGTATAGCGAAAGCGGCACTGGTCCCAATTTTGTGCGCAAATACGGATTCTCCGCCCCTTCGCCAAACGCGATTTTGGCATCAGGGTGTGGAGAATCCAGGCCAAGGTCCCCTGTTGTCTGTCCATTCTTCCATCATGAAAAAAGGTTTTTAAACTCAGTGTCAAGTTTTGAAAACAAAAGTGAGCCTTTAAAAGTGAGCCTTTAGGGGCTGGTTTAGCACAGGGCTAAAGAGCTGGCTTTTAAAGCAGACATAGGCAGGCCAGCAGCACGGTTCAATTCCCGCACCAGCACCGCCGTACAGGTGCCAGAATGTGGCGACTAGGGGCTTTTCACAGTAACTTCATTTGAAGCCTACTCGTGACGATAAGCGATTTTCATTTCATTTCATTTTTCAAAACAAAGAACAAAAGAACAAAGAAATGTACAGCACAGGAACAGGCCCTTCGGCCCTCCAAGCCCGTGCCGACCATGCTGCCCGACTAAACTACAATCTTCTACACTTCCTGGGTCCGTATCCCTCTATTCCCATCCTATTCATGTATTTGTCAAGATGCCCCTTAAATGTCACTATCGTCCCGGCTTCCACCACCTCCTCCGGTAGCGAGTTCCAGGCACCCACTACCCTCTGCGTAAAAAACTTGCCTCGTACATCTACTCTAAACCTTGCCCCTCTCACCTTAAACCTATGCCCCCTAGTAATTGACCCCTCTACCCTGGGGAAAAGCCTCTGACTATCCACTCTGCCTATGCCCCTCATAATTTTGTAGACCTCTATCAGGTCTCCCCTCAACCTCCTTCATTCCAGTGAGAACAAACCGAGTTTATTCAACCGCTCCTCATAGCTAATGCCCTGCATACCAGGCAACATTCTGGTAAATCTCTTCTGCACCCTCTCTAAAGCCTCCACATCCTTCTGGTAGTGTGGCGACCAGAATTGAACACTATACTCCAAGTGTGGCCTAACTAAGGTTCTATACAGCTGCAACATGACTTGCCAATTCTTATACTCAATGCCCCGGCCAATGAAGGCAAGCATGCCGTATGCCTGCTTGACTACCTTCTCTACCTGTGTTACCCCTTTCAATGACCTGTGGACCTATACTCCTAGATCTCTTTGACTTTCAATACTCTTGAGGGTTCTACCATTCACTGTATATTCCCTACCTGCATTAGACCTTCCAAAATGCATTACCTCACATTTGTCCGGATTAAACTCCATCTGCCATCTCTCCGCCCAAGTCTCCAAACAATCTAAATCCTGCTGTATCCTCCGACAGTCCTCATCGCTATCCGCAATTCCACCAACCTTTGTGTCGTCTGCAAACTTACTAATCAGACCAATTACATTATCCTCCAAATCATTTATATATACTACAAAGAGCAAAGGTCCCAGCACTGATCCCTGTGGAACACCACTGGTCACAGCCCTCCAATTAGAAAAGCATCCTTCCATTGCTACTCTCTCCCTTCTATGGCCTAGCCAGTTCTGTATCCACCTTGCCAGCTCACCCCTGATCCCGTGTGACTTCACCTTTTGTACTAGTCTACCATGAGGGACCTTGTCAAAGGCCTTACTGAAGTCCATATAGACAACATCCACTGCCCTACCTGCATCAATCATCTTAGTGACCGCCTCGAAAACTCTATCAAGTTAGTGAGACACGACCTTCCCTTCACAAAACCGTGCTGCCTCTCACTAATACGTCCATTTGCTTCCAAATGGGAGTAGATCCTGTCTCGAAGAATTCTCTCCAGTAATTTCCCTACCACTGAAGTAAGGCTCACCGGCCTGTAGTTCCCGGGATTATCCTTGCTACCCTTCTTAAACAGAGGAACAACATTGGCTATTCTCCAGTCCTCCGGGTCATCCCCTGAAGACAGCGAGGATCCAAAGATTTCTGTCAAGGCCTCAGCAATTTCCTCTCCAGCCTCCTTCAGTATTCTGGGGTAGATCCCATCAGGCCCTGGGGACTTATCTACCTTAATATTTTTTAAGAAACCCAACACCTCGTCTTTTTGGATCTCAATGTGACCCAGGCTATCTACACACCCTTCTCCAGACTCAACATCTCCCAATTTCTTCTCTTTGGTGAATACTGATGCAAAGTATTCATTTAGTACCTCGCCCATTTCCTCTGGCTCCACACATAGATTCCCTTGCCTATCCTTCAGTGGGCCAACCCTTTCCCTGGCTACCCTCTTGCTTTTTATGTATGTGTAAAAAGCCTTGGGATTTTCCTTAACCCTATGTGCCAATGACTTTTCGTGACCCCTTCTAGCCCTCCTGACTCCTTGCTTAAGTTCCTTCCTACTTTCCTTATATTCCACGCAGGCTTCGTCTGTTCCCAGCCTTTTAGCCCTGACAAATGCCTCCTTTTTCTTTTTGACGAGGCCTACAATATCTCTCGTCATCCAAGGTTCCCGAAAATTGCCGTATTTATCCTTCTTCCTCACAGGAACATGCCGGTCCTGAATTCCTTTCAACTGACACTTGAAAGCCTCCCACATGTCAGATGTTGATTTGCCCTCAAACATCCGCCCCCAATCTATGTTCTTCAGTTCCCACCTAATATTGTTATAATTAGCCTTCCCCCAATTTAGCACATTCATCCTAGGACCACTCTTATCCTTGTCCACCAGTACTTTAAAACTTACTGAATTGTGGTCACTGTTACCGAAATGCTCCCCTACTGAAACATCTACCACCTGGCCGGGCTCATTCCCCAATACCAGGTCCAGTACCGCCCCTTCCCTAGTTGGACTGTCTACATATTGTTTTAAGAAGCCCTCCTGGATGCTCCTTACAAACTCTGCCCCGTCTAAGCCCCTGGCACTAAGTGAGTCCCAGTCAATATTGGGGAAGTTGAAGTCTCCCATCACCACAACCCTGTTGTTTTTACTCTTTTCCAAAATCTGTCTACCTATCTGCTCCTCTATCTCCCGCTGGCTGTTGGGAGGCCTGTAGTAAACCCCCAACATTGTGACTGCACCCTTCTTATTCCTGATCTCCACCCATATAGCCTCACTGCCCTCTGAGGTGTCCTCCCGCAGTACAGCTGTGATATTCTCCCGAACCAGTAGCACAACTCCGCCTCCCCTTTTACATCCCCCTCTATCCCGCCTGAAACATCTAAATCCTGGAACGTTTAGCTGCCAATCCTGCCCTTCCCTCAACCAGGTCTCTGTAATGGCAACAACATCATAGTTCCAAGTACTAATCCAAGCTCTAAGTTCATCTTCCTTACCCGTAATACTTCTTGCATTAAAACATATGCACTTCAGGCCACCAGACCCGCTGTGTTCAGCAACTTCTCCCTGTCTGCTCTGCCTCAGAGCCACACTGTCCCTATTCCCTAGTTCTCCCTCAATGCTCTCACCTTCTGACCTATTGCTCCCGTGCCCACCCCCCTGCCATACTAGTTTAAACCCTCCCGTGTGACACTAGCAAACCTCGCGGCCAGGATATTTATGCCTCTCCGGTTTAGATGCAACCCGTCCTTCTTATACAGGTCACACCTGCCCCGGAAGAGCTCCCAGTGGTCCAGATAATGGAAACCCTCCCTCCTACACCAGCTGTTTAGCCACGTGTTTAGCTGCTCTATCTTCCTATTTCTAGCCTCACTGGCACGTGGCACAGGGAGTAATCCTGAGATTACAACCCTCGAGGTCCTGTCTTTTAACTTTCTGCCTAGCTCCCTGAACTCCTGCTGCAGGACCTCATGCCCCTTCCTGCCTATGTCGTTAGTACCAATATGTACAACGACCTCTGCCTGTTTGACCTCCCCCTTCAGGATGCCCTCTACCCGTTCGGAGACATCCTGGACCCTGGCACCAGTTGTCCTTAAAATCTGTAATGTCGTAATTACACATGTGTCACCATCACCGTTCTCCCCGACAGTTCCTCCGATCTCTCATTCCTCCCCCTCTTTGTTCTCTGTCACTCCACCCATCCTCCACCTTCCACTTCACTCCTTCCACATTCTTTATCTTTTCCTGTCTGCTCCTGTCCATTGACTTACTCTCTTTTCCCCATCAGAAATGAGTATTTGTTACAATGAAGGTGGACATCTGCAGTCGATAGGCCTGCTGACAGTGAGTGCCGAGACTCAAGTATAGGAATGATGGTTACTAAAGCGCTGAAGCATGATAAGGGATAAACATTGAAGTGTACCCTAGCGGGGAGTCAATGGATTCAGAACACAGCAGGTGAGAAGCATGAAGGTGAATAATGATTGGAAGATATATGTTGACTTGGAGTTAGAATGACTCATTATAATCAGAACATATATTATGTGACTGATTTTAAAGCCCTTTACTCCTGCCCCATGGGAACGTTACATAGGAGGCCTAAAATCTGCGAATCTACTTACCAGTGGACTCCATGGAAGGCTGCACTCTTCATTTTTTCTTTTTCAGTGGCTTTGAAGTTGGCCAAGGCTTCCACAGCAGGGGGCGGGGTGGGGAGGGAGGGGGAGGTGGGCGCGGGTGCTGAATTTAAATCTTCAAACTTCTGCCCGATAACGTATTCATTTGAACTTCTATTTTTGGGAGGTCCAGATGGGGTTAACCCTCTTAACCTTAGCGGGAGTAGCCAGTGACAGCCAAAATCCAATTAAGGTGAGATTGAGTGAATGATGTCTAAAGATAAAAGAACAGGTTAAATCTACTTTATGAGACCATGCTATTTATACTTTGCATAATTGGAAAGGAAGACTGTTTAGGGATTTAATTGAAATCAAACTCACAGGAAATAATGTTATAAACAGGGAAGGAGATAAGGAATAAATTATATTTGGAATATCGTCACTAATCATTTCAGTTAATACTAATTTGCATCTCATTGCTGGGAACGATTGTTCTGAGGTATAAATGTCCTACAGATGTACCAAGTCAAAGGAGTTGATGAATGGGGCTTGCTATTGATATTTATTACTCACCCCTAATGGCCCTTGAGTGGTGAGTGATAATTGAATTTTAATTTTGTTTAATTGTATGTGGGTGGGTGGGCATTTACTAGACTCTCATCTTAGCCCCTTATAAATGGGCAGAAGACTGGTTGTCACGTAAGGAAATGTATGCTTGTAGCTCTGCAAATAAATATAACATGTTGTAAAGCTTGGCTCCGGGTATAATCCAAACATACTGGCAGGAGGCTGTGGTCACTGGACTTATGCTGGCAAGCCTTAAGACTTGCTCAACCTAGTAGAGGATTCAAATATAAAGGTCCTCAATTTGACTGGGGCCATGGGAAGGCAAGACCCCCTTTTCTCCCTCTCTGACTTTGATGCCGGCATTACTGGTGCTAGGGATGGAGCATTGCCCTGAGTTGTCTGAGGGAGAACTGCTACTGTCCTCTGGGCCAGACACTCAGAGGATCACGGGGAGGACCCCATTGCTGTTGATCCTGGGACAGCTCTGTGCAGTGGGCGACTTTGTCGCTAGTGGCGAAAAGCTGTAGGAGAATGGTGGCTTGTAGAGGACACCAGGGATGATTTGGATTCCATTTCCATTGTCAGTGAGGCAGTGGATGCCCTCGTTCCCTCCATCGAGTCTCCTCTCATCCTCCTTGCAAAACTCTAGTTATTCCTGGCCAATAGCATAGATCCCCATGACAAACACCAGCTGCGGGTTGACCAGTGGTTGGATCTGGCACTGCCCGTCATGTCCATCTGCTCAGCTGTAATAGCTGTGGGTATGAACAAGGATGTGAGCCAATTCAAGCTGGGCTGGCTCAAGGCAATCTTCATTAGGCTCCCTCCCGGAGTAGGATGTAACTGGTGGTTGCTCCATTCTCTTGCCATGAAAACAACCATTGCGAGCCTCAACATCAAAGCAGCAGAGAAGCACGTCAAAGAGATCTTGGGTGGGATTCTCTGTGAATTGGCGCGATGGCCTGAAACCGGCGCCAAAAACGGCGCGAATCACTCCAGCGTTGGGCCCCCCGAACCGTCGCGAATTCTCGGGCCAGGAATGGGTTAGTAGCGGCGTGACGCCATTCGCGATGGCGTTACCCATCATGAATGCGCGCACTGTTAGTGACGATG
Organism: Scyliorhinus torazame; assembly: GCF_047496885.1. Taxonomy (NCBI): domain Eukaryota; kingdom Metazoa; phylum Chordata; class Chondrichthyes; order Carcharhiniformes; family Scyliorhinidae; genus Scyliorhinus; species Scyliorhinus torazame. The sequence goes on from NC_092714.1 coordinate 116,178,197, forward strand.
AGCGTCATCACTGCACGAAAGACGCCCCCCCCGGAGACCCGGCAAAATGGCCACCCTCCGCGCAGCACCAAGTGAGACCCCCAACTGCCTGCCCCCCTTTCCCCCGACACATCCCCCTTCCCCCATATCCCCCATATCCCCCACTCCCACATATCCCCCTTCCTCCATATCCCCTTCCCCCATATCCACCTTCCCCCATATCCCCCTTCCTCCATATCCCCCCTTCCCCCACATCCCCCCATATGAAATGAAATGAATGAAAAATGAAAATCGCTTATTGTCACAAGTAGGCTTCAAATGAAGTTACTGCGTAAAGCACCTAGTCGCCACATTCAGGCGCCTGTTCGGGGAGGCTGGCACGGGAATTGAACCGTGCTGCTGGCCTGCCTTGGTCTGCTTTAAAAGCCAGCTATTTAGCCCAGTGTGTTAAACCAACCCCTGCCATGTCCTCCCTTCCCCCATATTCCCCCATATCCCCCCCTTCCCCACTGCTATCTCCGACACCCTCCACCATCGCAGCGACACTGACCTCGGTTGGACACTTTAGCGATGAGGCATTTGGGACACTAACTGGTGAAAACAACACTGCCGTCCCGGTACAGCAGGTGAAGGCAGGAGCAGCTGAGGGGTTGGGCAGTTGGAGGGTAGCCCGGCGCAGGCAACCATCTGCCGCCCAGATGGGTCCGGGTTCCTGGAGTCGCCACACCTACCCATAGACCCGATGCAGTCACGGACCAAGGGACGATCGAAGGGGGTGACGGCTGGCTTGCGGCAGCTATAGACGAAGGTGGAGGAGTCCACCCGCGTGCAGGAGCAGGGAGTGGTGCCGGTCATGCGTGCCACCCAAGCTGACAGCGCATGGGTGGCGTCCACGATGGAGGCAATGGGTGTGACGGTGTCAGACATGGGTCGCAGTATGCAATGTGTGGGGCTTTCCATGCAGGCGGCATCCGTGGCCCAGGACATGGCTGCCCGCTCAACGCCGTGGCCCAGTCTCAGCAGGCAATGGCCCAGTCTCTGCAGGCCATCGCTGAGGGCATCGGCGCCATTACCCAGGTGCTGGCCGACATCGCCCAGACACAGACAGGGATGGCCAACCCCCTGAGCTCCACGTCTGCAAACTTGCAGACCCTTGTTGATACCACGGCGGGCCTCCAGGGCTGGCAGCGCCGGTGTCGGGGGGGCGTCGAGTGCTCGGTCCGTTCGCATCCCCGACCCATGTAGAGGCCCTGTGGCCATCGGGCACCCCGTGGAAGGAGGAGGTGCTACGGTCTGTTCTGGGTCCCCCTGCAGGGGAGGTCCTGGAACAACGCGACACCTCGGACTCCCCCCCCCACCCCCCCCCCCCGCCCCTCCGTCCCAGGTGCATCTGGTGGGCAACGGGCAGGACAGGCTGGCAGCTCGCCATCCCAGTCGCAGCCTGGCCCATCTAGGCCGGGCCGCCCCAGGAAACGGCCGCCAAAGGGGTCCCTAGTCACAGGGCAGGAATCACAGGAGTCCACCTCCAGTTCTGCTGCACCGTCTGGGAAGCCACCTAGACGTAGTCATAGGGCCCGTAAGGCCAAAAAATTAGACACTGAGTAAGTTGCCATGGGTGCAGGGCACAGATTAGTTATAGGGGCTAGGGCACGTGTATGAACTGTTTGTTATTGAAATCACTTTCACACCTACAGAAGCTGCCTTTGTGCTCTGTCCGATGCGTGCGGGGGTGCGGTGTGAGGTGAGCGCCAGTGGGATTATGAGGGGTGATAGAACGTCGGCTTCAAGTGAGTGTACCCCCCCTCCCCCCGAGTCACCCTTGCCATCCCCCCCCCCCCCCCACCGGGCAGACGACGGGACCGTGCGCTGCAGTGTCACAGCCGCATGCAGGGACGGTCTGGGTGGAGGGTGGTACTGTGGCCATGGGTCAGATATTGTCCAACGATGTGGAGTCCAGAGCTCATCGCCGAGTGGGTTGTCATCATCCTCCATGGCCTGCAATAGACACGCTTCCACCGGCGACCGAGCAGGATCCTCATGCGGTGATCGCAGACCACCTGCACGTTCATGGAATAGGTCCCCTTCCTATTCGTGAACACGGCCCTGTTACCCGCAGGTGGCCGCATGGCGACATGCATCCCATCGATTGCCCCCTGGACCATGGGCATCTTAGCCACGGCAGCGAAGCCCACTGCCCGGGCATCCTGGCTGGCCAGGTGCACAGGGAACTGGATGTAGCGGTCCGCAATGGCATATAGGGCGTCTATCACTGCGCGGATGCACCGGTGCACCGATGCCTGCGAGATGCCAGACAGGTCCCCATTTGGCACCTGGAATGATCCCGTGGCATAGAAGTTCAGGGCCACCGTAATCTTGACGGCCACAAGCAGAGGGTGTCCCCCCGCAGTGCCACGCAATGCCAGGTGTGCCATGGCTTCCCGGCTCAACCGGAGCCTCCTCCTGCATGTCCGGTCTGTGAGGTCCTGGTACGACGAGCGGGGCCGGTACACATGGGGCCTCATCGGGCGTCTCCGTCGCCATGGCACCATCACCACCTCCTCCTCCTCCTCCTCCTTCTCCACGTTCTGTCGTGCAGGCAGCCCTCCAGCCTGGGCGGCTGCCTGCCTCCCTGCGGCACGCTCCTCTGCGGCAGCTTCCACCGCCTTCCTGGCACGCTCCTGCTCCAGCTCCCCCAGGGCAACATGTAGAAGTGCGGCTCCCGCCACAGCGGCCAACATCGCCGGGTGATGACCAAACATAATGGCCTGCAGGGGGTGGGGGGCATAGACGACATGTCACCATTGTACATACCGCCCCCCCCCCCCCCCGAACCGCAGCCAGGTGCCATGGGCTGCATCATCGCGACTGTTGCCAGCAGATAGCCAGGAGGACCCTCCCCCTTCCCGACACGCACCGTCCCCAAACCACCCCCCCCCCCCCCCCCCGCCACACACCCTCTCCATCACTTGTCCTCCCCGGCCCCCCCCCTCCTCCCCGGCACGCACCGTCCCCAACCCCCCCCCCCGCCACTCACCCTCTCCATCACTCGTCCTCCCCAGCACGCACCGTTCCCAAACCCCCCCCCCCCGGCACTCACCCTCTCCATCACTCGCCCTCCCCGGCCCCCCCCTCGCCTCCTCGGCACGCACCCTCCCCAAGCCCACCCCCTCTCCTCCCCGGCACGCATCCTCCCCAACCCTCACCCCCTCTCCTCCCCGGCACGCACCCTCTCCATCACTCGCCCTCATCAGCCCCCTCCCCTCTCCTCCCCTGGCACGCACACTCCAACGGCTCCTGCGACCCCCCCCCCCCACCTGCAGCCATGCCGTCACTTCTCCGGCGGCCGCCCCATTCTGACCCCTACCTCCGCGCTGGCCGGCGTCAACCAGCCCGACTGGTTGACGCCGTTACATAGGTGGTTTGATTTACGCCGACGTGACCCATCCGGCCCGGAGAATTGGGGCGGCCCCGGGGCCTGTTGCATCGTGCCGGTCCTCGACATTCTCTGAGGCGCACGGTGCGATTCACGTCGACGGGATTTGGGGGGGGCCAGAGAATATCGCGGGGTGGCCGGGCGGGATTTACGGGGGGTCGGAGAATCCTGCCCCTTACCTTCTTGCTCTTTAAGGAAGGGCATCATCCTCGGGAGATTTTAACTGTATCCCTGAGGTGGGGTCTGCTCCAGTGCCACTTATCGGCAAGTGGTGATGGAGAAGTTGAGGGACCTGGTTAAGGCCTATAGCTGATGGACATCTTGTGAAATCTCCTCCCCAATCCAGTGTTTTTACATTCATGAAATCTGAAGGAGGATGGCCCAGAATTGACTGCTTTTACAATCCTCCAACATACATCTGTGTTTCAATGTCTTCCTTGCAGCCAATGCCATGCTCGGATCATCTAGTGTGGGCAGAACTAGTTCTACTCTGTATGTAGTTGGGGCCCATGTACTGGAATTTTAACAACCTGCTGCTGGAAGATGAGTAGTTCCAGGACTCGTTCCATTGATTCTGAATTGACTGGGGGAGGAAGCATGGAGGTTTCGATGAAAAACAAGCGAAGGTCCAGGCCGAGGATAACAAATCAGATGAAGAGATGGAAAAGCCAAAGGGAATTCCAGACTCTGATTAAGTCTTCAAGAAAGTGTATATATTCATTGCTATGATGCAGGAGCATGATGAGCCTATATATATATATTTTTAAAAATAAATTTAGAGTACCCAATTCATTTTCCAATTAAGGGGCAATAGGGGCAATTTAACATGGCCAATCCACCTACCCTGCACATCTTTGGCTTGTGGGGGCGAAACTCACGCAAACACGGGGAGAATGTGCAAACTCCACACGGACAGTGACCCAGAGCCGGGATCAAACCTGGGACCTCGCCGCCATAAGGCAGCATTGCTAACCACTGCGCCACCGTGCTGCACTATGATGAGCCTCTATTAAAGCATCTACAAGATGTGAACATTAATGTGGTAGTCACCACTGTTGTATTATATTGTATATATGGGAATTACGGTAAGGCCCCTGTACTACAGGTACGTGGGGTAGATCCCTGCCTGCTGGCTCCGCCCAGTAGGCAGAGTATAAATGTGTGTGCTCTCCGAACAGCAGCCATTTCGTCAGCTGCTGCTTTATTACATCTCTGTGTAATAAAGCCTCGATTACTCTCTACTCTCGTCTCGTCGTAATTGATAGTGCATCAATTTATGACACAGAGAATTTTCAGAGATAGACCTCCGCATCAAGCCGGATCGCCTGCAGCTGCATCCTCAAGCAGACAACGCCAAAAAGGACTTTGAACATTGGCTAGCTTGCTTTGAAGCATACATCGGCTTTGCGCCAGACCCAATCTCAGAAGCACAGAAGCTCCAGATACTGTACATGCGGCAGAACTCCAATGTCTTTCCCCTCATCCAGGACGCGCCTACCGATGCAGAGGCCATGGCGCTACTGAAGGAGAATTACGCTCAGCAGACCAACAAGATCTATACCAGGCACCTCCTATCCACACGGCACCAACTTCCCGGTGAGTCTGTGGAAGATTTCTGGAGTGCCCTGCTCGCCCTGGTGAGAGACTGTGACTGCCAGGCCATTTTGGCCACTGAACATTCGAACCTGCTAATGAGAGACCTGTTCGTTAGGGGCATAGGGTCTGACTATATCCGCCAGCGCCTCTGAGAAGGGGCCACGCTTGACCTCACGGCGACCAGGAAACTAGCGCTCTCGCTCACGGTCGCCTCACGCAAAGTACAGGCTTATGCCCCCGACTGCACGGCCCACCGCCCCTGTGCATCGTGGACCCCGCCAGCGCCACCCCATCGTGGACCCCATCAGCGACCGCCCTCAGTCAACCCCACGCCTGAGCCGCGCGGCAGCCAACCAACCCTGGTGGACCCAAGTGCTACTTCTGTGGACAGACAAAACACCCCCGGCAGCGCTGCCGGCATGGAGCCGCTCTGCAAGGCCTGTGGCAAGAAGGGACATTTCGCTGCAGAGTGCCAGGCCCGCTCAATCGCCGCTATTTTCCCGGCACCCCCCACGTGCAGCCAGTGGGCACCGGCATCTTCCTCTCCACAGACCACGTGCGGCCTGTGGGCACCGCCATCTTGCTCCACTCACAACATGTGCGGCTCGTGGGCGCTGCCATCTTGCTTGCCTCAGAACCAATGGGCACCGCCATCTTGCCTGCCCCAGGACACGTGCGGCCCGAGGGCACCGCCATCTTGCCTGCCTCAGGACACGTGCGGCCCATGGGCGCCACCATCTTACCCGCCTCAGGACCCTGCTTGTTGGCCACTTCATCGGGCCGCTCATCACCTCCAGCCACCGACGACCAGCCAAGTCTCGCCTCGGTCACAATCAACCAGTCTCGACCGCACAACCTCGCGACCGCTTCGACAAAGGTGAAGGTCAACGGGCACGAGAAATCCTGTCTTCTGGACTCCGGGAGCACTGAGAGCTTCATCCACCCCGATACGGTAAGGCGCTGCTCCCTCACGGTACACTCCCTCAACCAAAGAATCTCCCTGGCCTCCGGATCCCACTCCGTGGCGATCTGGGGGTACTGCATCGCCACTCACACCATCCAGGGCATAGAGTTCAGCGGCTTCCGGCTCTACGTCCTCCCCAACCTCTGCGCTGCCTTGCTACTCGACCTGGAAGTCCAGTGCAACCTCCAGAGCCTAACCCTGAAATTTGGCGGGCCCCTACCACCCCTTACTGTTTGCGGCCTCGCGACCTTTAAGGTCGACCCGCCTTCCCTGTTTGCAAACCTTACCCCGGATTGCAAACCCGTCGCCACCAGGAGCAGACAGTACAGCGCCCAGGACAGGACCTTCATCAGGTCTGAGGTCCAGCGGCTGTTGCGGGAAGGTATCATCAAGGCCAGCAACAGCCCCTGGACAGCCCAAGTGGTAGTGGTGAAAACCAGGGAGAAAAACAGGATGGTCGTTGACTACAGTCAGACCATCAATCGGTACACGCAGCTCGACGCATACCCCCTCCCACGCATATCTGACATGGTCAATCAGATTGCACAGTACCGAGTCTGCGTTTGAAGCAGACGGCCGCCTTTACCATTTCCTTAGGGTTCCCTTCGGCGTCACCAACGGGGTCTCGGTCTTCCAACGGGAGGTGGACCGAATGGTTGACCAGTACGGGCTGCGGGCCACTTTCCTGTACCTGGACAATGTCACCATCTGCGGCCACGACCAACAGGACCATGACGCTAACCTTTCCAAATTTCTCCACACCGCCACACTCCTCAACCTAACTTACAACAAGGAGAAGTGTGTGTTCAGCACAAACCGATTAGCCAATATCGGCTATGTGGTTCAGGACGGAGTTCTAGGGCCCGACCCCGATCGCATGCGCCCCTCATGGAACTCCCCCTCCCCCACTGCCCCAAGGCCCTCAAATGATGCCTGGGGTTCTTTTCGTATTACGCCCAGTGTGTCCCAAACTATGCGGACAAGTCCTGCTCGATCATTCAATCCACCGCTTTGCCACTGATGGCCGAGGCTCACCAGGCCTTCAACCATATCGAGGCCGACATCGCCAAGGCCGCCTTGCACACGGTCAACGAGACGCTCCCCTTCCAAGTCGAGAGCGATGCACCAGATGTCACTCTAGCCGCCACCCTCAACCAGGCAGGCAGGCCCGTGGCATTCTATTCCCGCACCCTCCATGCCACCGAAATTCAGCACCTCTCCGTCGAAAAGGAGGCGCAAGCGATCGTTGGTGGCTGTGCGACATTGGAGGCATTACCTGGCCGGCAGGAGATTCACTCTCTTCTCTGACCAACGGTCGGTTGCCTTCATGTTTAACAACACACAGCGGGGTAAGATCAAAAATGATAAAATCTTGAGGTGGAGGATCGAGCTCTCCACCTACAATTTTGTATCGCCCTGGTAAGCTCAACGAGCCCCCCGATGCCCTGTCCCGAGGTACATGTGCCAGCGCACAAGTGGACCGACACCGGACCCTGCACGACGATCTCTGTCACCCAGGAGTCACCCGCTTTTACCACTTCATTAAGGCCCGCAATCTGCCCTACTCCATCGAGGAAGTCAGGGCTATCACCAGAGACTGCCAGGTCTGTGCGGAGTGTAGACCACACTTCTACTGGCCAGACCGTGCACGCCTGGTGAAGGCCTCCCGCCCCTTTGAACGCCTCAGCATGGACTTCAAAGGGCCCCTCCCCTCCACCGACCGCAACACGTACTTTCTTAATGTGGTCGACGCGTATTCCCTCGGTGGGCAGCACGGTAGCATTGTGGATAGCACAATTGCTTCACAGCTCCAGGGTCCCAGGTTCGATTCCGGCTTGGGTTACTGTCTGTGCGGAGTCTGCACATCCTCCCCGTGTGTGTGTGTGGGTTTCCTCCGGGGGCTCCGGTATCCTCCCACAGACCAAAAGATGTGCAGGTTAGGTGGATTGGCCACGATAAATTGCCCTTTGTGTCCACAATTGCCCTTAGTGTTGGGTGGGGTTACTGGGTTGTGGGGATAGGGTGGAAGTGTTGACCTTGGGTGGGGTGCTCTTTCCAAGAGCCGGTGCAGACTCGATGGGCCGAATGGCTTCCTTCTGCAATGTAAATTCTATGAATTCCCGATTTCCCTTCGCCATCCCATGCCCCAATATGACGTCTGCCACTGTCATCAAAGCCCTCAACACCATCTTCGCTCTGTTCGGTTTCCACGCCGACGTCCACAGCGAGCGGGGATCTTCATTTATGAGCGATGAGCTGCGCCAGTACCTGCTCAACAGGGGCATTGCCTCGAGCAGGACAACCAGCTACAACCCCAGGGGAAAGGTGCAGGTGGAGCGGGAGAATGGGACGGTTTGGAGGGCTGTCCAACTGGCCCTACGGTCCAAACATCTCCCGGCCTCCCGCTGGCAGGAGGTCCTCCCCGACGCACTTCACTCCATTCGGTCGCTCCTGTGCACCGCGACCAACGAAACCCCCCATGAACGTTTCTTTGCCTTCCCCAGGAAGTCCACCTCTGGGGTTTCGCTCCCAACCATGGCTGGCAGCTCCAGGACCCGTTCTCCTCCGCAAGTATGTGCGGCTCCACAAGGCGGACCCGTTGGTTGAGAGAGTACAGCTACTCCATGCGAACCCGCAGTACGACTACGTAGTGTACCCCTAAGGCCGCCAAGACACAGTCTCATCTGGCACCAGCTGGGTCCCCACACGCACCCCTCCCCACCCCGGCACCACCCTGCCCTCACCTGGCGCACCCCACCGCAGTCCCCGCTCCAGGACAATCCGTCCTCCCCTTGCTCCCACCCGGGGATGAAGAGGATTTCGACAGATCAACGACAGATCAAGGCGCCCAATCGTCTAAATTTGTAATCTTCTCTGTAAATTTTAAAACCAATCTGTATGTATATAGTTTTCCACCACCCCCGCTGGACTCATTTTTAACAGGGGGTGAATGTGGTAGTCACCACTGTTGTATTATATTGTATATATGGGTATTACTGTAAGGCCCCTGTACTAAAGGTACGGGGGTAGATCCCTGCCTGTTGGCTCTTCCCAGTAGGCGGAGTATAAATGTGTGTGCTCTCCGAACAGCAGCCATTTCGTCAGCTGCTGTAGGAGGCCACACATCTCTGTGTAATAAAGCCTTGATTACATTCTACTCTCGTCTCATCGTAATTGATAGTGCATCAATTAAATATTCAGAGCACGAACAGCCAATGAGCTTTACCCTGGAGCTTAAGTTTGAACCAAATGAGTATTTTATGAATGAGGTCATGATGAAAGTATACCAGCTGGAATCGCGGCCTGACAATCCCAGCCGGAAAAAGTGCGCCCGCCGATCGGTAACCCCCGATCGCAGGCCTGGCCACCGTGGAGGCCCTCCCCGGAGTCGGCTCCCCCTGCTCCCCCCCCCTACCAGAACGGCCCCCGCAGCCATAACGCCGAGGTCCCGCTGGGTAGGACCATACGTTTGAATTCTTTGATGAACCAGAAATCATGGGATGCACAGGGTGCCAGATCGACTGGAAGAAAGAAAAAAATGTCACACAAAAAACCATTGAACCATTAAAACGAAGCCGAAGCATAAGGGTCGGGGTACTCGTCAAATGTTTCGAGAACTGTACTATAGGGCTCATTCTTCAATTTCTGCAGTCCTCCTGATGTTCCACAGCATGGAGTTTCAAATAAAAGTTCTTCATCAAACCTCACCGCTGACTTTGAAATTGGTCACCTCCTGAGTGATCACATAATTCCGTGTGCAATGTCATGTTTTACAGGAGAAGCCTTTGAAGATAATACTGATTCCGATGGTGAGTACTTCGATGTATGAAGAAGAAAGTAGAGGTTCAGAGGGTGAACCAGATGAGGATGACTATGAAACACCAGTAAGGTTGTTTCACAGGAGTGATGGTAAACTAGATGAGGGGTGGGATTCTCCAAGCCGATCGGTAACCCTCGATCGCAGAGAACCGGCGGGGGGCGCGCGCGAATCCCGCCACTCGGCTTCGACGACGGGACACCGATTCTCCGGGTCACTAATCTTGCCGGCACGGTTGCCGCGGCGCCGGTCGGGGATGTTGAAAGCAGCCCCGTGGCGATTCTCCACGCTCGACGGGCCGAATGCCCGCCATGCTCCGTCGAATCCCGCTGGCGGCGTTCGCGTATGATCCTACCCAGCGGTGCCTCGGCGTTATGGCTGCGGGGGCCGTTCTGGTGGGGGGGGCAGGGGGAGCCGACTCCGGGGAGGGCCTCCACGGTGGCCAGGCCTGCGATCGGGGGTTACCGATCAGCGGGCGTGCTTTTTCCGGTTGGGGGGGGGCCTATGTTCCTCCGCGCCGAGCCCCTGTAGTGCTCCACCATGTTGCCCGGGGGCCGGCGCAGTGGACGCCGCGACGCGCCTGCGCGGACCCGTGCTGGCCGTGCAGGGCTGGCTTTCGGCGCCAGCGCAGCACACAGCACTCAAACCGCCATTCTAGCCCCTGAGGAAGGGGCGAATGACTGGGCCTGGAGGCCCATTGACGCCGGCGTTGCTCGCGCCGGTTTTGACGCCGGCATCAACACTTGGCCGGGATTTCGGAGAATCCCGACCATGGAATCCTGTGAAGCGCTACTCCGATGGTTTGGCGGGAATGACGAGCTGATCACAAGGCCATGAAACCGAGAAGTGCGAAAGCTGTAAGATGGCATATGCAAAGATTGAAAGTGAGATTGCAGTAGCAGACACTGATGTGTTGGGTACTCTGAATCTGTGGAGACTGCGTTTACCTCTTCAGTAACATAGACAGGCTACCAACACTTGTAATAGTACAACTCTGTTTTACTTAACTAAGAGCTGTTAAACATACTTGCACTATGGGTCGACACTATGTTAGATTGACTGAAGACCTATGCCTAACCTGACCAGCCTATACTGCTAGCACATGGTGGATGTTTGTGCTACTGACTGTGGGCTCTGTCTGTCTCAGAGGCTGCATCCCAAATGAGCGGGAAAACTAGTGCCCTCTGTCTTTATAGTGACTGTGCCCGAACTGGTGATTGGCTGCTGTGTTGTGTGTGTTGATTGGTCTTGCAGTGTGTCAGTCAGTGTGTGTCTCTGCACCATCATATACTGATGTGTATATTATGACAGACACTTCAGATTAAAACAACTCAGCTGCAAACAAACTAATAATGGAAGATATAGTACCATTCTGGAGAAACTAGCTCCTGAGGTATCTGGTGAATTATCTCAGGCCTATAAAATGGTTACGGTAGTGGACCCCCCAATACTCAAGGTCATTCCACCGAAAGATGAATTAGAGGAGCAAATGGCTGTATTTGTATACAGCTGCATAACAACAGATGATTCTTACATCATGTTACCAGATGTGGCTGCATCTGTGTACAGTTCCACAACAACGGATGCCACGTATATAATATTACAAAACGAGGATGAGCCATTACTTGGTTCTTCAGAAAAAGATAACTTATGCATCGTAATTTCGAGTGACGAGGAGCCATCACTTGGGGCTCAAACACAGGATGTAGGGAGAGCACCCAACGTTGGGGATGTGGATCCAACCCAGACACCAGAGTACGAGGCTCTGCAGCCAACGGCTGAAGGCAGAGACTTGACCATAACCGTACAGACCCTGGGAAGTATGCCAACACGAGACGTCTCAGCAGACGATCCACATACGACTGCCCCCATGGCGCAGGTCAGCCGCAATAGGGGTGCTATCATACAAAGCGGAAAAAGAGGAGCAGTCACAAAATCAGGCATAAAATAGCTCTTGTGAAAAAAAAGAGGAAGTGAAAGAGAGTGGGGAATACCGTGAGTCCTACCGGTGACACCAAACAAGAAGACATTGGCAATGTGGCCGTCAGGCCAGAGAGTGCACGACACCGCAGCAGCAAAAAGCATCGCTTAAAGACACTAAAGAAGCTGGTGAAGCAGAGGCTGGTGACGCAGGCGTGGTCAGCAAGGATACCGGTCTTCAGGGCGCATCACATCAAAAGGCTAAGGCACAAAAGACCTGGGGCGAAATTCTCCGGTATCGGCGCGATGTCCGCCGACCGGTGCCAAAAACGGCGCAAATCGGTCCGGCATCGCGCCGCCCCAAAGGTGCGGAATCCTCCGCATCTTGGGGGGCCGAGCCCTAAACTTGCGGGGCTAGGCCCGAGCCGGACTGATTTCCGCCCCGCCAGCTGGCGGAAAAGGCCTTTGTTGCCCCGCCAGCTGGCGCGGAAATGACATTGCCAGGTGGCGCATGCGCGGGAGCGTTAGCGGCTGCTCACGGCACCCCCGCACATGCGCTGTGTAGGGAGTCTCTTCTGCCTTCGCCATGGTGGAGACCGTGGCGAAGGCGGAAGGAAAAGCGTGCCCCCACGGCACAGGCCCGCCCGCGGATCGGTGGACCCCGATCGCGAGCCAGGCCACCGTGGGGGCACCCCACGGGGCCAGATCGCCCCGCGATCAGGACAGCGATTCAGGACACCGGAGCCTGCCCGCGCCGCCTTGTCCCGCCGGTAAGAGAGGTGGTTTAATCCACGCCGGCGGGACAGGCATTCTAGCAGTGGGACTTCGGCCCATCCGGGCCAGAGAATCGCGGGGGGGGGGGCGCCAACCGGCGCAGCGCGATTCCCGCCCCCGCCAAATCTCCGGTGCCGGAGAATTCGGCAACCGGCGGGGGCGGGATTCACGCCAGCCCCTGGCGATTCTCCGACCCGGCGGGGGGTCGGAGAATCTCGCCCCTGCACGGAAACCAGTCTTCCAGAAGCAAATGTGAGGTTGGAAAGCTGACAAGAGCCCTGATGTTCAGCGGGATGATCCTGTCGGAGATGCTTAATGAGATTTAACTGAAGCACAGTTGAATCTGTATAATCATATGTCACATGTGTTAAATGATAATACAAATCATGGGCTGGATTCTCCGCCGGCGGGATGCTCTATTTTGCCGGCAGCCCGGGTTTCCCGACAGTGTGGGGCTGCCTCTCAATGGGAAACTCCATTGACTAGCTGGCATAATGGAGCATCCCGCCAGCGGGGTTAAATAGAAATGTGGCACGGCGGGGTGGAGAATCCAGTCCCCTGTTTTTGTACTGTTTTTATATAAATGTTAACATCTTCAAAGGAAGGGGGATGTGGTGATATGCCTGTGAATAGTATTGTATACAGTTAGCAATGTGACGTCCAACCAGCTGTGATGCCCAGACATCGGTCACATGATGTGGAACACTCGCCAGTTGGTAGTAAGGCATACAACAGGACAGTCGCACATAGGGTAGTTCCAGGAGAGTTCACGGAACTCAGATAGTAACTTAGTTTGTATAGTAATCTGTTTGTTATCTTTCCAAGTGTTCATCAATAAATCATCATTCTAGTTCAGTGTACATAATTGCAAAGGCAAGGTCACAGAACTCAACAGGAAGCAAAAGGGTGATGGATGTTTTTGTTTCCAGTGGGATTCATTGGGTTCAATACTGAGTCTCTTACCTTTTACATGGGAGTCGGCCATTCAGCCCTTCAAGACTGCTCTGTCTAGTAGTTTATATTAATGATTTAGAATTAAGTTTTGGGGTATGATTAATAATTTTGCAGATGATACAAAAATTATTCAACTTGTTAGATAAGGAAGAAGACTGTGGACTGCAAGAACATATCAACAGACAGGTAAGGTCGGAAGAAAGGTGACAGATGGAATTTAACCTAGAGATATGTGAAGTAAGGCATTTAGGGAGCACAAACAAGGTGAGGAGATACAGAATAAATGGTAGGAATCTGAGAAGTGTAGAGGACGAGTCGAGGAATACAGGGTCCTTGGAGTGCATGTACACAGGTCCCTCAAAGTTACAGGAATGGTGAATAAAATGGTTAAAATGCCATTCGGTATCTATTCGTTTATTAACTGTGGTTTAGGGTAGGATTTACACACCAACTCGCCGCATGTTTTTTGGCGATGGATGTGGCTCGCCAGTGGGATATTCTGGCCCCGCCGTTGTCAGCGGGATTTCCCTTTGACTGCATCCCTCATTCCTGGGAAACCCATGCGCTGTTGGTGGAACCGGAATATCCTGCCGGTGTGAACAGCAGGTAAATTCCGCCCATAGAATATAAAGGTAGGGAGATTATACTCTGACTGTACAATACACCGATTAGGCTGCAGCCAGTGTATTGCATACAGCTCTGGTCACTGGATGTGATTGCACAAAATGAGGTACGCAGGGGATTTATGAGCATGTTGCCAGAATTGTAGTATTTTAACCATGAACAAAGATTGGATAGACTAGTACTATCTTCTTTGTCTGAGAGACAATTTAATATCAAACTATGAGTGTCCTGGATAGAGTGGATAGGAAGGATCTATTCCCCCACGCTGAGAGGAAAATAATCTGGAGTCTTGATTAAAAGCAATTGGCAGGAAGGATTCGAAAGAAGTAAGGGAATTTTTCGCCCAGAGGGTGGTAGAAGCTGAGTACTCACTCCCAAAATAGGCGGTATAGGCAGAAATCCTCATCACATTTAAAAAGTACTTGATTGTGCACTTCAAATGCTGTCAGGTAGGCTAGGCTGGAGAGCTGTTTTTAGGCCAGCATAGACACAAAGAACAAAGTGGCCTCCTTCTGTGCTGTTAATATCTATAGTGGACTCGCCAACACTGAGGGCATTCAAATGGTCATTGGATAGACATATGGATGATAAGGGAATAGTGTAGATGGGCTTTAGAGTGGTTTTACAGGTCGGTGCAACATCGAGGGCCGAAGAGCCTGTACTGCGCTGTAATGTTCTATGTTCTATGACTTTATTATTCTTAATGGGTAGAAGTTTGGAAACACCAGTGCATTGGTATCGTTGAGCGAGTCCACAAGTGGCATGCTGTAGATTTCTAACCTTGCCATAGCTTTCGGAGGGGTAGTGAATGGTGGTTTGGAGGCCTTGAATGAAGGTTGTCGGGCACCCTTGCACTCTTGTGCCCACCCCAATGACTGCCATACAAGATTAGCAAAGATTGGTTTCTCTCCATCTGAAGAGAAACCCGTTGGTGCAAAAGGAAGTAACATGTAAAAGGAAACATATTTTTAGGCACCCTGTCTACACAAGCTCAATAAGCATTTCAATGAATCATAATGTAATATTTCACTGTGCATCAATAAATCTGTAAGAACGTTACAAAAAAATTTACTTGAGTGGTTGTTAAAGAAATTTTGTTAAGGGAACAATAGAGTTAGCTCTAGCGAACTTCACCAGAATATCCCCACTGAGAACAATTAGGTGACAAAACTGAAGTTTTAAAAGCTTTTGCATGGAGAATTTCTTCATGCTGTTATGGCAATTAATCAGCTGTCATTGTTCATCACTGCTGAAAGTGCTCATTTGGAAATGACTGGAAAACACTCATAGCTCCTTAAATGAGACACGGTGCTATTATGTTATAACCGTGATGGAATGTATTTTTCTTACATTTTTTTCTGCTTTTGTTCGCCTTTAATTTGCTTATCTTAGGGAATTATAATTGAAATAGCTGAAGACAAAGAAATGATCATATAACAAAAACAGCAAGTGCAAGGAAAGCTCAACAGGCTTGGCAGCATCTTTAGAGAGATGTTTCAGGTCAATGACCTTTCATCAGAACCCAGTTAATCCAGCACAGCATTAGTGCTCACTTTTGTTGACAATATTCAGCTCTACTTCGCCACCATGCACCCCTCTCGACTTCCCCACCTTTGCTAAATTTTAAGACTGCATATCTGGCATCCAGCACTAGATGAGCAAAATTATCCTTCAAGTGACTGAAACCAATGTCTTTGGTTCCCCCCTCCAATCTTTGTTCCCTCGCTGTATATCTCCCTGACAACTATCTGGCACTAACCAGAATATTTGCAAACTTACTGTCATATCTAATGCTATGTTGAGCGTCTGACCACATTTTTGCATCATCACTAAGGCCACCTATTTCCACTTCCGAAACATTGCTCAACTCTGCCCCTGCCCCAGCTCTTCTGCTGCTGAAACCCTCATTGATATATTTGTTATCCCTTAAACTTGACTATTTCAATGCAAGCCTGATTAGTCTCTTAGATGCTACCCTCTGTGCACTTGAGGTCATTCAAAGCTCTGTTGCAATGCCCCTCACAGTAAGTCCCTTTCACCATAAAACCTACGACATAGGAGCTGAAGTAGGGCATTTGGCACATTGGGTTTGCTCCACCATTTGATGAGATCATGACGGATCTGATGTGATAAACCTCAACTCCACTTTCTACCTTATCCCCATAACCCAGAAATCTGTCTGTCTCAGCCTTGATTGTTTTGTGCTGACCGATCTATGTTGGTGCCCAGACAAATAGCACCTTGACTTTACAATTCTCATCCGTGTTTCCAAATCCTTCCATCATCTCAGCCCTCCCAATCTCTGTAATCTACTCCAATCCCGAAACCCTTTTGAGGTAGATACACTCCTCCTAATTGCAGCCGCTTGTGCACTCTAATTTTAATCACTCCAGCATTGGACGCTGCATCATTAGTTTCCTATCCCTCCTTACACCACTCCACCTCTCTATCTCATTCTCCTCATTTAAGATGTACTTTAAAACATAGCTCTTTGACAACACTTTTGGCCAGCAACTCTGATTTCGCCTTATCAGGTCCAATGCTTAATTTTGCTTTTCAAACCTCTGTGAAGTGCCCTGGAACCTTTTACTACATTGAAGGGGCTATACAAATTTGTAAGTTGGTGTTTTAATGTGCCAGCTACCTTCCTTGGAACATCACAGCTGAGAAGTATTAGGTATCAAAAATGAAATTTAAAAGCCTTTGCTGAGGCTTTGTCAATGGACGGAGAGAGCCAGGTGGTTCTGTTTTAGATTGCAATGCTTACAATCAATCAAATGTTTCATCCCTTTTTATTTTCTTCCCTATCAGTAGATTATCACCAGATATCTCTGAAGCTGTAATGCTGGATTTTGAATTTGCTTTTTATTGGACGGCATGAACAAATCTTCTGGAGAATGTTTTGCTTTGATCAATTTGAGCTCTTGATTCTAGATTCAACTATGATTTATGGACACGATCGAATTAATCCAAGCTCTCAAATTAAACTGAATTGTTTAAGGAAACAAGAAAAGCAGCATTCAAAATGTTTACTCTACAATCTGATTCAATGGCCGCGATTAACTAAATGGGAACAAAGTCCCAGAGTGGGTTTAGCTGCGTGTTTCCCAGCCCTTGCCGCGCCGAGAAACACAACTTTGTTGAACGGCACGAGGGTGAGATGGGGGCCTCAGCGGGGAATGCACGGCCGCAGCCACACATAGAACACAAGAACACATGAACTAGGAGCAGGAGGAGGCCACCTGGCCCCTCGAGCCTGCTCCCCCATTCAATAAGATCATGGCTGAACTTTTTGTGGACTCAGCTCCATTTACCCACTAACTCTCCATAATCCTTAATTCCTTTACTGTTCAAAAATCTAACTATTTTTGTCATAAAAACATTCAATGAGGTAGCCTCAACTACTTCAATGGGCAGCGGATTCCACAGATTTACATCCCTTCAGATGAAGAGGTTCCTCCTCAACTCAGTCCTAGCCCCATCTTCTTCACTGCGGAGCTCTGCTTGCTGGAACTCCTCAGCGTAAATGGCGTCCTGATCTCTAGAACCCCGACGTGATGCCCGACCTCCCCCAAGCCCCAATCCATTATGAGGAAGTCCCAGGGCCTGCCCAGCACTCCCACAACACCTGCACAGAGCACAGCTGGCCCGATTGCCACCGCATGAAAAATGCTAGGGTGTCAGTCTGGCACTGTCAGGATGCCAGACGAGCACTAGCTGTGGCAGGTTACCCCCCTGCCCACCTGCAATGTCTCACGAGATCGCGTTAGATCTTGCGAGGCGTTGCGACCATGGTAGATCCTGGGAGAGGCCACTTTGTGCTGGGGCCTGCTACTTTTTGGGCGCAGTGGGGTTGTTTGATCATTGATAATAGTAATTTAAAGGCCAAAATGTCACTAAAATTTTTAAACTTGCCATATATTCCATCATAGACGTTGTTAATGCAATGATAATCGCATACCACAAAAATCAGGTGCTCTATGAACTATTTATTATTTGCAAATAATGACAATAATGGTTCTTCTTCATAATAATGAACATGAAGTGTTTCTCGTAGCCTCTTGTGTGGCGGCAGTAACCGCAACTTGCGTTTGTATACATATAAAGACAGGTTGGGGACAATTTCCATCGACCTATAACCCCTTGTTTGTGTTTATGGGGCAGAGGGACGGACAAAAAAAAATTCTAAAACCGACTACCCACTTTCCACCCAAGGCCCACTTGACTTGATTTTTGAGTCGGGTGCAATCAATCAGCCACACTCCTGGCAAAACTAGGCAAGAGACTTTGTAACATTAAATTGAGGTCCTGAGTCTATTTCAGTCCCTGCTGTAGGTTTCTATTTCTGGACAGATGGGTATGCAGTTTTTATGCTCCACATGATGTAACCAAGAACTAGCTGTCCTTAAAATGGGGATGACAGCAACCGATTAAAATGAGCATTCTAGCTGAGCCACAGATATTTAATGGCCCACGACTGTTCCCTTCACCCCCCCAGTCAGCTCCCTCCCATGCCTAATGGGAAGGTCATGAGATGGAAACATACAAACATAGAAAATAGGAGCAGGAATAAGCCATTTAGCCTTTTGAGCCTGCTCCGCCATTCAATATGATCATGGCCGATTTTCTATCTCAACATCATACTCCCAGTTCTTCCCAAAAACCCATGACACCCAAAAACCCATGACACCCCTAAAGTCAAGTAATCTACCTATTTCCTTCTTAAATATATTCAGTGACTTGGCCCCCACACCCTTATATGGCTGAGAATTCCACAGGTTCACCACCCTCTGAGTGAAGAAATGTCTCCTCATCCCAGTCGTAAGTCGCCTATCCCATGTCCTGAGACTGTGACTTCTTGTTCTAGTCTCCACAGTGAGAGAAAACAGCATCCCTTTATCCAATGGGTCCAACTCTGTCAGTGAGATCCCCTCTCATTCCTCTACATTTCAGTAAATACAGGCCCAGTCAACCCAATCTCTCTTCATACAACAATCCTGCCATCCCAGGAGTCAGTCTGGTGAACCTTTGCTGCATTCTCTTTGTGGCAAGTATATTCTTTCTTAGATAAGGAGGCCAAAACTGCACACAGTACTCCAGGTATTGTCTCACCAAGGCCCTGTATTGCTGCAGTAAGACATCATTGCTCCAGTACCCAAGTCCTCTTGCAATGAACGCCAACATAGCATATGCCTTCTTAACTGCTTGCTGTGCCCACATACTTGTTTTCAGTGACTGGTGTACACGGACACCCAAACTGTTTTGTATGTCAACATTTCCCAATCTATCAGCATTTAAATAATACTCTGCCATTCTGTTTCACCATCCATATTCACATTTACTCACATTATTGAAATGGAGACTTTACATTTTTCCATATTATACTGCATCTACCACGTATTTGCCCATTCACTCTAATTGCCTTCATTACTTTGAAGCATCTTAATATCCTTTAACATCCTTACCAACTTTTACAGATGCAGCATAGAAAGCATCCTCTCTGGCTGCATCACAGCCTGGTATGGCAACTGCTCAGTGCAAGACCGCAAGAAACTTCAGAGTCGTGAACACAGCCCAGTCCATCACACGAACTTGCCTCCCATCCATTGACTCCATCTACACCTCCCGCTGCCTGGGGAAACGGCAGCATAATCATAGGCCCCTCCCACCCGGCTTACTTACTCTTCCAACTTTTTCCATCAGGCTGGAGATACAGAAGTCTGAGAACACGCACGAACAGACTCAAAAAAAGCTTCTTCCCCGCTGTCACCAGACCCGCTTGTGGACTGACCTGATTAACACTACACCCTGTGTGCTTCACCCGATGCCGGTGTTATGTAGTTACATTGTGTACCTTGTGTTGCCCTATTATGTATTTTCTATTATTTCGTGTTCTTTTCATGTACTTATTGATCTGTTGAGCTGCTCACAGAAAAATACTTTTCACTGTAGCTTGGTACACGTGACAATAAACAAAATCCAAATCCAAATCCTCCTCACCACTCCCATTCCCACCATGTTTGGTTTAAGAATAGAGAAAGAAGCAGGAATTATGGAAAAGGAAATAGAGTGAATTCAAGTCAAATGCAGAACAGCAAACAAAAAGCATACATACAGCAATTTTCTGAAACTAATAGAGAGGTGGATGATGAGCTGCTGCTTTTCCAAGGCTAAGGACAGAGCGGAGGGGTGCAAATAACCCATCAATTTGTTGTGATTTGCAACTCAGGGGTTATCTCTTGGTCGCAGATGATTTACACATCAATAACATATGTACCTTCCCTCACTTCCCAGCACATTCTGGGTGATTAACTTAACTGGGATTCCCCCTAATGTTATATAACCATCAAGTAATTGCTTTTATGAACTTCTAGTGCAATTCCCAAACATGACCATTGTGAAACATGACCATTTGTTACCTTTCCTGCTAATGTGTTTGCGGAAAGCCCCCTCTCTTTCTTAAATCTTTCTCTCCCTCTCCTTCAGTAGTCTTTGTCCTGTGCCCTCCCCTCCTCTTCTTCACCCCGAAGCGCCAACCTTTACCTTTCCTGTCCTGTAGCCCTGCTTGTTATAATTTCCCACTTGCGATGAATGTAGGAATTTCAGGAGTATTGTATAATGTGTAAGAGTTAAAAGCTTGGAATAGTATGTGACTGCCGCAATCATGTTCTTAAAAATCCTGGTGTGAAAGACAAGCAGATGTTTTCGCTACAGAGGTGCAATTAACGCATCATAAAAATGAAACCATCATTCACTCGAACCATGTATATTGTTTACCTGAGGTTGGGTTAGTAGAATTTTGTTTATATAAAGAAGGCGCCCTGTGGGTAAACAATTAGAAACATTGTATTTAGCTTTCGTAAGATGATAGAGTTAATGGAAAGAGCCAGGGGCTGAAGCAGTCAGGTCTTGAGTTTGAATTCAATTAAAGATCTGACTGAACAGATCAGAAGCTTCTCTCAAAACAAGTTTAGTTAAATATTTGCCTGTGAACAGGAGGGGAATTTTTGTCAAAGACTAGCAGCGAAAACAGTAGTCTGAGACAGGTATAAATCTGCAGGCTGTTTCCTTACTAGATTTCTCTGTCTCCAATCAGTCTTTTAAAAGGAACACCTTTCAACAGTACAACAGGTAACCCTGTGTCTGTTAACTGTATTTAAAAGTGGGGTTTGACCTGAGATGGGTTTTACTTGAGCGGAGGTAAAAGTTAGCAGTTGGGAGTTAGTGCTTCATTTTATTGTTTAACATTGTTAAACTGGTAATTATAAACTCTTTTTTTTATTATGTTAAAATTAGTAATACTGGACGAAATTCTCCCCCAACGGCGGGGTGTCCGCCGACTGGCGCCCAAAACGGCGCAAATCAGACGGG
This sequence comes from Scyliorhinus torazame, assembly GCF_047496885.1. Classification (NCBI taxonomy): domain Eukaryota; kingdom Metazoa; phylum Chordata; class Chondrichthyes; order Carcharhiniformes; family Scyliorhinidae; genus Scyliorhinus; species Scyliorhinus torazame. The sequence continues at coordinate 116,199,629 of NC_092714.1, forward strand.
CATCGCGCCGCCCCTAAGGTGCGGAATGCTCCGCATCTTTGGGGGCCGAGCCCCAACATTGAGGGGCTAGGTCGGCGCCGGACGAATTTCCGCCCCGCCAGCTGGCGGAAAAGGCCTTTGGTGCTCCGCCAGCTGGCGCGGAAATGACATCTCCGGGCGGTGCATGCGCAGAAGCGTCAGCGGCCGCTGACGGCATTCCCGCGCATGCGCAGTGGAGGGAGTCGCTTCCGCCTCCGCCATGGTGGAGACCGTGGCGAAGGCAGAAGGGAAAGAGTGCCCCCACGGCACAGGCCTGCCCGCGGATCGGTGGGCCCCGATCGCGGGCCAGGCCACCGTGGGGGCACCCCCCGGGGCCAGATCGGCCCGCGCCCCCCCCAGTACCCCGGAGCCCGCCCGCGCCGCCTTGTCCCGCCGGTAAGGTAGGTGGTTTAATTTACGCCGGCGGGACAGGCATTTTAGCAGCGGCACTTCGGCCTGCCAACCGGCGCGGCGCGATACCCGCCCCCGCCGAATATCCGGTGGTGGAGACTTCGGCAGCCGGCGGGGGCGGGATTCACGCCAGCCCCCAGCGATTCTCCGACCCGGCGGGGGTCGGAGAATCTCGCCCACTGTCTTGTTAATAATGTTTGCTTTAATATACCATATCCCTATTTGTGTGTGGAATCACTCCTGGAGTGAAGTATTCTTCCTCACAGCCTGACAAATTAAATAAAGTATTGGGGTTTCTGTGCGGTATCCTAGCAACTGTTGGAATTTGGTCCAAGATCAGAACACACTCCCCATTTTCCCTTGTAACTTTCTCCTGCACATTTCCGAACTCAGTTCGTTCTCCACCTCTCTCTCTCTGTCCTCCTTTTTGTCTCAGAACAAACATAAAGAAAACTTTAGAAATGGGAGTAGGAGCAGACCATTTGGCGCCTCAAGCCTGTTCCACCATTTAGTCTACTTATGGCTTTCACGTTCCTGTCTTTTTCCATAATCATTGTCTCCTTTGTAGATCAAGCATCTGTCTAAGTCTGTCATGAACACTTTCAGTGACCCAACCTCAACTGCTATCTGGGCTAGTGATTTTCAAAGTTTAACAACTCTGTGAAAGAAGAAATTCCTCCTCACCTCTATCATTAATGGGCGGGATTCTCCATTCCTGCAGCTAAGTACACGCTCAAACGGAGAATCCGTGGGAGGTTCACGGCGAAAATATCGGCACAAACCCCTCACCGATTCTGGTACTGGTGAGGGCCTAGCACCAGCGCGACCAAAACTCCCGCCACCCGTCCCAAAAACGGCTGGAGAATGGCTTGGTCCCGGGCTGCACATGCGTACAGCTGATGACCTGCAGCGGTCGCGCTTACAACATGGCTCTGGCCGTGTGCGGACCCGACCCGCCATCTGCGACCCCACAGCCCATCCCCTGGCCACTCCCACCTGTCCCCCCCAGCCCTCACAGAAGCCCCCCCCCGGCCAGCGGCAGGGATCCCGGCGATGCTGGACTTGGTCCGTAGCAGCCACGACGGGTTCACGATTTGTGTGAGGTCACGTGTCCCGCGCCGCCAGGAACTCAGCCCATCGGGGGCACAGCATCGCGGGTGGGCCGGCCGATGAGGCACCAATGGCATTGTGACTGTGCGTGGTGTGCGTCACAATGATGCCATTTTGGAGGGGGTGGAGAATTGCAAACCGGAGTCAAACCGGCGCCGGCCCCGATTCTGGCATTGGAATCAATTCTCCGCCGATTACGATAGCAGCGTCAGACAATGGAGAATCACGCCCCTTATCTTTAAATTTGTGCCACTTAGTTCTAGATCATTCCACAAGGGGAAACATCCTATCAATATCATTGGTCTCACCAATGCCCTGCACAATATAACTCGACCTCCCTACTTTGTATTCGTTCCCCCTTGCAATAAAAGCTAACTTTCCATTTGCCTTCATAATTACTTGCAGTACCTGCATGCGGACTTTGGGTGATACATTATTTTTTTTTAAAATTTAGAGTACCCAATTTTTTTTTCCAATTAAGAGCCAACTTAGCATGTTCAATCCACCTACTCTGCACATCTTTGGGTTGTGGGGACGAAACCCACGCAAACACGGGGAGAATGTGCAAACTCCACACGGATAGTGACCCTGAGCCGGGTTCGAACCTGGGACCTCGGCGCCGTGAGAGTGCAGTGCTACCACTGCGCCATCATGCTGCCCTACTTTGTGTGATTCATATACAAGGACACCCAGATCCCTTTGTACAAGAACATTCTGCAGTCTCTCTCCAAATAATAATATTCTGCTTTTCTATTTTTCCTGCCAAAGTGGACAGTCTCATATTTTCCCACATTACTCTGTTAAACTTTTGCCCACTCATTTAACATATGTGTGTATATACCGTTGCAGATTCTTTGTATTTTCTTCACAACTTGTTTTCCTAATTATTTTTGTCTCAATGGCAAATTTGGCTAAATAATCTTAGTCCCTTCAATAAATTCATTAATATAGATTGTATATTAATGACTGATCCCTGCGGCACCTCACTAGTTACAGTGTGCCAACTTGAAAACAACCATGGGTTGGATTCTCCAATTGGCAACGGCAAAATCATGTTCGGTGATCGTCCGGAGAATCCCATTTTATGCTGAAATTAGGGGGGGTGCCATTTTTCAGACACTCTGCCTCCTTAAAACGGCGTACTCCATGCCGCATGCCATTGGGACGGCCAGAGGTCATTACCTGAGGCCCGCCCCAGATGGGCCGACTTCCCGACGGCGTCTATCGCGTGTCCTCTCAACCTTCATGAACCTGGGGCGAAATTCTCCCCCAACGGCGGGATGTCCGCCGGCTGGCACCCAAAACGGCGCAAATCAGACGGGCATCGCGCCGCCCCAAAGGTGCGGAATGCTCCGTATCTTTGGGGGCCGAGCCCCAACATTGAGGGGCTAGGCCGACGCCGGAGGGATTTCCGCCCCGCCAGCTGGCGGAAATGGCGTTTGTTGCCCCGCCAGCTGGCGCGGAAATGCGGCGCATGCGCGGGAGCGTCAGCGGCCGCTGTCAGTTTCCCGGCGCATGCGCGGGAGCGTCAGCGGCCGCTGTCAGTTTCCCGCGCATGCGCAGTGGGGAGAGTCTCTTCCGCCTCCGCCATGGTGGAGGCCGTGGCGGAGGCGGAAGGGAAAGAGTGCCCCCACGGCACAGGCCCGCCCGCGGATCGGTGGGCCCCGATCGCGGGCCAGGCCACCGTGGGGGCTCCCCCCGGGGTCAGATCACCCGCGCCCCCTCCCAGGACCCCGGAGCCCACCCATGCCGCCCGGTCCCGCCGGTAAATACCAGGTTTGATTTACGCCGGCGGGACAGGCAATTTCTGGGCGGGACTTCGGCCCATCCGGGCCGGAGAATTGAACGGCAACCGGCGCGGCCCGATTCCCGCCCCCGCCCAATCTCCGGTACCGGAGACTTCGGCGGGGGCGTGATTCACGGCGGCCAACGGCCATTCTCCGACCCGGCAGGGGGTCGGAGAATGACACCCCTGGTGTGGCGGTTGTGGACTGTGCCCAGTGGTGCCACAGTTGAGGGGGAGCAGTTCGCTGGCAGGGGGGCTTCGTCAGGGGCTGGGGGGACTGGTGGGCGGTGGTCCGGTGTGCCAAGGGGGGTTACAGGGGGCAGTATTTGGCAGGACGGGTTCGTGCGTGGCCAGCACCATGTTGTACGGCACAGCCCCCGCAGGCCACCGCATGCGCGGCCACGGACCCGGCCATTCTGTGTCCGCATCACAGGTAAAGCCGGGGCTTTATGTGGCATAGCTGCTAGCCCCCCACCGGGTGGAAAATCATTGCGGGGGTGGTGCCGATGTTTGGTCATAAGACTAGACGCATCTTCCGGACATAGCCGCAGACCGGAGAATCCAGCCCCATGTGACTCAATCCTCTGTTTCCCTGCTAATATATTACTCCCAACACCACATGCTCTTCTCTGACTATTAACTATTTATGTGACAAGTTATCCAATGCCTGTGGAAATACAAATACACTGCATATACTAATCTACATATAATATCCACCCTTTTCCATGGGCTCTAATAAATTTGTCAAACCTGGGCGAAATTCTCCGTAAACGGTGCGATGTCCACCGACTGGCGCCCAAAACGGCGCCAATTAGCCGGGCATCGCGCCGCCCCAAAGGGCCGAGCCCCAACATTGAGGGGCTAGGCCGGCGCCGGACGAATTTCCGCCCCGCCAGCTGGCGGAAAAGGCCTTTGGTGGCCCGCCAGCTGGCGCGGAAATGACATCTCCTGGCGGCGCATGCGCGGGAGCGTTAGCGGCCGCTCACGGCATCCCCGCACATGCGCAGTGGAGGGAGTCTCTTCTGCCTCCGCCATAGTGGAGATCGTGGCGGAGGCGGAAGGGAAAGAGTGCCCCCACGGCACAGGCCCGCCCACGGATTGGTGGGCCCCGATAGCGGGCCAGGCCACCGTGGGGGCACCCCCTGGGGCCAGATCGCCCTGCCCAGGACCCCGGAGCCCGACCGCGCCGCCTTGTCCCGCCGGTAAGGTAGGTGATTTAATTTACGCCGGCGGGACAGGCATTTTAGCGGCAGAACTTCGGCCCATCCGGGCCGGAGAATCGAGCGGGGGGGGGCCCGCCAACCGGCGCAGCGTGATTCCCGCCCCTGCCGAATATCCGGTGCCGGAGACTTCGGCAACCGGCGGGGGCGGGATTCACGTCAGCCCCCAGCGATTCTCCAACCCGACGGGGGGTCGGAGAATTTCGCCCCTAGACGGGGTTCTGCCGGGTCGGAGAATCAGCGGGGGGGGCGGCGTTAATCCCGCCCCCGCCGGCTGCCGAATTCTCCGGCGCTGGGGATTTGGAAGGGGCGGGAATTGCGACGCACCGGTCGCCGGCCGCTGGCAGGGGCCCCCCTGGCGATTCTCTGGCCCGCGAGGGGCCGAGTGGCCGCCCGTTTTCGGCCGGTCCCGCCGGCGTAAATTAGAGTAGGTACTTACCAGCGGGACCTGGCTGCGCGGGCAGCCTCCGGGGTCCTCGGGGGGCGTGGGGAGATCTGGTCCCGGGGGGTGCCCATATGGTGGTTTGGACCGCCGATCCGCGGGCGGGCCTGTGCCGTGGCGGCACTCTATTCCTCCGCGTCGGCTGGTGTAAAAGTCCACGATGGCTGACGCGGAGATGAACCCCCCCTGCACATGCGCTGGGATGACGCCAGTACACGCTGGTGCTCCCATGCATGCACCACCTTGCGCCGGTTGGCGAGGCACCAAGCCCCTTCCGTGCTGGCCGGCGGGGCGCAAACTACTCCGCCTCTGGCTGTAAGGTTTTCGGGCAATTCGGCCCTTTTGGAGAAACTCAGAGACTGTAAACTGACTTTCCAGCCAAGGGAACAGAACCAGTTTTCCCAGCAGGCTTGGTCCGCTGAGCTGAGTGGGGACATAAGCACATAAATATTTACAAACACCCCCCTAGGAGCTACAAGGAAGAAGGAGCCAGACAACCAGATAACATCAAGACACAGACAAAGGGGCACGGGAATACACAGGAGGCTTGCATGCAAGCAGGACAATGGGATGGTCATAGCCCCATGCAAATGTAAATGACCTGGCCTCCACCAGAGCAGAATCCAATTAACACCCCATCAACATAGCGAGGTGAGAATAGCAGCCATCTCCGGAGCAGCTGGAAGACACTGAAATTCTCCACAGAAGAGCCTAACCTCGTTAAACTAGAAATCAGACTGTCTGAGTCCAGCATATTGCGCTGGAAAAGCCCCTAGAAAATCAGCGGTAGAGAAAAACCAAGTTGGAGGCGGACCTGGGGGAGGTACTCCAATCTTGACAGGAGCTACCGGCAGAAACTCACTGGGAGGAGGGGGGCGGAGCCAGCGCCAAATTCAAATCGCGCAGGTCTGAAAAAAAACCAAGTTGGAGGCGGACCTGGGGGAGGTACTCCAAGCTTGACAGAAGCTGCCGGCAGAAAAACCAAGTTGGAGGCGGACCTGGGGGAGGTACTCCAAGCTTGACAGAAGCTGCCGGCAGAAACTCACTGAAAGAAGGGGGCGGAGCCAGCGCCAAATTCAAATCGCGCAGGTCTGCCTAGCTGGAAGAAGCGGACCTGCAAGGAATACCCGGAAACATACAGCTCTGACCGGCTCAAAGGGGGCGGGACCAGCGGGAACTTTAAAACTTACCTTTTTCAATGCAAAAGGGGCTGGCCGATCACAGAACAAAGCCAGGTAAAGCAATATAAAAGGGGCTGTGTTTTCAATTGGGGGTCTCTTCGTTCTTGGCTCGACCTCTGCACCCCTGACTTGACCTCTGCAGCCTGTGACCGTAAGTACTCTGCAGCAGCTTGCGAAACTCCCTTGACTTTAATAGTGGTTGAGGCTTTGGGGAAGGGAACTTGTTTTGTGCCTTGTGATATTGCTAAAACCTGTGTAATCATAAGAATTTTCGTTGTGTCCGCTATATTACTTTTGAATAGACTTAGTTGTATTAGAGCATAAGATTTTATTGTGTTTCTTCTGTTGATGATTTTGACCTGGGTTTTACAATAAACCTTGATTTGATGATAATTGGAGTCGTTTAAATTCTTCAATCCTTCACCAGCGATCTCTGACCAAGTCATTGTTAAAATACTCCTCACCTTAATTCCGGGTTCAAGAATCGAGGGTCATCTTGAGCGATTCACTCAGGACAGACTGCTGGTTAGGAAATAAACAGCAGTGTCCTATTCTCTCTCTTGGGAAAGCTACTCTAGTGGAGTAGGAACCGGGTGGGTGTTGCCCCACCGGCAAGAGAGAGAATCACCTGGGTATTGGTAGGGGTCTGGAGATCTGTGCGATATAAGTCTCAGGCTGTCGGTTAGGAATAAACGGCAGGCTTGAATCAGTGCTCTCTTCAGTGGAAGTGTCCCAGTGCGACATCCCCTGGCCTCTGAAGTTTCAGTGCCAGCTGGAGAGAGACACACACAGACATCCAAACCCCAGATATCGGCCCAGTAGTGGAGTAGCGGAGATGGCACCCTCTACAATGGCGACCGCGGCAGGACCCCGGTGGTTTGGAGTATGTGACTTGGCAGAGGGGGTGAGGGAACGAAGCAAAATGGAGGAGAGAATATCCTCATATTTGTGGCAAAAGGTCAACCTCACCAAACCTTGGGTCTCAGAATTGATCAATGCGGAGCAACCGGTAATGGCAGCTGCTGCATGGACAGAAAGCAAGGCGCACAAAAGGCACTTGGAGAAGGCAGTTTGGCTGGTTTGCCTGTCTGAGCAGGTAGTCAAGACAGAGGATAGGGTCGAAGAGTTAGAGCAGGAGTTGAGAGAAGTGAGGGCCAGCGCAGGGGACAGCGCTAGCGCAGCGGAACGACTGCGGGAAGAAATGGCAGAAATTAAACAGGACAGCGCGAGTGTAGCAGAACGACTGCGGGAAGAAATGGCAGAAATGAAACAGGAAAGCGAGTCTAACCGGTGTGAGAAGGACTATCTCCACTGCCAGATAGTGGAGGGGAAAGAAAAGGAACGGAGGCTCCAGGAACTCTATGCTCGGAGTACAGAGCAGTGTAGGAAGCTGGAGGGGAAGTTCCGGGACATCCAGGCAGCATACCGAGTGGCTCGCGAGGAAGTAGGGGACTGTGCCCATGGGCCGTGCCAGGCACGAATAACGGAGTTAGAGGAGGCCTTGTCCAAGGTCAGGGGACAGATACACCTGGTAGGTCCAGGGGGGGTCCCAAAGGGCAAGGTGCTCCTCGCAGCGGATGATTCCCCACAGGCCAAGGGGAATAGACCGCCTCCGGAGGCACCGGGACCGTGCCCGGGTCGGCAAGCGGGGAACGGACTGCACGTTCAAGGGCAAGGCCAAGGGGGGTCGGCGGGGTACCCCCAGCTGGCGGCGTGTCCGCCTGGTTTCGTATGTGGGTCCCCATGGGATGGGGACAGACCGCTGCCTGGGATGCCGGTGATGGGGCCGGGTCAGCAGGCAGGGTTTGGACCGCCCGGTCAGGGGCAGGTCCAAGGGGGGTCAGTGGTGTATCCCCAGATAGCGGCGTCTCCTATATGGGTAGCTAGCCCGGGGACAGGGGGGCTACCCAACGAGGCAGGAGAACTGGACAGTGGGGAGGAGGAGCAGGAACCCCAGGTAGGGCAGATGTGCCCTGTCAGGCAAAGGAGGTATGGTCCCCCGGCGGGAATGGCAAATAGGGGACCGGTTGAGGGCGACATTATCGTTCCTCATGGGGCATCCGCGCTCAGGGGAATGGTGGCCCACGTTCCCAGACTAACTCAAAAGGGGGATCCGTCGCTGCATTTTATGGAGGTGGAACAGGCAGCCCACATCAATGACTGCGACGAAGGGGAGCAAATAAAGATGCTCCTGATAACCCTAGATGCCCAGCTATGCAGGACAGTGACCTCTGGGAATGGGGGAAGACCTGACACCTGGGCGGCAGCACAGACTGCTGTTCTGGAGGCAATGGGCTTGAATCTGGGGAGCCCTTTCATGAGGGTGGGGGAAACCAAGCAGCAACCAGGGGAATCTCCCACCATGTTCGCAGACAGACTGTGGACTGTCTATATGGAGGCATGCGGGGTTCCCGCGGATAGACGAAATCTAGGGGAAAGAACCGCCCACTGGCTGAAAACGTTAGTTGCCAATTGCCTCCCCAACGTTAGGGCAAAAGCCGAACACTGGTTCGACCCGCAGACCCCGGCCCTTAACGAGGAAGAGGTCCTCAGGAAACTTACCCTCGCCTATCGTAATGGGGAGAGGGGTGAGGACAAGCCCCTTAAGGGTAAAGTGCACGAAATCGTGCCAGCAGCCCCTAAGAGAGAGTGGAAGCATGAGGGCACTCGAACCTCCGACAAGAAACCGGTATGCTACGGGTGTGGGAAAGCCGGGCATTTCAAGAGGGAATGCAAAAACCCCAGCAAACCGGAGAGGGCTCCCGCAGTAGAGAGTCAGACCCCGGTGGCAGGAGCAGCTGCCCCGGGGACCATCGAGATAAGTAAAATCTTAGCCCTTTTGCAAGGCTCAGGACAGGTGGCTATGGCAACGGGCCAGGGGCAGCCCGCCCCCGCACCCAGAGAAGCCTCCGAATGACTAGCCCCTCAGCAACCCACCTTTCTATGCCCATTAGAGTATGGCCCATGCGGGAGACCCTGGGTAAAAATGGAGGTCCAGGATACGGTCGGGAGTTACCTACTGGACACAGGGGCTTCCAGTACTATAGTCCACACAGACAATCCCCGGGAATCCCCTCTGTCTAGCGGGGTACCCTATAGCCTCATTGGATTTACCGGGAACGAAAAAATGGTTTTTTTCTCTGTTCCCCTGTCTATCAGGTTAGGGGCACTCCAGGCGCACTGGAAATGCGTCCTGATGAGATGGGAACAGGAGGGGAAAGGGATCCTAGGAGCTGACTTCATAGTGGCTCATCAGATCCTGGTGGACCTAAGAAATCACTGCCTGTGGGGTGCAGCTACGGAAGGGGCTGAAAGGGAGTTGAGGGTAATAGACAGAGCCCAGGAGAAGGGGGCTTTGTGCGTGGTACAGCCAAAGGAAGGGTACGATCTAGAAGCCCTGGAGAGGAATACCCCGGAAGAATTCAGGGAGTATGTCCGCAAGAATCTGGCTGCTTTTGCCACCCACAAGCATGATTGTGGGAGAGTTACTGGGACAGAGGTCAGGGTAGATGGGGACCCCATGTCCCAGCCCCAGAAACAGTACCGCTTCCCCCGGGAAGCAGAGGCAGACTTGGAGGTGGCCCTAAACTCACTGGTGCGGCAAGGAGTGTTGAGGACAATTGCCACCCATGTAAACTCCCCGCTCTGGCCGGTGAGGAAGCCGGACAACTCCTGGAGGGCCACCGTGGACTACAGAGTCCTGAATAAACACATTCCAGCCTGCGCCCCAACGGTGGCGGCCGTGGCCGACTTGCTAGGAGAAATTCCAGCATCCGCCTCAATTTTTACGGTGCTGGATATTTCGAATGGATTTTGGTCAGTCCCGGTCAGAAGGGAAGACCAATACAAGTTTGCATTTACTTTTAAGGGGCAACAATACACCTGGACCTGTCTCCCGCAGGGATTCCACAACAGCCCGAGCATTTTCCATCAATGTATGGCAGAATGCTTAAAGGGCTTCAGTGAGCCACACAAGCTGGTGCAGTATGTGGACGACATCCTGTTGTTCACCAGTACTAGGGAGGAGCATGGGCCCCTAGTGGACGAGCTGTTGGGGATGTTACACAAAGGAGGGCTGAAAGTTAACCCTAAAAAGGCACAGATCGGGCTAGGAGAGGTGAAGTTCCTGGGGTTAACCCTGAGAGCTGGGGAGAGAGGGATTGACACCGCCAGGAGACAAACAGTGCAGGAACTCCCAGTCCCCGTAGATGTAAAGGGGATACGGTCCTTTTTAGGAATCACCGGCTACTGCAGGGATTTCATTGAGGACTATGCCACCACAGCAGCGCCTCTGCTTAGGCTGCTGCACAAGGGGGTGGAGTGGGACTGGGACAGCAAATGTGAGACGGCGTTCGTCCAACTCAAGCAGGACTTGCAGAAAGCCCCAGCCCTGGGAGCCATTAACCCCCGGGAGGAGTTTTTCCTGGAGGTGGCCGCAGGCAGCGATGGCCTGAGTGCTGTGCTCCTCCAGACCCGACATGGCAAATTGAGGCCGGTGGTGTACTCCTCTCGGGTCCTCACAGACGTGGAGCGGGCATACTCCAACTGTGAGAGACATCTGCTGGCCACCCACTGGGCGGTAAAGCGAATGCAGGTATTTGTTAGGATGGGCCCCATCACTCTCCTGACACATCACACCCCGACCCAGATGCTGCTGGACGGCCGGATTAAGGACGGCACGGTCAGCAGCGCCAGGATCACCAGGTGGACCCTCCTGCTGTCTCAGATGGCCCTTCAGGTAAAAGGGCTGAATGAGCCGCAGCTCGCAGCCAACCTGATATACCCCGGGGAGCCACACCACTGTTCCGTAGAAGGGGTATGGGAGGTAGGGTTCGGACTCCGGGCAGGGCTGCACCCGACAGGGAGAGAGATCTATGTGGATGGGTCCAGTACGGTAGCGGAGGGCGTCAGGCTCACGGGCTGCGGGATCTGGGACCCCGATGCCGACATAGCCCTGGCCCTTAAACTCCCCCATACACTCAGCGCCCAGCAGGCAGAGCTGGCTGCAGTGATGTATGTGGTGACCCACCCCGACCGTTTTCCCACGCCGTATACCATCTGCTCAGATAGCATGTTTACATGCAACTCCTGCACGGAGTACCTGGCTATCTGGTCCCGTCGAGGATACACCTCCTCGGATGGAAAGCCACTGGCCACAAAACCCCTCCTCGAGAAAATCGTGGCGGCAGTTGGGCAGGGGGAGGACAGGTATATCTTCAAGGTGAAAGCTCACTCCAAAACAGAGCCACGGGGCGAGGGGAACCAGAAAGCAGACGGCCTGGCTCGAGAGGGGGCTAAGAATGGGATAGCGTGGGACCCGTACGAAGAGGGACAAGTAGCGGCCGTTACGAGACAGCCCCAGAGGGGGGATGGGACGAGTTTGGCCCCAGATCTGGCCACTGCCCAGGGACAGGACCCCGAGCTGAAAAAAGTCATAACGGCCATGGGTAAACAGGAAAGGATAGAGGGGCCCTATGGGGGAAAGGACATCACACTGAAGGAGGGCATGCTCTTCAGGGGGGACCAGTGGATAGTGCCTTCCCAGCATCATAGGGAATTTATCGAAATGGCCCATGAAAGCCCCGGAGCGGGCCATCCCGGCCCTGAGACCACCTGGCAACGGGTGGAGAGGGTGGGGTGGTGGCCGAGCCTCCGGGAGGATGCTCGCGATTTTTGTGCGAGCTGCCTGGTGTGTGCTACCAATAACCCGGATCCCAAGAAGAGAAAGGTCTCGTTGGGGCACATCCGCAGGGTGGAGGGGCCCTGGCAGTCGATACAGATCGACTATATTGGACCCCTTCCCCCAGCGGCGGGGGGTTACAAGTACTGTCTGGTGTTGGTGGATATTTTCACCAAGTGGGTGGAAGCCTTCCCCTGCCGAACAGCCACCGCAGCAGGCACAGCCAGGATACTGGTCAGGGAGGTATTCTCGAGGTGGGGACTCCCACAGTTTGTGGAGTCAGATCAGGGGAGTCACTTCACGGGACAAGTGATGCAAGCGACCCTGAAAGTCCTGGGGATTAAGGCAAAATGGCATGTGGCTTATAACCCTCAATCCTCAGGTCCTGTGGAAAGGTTAAACAGGACCATAAAGGAAAGGATCAGGAAAGAAACAGGCAGCTCGCCCAACCGGTGGGTAGAAATCTTACCCTTAGTTTTAATGGGGATCCGGGCAAGCCAGTCCAGAAGCACAGGGTACTCCCCGCACGAGCTCATGACAGGGAGAGTCATGAGAACCCCGATCCATGTCAGGGTACCTTCCCTGACAGAGGGGCAGCTTAGGGAGGTAAATCGAGACAAGTTTGCTAAGAAGCTGATGGAGCAGCTAAAGGAAATTAACTGGCAGGCAGCGTTTAATATGGGGACCCAGCACCGGAGGAACAAGCTGCTACTCGAGCCCCACACTACCCAGGAATGGGCCATAGGGGACCAAGTAATGGTCCGGAATTTCGCACGGGTAGGAGCCTTTGAGCCACTGTACGCGGGACCGTACAGTATAGTGGACAAGGCCAGCCCCATGGTTTACGCAGTACAGCTCCCCCGGAAGATTAAATGGTTCCACGTGAATCAGTGCAAACTTTTCGACCCCACCAGGGCCGGTAAGAGCAAGTTGGGGGGGGGGCTGGGGGTGATAGTGGAGAAGCCGCCTGCAGAATTGACGACGGTGGGGGAGGCCCCTGACCCCACGACCACACAACCGGTGGCAAGGTACTGTCCCCAAGGGGCAGTCCCAAAGAGACCGACAGTGCTGCAAACACCCAACCCAGGGACAGTGATGGTTCCCAAGCCCTTCCCTGTGGGTCAGGTAGCCTGCCTTAGTATAGAGGCCAAGGAGGCGGAGGAAGTGGAGGTATCACCGTGGGTTTGGGAACCAGTCAGGGGACGAAGGAGCAATCGGGTATCCAAGCCCCCGGTAAGATGGTCCCCATCCCATCTTCCTGTCACCCGGTCCCGCAGTAAGGGGGCCCGAGTAGAAGGGAGCGATGAGGGATCACCGAACCCTGTTGGGAAAGGAGAGGCAAGGGGCAGCCCGAACCCCCGGGAGGGGACGGTCTGGCCCGAGCCGTTGGACCAAACAGGCGGACTGCCCCAGTTTAGCGGGACACAGTTTTAATTTGGCCACCCGGAGACGGGTGGCATTGTATATAACATATTCCCTTTCCTTTCCCCCTGCTAGTACTAAATTAGTGTGTAGTTGTGTGTGAGGTATTTGGGATCGTGGGGACACAGAAGCGCCTGGTGAAATTGTAAAATGATGAAGCACCAGGCACTAGGACCCTGGTGCAGCCGGGCTGTAAACACAGAATCCCAGACAGGCTGCGGCAACTTCAAAGCAGGAGCTGCTGCTGCCACCGGATAGCGGCAGGCACTAGGACCCTGGGGAGCCGGGCTGTACAGGCTGCGGCAACTTCAAAGCAGGAGCTGCTGCCGCCACCGGATAGCACCCATGCACTTCAAGGTAGGTAGTTCTGTGGAGGCAAGGATGTGTTTTGTTTGTCTTACAGATGGGGCACCCGACGATGTGGAGTTTGCTGATCCTGGCGATGGTGGGACCGGGAGAACTCCGCAGAGGAGAGACAGAAGAGTCCTTTGTCTATGGGTGTTCTGGCGACAGAGCCCCACTGGTCACTACCGGACAGGGAAACCAGGTGGCCATAGAACAGGCCCGCTACTCACACCTAGGGAGGTGGCCTGGGTGGCTGGGGTCGAACTCGACCAGGTACTCCAGCCACCAGAGCTTCACCTATGGAGAGGCCTCGGTACTCTGCGAGGAGATACAGGTGGCGACTGACCGGGTTAGGGTGACTGAGGGCAGGCGGGTGTGTTTAACCTGTGAGGGGGACGTTCCTGTGGGGAGATGGTGGTGGCTCAGGAAGCTGAGCCCGGACATGAGGGATCGATCCTCGGACTGGGAACGAATGGACAATAACACCTACCGAACCATCACGGGGTCACCGGGCAAGATCACCGTTTGCTGGGATAAGTGGTGGGCTTCCGACCAGGGCATGTATCTATGTTTGTGGGGGTCGGCCAAGGCATGTCCACAAGGGGCATCAATCACCTTTGTAAGGTGGTGGCAAGACACCGGACATGGGATAAATTGGGATCATAATGGGAAAGGATGTGTAACACCCGGAGGGGAAGGAACCGTGAGAGCTACCGAACTGCTGGTTCAGGTAAAGAGGCCCCTACCCACAGCCCAACCAATCGACCCTCACAACTGTCCAATCACCACCCGGGGGCCCGAAAATGGTTTGCTGCTCGTCCCAACAAAGAAACTATTATACCAGGGGGTACATTACGCGGTTGCCTCGGTGGTGCTAAACCTAACCGAGGTGAAGTTACCAGAGTGGTGCCCTCGCAAGACTGAACTATTGTACCAGGCGCTGCTGAAAGACATGTTCCAGAAATTCCACAATTTGGATTTTGGGGACGTTGAAGTGGAAGATTTGTACAATAGGGCAGGGGAATTTAATGGGGACTCCAGTCGACAACGTAGAGGGCTAGTCAATGATGGGTTCACTGCCTTCAATACGGGGACATCCATTGTCAACAGTATGGATACTGTAGATCTGGCCTTGCAGATCAATCAGCTAAAAGGCCAGCTGAGAAAGGTATTGAAGGATGAGAACACAGTAGTGCGGTCGGGTTTGCACGAGGAGGTGGCAATGACCCTACATCTAAAAGAAATAATCGCGCAATTGGAAGAGCATGCAAAAGTCATTAACGCGCTAATTAAAGAAGACCGAAATTCATCGGATCAGGCTGCCCAGAATGAAGTGTGTGGGCTGTATGGTGCCTGGTTGCTAGGAGAGGGGAGGAGTAATCTGGAGGACCTGAGACAGGGTCAGGTCCCCTCGTGGATTAGCAACAGGCACTTGGCAGCGCTGCACCCATTCCACAGGGTTTTGAGTCCTTGCCAGCTCCGTGCAGCCTCAGAGGCATACCCGGTACCGGTCGATTGTGGGAGGTCAAACCACACAATCTTGGGGGTCATCGTGAGAATCCCAATCTTGGGAGATTCAGCACAGCCGGTGCCGCTGTACCGAGTGGAGAATGTGGGGGTCATTCGTGGGGGAGTACACATTCGGTTTGGAAAGGTCCCGCCGTATGTCATAGTGCGGGAGCGAGCTGTGGCAGGCATTGACCTCTCGGGCTGCCGGAGCCGGGGAGCGCAGGTAATCCTGTGCCCTCAGCACATGGGCACTGAGGCGCGACCCCAGTGCGGGTTCAGGACTGTTGGGGCGGAACCTATTAACTGCACCATGGAGGCAATGGCAGCGAGCCATGTCCAGCCCCAGGTAGCATATATAGGAAGTGGGACATACTGTGTCACCACTGGAGCCCAGCAGTATCAACATGGACCACAGCAGTGGTGTCCGATACTGCACAGCAGCTTCTGTTTTAAACCCAAAGCAGAGGTCCAGGTAGCACAGCAACGAATACTGCCCATTCCACGACCCTCCTCAGTTCACCTCTCGGTACGGGAAAACATTACTAACATACAAGAATATGTGGCCCGTTTTGGGTACGATATTCCCCCGGTTAAGGAAGACCTAAGGGTATTACTGCAAGCTGTGGAAGTCTCACAAAGACACTTTTTCTCCTTAGAGCAAAAAGCCCAAAACATTGATCGTGAAATTACAGATCTCAAAGCCCCGGACTGGTGGAACATGGGATCATGGATTGTGATCCCAGCCTGGATCCGAATAGCCTCACATTTGTTAGTAGTGTTACAAGTTTTCGTAGTGTTATATTTATGTTGCCTCAGCTGCAGGTACCGACAACTGAGGAAAATGAAGAGCCTTCATCGGGTCCTCGGGAAGACGCGGAGTGCAGCCCACAAAAGAAAAGTCGTAGTGTAAATAGTTGTGTGCAGCGCGGGTTTCAGTTATCTGATTGTAATATATGTACAGGGACCCTTACGTTTGGGGTTCCGGTGAAATGTGTATATGTTACTGTGTGTTTAAATTAGATATGGTGTTTCTTTCCCTTTCATTGAAACCAGGGGTAGCCTAGATTAAGGGAACTGTCTTGGGAATTGTAATTTCGCATGTTGCTGAGGGGGGGACCTACGGTCCACACAAAGGCACACAATTGCCCTTCACCTGTGTCGATACGATCCAAGCAGGTAGGGACGTATCGAAGGGGCATCTGTAAGGTTTTCGGGCAATTCGGCCCTTTTGGAGAAACTCAGAGACTGTAAACTGACTTTCCAGCCAAGGGAACAGAACCAGTTTTCCCAGCAGGCTTGGTCCGCTGAGCTGAGTGGGGACATAAGCACATAAATATTTACAAACACCCCCCTAGGAGCTACAAGGAAGAAGGAGCCAGACAACCAGATAACATCAAGACACAGACAAAGGGGCACGGGAATACACAGGAGGCTTGCATGCAAGCAGGACAATGGGATGGTCATAGCCCCATGCAAATGTAAATGACCTGGCCTCCACCAGAGCAGAATCCAATTAACACCCCATCAACATAGCGAGGTGAGAATAGCAGCCATCTCCGGAGCAGCTGGAAGACACTGAAATTCTCCACAGAAGAGCCTAACCTCGTTAAACTAGAAATCAGACTGTCTGAGTCCAGCATATTGCGCTGGAAAAGCCCCTAGAAAATCAGCGGTAGAGAAAAACCAAGTTGGAGGCGGACCTGGGGGAGGTACTCCAATCTTGACAGGAGCTACCGGCAGAAACTCACTGGGAGGAGGGGGGCGGAGCCAGCGCCAAATTCAAATCGCGCAGGTCTGAAAAAAAACCAAGTTGGAGGCGGACCTGGGGGAGGTACTCCAAGCTTGACAGAAGCTGCCGGCAGAAAAACCAAGTTGGAGGCGGACCTGGGGGAGGTACTCCAAGCTTGACAGAAGCTGCCGGCAGAAACTCACTGAAAGAAGGGGGCGGAGCCAGCGCCAAATTCAAATCGCGCAGGTCTGCCTAGCTGGAAGAAGCGGACCTGCAAGGAATACCCGGAAACATACAGCTCTGACCGGCTCAAAGGGGGCGGGACCAGCGGGAACTTTAAAACTTACCTTTTTCAATGCAAAAGGGGCTGGCCGATCACAGAACAAAGCCAGGTAAAGCAATATAAAAGGGGCTGTGTTTTCAATTGGGGGTCTCTTCGTTCTTGGCTCGACCTCTGCACCCCTGACTTGACCTCTGCAGCCTGTGACCGTAAGTACTCTGCAGCAGCTTGCGAAACTCCCTTGACTTTAATAGTGGTTGAGGCTTTGGGGAAGGGAACTTGTTTTGTGCCTTGTGATATTGCTAAAACCTGTGTAATCATAAGAATTTTCGTTGTGTCCGCTATATTACTTTTGAATAGACTTAGTTGTATTAGAGCATAAGATTTTATTGTGTTTCTTCTGTTGATGATTTTGACCTGGGTTTTACAATAAACCTTGATTTGATGATAATTGGAGTCGTTTAAATTCTTCAATCCTTCACCAGCGATCTCTGACCAAGTCATTGTTAAAATACTCCTCACCTTAATTCCGGGTTCAAGAATCGAGGGTCATCTTGAGCGATTCACTCAGGACAGACTGCTGGTTAGGAAATAAACAGCAGTGTCCTATTCTCTCTCTTGGGAAAGCTACTCTAGTGGAGTAGGAACCGGGTGGGTGTTGCCCCACCGGCAAGAGAGAGAATCACCTGGGTATTGGTAGGGGTCTGGAGATCTGTGCGATATAAGTCTCAGGCTGTCGGTTAGGAATAAACGGCAGGCTTGAATCAGTGCTCTCTTCAGTGGAAGTGTCCCAGTGCGACATCCCCTGGCCTCTGAAGTTTCAGTGCCAGCTGGAGAGAGACACACACAGACATCCAAACCCCAGATATCGGCCCAGTAGTGGAGTAGCGGAGATGGCACCCTCTACAATGGCGACCGCGGCAGGACCCCGGTGGTTTGGAGTATGTGACTTGGCAGAGGGGGTGAGGGAACGAAGCAAAATGGAGGAGAGAATATCCTCATATTTGTGGCAAAAGGTCAACCTCACCAAACCTTGGGTCTCAGAATTGATCAATGCGGAGCAACCGGTAATGGCAGCTGCTGCATGGACAGAAAGCAAGGCGCACAAAAGGCACTTGGAGAAGGCAGTTTGGCTGGTTTGCCTGTCTGAGCAGGTAGTCAAGACAGAGGATAGGGTCGAAGAGTTAGAGCAGGAGTTGAGAGAAGTGAGGGCCAGCGCAGGGGACAGCGCTAGCGCAGCGGAACGACTGCGGGAAGAAATGGCAGAAATTAAACAGGACAGCGCGAGTGTAGCAGAACGACTGCGGGAAGAAATGGCAGAAATGAAACAGGAAAGCGAGTCTAACCGGTGTGAGAAGGACTATCTCCACTGCCAGATAGTGGAGGGGAAAGAAAAGGAACGGAGGCTCCAGGAACTCTATGCTCGGAGTACAGAGCAGTGTAGGAAGCTGGAGGGGAAGTTCCGGGACATCCAGGCAGCATACCGAGTGGCTCGCGAGGAAGTAGGGGACTGTGCCCATGGGCCGTGCCAGGCACGAATAACGGAGTTAGAGGAGGCCTTGTCCAAGGTCAGGGGACAGATACACCTGGTAGGTCCAGGGGGGGTCCCAAAGGGCAAGGTGCTCCTCGCAGCGGATGATTCCCCACAGGCCAAGGGGAATAGACCGCCTCCGGAGGCACCGGGACCGTGCCCGGGTCGGCAAGCGGGGAACGGACTGCACGTTCAAGGGCAAGGCCAAGGGGGGTCGGCGGGGTACCCCCAGCTGGCGGCGTGTCCGCCTGGTTTCGTATGTGGGTCCCCATGGGATGGGGACAGACCGCTGCCTGGGATGCCGGTGATGGGGCCGGGTCAGCAGGCAGGGTTTGGACCGCCCGGTCAGGGGCAGGTCCAAGGGGGGTCAGTGGTGTATCCCCAGATAGCGGCGTCTCCTATATGGGTAGCTAGCCCGGGGACAGGGGGGCTACCCAACGAGGCAGGAGAACTGGACAGTGGGGAGGAGGAGCAGGAACCCCAGGTAGGGCAGATGTGCCCTGTCAGGCAAAGGAGGTATGGTCCCCCGGCGGGAATGGCAAATAGGGGACCGGTTGAGGGCGACATTATCGTTCCTCATGGGGCATCCGCGCTCAGGGGAATGGTGGCCCACGTTCCCAGACTAACTCAAAAGGGGGATCCGTCGCTGCATTTTATGGAGGTGGAACAGGCAGCCCACATCAATGACTGCGACGAAGGGGAGCAAATAAAGATGCTCCTGATAACCCTAGATGCCCAGCTATGCAGGACAGTGACCTCTGGGAATGGGGGAAGACCTGACACCTGGGCGGCAGCACAGACTGCTGTTCTGGAGGCAATGGGCTTGAATCTGGGGAGCCCTTTCATGAGGGTGGGGGAAACCAAGCAGCAACCAGGGGAATCTCCCACCATGTTCGCAGACAGACTGTGGACTGTCTATATGGAGGCATGCGGGGTTCCCGCGGATAGACGAAATCTAGGGGAAAGAACCGCCCACTGGCTGAAAACGTTAGTTGCCAATTGCCTCCCCAACGTTAGGGCAAAAGCCGAACACTGGTTCGACCCGCAGACCCCGGCCCTTAACGAGGAAGAGGTCCTCAGGAAACTTACCCTCGCCTATCGTAATGGGGAGAGGGGTGAGGACAAGCCCCTTAAGGGTAAAGTGCACGAAATCGTGCCAGCAGCCCCTAAGAGAGAGTGGAAGCATGAGGGCACTCGAACCTCCGACAAGAAACCGGTATGCTACGGGTGTGGGAAAGCCGGGCATTTCAAGAGGGAATGCAAAAACCCCAGCAAACCGGAGAGGGCTCCCGCAGTAGAGAGTCAGACCCCGGTGGCAGGAGCAGCTGCCCCGGGGACCATCGAGATAAGTAAAATCTTAGCCCTTTTGCAAGGCTCAGGACAGGTGGCTATGGCAACGGGCCAGGGGCAGCCCGCCCCCGCACCCAGAGAAGCCTCCGAATGACTAGCCCCTCAGCAACCCACCTTTCTATGCCCATTAGAGTATGGCCCATGCGGGAGACCCTGGGTAAAAATGGAGGTCCAGGATACGGTCGGGAGTTACCTACTGGACACAGGGGCTTCCAGTACTATAGTCCACACAGACAATCCCCGGGAATCCCCTCTGTCTAGCGGGGTACCCTATAGCCTCATTGGATTTACCGGGAACGAAAAAATGGTTTTTTTCTCTGTTCCCCTGTCTATCAGGTTAGGGGCACTCCAGGCGCACTGGAAATGCGTCCTGATGAGATGGGAACAGGAGGGGAAAGGGATCCTAGGAGCTGACTTCATAGTGGCTCATCAGATCCTGGTGGACCTAAGAAATCACTGCCTGTGGGGTGCAGCTACGGAAGGGGCTGAAAGGGAGTTGAGGGTAATAGACAGAGCCCAGGAGAAGGGGGCTTTGTGCGTGGTACAGCCAAAGGAAGGGTACGATCTAGAAGCCCTGGAGAGGAATACCCCGGAAGAATTCAGGGAGTATGTCCGCAAGAATCTGGCTGCTTTTGCCACCCACAAGCATGATTGTGGGAGAGTTACTGGGACAGAGGTCAGGGTAGATGGGGACCCCATGTCCCAGCCCCAGAAACAGTACCGCTTCCCCCGGGAAGCAGAGGCAGACTTGGAGGTGGCCCTAAACTCACTGGTGCGGCAAGGAGTGTTGAGGACAATTGCCACCCATGTAAACTCCCCGCTCTGGCCGGTGAGGAAGCCGGACAACTCCTGGAGGGCCACCGTGGACTACAGAGTCCTGAATAAACACATTCCAGCCTGCGCCCCAACGGTGGCGGCCGTGGCCGACTTGCTAGGAGAAATTCCAGCATCCGCCTCAATTTTTACGGTGCTGGATATTTCGAATGGATTTTGGTCAGTCCCGGTCAGAAGGGAAGACCAATACAAGTTTGCATTTACTTTTAAGGGGCAACAATACACCTGGACCTGTCTCCCGCAGGGATTCCACAACAGCCCGAGCATTTTCCATCAATGTATGGCAGAATGCTTAAAGGGCTTCAGTGAGCCACACAAGCTGGTGCAGTATGTGGACGACATCCTGTTGTTCACCAGTACTAGGGAGGAGCATGGGCCCCTAGTGGACGAGCTGTTGGGGATGTTACACAAAGGAGGGCTGAAAGTTAACCCTAAAAAGGCACAGATCGGGCTAGGAGAGGTGAAGTTCCTGGGGTTAACCCTGAGAGCTGGGGAGAGAGGGATTGACACCGCCAGGAGACAAACAGTGCAGGAACTCCCAGTCCCCGTAGATGTAAAGGGGATACGGTCCTTTTTAGGAATCACCGGCTACTGCAGGGATTTCATTGAGGACTATGCCACCACAGCAGCGCCTCTGCTTAGGCTGCTGCACAAGGGGGTGGAGTGGGACTGGGACAGCAAATGTGAGACGGCGTTCGTCCAACTCAAGCAGGACTTGCAGAAAGCCCCAGCCCTGGGAGCCATTAACCCCCGGGAGGAGTTTTTCCTGGAGGTGGCCGCAGGCAGCGATGGCCTGAGTGCTGTGCTCCTCCAGACCCAACATGGCAAATTGAGGCCGGTGGTGTACTCCTCTCGGGTCCTCACAGACGTGGAGCGGGCATACTCCAACTGTGAGAGACATCTGCTGGCCACCCACTCGGCGGTAAAGCGAATGCAGGTATTTGTTAGGATGGGCCCCATCACTCTCCTGACACATCACACCCCGACCCAGATGCTGCTGGACGGCCGGATTAAGGACGGCACGGTCAGCAGCGCCAGGATCACCAGGTGGACCCTCCTGCTGTCTCAGATGGCCCTTCAGGTAAAAGGGCTGAATGAGCCGCAGCTCGCAGCCAACCTGATATACCCCGGGGAGCCACACCACTGTTCCGTAGAAGGGGTATGGGAGGTAGGGTTCGGACTCCGGGCAGGGCTGCACCCGACAGGGAGAGAGATCTATGTGGATGGGTCCAGTACGGTAGCGGAGGGCGTCAGGCTCACGGGCTGCGGGATCTGGGACCCCGATGCCGACATAGCCCTGGCCCTTAAACTCCCCCATACACTCAGCGCCCAGCAGGCAGAGCTGGCTGCAGTGATGTATGTGGTGACCCACCCCGACCGTTTTCCCACGCCGTATACCATCTGCTCAGATAGCATGTTTACATGCAACTCCTGCACGGAGTACCTGGCTATCTGGTCCCGCCGAGGATACACCTCCTCGGATGGAAAGCCACTGGCCACAAAACCCCTCCTCGAGAAAATCGTGGCGGCAGTTGGGCAGGGGGAGGACAGGTATATCTTCAAGGTGAAAGCTCACTCCAAAACAGAGCCACGGGGCGAGGGGAACCAGAAAGCAGACGGCCTGGCTCGAGAGGGGGCTAAGAATGGGATAGCGTGGGACCCGTACGAAGAGGGACAAGTAGCGGCCGTTACGAGACAGCCCCAGAGGGGGGATGGGACGAGTTTGGCCCCAGATCTGGCCACTGCCCAGGGACAGGACCCCGAGCTGAAAAAAGTCATAACGGCCATGGGTAAACAGGAAAGGATAGAGGGGCCCTATGGGGGAAAGGACATCACACTGAAGGAGGGCATGCTCTTCAGGGGGGACCAGTGGATAGTGCCTTCCCAGCATCATAGGGAATTTATCGAAATGGCCCATGAAAGCCCCGGAGCGGGCCATCCCGGCCCTGAGACCACCTGGCAACGGGTGGAGAGGGTGGGGTGGTGGCCGAGCCTCCGGGAGGATGCTCGCGATTTTTGTGCGAGCTGCCTGGTGTGTGCTACCAATAACCCGGATCCCAAGAAGAGAAAGGTCTCGTTGGGGCACATCCGCAGGGTGGAGGGGCCCTGGCAGTCGATACAGATCGACTATATTGGACCCCTTCCCCCAGCGGCGGGGGGTTACAAGTACTGTCTGGTGTTGGTGGATATTTTCACCAAGTGGGTGGAAGCCTTCCCCTGCCGAACAGCCACCGCAGCAGGCACAGCCAGGATACTGGTCAGGGAGGTATTCTCGAGGTGGGGACTCCCACAGTTTGTGGAGTCAGATCAGGGGAGTCACTTCACGGGACAAGTGATGCAAGCGACCCTGAAAGTCCTGGGGATTAAGGCAAAATGGCATGTGGCTTATAACCCTCAATCCTCAGGTCCTGTGGAAAGGTTAAACAGGACCATAAAGGAAAGGATCAGGAAAGAAACAGGCAGCTCGCCCAACCGGTGGGTAGAAATCTTACCCTTAGTTTTAATGGGGATCCGGGCAAGCCAGTCCAGAAGCACAGGGTACTCCCCGCACGAGCTCATGACAGGGAGAGTCATGAGAACCCCGATCCATGTCAGGGTACCTTCCCTGACAGAGGGGCAGCTTAGGGAGGTAAATCGAGACAAGTTTGCTAAGAAGCTGATGGAGCAGCTAAAGGAAATTAACTGGCAGGCAGCGTTTAATATGGGGACCCAGCACCGGAGGAACAAGCTGCTACTCGAGCCCCACACTACCCAGGAATGGGCCATAGGGGACCAAGTAATGGTCCGGAATTTCGCACGGGTAGGAGCCTTTGAGCCACTGTACGCGGGACCGTACAGTATAGTGGACAAGGCCAGCCCCATGGTTTACGCAGTACAGCTCCCCCGGAAGATTAAATGGTTCCACGTGAATCAGTGCAAACTTTTCGACCCCACCAGGGCCGGTAAGAGCAAGTTGGGGGGGGGGCTGGGGGTGATAGTGGAGAAGCCGCCTGCAGAATTGACGACGGTGGGGGAGGCCCCTGACCCCACGACCACACAACCGGTGGCAAGGTACTGTCCCCAAGGGGCAGTCCCAAAGAGACCGACAGTGCTGCAAACACCCAACCCAGGGACAGTGATGGTTCCCAAGCCCTTCCCTGTGGGTCAGGTAGCCTGCCTTAGTATAGAGGCCAAGGAGGCGGAGGAAGTGGAGGTATCACCGTGGGTTTG
This sequence comes from Scyliorhinus torazame, assembly GCF_047496885.1. NCBI lineage: Eukaryota > Metazoa > Chordata > Chondrichthyes > Carcharhiniformes > Scyliorhinidae > Scyliorhinus > Scyliorhinus torazame. The sequence goes on from NC_092714.1 coordinate 116,223,687, forward strand.
GGAACCAGTCAGGGGACGAAGGAGCAATCGGGTATCCAAGCCCCCGGTAAGATGGTCCCCATCCCATCTTCCTGTCACCCGGTCCCGCAGTAAGGGGGCCCGAGTAGAAGGGAGCGATGAGGGATCACCGAACCCTGTTGGGAAAGGAGAGGCAAGGGGCAGCCCGAACCCCCGGGAGGGGACGGTCTGGCCCGAGCCGTTGGACCAAACAGGCGGACTGCCCCAGTTTAGCGGGACACAGTTTTAATTTGGCCACCCGGAGACGGGTGGCATTGTATATAACATATTCCCTTTCCTTTCCCCCTGCTAGTACTAAATTAGTGTGTAGTTGTGTGTGAGGTATTTGGGATCGTGGGGACACAGAAGCGCCTGGTGAAATTGTAAAATGATGAAGCACCAGGCACTAGGACCCTGGTGCAGCCGGGCTGTAAACACAGAATCCCAGACAGGCTGCGGCAACTTCAAAGCAGGAGCTGCTGCTGCCACCGGATAGCGGCAGGCACTAGGACCCTGGGGAGCCGGGCTGTACAGGCTGCGGCAACTTCAAAGCAGGAGCTGCTGCCGCCACCGGATAGCACCCATGCACTTCAAGGTAGGTAGTTCTGTGGAGGCAAGGATGTGTTTTGTTTGTCTTACAGATGGGGCACCCGACGATGTGGAGTTTGCTGATCCTGGCGATGGTGGGACCGGGAGAACTCCGCAGAGGAGAGACAGAAGAGTCCTTTGTCTATGGGTGTTCTGGCGACAGAGCCCCACTGGTCACTACCGGACAGGGAAACCAGGTGGCCATAGAACAGGCCCGCTACTCACACCTAGGGAGGTGGCCTGGGTGGCTGGGGTCGAACTCGACCAGGTACTCCAGCCACCAGAGCTTCACCTATGGAGAGGCCTCGGTACTCTGCGAGGAGATACAGGTGGCGACTGACCGGGTTAGGGTGACTGAGGGCAGGCGGGTGTGTTTAACCTGTGAGGGGGACGTTCCTGTGGGGAGATGGTGGTGGCTCAGGAAGCTGAGCCCGGACATGAGGGATCGATCCTCGGACTGGGAACGAATGGACAATAACACCTACCGAACCATCACGGGGTCACCGGGCAAGATCACCGTTTGCTGGGATAAGTGGTGGGCTTCCGACCAGGGCATGTATCTATGTTTGTGGGGGTCGGCCAAGGCATGTCCACAAGGGGCATCAATCACCTTTGTAAGGTGGTGGCAAGACACCGGACATGGGATAAATTGGGATCATAATGGGAAAGGATGTGTAACACCCGGAGGGGAAGGAACCGTGAGAGCTACCGAACTGCTGGTTCAGGTAAAGAGGCCCCTACCCACAGCCCAACCAATCGACCCTCACAACTGTCCAATCACCACCCGGGGGCCCGAAAATGGTTTGCTGCTCGTCCCAACAAAGAAACTATTATACCAGGGGGTACATTACGCGGTTGCCTCGGTGGTGCTAAACCTAACCGAGGTGAAGTTACCAGAGTGGTGCCCTCGCAAGACTGAACTATTGTACCAGGCGCTGCTGAAAGACATGTTCCAGAAATTCCACAATTTGGATTTTGGGGACGTTGAAGTGGAAGATTTGTACAATAGGGCAGGGGAATTTAATGGGGACTCCAGTCGACAACGTAGAGGGCTAGTCAATGATGGGTTCACTGCCTTCAATACGGGGACATCCATTGTCAACAGTATGGATACTGTAGATCTGGCCTTGCAGATCAATCAGCTAAAAGGCCAGCTGAGAAAGGTATTGAAGGATGAGAACACAGTAGTGCGGTCGGGTTTGCACGAGGAGGTGGCAATGACCCTACATCTAAAAGAAATAATCGCGCAATTGGAAGAGCATGCAAAAGTCATTAACGCGCTAATTAAAGAAGACCGAAATTCATCGGATCAGGCTGCCCAGAATGAAGTGTGTGGGCTGTATGGTGCCTGGTTGCTAGGAGAGGGGAGGAGTAATCTGGAGGACCTGAGACAGGGTCAGGTCCCCTCGTGGATTAGCAACAGGCACTTGGCAGCGCTGCACCCATTCCACAGGGTTTTGAGTCCTTGCCAGCTCCGTGCAGCCTCAGAGGCATACCCGGTACCGGTCGATTGTGGGAGGTCAAACCACACAATCTTGGGGGTCATCGTGAGAATCCCAATCTTGGGAGATTCAGCACAGCCGGTGCCGCTGTACCGAGTGGAGAATGTGGGGGTCATTCGTGGGGGAGTACACATTCGGTTTGGAAAGGTCCCGCCGTATGTCATAGTGCGGGAGCGAGCTGTGGCAGGCATTGACCTCTCGGGCTGCCGGAGCCGGGGAGCGCAGGTAATCCTGTGCCCTCAGCACATGGGCACTGAGGCGCGACCCCAGTGCGGGTTCAGGACTGTTGGGGCGGAACCTATTAACTGCACCATGGAGGCAATGGCAGCGAGCCATGTCCAGCCCCAGGTAGCATATATAGGAAGTGGGACATACTGTGTCACCACTGGAGCCCAGCAGTATCAACATGGACCACAGCAGTGGTGTCCGATACTGCACAGCAGCTTCTGTTTTAAACCCAAAGCAGAGGTCCAGGTAGCACAGCAACGAATACTGCCCATTCCACGACCCTCCTCAGTTCACCTCTCGGTACGGGAAAACATTACTAACATACAAGAATATGTGGCCCGTTTTGGGTACGATATTCCCCCGGTTAAGGAAGACCTAAGGGTATTACTGCAAGCTGTGGAAGTCTCACAAAGACACTTTTTCTCCTTAGAGCAAAAAGCCCAAAACATTGATCGTGAAATTACAGATCTCAAAGCCCCGGACTGGTGGAACATGGGATCATGGATTGTGATCCCAGCCTGGATCCGAATAGCCTCACATTTGTTAGTAGTGTTACAAGTTTTCGTAGTGTTATATTTATGTTGCCTCAGCTGCAGGTACCGACAACTGAGGAAAATGAAGAGCCTTCATCGGGTCCTCGGGAAGACGCGGAGTGCAGCCCACAAAAGAAAAGTCGTAGTGTAAATAGTTGTGTGCAGCGCGGGTTTCAGTTATCTGATTGTAATATATGTACAGGGACCCTTACGTTTGGGGTTCCGGTGAAATGTGTATATGTTACTGTGTGTTTAAATTAGATATGGTGTTTCTTTCCCTTTCATTGAAACCAGGGGTAGCCTAGATTAAGGGAACTGTCTTGGGAATTGTAATTTCGCATGTTGCTGAGGGGGGGACCTACGGTCCACACAAAGGCACACAATTGCCCTTCACCTGTGTCGATACGATCCAAGCAGGTAGGGACGTATCGAAGGGGCATCTGTAAGGTTTTCGGGCAATTCGGCCCTTTTGGAGAAACTCAGAGACTGTAAACTGACTTTCCAGCCAAGGGAACAGAACCAGTTTTCCCAGCAGGCTTGGTCCGCTGAGCTGAGTGGGGACATAAGCACATAAATATTTACAAACACCCCCCTAGGAGCTACAAGGAAGAAGGAGCCAGACAACCAGATAACATCAAGACACAGACAAAGGGGCACGGGAATACACAGGAGGCTTGCATGCAAGCAGGACAATGGGATGGTCATAGCCCCATGCAAATGTAAATGACCTGGCCTCCACCAGAGCAGAATCCAATTAACACCCCATCAACATAGCGAGGTGAGAATAGCAGCCATCTCCGGAGCAGCTGGAAGACACTGAAATTCTCCACAGAAGAGCCTAACCTCGTTAAACTAGAAATCAGACTGTCTGAGTCCAGCATATTGCGCTGGAAAAGCCCCTAGAAAATCAGCGGTAGAGAAAAACCAAGTTGGAGGCGGACCTGGGGGAGGTACTCCAATCTTGACAGGAGCTACCGGCAGAAACTCACTGGGAGGAGGGGGGCGGAGCCAGCGCCAAATTCAAATCGCGCAGGTCTGAAAAAAAACCAAGTTGGAGGCGGACCTGGGGGAGGTACTCTAAGCTTGACAGAAGCTGCCGGCAGAAAAACCAAGTTGGAGGCGGACCTGGGGGAGGTACTCCAAGCTTGACAGAAGCTGCCGGCAGAAACTCACTGAAAGAAGGGGGCGGAGCCAGCGCCAAATTCAAATCGCGCAGGTCTGCCTAGCTGGAAGAAGCGGACCTGCAAGGAATACCCGGAAACATACAGCTCTGACCGGCTCAAAGGGGGCGGGACCAGCGGGAACTTTAAAACTTACCTTTTTCAATGCAAAAGGGGCTGGCCGATCACAGAACAAAGCCAGGTAAAGCAATATAAAAGGGGCTGTGTTTTCAATTGGGGGTCTCTTCGTTCTTGGCTCGACCTCTGCACCCCTGACTTGACCTCTGCAGCCTGTGACCGTAAGTACTCTGCAGCAGCTTGCGAAACTCCCTTGACTTTAATAGTGGTTGAGGCTTTGGGGAAGGGAACTTGTTTTGTGCCTTGTGATATTGCTAAAACCTGTGTAATCATAAGAATTTTCGTTGTGTCCGCTATATTACTTTTGAATAGACTTAGTTGTATTAGAGCATAAGATTTTATTGTGTTTCTTCTGTTGATGATTTTGACCTGGGTTTTACAATAAACCTTGATTTGATGATAATTGGAGTCGTTTAAATTCTTCAATCCTTCACCAGCGATCTCTGACCAAGTCATTGTTAAAATACTCCTCACCTTAATTCCGGGTTCAAGAATCGAGGGTCATCTTGAGCGATTCACTCAGGACAGACTGCTGGTTAGGAAATAAACAGCAGTGTCCTATTCTCTCTCTTGGGAAAGCTACTCTAGTGGAGTAGGAACCGGGTGGGTGTTGCCCCACCGGCAAGAGAGAGAATCACCTGGGTATTGGTAGGGGTCTGGAGATCTGTGCGATATAAGTCTCAGGCTGTCGGTTAGGAATAAACGGCAGGCTTGAATCAGTGCTCTCTTCAGTGGAAGTGTCCCAGTGCGACATCCCCTGGCCTCTGAAGTTTCAGTGCCAGCTGGAGAGAGACACACACAGACATCCAAACCCCAGATATCGGCCCAGTAGTGGAGTAGCAGAGATGGCACCCTCTACATGGCCTAACCCCTGAAGGTGCCGAGGATTCCGCACCTTCGGGCAGCCCAATGCCAGATTGGTTCAAGCCACTCCTCGGCGCCGGGACCGCCCACCCCGCCGGGTAGGGGAGAATCCCGCCCATGATTTCCCATTCACAAAACCATGTTGACTCTGCCTGATAGTGTTATGATTTTCTAAATGGCATGTTGCTACCTCCTTAATAATGGATTCCACAATATTACCAATTAGAGGGTAGGCTCATTGGTCTATAGTTTTCTCCTTTCTACCTCCCTCCTTTCTTGAATTAAAGTTTTATATTTACATTTTTCGAATCTACTGCTATCGTTTCCATAATTTAAGGCTCAGATAAATACAGACCTAGAAATCTAAAGAGAAAAGTCAAAGGAGCAAACATAGTACAGTGATGTGGGTAAAGACAAGCAGAGTGGGGCAGGAATGGGCAGAGAGTTCAACAAAAAAAAATACATCAATGAATAAGATCATTGCAGGGATTAGAAGTAAAATAATTAAATGAAAGGTTCTGCAACTGACTGCACAAAGCATTTGCATTAAGACAGATTAGTTAGTAACACGAATAGAGGTAAATGGTTTTGATCTAATCGCCATTACAGAGACATGATGGGCGGGATTCTCCGACCCCCCGCCGGGTCGGAGAATCGCCGGGGGGCTGGCATGAATTCCGCCCAAGCCGGTTGCCGAATTCTCCGGCATCGGATATTCGGCGGGGGCGGGAATCGCGCCGTGCGGGTCGGCAAGCGCGCCCCCCGGCGATTCTCCGGCCCACGATGAGCCGAAGTCGCACTGCTGGAATGCCTGTCCCGCCGGTGAGAATCAAACCACCTCTCTTCCCGGTGGGACTATGCGGCGCGGGCGGGCTCAGGGGTCCTGGGGGTGGCCTGGCCCGCGATCGGAGCCCACCGATCCGCGGGCGGGCCTGTGCTGTGCGGGCACTCTTTTCCCTCCGCCTCGGCCACAGTCTTCACCATGGCCGACGCGGAAGAGACACCTCCCCTGCGCATGCGCGCAGGGAAGACGTCAGCAGCCGCTGATGCTCCCACGCATGCGCGGATTTCCGCCGCCCGGCGCAGTCCTTTCGGCCCCGGCTGGCGTAGCGCCAAAGGCCTTCCACGCCAGTCGGTGGCGCGCCAACCACTCCGCCGTGCGCCTAGCCCCTCACGGTGAGGGCCTGGCCCCTAAAGGTGCGGAGAAATCCGCACCTTTGGGGCGGCCCGACGCCGGAGTGGTTCACGCCACTCCATCCCACCGGGAACCCCCGCCCCGCCGGGTAGGGGAGAATCCTGGCCATGGTTACAAGGTGATCAAGATTGAGAAATAAATATTTCAGGGTACACAATATTTTGGTAAGTCAGACAGAATGGCAAAGGAGGTGGGGTAGTTCTGATAGTAAAGGATGACATAAGGACATTAGTGAGAAATCATCTGGCCTCTGAACATCATGAAGTAGAATCAGTATAGGTGGAAATTAGGAATAGCAAGTGCCTGAAAACACTTGTGGGAGTAGTTTATGGAGCTTCGAACAGTAGTTATACCATGGGCAGAGCATGAAATAAGACATTATTGAAGCCTGTAACAAAGGAAGTGTAATAATTATGGGGGATTTCAATATTTATATTGATGGAGACAATTAAATTGGCAAGAATGGTCTGCAAGATGAGTTTGTAGAATATTTTTCTGATAGTTTCTTGGAGTGGGATGTAGCGGAACTGACTTGGGTTAAAACCAACTTAGACCCAATAGTGTAATGAAGCAGGGTTAATTAACAACATCATAGTAAAATATCCACTGGGAAGTAATGACCATAATACTATTCAATTCCAAAGAAAGTTGCATAGATATGAGAGGGAACTTGTTAAGGGTAATTGGGTAAAGAGACTGAAAGGTATGGAGGTAAATGAACAATGGGAAACATGTAAAGAAACAATTCAATATACATTTCACCAAAGAACAAAAACTCAGAAAGAAGGATCCATCTGTTGCTCACTCAGGAAGTTGCGGATAGTATTAGATTAAAAGAAGAAGCTTACAGTGTTTCATACAATAGTGGCAAGTCTGAGGATTGGGAGTGTTCTAGAAATCAGCAAAGGGGCACCAAAATGTTCATAAAGAGGGGGAAAATAGAATTTGAGAGTAAACTAGCCAGGAATATAAAAAACGATTATAAGAGCTTTTATAATTATATAAAGAGAAAGAGTAAAGCAAACATTGGTGCCTTAGAAGCAGTAACAGCATAAATTACCATGAGGAAGACAAAATGATAGGGGCAATGAACAAATACTTTGCATCTGTCTTCACAGCAGACGATAGAAGTTCTGTATCAGAAACAAATTTAAGTATTTAAAAAAGTGAGGAAATTAGACAAATTAATGTAGTTTACCAGTAGTATACCTGGATTTCCAAAAGCTGTTCAATAAGCTGCCGGACAAAAGATTAACAGGCAAAATAAGGACAAATAGAGTTGAGGCATGGATACAGGATTGGTTAATGAGTATACAACTAGGAGTGGGCACAAATGTGTCTTTTTCAGTTTGGCAGGCAGTGAATCGTGGAGTGTCACAAGGATCAGTTTTGGGGCCTCAGCTATTTACAATCGATATTAATGAATTAGATGAACAGAGAGTAATCTATCTAAGCTTGCAGTTGATATCAAACCAAATGGAAAGGTATGCTGTGGGGAGGACACAGAGTGGCTGCAAAACTATATAGACGTGGTTAGGTGTTATAAACTGCCCGGATCCTATTTGCTGGGGACAATTGGGTTCCCCATATTACTTGATGTATATGAGCTCCCGCAATGAGAGGGGTGTGGGGCAATCATTTGCAGTACAGCTGTATCAATAGAGCTGGCCAGTGTGGTACCGGGCCCGGGGAACCAGTCGTGAACTATTGGCCCTGTGAACATATTCTTGGAAATAGAGTTACTTTCTGCTTGACGCTCTAAACGCGTACAAAGAACAAAGAACAAAGAAATGTACAGCACAGGAACAGGCCCTTCGGCCCTCCAAACCCGTGCCGACCATGCTACCCGACTAAACTACAATCTTCTACACTTCCTGGGTCCGTATCCCTCTATTCCCATCCTATTCATGTATTTGTCAAGATGCCCCTTAAATGTCACTATCGTCCCTGCTTCCACCACCTCCTCCGGTAGCGAGTTCCAGGCACCCACTACCCTCTGTGTAAAAAAACTTGCCTCGTACATCTACTCTAAACCTTGCCCATCTCACCTTCAACCTATGCCCCCTAGTAATTGACCCCTCTACCCCGGGGAAAAGCCTCTGACTATCCACTCAACTTCCCCTTCACAAAACCATGCCTCTCACTAATACATCCATTTGCTTCCAAATGGGAGTAGATCCTGTCTCGAAGAATTCTCTCCAGTAATTTCCCTACCACTGAAGTAAGGCTCACCGGCCTGTAGTTCCCTGGATTATCCTTGCTACCCTTCTTAAACAGAGGAACAACATTGGCTATTCTCCAGTCCTCCGGGACATCACCTGAAGACAGTGAGGATCCAAAGATTTCTGTCAAGGCCTCAGCAATTTCCTCTCCAGCCTCCTTCAGTATTCTGGGGTAGATCCCATCAGGCCCTGGGGACTTATCTACCTTAATATTTTTTAAGACACCCAACACCTCGTCTTTTTGGATCTCAATGTGACCCAGGCTATCTACACACCCTTCTCCAGACTCAACATCTACCAATTTCTTCTCTTTGGTGAATACTGATGCAAAGTATTCATTTCGTACCTCGCCCATTTCCTCTGGCTCCACACATAGATTCCCTTGCCTATCCTTCAATGGGCCAACCCTTTCCCTGGCTACCCTCTTGCTGCATACTGGATTCGTCGTGGCCCTCACAAAATCAGGTGAACGGGCAACAAAATGGAAGATGGAGTATTATATAGGGAAATGTGAAATTATTCATTACAGTCATAAGAGTAAAAAAATAACATTTTTTAAAAGGTGAGAAATGGGTTGATGTTTAAAAAACGTGGGTGTGCTTATACAGGGAACACAGAAAGTTAGCAAGCAGGTGCAGGAAGCAATTAGGAAGCTTAATGGTATGTTGGCCTTTATTGCAAGGGAATTGGAGTGCAGGAATAAAGACATCTTTCTAAAGTTGTACAGTGTTTTTGTGAGACCGCATCTGAAGTACTGTGTGCAGCTTTGGTCTCCATATTTAGGAAAGGATATAATTGCATTGAAAACGGTACAGTGAAGGCTCGTTAAATTGGTACCTCGTTTGAAGGGGTTGTCCTATGATGAGAGGTAGAGTAAATTGCTCTTATATTCTCTGGAGTTTGGAAGAGTGATGGATCTCATTGAAATCTACAACATCTGAAGGGGCTAGAAAGGGCTAGGATTCCTTATTTGGGAGCTGAATTGCACCTGATTTGTGCTCATGCTGGGAATGCAAATCAGGAAGCGATTCCCAATCCTTAGCCAGGCAAATCAATGCATGGCACCGATTGTGTGGGATCCCGCTATCAGGCCACCTGGGCCCCCTCCTCCTGCAATGCAATTCAGCACTGCTCCCCCACCCCGCCCCCGCAGCTTTTCTGAGTCACTCCCCATAGTACGGGGGTGACCTGACCCCCTCCTCCCACCACCCCCCAAAAGAGACCCCCTAATTAAAGAGACGCCCACCAGTGAACCGTCATAGAGAGACTAATGTCTGAAAGCCCCCTAGGAGTGTAACCTCTGACTGGAAGTCCCCCAAAAGAGAGACCCATGCCTGGCGGCTAGATAGCAGTCCAGGCAGTCAGTGAAAAAAAATCACTGCTTTAAAACTCATCAATGCAACACACCTGCTGTCTCAGGCACAGGAAGCAATTCCTGGAAAGAGAAAACCAGTCAGCTGGGTTTAAATCCCCTCCGATCTTTGACCAGCAAGCCATTCATTTATTTCTGTGATATCGATTTTACTGGGCTGTGTTTGACAGCTGTGGTGCTGGCATGGGGTGTGAACCTCGATCCCGATGCCAGCTGGAGACCTGAGCATCGGAACAAAGTTCTTTTTCGCCCGACACTGGATTCTCCATCTCCCGCTGCCGGTATCAAAGTTCCCGATGAGTCAGAGAATCCAGCCCTAGGGTGGATGCTGAGAGATTGTTTATATTGGTTGGGGAATTTAAAACACAGGGGCCCAGTTTAGGGATAAGGGACCAATCATTTAGGACTGTGATGCGGAGAAATTTCTTCGCAATAAGTGTTGTGAATCTTTGGAATTCTTTACAAACAAACAAAGAACAAAGAAAAGTACAGCACAGGACCAGGCCCTTCGGCCCTCCAAGCCCGTGCCGACCATGCTGCCCGACTAAACTACAATCTTCTACACTTCCTGGGTCCGTATTCCTCCATTCCCATCCTATTCATGTATTTGTCAAGATGCCCCTTAAATGTCACTATCGTCCCTGATTCCACTACCTCCTCCGCTAGCGAGTTCCAGGCACCCACTACCCTCTGTGTAAAAAACTTGCCTCGTACATCTACTCTAAACCTTGCCCCTCGCACCTTAAACCTATGCCCCCTAGTAATTGACCCCTCTGCCCTGGAGAAAAGCCTCTGACTATCCACTCTGTCTATGCCCCTCATAATTTTGTAGACCTCTATCAGGTCGCCCCTCAACCTCCGTCGTTCCAGTGAGAACAAACCGAGTTTATTCAACCGCTCCTCATAGCTAATGCCCTCCATACCAGGCAACATTCTGGTAAATCTCTTCTGCACCCTCTCTAAAGCCTCCACATCCTTCTGGTAATGTGGCGACCAGAATTGAACACTATACTCCAAGTGTGGCCTAACTAAGGTTCTATACAGCTGCAACATGACTTGCCAATTCTTATACTCAATGCCCCGGCCAATGAAGGCAAGCATGCCGTATGCCTTCTTGACTACCTTCTCCACCTGTGTTGCCCCTTTCAGTGACCTGTGGGCCTGTACACCGAGATCTCTCTGACTTTCAATACTCTTGAGGGTTCTACCATTCACTGTATATTCCCTACCTGCATTAGACCTTCCAAAATGCATTACCTCACATTTGTCCGGATTAAACTTCATCTGCCATCTCTCCGCCCATGTCACCAAACAATCTAAATCCTGCTGTATCCTCTGACAGTCCTCAACGCTATCCGCAATTCCACCAACCTTTGTGTCGTCTGCAAACTTACTAATCAGACCAGTTACATTTTCCTCCAAATCATTTATATATACTACAAACAGAAAAGGTCCCAGCACTGATCCCTGTGGAACAACACTGGTCACAGCCCTCCAATTAGAAAAGCATCCTTCCATTGCTACTCCCAGCACTGATCCCAGCGGAACAGAGAGTTACTCCAGAGGGTTGTGGATTTTCCAGCGTTGAATGGAATTAAGGCTGGGTGGACACATTTTTGATCTCTCTGGGAATTGAGGGATATGGGGAATGGATGGGAAAATAGACTTGAAGCCTAAGATCAGCCACGGCCACATTGAATGGTGCAGCGGGCCCGATGGACTGTGTGATCTACTCCTCCTATTTCTTAGCGGGCTCGATGGACTGTGTGATCTACTCCTCCTGTTTCTTATGTTCTTGTTATGAAATTAAAATAAAAAGGAACGCTACTATTTTAAAAATCATGGAATTTTTTAATCATTTCCTGTAGTGTAAATCTGCACAACTATTCAGCTCTCATATTTTAATTACTCCTTTTTTTGTCATCTTTTACTGACTTCTAACAATTGCTCAACTTTCTAGGCTACTGTAAGGTTTTCGGGCAATTCGGCCCTTTTGGAACTGCCCAAGCATAAAAACTCAGAGACTGTAAACTGACTTTTCAGCCAAGAGAACAGAACCAGTTTTCCCAGCAGGCTTGGTCCGCTGAGCTGAGTAGGGACATAAGTACATAAATATTTACAAACACCCCCCTAGGAGCTACAAGGAAGAAGGAGCCAGACAACAAGATAACATCAAAACACAGACAAAGGGGCACGGGAATACACAGGAGGCTTGCATGCAAGCAGGACAATGGGATGGTCATAGCCCCATGCAAATGTAAATGACCTGGCCTCCACCAGAGCAGAATCCAATCAACACCCCATCAACATAGCAGCTATCTCCGGAGCAGATGGAAGTCTTTGAAAATCTTCAAGGGAGCTCAACCTCGTTATCTCAAAAAAACTGACTGGAGGCGGACCTAGGGGAGGTACTCCCATCTCGACAGGTCTGACCGGCTCAAAGGGAGCGGGACCAGCGGGAACTTTAAATCTTACCTTTTTCAATGCAAAAGGGGCTGGCCGATCACAGGACAAAGCCAGGTAAAACAATATAAAAGGGGCTGTGTTTTCGATTGGGGGTCTCTTCGTTCTTGGCTCGACCTCTGCACCCCTGACTTGACCTCTGCAGCCTGTGACCGTAAGTATCCTGCAGCAGCTTGCGAAACTCCCTTGACTTTAATAGTGGTTGAGGCTTTGGGGAAGGGAACTTGTTTTGTGCCTTGTGATATTGCTAAAAACTGTGTAATCATAAGAATTTTCGTTGTGTCCGCTATATTACCTTTGAATAGACTTAGTGTGTATTAGAGCATAAGATTTTATTGTGTTTCTTCTGTTGATGATTTTGACCTGGGTTTTGTAATAAACCTTGATTTGATGATAATTGGAGTCGTTTAAATTCTTCAATCTTTCACCAGCGATCTCTGACCAAGTCATTGTTAAAATACTCCTCACCTTAATTCCGGGTTCAAGAATCGAGGGTCATCTTGAGCGATTCACTCAGGACAGACTGCTGGTTAGGAAATAAACAGCAGTGTCCTATTCTCTCTCTTGGGAAAGCTACTCTAGTGGAGTAGGAACCGGGTGGGTGTTGTACCACCGGCAAGAGAGAGAATCACCTGGGTATTGGTAGGGGTCTGGAGATCTGTGTGCTATAAGTCTCAGGCTGTCGGTTAGGAATAAACGGCAGGCTTGAATCAGTGCTCTCTTCAGTGGAAGTGTCCCAGTGCGACATCCCCTGGCCTCTGAAGTTTCAGTGCCAGCTGGAGAGAGACACACACAGATATTCAAACCCCAGATATCGGCCCAGTAGTGGAGTAGCGGAGATGGCACCCTCTACACTACCACTAATTTTGCAGCATTGGATGCCTTTTCTTTCTATTTGATACCATCCCTAACTTTCTTTATTAGCCATGGATGGTGCAACCTTCTCGTAGAGTCTTTCTTTTCCAGTGGAATTGATCTTTGGTGAGAGTTTTGAGATATCTCCATATACACCTTCCACTGTATCTCTACTGACTAACTTTGAACCTATTTTCCCAGTCCACTATAGCCAACTCTGTCTGCATACATTTGTAATTGCTTTTATGTGAGAGTTACTGCCCTTGACACATTAAGGCAGTGCTCGACTGAGTGTGGCATCAAAGAGCCCGAACAAAACTGAAGTCAATTGAATTCAGGGGCATAACTCTTCATTGGTTGGAGTCAGACAGGCAGACAGATTTAATGAGGACTGCATGACTGCAATTTTTATCACTTGAGATTCTTTGCAGCATGGTCAGTCTGCACCTCTTGGCCAGACAGTCGGCAAATCCCTTAGAGCTGTCACAGCAAAGGCAACACAGAAGCAGAACAGTATTTACTTCCTCCGTATGGGGGATAAGAGATACTACAGAAGTAAACTGTGGTTACAGCACACAAATGAGGGCACTTTTCGCCACTTGTCGTGTTAATGTTGGTTGTGACTGGCTAAGCAATGATTGTAAGACATCGGCCCGAATTTTAAGCTACTCCCCTAATGAGTTCTGAGGTGGCGAGGGAGCATGAAATTGCATAGACGGGTTCATGCCCACCCAACCTAACAGCGGTTTTACGCTGGGCTGGACAGAGCTTTGGATGGGTAGAAACCCTTTCCTGCACTTAATGGCCACTTAAGGACTGTTTCCCACTAAGACTCAATATAGGCTGGTGGGCGGATGACAGCTCAGTAGGGGGAACCCAGAAATGAAGACAGTTAGCTCCTGGGCAGGAGGAGGTGGGGGTAGCCTCCGTCAGAAGCCCCCTTCTGACTGAAAGCGCCCTTCCCTTAACAGGGATGACCTATGTACCCCTGATACTTACCTTTTTCTCCAGTTCCCAGGATTTATGATTAGGAATCTCCATGCAGTGCCTCTCTCAGCCACTGCAGCGCTGTATGTGGAGGAACTGGAGAGCCACTGGCCAATCAATGCTCATTAAAGTAACATGGTAGCAGGGCTGTAAAGGTTGGTGAGGATGTGTTCCCCACAGACTCTTCGGATGGCGGGGTATGAGTCCCCACCATCGTAAAATTCAGGTCACAGATATGTATGGGCAATAACTATTTATTGTATGAACATACCTATTTACAGATGTACAAGACTACAAGTATTACTAAGTCGAAGGCATGAACTTTCTCCTTCTGGATTCTGAGTCAAAGGGCTCTCTCTTATGTGGATGGTACTGTTTTTCCAGTCCCATGCAGTAGCCCTTTCTGCCCTGAACACCCAAATATTACATGTATTGACCTTTATTTTTCAACAATGACCGTGTCACTTGTAGCATTGAAAATGGTCTCACCGCTTCAGTCACCTTGCACAGCCTGTTGTCAGTGAAATTCATGCATAGAAAAGCAAAAGTACATAACAGAGCTATAAATTGCAACGGTTACCTTCAACAAAATAGACATAATGTAAATATGCTTTGCTCGTTGTCAAAATATTATACACACTGTTGATTTTAATATTACAATAATGGACACTGGCTAAATATGCCAGAAGGCATGGACAGAGGACAAAGAGGACATTATTAACTGTGATAAAGATGGATGGATGACAACAAAGATAAGGCAGAATAAACAAAAATTAGCAACAACAGAAGATGACGAGCCAACAGATGGCAGCATGGCCAGGGATCTCGGCCCAGCAAGGCAGAATCATGAACTAACCCCAGTTCCGACACAAAACAAACTGAAAATACCATTTCCCAGCATTGTTGATTTCTTTTGTGTTTGCATTCCTATACATAGTATACTTTGGGAAAAAGGAGTGTTTCTGGGATTGTTAATTACATAGCAGTAATTAAACATAGCCTATAAAATCAAGCAAATATAGAAATGAATGCAAGCAGCAACACAGCGCTATCCTACAGAATAGCAGTAATGCAACAATAACAGATTTAAGCGCCGGGTTGTTAGCTGAGGCAAGATAAAGCAAACACCAGTAACATTGAAAGATCATATCAACTAGTGCAGTACATTGCTCCAGGCCTCATGTGAGGCAAAAGAACAATTACCATTGTTGAGTTTACTTTTCTGGCAATAAAAAAATGAAGATATTGGAATTACTCAGCAGGTCAGGCAGCATCTGTGGAAAGAGAGAGAAACAGATTTAGCAGGAGGAAAGTTTATCCCAACTCACCTAGTTGGGAAACTCAAGGGGATCAGGTATAATTCCCATTTCACACCCGGCTCAATGGGCAGATTTTTACTCGCTCCGGGTGGTTGGCTGGGAGCTGGGGGAGGGGGCCAGTAAAACAGTGAGGAACTGCAACAGGCTGATGCCCGGATGTGATCTCACCGTCAGGGCTTTTTCCCAGTGGTGCGACCATATGTTCAGTTAACTGCCCACCTCCTTGGCATAATAAAAAGGCACATACTGGACCATTTTATGGGGCTTAGGGCAAAAAGAGGACATGAAAGGGTACTGGCAGGTAAAATAAAGGAAAATCCTAAATTGTTTTACAAGTACATTAAGGGTAAAGGGCTAACTAGGGAAATAGTTAGGCCCATTAAGGATCACAGTGGTAATTTGTGTGTGGAGCTGGAGGACGTAGCTGGTTTCTAAATAAATACTTTGTGTCGGTGCTCACTAGTGAGAGGGTTGATGTGGTATAGAAATCAGGAAGGACTGTGATAAAATTAAAGAAATTAACATAGACAGAGAGGAGATTTTGAATGGGCTGGCAGGCTTAAAAGTAGACAAATGTCCAGGGCCCGAATAAAATTATCCCAGGCTTTTGCATAAGGCAAGGGATGAAATAGCTGTGGCGCTGACAACAATTTTCAATTCCTCTCTGGACACAAGAGGTGCCGAAAGACTGGAGGATAGCCAATGTGGTACCATTATTCAAGAATGGAGGAACGGATAAATCAGGAAACTACAGACCAGTCAGTCTAAACTCAGTATAGAATTGGCTGAGTGGTAGGAAGCAGAGGGTGATGGTTGATGGGTGTTTTTATGGCTGTACGCCTGGATCTAGTGCGGTCCCGCAGGGATCAACATTGGGGCCCTTGCTGTCTGTGGTTTACATAAATGATTTAGATGTGAATGTAGGAGGGTTGATCCGTAGGTTGGTAGATGATACAAAAATTGATGGGGTAGCAAATAGCGAGAAGGAGCATTATGGGGGACACAAATAGAGTCGACAGAAATAAACTTTTTCCCTTGGTGGAGGGATCAATGACCATGGGGTATAGATTTAGGTTTAGGGGCAGGAGGTTTAGAGGGGATGTGAGGAAAAACATTTTCACCCAGAGGGTGATGAGAGCCTGGAACTCACTGTCTAAAAGGGTGGTGGAGGCAGAGACCCTCATAACATCATTTAAGAAGTATTTAGATGTACATTTGTGATGCAAGGCTATGAACCAAGTGCTGGAAAATAGGATGAGATAGTTGGTTGTTTTTGACAAGTACAGGTGCGATGGGCCAAAGGGCCTTTTCTGTGCTGCAGACCTCTATGACTTTAAGTTGCCAAGACTTATTATTGTGCCTTTTTATTATGCCAAGGAGGTGGGCAGTTAACTGAACATATGGTCGCACCACTGGGAAGTTGCCTGCTGCATGGCAAAGCTGCTTACTTAATGGAGGCCTCCCTGCAGCAGCCCAGGGATCCATCAGATTTGAAGACTTGGTAGCCTCAAGAGGGGACTGTAGACAGGAAAGAATGTCTCCAGGCCCCAGTGACCTTCCTATAGGGTTCTCCCCACTGACCCTCAGCTCCTTGAACTTTTTAAAAAACTTATCTGGCCAGCCTCTCAAAAATCCCTGATTTCGCCCATTGGCGCTGTTGGGGCTTCAGAGATGCCAGCCTTCTGATTAGGTTAGTGATATCAGGGGCGTCATTCTCCGACCCCCCGCCGGGTCGGAGAATGGCCGTTTGCCGCCGTGAATCCCGCCCCCGCCCCCGCCGAAGTCTCCGGTACCGGAGATTGGTCAGGGGCGGGAATCGGGCCGCGCCGGTTGGCGGGACCTCCCGCTCAATTCTCCAGCCCGGATGGGCCGAAGTCCCAGCCAGAAATTGCCTGTCCCGCCGGTGTAAATCAAAGCTGGTATTTACCGGCGGGACCAGGCGGCGTGGGCGGGCTCCGGGGTCCTGGGGGGGGCGCGGGGCGATCTGACCCCGGGGGGTGCCCCCACGGTGACCTGGCCCGCGATCGGGGCCCACCGATCCGCGGGCGGGCCTGTGCCGTGGGGGCACTCTTTCCCTTCCACCTCCGCCACGGCCTCCACCATGGCAGAGGCGGAAGAGACTCTCCCCACTGCGCATGCGCGGGAAACTGTCGGTGGCCTCTGTAGCTCCCGCGCATGCGCCGCATTTCCGTGCCAGCTGGCAGGGCAGCAAACGTCATTTCCGCCAGCTGGCGGGGCAACAAACGCCATTTCCGCCAGCTGGCGGGGCGGATATCACTCCGCTGCCGGCCTAGCCCCTCAATGTTGGGGCTTGGCCCCCAAAGATGCGGAGCATTCAGCACCTTTGGGCCGGCCCGTCTGATTGGCGCCGTTTTTTGCACCAGTCTACGGACATCGCGCCTTTGGGGGAGAATTTCGCCCCAGGAGTCTGTACTTCTTTAGTTTGATAATGGGGCCCAAAGGCTGCCAGCTAGAGGATGCCTGTAGTAAAATTGCTGAGGTGGTTCCACGGACGGTAAGCGCGAGCTCAGGAACTGGTTTTTGCTTCAACGTAAGGACTGCAACACTTAGGGTAAAACACGTGACAATGGGGCCCTTTTAACCTATCTTGCCAGTTGGGGAATTGACTAGATTGGGTGCAATGTTCGTTTTATGTCACACCTCGATCTACTTTCCAACTTGCCTACAAGAGCAGATCAGGGGCGAAATTCTCCATTATCGGCAGAAAGTCCGCCGATCGGCGCAAAAAACGGCGCAAATCCCACTTGCGTCACGTCATAAAAATGGGCCGATAGTCTGCGGCCCGAAATGGGCTAGCAGCGACGTAACGGGATCCGCGCTTGCGCAGTGGTTCATGCCATGCAGCGTCATACGCGCTGCACGGCGTGACGGCTCATAAGGCCGCGCAGACCCCCCCCACCCGACCGGAACAGCCGACCGCAACACCCGACTTGATGGCTGGACGTCGCTCAGCCCCGAGGTTCGAGTCACGCGATGTGGAGGCGCTCCTGGACGCGGTGGAGCAGAGGAGGGACGCCATGTATCCCGGGCACGGCCGCAGAGTTGCCCCACGCCACAGCCGGGGTCTGTGGAGGGAAGTGGCAGAGGCCGTCACCGCTGTGGCCCTGACACCACGGACAGGCACCCAGTGCCACAAGAAGGTGAACAACCTCGTCAGAGCAGGCAGGGTGAGCCTCCCCCATATCCCCCCTCCCCCATATCCCCCCCTCCCCCATATCCCCCTCCCCCATATCCCCCCTCCCCCATATCCCCCCTCCCCCATATCCCCCCCTCCCCCATATCCCCCCTCCCCCATATCCCCCCTCCCCCATATCCCCCCTCCCCCATATCCCCCCTCCCCCATATCCCCCCCATATCCCCCCATATCCCCCCTCCCCCATATCCCCCCTCCCCCATATCCCCCATCCCCCATATCCCCAAGTGAATCCAGCCCTAACCTTAACCTCTGCAATACACGCGCAACCGATGGCGTGCAGTGATATACCTGCCTAACACTGTTGCCTTTTACCCCTGCCACCCCCCACCCCCCCCCCCCCCACAGGAGAAGTGCGCACACAACAATAGGGAGCATGTGAGGACTGGAGGAGGGCCCGCTGATGAGAGGCCACTGACCGTACACGAGGAAAGGGCCCTGGAACTGGCTGGCGGACCTGAGGACCGGGAGGTTGCTGATGCAGAGGTCGGGGGCCCACGAGCAAGTGAGCCATCAACAGCCCGTCCCCATATCCCCCCTCCCCTATATCCCCCTCCCCCGTATCACCTGATCACTGCCTGATGTCTAACCATGCATGCTTCATTGTGTATCGCAGGACCAAACGTCCAGGCACCCAGCCCCGCAGATGCACACCGCCCGCAGGATACCCCTCGGAGACCGCAGGAGACGGAGAGACCCGCACCCTCCAGCATGCGACGCCCGCAGGATGCCCCTCGCACACCACGGGAGACGGAGAGACCCGGACCCTCCAGCATGCGACGCCCGCAGGATGCCCCTCGCACACCACGGGAGACGGAGAGACCCGGACCCTCCAGCATGCGACGCCCGCAGGATGCCCCTCGCACACCACGGGAGACGGAGAGACCCGGACCCTCCAGCATGCGACGCCCGCAGGATGCCCCTCGGAGACCACAGGAGACGGAGAGACCCGCACCCTCCAGCATGCGACGCCCGCAGGATGCCCCTCGCACACCACGGGAGACGGAGAGACCCGGACCCTCCAGCATGCGACGCCCGCAGGATGCCCCTCGGAGACCACAGGAGACGGAGAGACCCGCACCCTCCAGCATGCGACGCCCGCAGGATGCCCCTCGCACACCACGGGAGACGGAGAGACCTGGAGCAACAGGGAGACGACACCCCCGTCACGTGCGGGAGCGACCACCCAGCGATGAGGGGGGCAGCCACAGGCCCCCGTCACACCCGAGCCAGGACACCACTACCCAGGACACCACTATCCAGGACACCCCTACCCGGGACACCACTACCCAAAACACCCCTACCCGGGACACCACTACCCAGGACACCCCTACCCGGGACAGCACTACCCAGGACACCCCTACCCGGGAAGACGAAATACCGGACAGTGACTCAGAGTGGATGGGTGGAGACGAACCCCCACCCCAAAGTGCCATGGAGTCAGAGTGGGACGAAGAGCACGACACAACGCCACTTCTGTCACCAACACCCTCTACCATCGCAGAAACACTCACCACGGTTGGGCACTTTAGTGATGAGGCGTCTGGTACACTCACTGGTGCGCACAACACAGCCGTCCCGGTACAGCAGGTGGAGGTAGGAGCAGCAGAGGGACCGGGCGGTCGGAGGGCAGCCCAGGCCAAGCGAACATCTGCCGCCCAGATGGATCCCGGGTTCCTGCAGTTACCACACCCACACATAGATCCGATGCAACCACCGACACGGAGACGAGTGAATAGGGTGACGGGTGGATTGCGGCGGCTGCGGTCGCAGGTGGAGGAGTCCACCCGCGTCCAGGAGCTGGGAGTGGTCCCGGTCATGCGTGCCACCCAGGCTGACACCGCACGGGTGGCGTCCGCGGTGGAGGCAATGGGTGCGACGGTGTCAGACATGGGGAACGGTTTGCGAGGCCTGGGGCCTTCCGTGCAGGCGGCGTCTGTGGCCCAGGAAATGGCTGCCCTCTCACAGGAGGCCATGAGCCAGTGCCAGCGCCAGATGGCAGAGGCGCTCAACGCCATAGCCCAGTCTCTGCAGGCCATGGCCCAGTCTCAGCAGGCCATGGCCCAGTCTCAGCAGGCCATGGCCCAGTCTCAGCAGGCCATGGCCCAGTCTCAGCAGGCCATGGCCCAGTCTCAGCAGGCCATGGCCCAGTCTCAGCAGGCCATGGCCCAGTCTCAGCAGGCCATCGCTGAGGACATCGGCGCCAGTGGCCATGTGCGAGCCGGCGTCGCACTGTCACAGACAGGGTTTGACAACCCCCTGGGCTCCATGGCTCCAAACCTGCAGACCCCTGTCGATACCAGCACGGACCTCCAGGACTGGCAGCGCCAGATGTCAGGGGCGCGTCGGATGGCCAGTCCGTTCGCATCCCCCACCCGTGTAGAGGCCTGGGGGCCATCGGGCACCCCGAGGGAGGAGGAGGTGGTGTGGTCCGTCCCGGCTCCCCCTGTAGGGGAGGTCCCGGTACACCGCGACACCTCGGACTCCCCCCCTTCCGTCTCAGGTGCATCGGGTGGGCAACGGGCACGACAGGCTGGCAGCTCGCCATCCCAGTCGCCCAGGCCGCAGCCTGGCCCATCTAGGCCAGGACGCCCCAGGAAACGGCCGCCAAAGGGATCCAGTGTCAGAGGGCAGGAATCACAGGAGTCCACCTCCAGTTCTGCTGTACCGTCTGGGGAACCACGTAGACGTAGTCAAAGGGCCCATAAGGCCAAACAATTAGACACTGAGTAAGTTGGCACGGGTGCAGGGCACAGATGAGTTTTAGGGGCTAGGGCACGTGCATGAACTCCTTTGGTTATTAAAGTCAATGTTATACCTACCGAAGCTGCCTTTGTGCTCTGTCCAAAGTGTGCGGGCGTGTCATGTACGTTGAGCGCAAGTGTGTGTGTGACAGGTGGTCTTACCTCAGCCCCAGGTGAGTCTGCCCCCTTCCCCCTGGGCCGCCATCAACATCCCCCGGGCAGAGGAAGGGACCGTGCGCTGCAGTGTCACAGCCGCAT
Source organism: Scyliorhinus torazame (assembly GCF_047496885.1). Lineage (NCBI taxonomy): Eukaryota > Metazoa > Chordata > Chondrichthyes > Carcharhiniformes > Scyliorhinidae > Scyliorhinus > Scyliorhinus torazame. The sequence continues at coordinate 116,245,326 of NC_092714.1, forward strand.
GCAGGGATGGTCCGGGTGGATGGTGGTACTGTGGCCATGGGTCAGACATAGTCCAACGATGTAGAGCCAGGAGCTCATCGGAGGCGGGTTGTCATCATCCTCCATGGCCTGCGATAGACACGCGTCCACCCGCAACTGGGTGAGCCCGGCCCGTTGTGCTCCTCTGCTGGGCTATGTTGTGCAGGACGCAGCACACCACAATGATGCGGCCGACCCTATCTGACCGATACTGGAGGGCGCCCCCAGAGAGGTCCAGGCACCTGAAACGCATCTTCAGCACGCCAAAGAACCTCTCGATCACTCCCCTTGTCGCTACATGGGCATCATTGTAGCGGTTCTCCGCCTCATTGCGTGGCCTCCGTATAGGCGTCATCAGCCACAATCGCAATGGGTAGCCCCTGTTGCCCAGCAACCAGCCCCTCAGCCGGGGATGGCGTCGCTCGTACATGCCGGGGATGGATGACCGCGACAACACGAATGAGTCGTGTACACTGCCTGGGTGACGGGCGCAGACGTGCAGGATCATCATGCGGTGGTCGCAGACCACCTGTACGTTCATCGAATAGGTCCCCTTCCTATTAGTGAACACGGCCCTGTTCTCTGCAGGTGGCCGCACCGCGACGTGCATCCCATCGATCGCGCCCTGGACCATGGGGAACCCGGCAACGGCAGAGAAGCCCACGGCCCGGGCATCTTGGCTGGCCCGGTACACGGGGAAGCGGATGTAGCGGTGCGCCATGGCATAAAGGGCATCTGTCACTGCCCGGATGCACCGATGCACCGATGTCTGCGATATGCCGGACAGGTCCCCACTCAGTGCCTGGAATGACCCCGTTGCATAAAGGTTCAGGGCCACCGTAACCTTGACGGACACGGGGAGAGGGTGTCCCCCGCCAGTGCCACGCGGTGAGAGGTGTGCCAGCAGGTGGCAGATGTGTGCCACGGTTTCCCGGCTCATCCGGAGTCTCCTCCTGCATTCCCGGTCCGTGAGGTCCTGGTATGACTGCCGAGACCGGTACACACGGGGCGCCCTCGGGTGCCTCCGTTGCCGTGGGGCCGCGACGTCCTCCTCCCCCTCCTCGTCCTGTCGGTCGGTGTCCCTCCAGCCTGGGCGGCTGCCGCCTGCCCCTCTGCGGCAGCCTGCGCCGCCTCTCTGGCACGCTCCTCCTCCTCCTCCTCCTCATCCAGGGCAACATAGACATGAGCGGCTGCCACCACGGCGGCCAACATCGCTGGATGGTCTGAAAACATGACGGCCTGGTGGGGGGGGAGGGGAACGACGACATGTCATCATTGCCCATATCCCCTCCTCCCCCCAGCCAGGTGGCATGGACCGCATGGGTCCAACTGATGGAGGCTGGCACCTGGCCAGGTGGACCAACTCATTTGCCCTCCCATCACCCACCCCGGCACGGACCCCCCCCCCCCCAACCTCCACCCCAGCACGGACCCCCCCCCCCCAACCTCCACCCCGGCACGGACCCCACACCCCAACCTCCATCCCCCAACCTCCACCCCGGCACGGACCCCCTCCCCAACCCCCAACCTCCACCCAAGCACGGACCCCCCCCACCCCCAACCTCCACCCCAGCACGGACCCCCCCCAACCTCCACCCCGGCACGGACCCCACCCCCCAACCTCCACCCCCCCAACCTCCACCCTGGCACGGACCCCCTCCCCAACCCCCAACCTCCACCCCAGCACGGACCCCCCCCCCCAACCTCCACCCCGGCACGGACCCCACCCCCCAACCTCCACCCCCCAACCTCCACCCCGGCACGGACCCCCTCCTCAACTCCCAACCTCCACCCCAGCACGGACCCCCCCCAACCCCCAACCTCCACCCCAGCACGGACCCCCCCCCCCAACCTCCACCCCAGCACGAACCCCCCCCCCCAACCTCCACCCCGGCACGGACTCCACCCCCAACCTCCACCCCAGCACGGACCCCCCCCCAACCTCCACCCCAGCACGGACCCCCCCCCCCAACCTCCACCCCAGCACGGACCCCCCCCACCCCCAACCTCCACCCCAGCACGGACCCCCCCCAACCTCCACCCCAGCACGGACCCCCCCCCCCCAACCTCCACCCCGGCACGGACCCCACCCCCAACCTCCACCCCAGCACGGACCCCCCCCCCAACCTCCACCCCAGCACGGACCCCCTCCCGGCACTCCCCTGGAGCCCAGCCTTCTCTAACCACCCCCCCCCCCGCTGCACACACACACACACAAGCCGAGACACACCTCTCCTCACGCAATCAGTCTGCGGCAACGCCATTTCCTGCCCAGAGCCAACCCCCCAGGCCGTCACTCACCTCCTCGCTGGTCGGCGTGAGCCTGGAGCACCGGGTCACGCCGATGAAAAGGAGGTTTAATTCACGTCGACGTGAACGGTCATCACGTCGACGGGACTTCGGCCCATCCGGAAGGGAGAATATCGGCAGGCCGAAAATCGGCTGCCTTGCCAGACCCGTGACATTCTCCGCGGCAGTGGCGCCATTAACGCCCCGCCGACTTTTCTCCCTTCGGAGACTTCGGCGGGGGCGGGTGCGGGATTCACGGCGGCCAACGGCCATTCTCCGACCCGGCGGGGGGTCGGAGAATGACGCCCCAGATTCCAGGAATTCTGCGGCCAATCACTCATCTCCTGACTCCCTAAAGCCTGTCCATCATCTGCAACACACAAGGAGCGTGATGGAATACTCCCCACTTGCCTGGCTGAGTGCAGCTCCAACGACACTCAAGAAGCTGCACACCATTACGACAAAGCAGCTCGCTTGATTAGCATCCCTAACACAAGCATTCACTCCCTTCACATCATGGCAGCAATGAGTCCCACCTTGAGGTACCCTCAATAATGATGCTTAGAGATTAAACTGTAAAGAAGGCTTTATTAGGCTAATAACTATGCTACAGATTTGGACGAGAGCTGACTGCTATACAGACCATGAGGCAGGCCTTTATGTATGGCTCCCAGATGGGCGGAGCCAGAGGCAGAGTCCCCAGGGTTCCAAGCCTGGTCTTAAAGGGTACATCACCTTACATGATGATAAGGCAGTAACCGTTCATCACATTCACCCCCTGTTTAAAAAGGAGTCCGGCGGGGGGTGAAGTGCCATCATAGGTCCATCCGTCTCGGCGGCCGGATCGTCCTCCTCGATCTCCTCAGTTCGGGCGGTGGTGCGGCGGGCACGGACGTCCCGGTTGAGGGCACATCCGGGAGCACAGCGGTCGGAGCTTCGGCCCGGGTCGGGGCAGAGGAACTAGGCAGGGCCGGGGGTAGCGGAGCCGGCGCCGGCGGGGTGTGTAAAGGGGGGGCGCAAGGGGGGGCGCACGGTAGGAGCTCACCAACGGGTGGTAGGGCCGGAAGGGGGTGTGTTGTAGGGGGCAACGGGTCCTGCAGGGGAGCAGCGCGGGAAGGGGCGTCTGTGGTGGAGGATCCAGTGGGCGCCAGATCCCGGAGGGAAACCGTATCCTGCCTGCCGTCGGAGTACTCCACGTAGGCGTAACTGGGGTTGGCGTGGAGCAGTCGGACCTTTTCAACTAGCGGGTCCGTTTTATGGCTCCTCGCGTGCCTCCGGAGAAGATGAGGTCCCGGAGTCATCAGCCAAGGTGGAAGCGAAACCCCGGAGGTAGACTTCCTGGGGAAGAGAAACAATCGGTCGTGAGGGGTCTCATTCGTGGCCGTGCAGAGGAGTGACCTAATGGAGTGTAGGGCATCGGGTAGTATCTCCTGCCAGCATGTGGTTGGGAGATTTCTCGACCGCAGGGCCAGAAGGACAGCCTTCCACACGGTCGCGTTCTCCCTCTCCACCTGCCCGTTTCCCCGTGGGTTATAACTGGTCGTTCTGCTTGAGGCGATGCCTTTGCTGAGCAGATACTGACGCAGTTCATCGCTCATGAACGATGTACCCCGGTCGCTGTGGATATAAGCAGGGAAACCGAACAGGGTGAAGATGCTGTGCAGTGCCTTAATCACCGTGGCTGAGGTCATGTCGGTGCAGGGAATGGCGAATGGGAAATGGGAGAACTCATCGATCACGGTGAGGAAATAGGCATAACGGTTGGTGGATGGGAGGGGCCCCTTGAAGTCCACGCTCAGTCGCTCAAAGGGGCCCGAGGCCTTCACGAGCCGAACCTTGTCTGGCCGATAGAAGTGCGATTTGCACTCCGCACAGACCTGGCAGGCCCTGACCATGGCCTTGACCTCCTTGGTTGAGTAAGGTAGGTTGCGGGACTTGATGAAATGGATGAGCCGGGTAACCCCCGGGTGGCAGAGGTCATTGTGGATGGCTTGCAGGCGGTCCTCCTGCGCGTTGGCGCATGTGCCGCGGGACAGGGCATCTGGGGGCTCGTTGAGCTCCCCTGGACGATACTTGATATCATACGAGTGGGTGGAGAGTTCGATCCTCCACCTCAAAATTTTATCATTTTTTATTTTGCCCCGTTGCGTGTTATCGAACATATAGGCGACCGACCGTTGGTCGGTGACGAGGGTAAACCTCCTCCCGGCGAGGTAGTGTCTCCAGCGCCGCACAGCCTCCACAATGGCTTGTGCCTCCTTTTCGACTGCAGAGTGTCGAATCTCGGAGGCGGTGAGGGTTCGGGAGAAGAACGCTACTGGTCTGCCTCCTTGATTGAGGGTAGCAGCCAGGGCGATGTCTGATGCATCGCTCTCTACCTGGAAAGGGATGGTTTCGTCCACCGCGTGCATGGCGGCCTTGATGATGTCGGCCTTGATGCGGTTGAAGGCCAATTGGGCCTCAGCCGAGAGGGGAAAAGTGGTGGTCTTTAGGAGTGGGCGGGCTTTGTCCGCATACTTGGGGACCCACTGGGCGTAATAGGAGAAAAGCCCCAAGCACCGTTTAGGGCCTTGAGGCTGCGGGGGAGAGGGAGTTCCTTAAGGGGGCGCATGCGGTCGGGGTCGGGACCTAGGACCCCGTCTTCCACGACATAGCCGAGGATGGTCAGCCGGGTGGTGTGGAAAATGCATTTGCCCTCGTTATAGGTCAGATTAAGGGCTCGGGCGGTCTGGAGGAACTTTTTGAGGTTAGTGTCATGGTCCTGCTGATCATGGCCGCAGATGGTGACATTGTCGGGTATGTAGCCCGCAAACCGTACTGGTCCACCATTTGGTCCATTGCCCTTTGAAAGACGGAGACCCCATTTGTGACACCAAAGGGGACCTGAGGAAGTGGAAGAGCCGGCCGGCTGCTTCGAAGGCAGTATAGGGGCGGTCTTTTGGTCGGATGGGGAGCTGGTGGTAGGCAGATTTGAGGTCGACCGTGGAAAAGACTCGGTATTGGGCGATCCGATTTACCATTTCCGCATCAAGCTGCGTGAATCGGTTTATGGTCTGGCTATAATCCACGACCATCCGTTTCTTCTCCCCGGACCGGACTACCACCACTTGCGCTCTCCAAGGGCTGTTGCTAGCCTCGATGACCCCCTCTCCCAGTAAACGCTGGACCTCTGACTTGATAAAAGCCATACCTTGGGCACTGTAGCGCCGGCTCCTGGTGGCGACGGGCTTACAGTCGGGAGTGAGGTGAGCGAATAGCGAGGGGGGTGCAACTTTCAGTGTCGCACACCGTGAGGGGGGGCAAGGGTCCGCCGAACTTCAGTGTCAGGCTTCGGTGGCTGCACTGGAAATCCAGTCCGAGCAGCAGGGGGGCACAAAGGTGAGGGAGGATATAAAATTTGAAACGGGTGTATTTGGCACCCTGGATCGAGAGATCCGCAATCCAGTACCCCGTGATTTGTACCGAGTGGGACCCAGATGCGAGGGCTATGGTTTGGGATGCGGGATGGGTGCGTAGGGAGCAGCGCCTTACCGTTTCAGGGTGGATAAAGCTCTCCGTGCTCCCGGAGTCGAAGAGGCATGCAGTGTCGTGCCCGTTGACCTGGACCTGCATCATGGAGTTCTGCAGGTGTTTTGGCCGAGTTTGATCGAGGGTGATCGCACCCAGTCGCGGGTAGTCGGAGTCGTCAGCCGAGTCGGACTCGTAAAATGGCCGCTGCCGTCGGTCGCACGTGTCGGGTCGAGAAGATGGCCGCCAACAAGATGGCCGCTCCCATGATTCGCACGAGGCTGATGACGCGTCAGAAGAGGGCGTGTCGGGTCGGTGCGCAGCAGCATTGCGAGGCCTGCGGGCCTGAGAGCCTGATTTTCGGGCCGGCTCTTCTTTGTTTTTCTGGCCCCTGGGTCTGGTCAGGCAGACGCTCGCAAAGTGCCCTTTCTTCCTGCAGTCGCTGCAGATCGCGGAGCGGGCTGGGCAACGTGAGCGTGGGTGCTGGCCCTGCCCGCAGAAGTAGCATGGTGTGCCCCCATGGTGAGCGGGTCGCCGCGTGGCGCAGGCCTGTAATACGGTTGAGTCTGAGGAAGTCCGGGGGGGCTGGCAGAGTCCGCGGGGTACGTACCCAAGTTATGTCGGGCCACCTCCAGCGAGGAGGCGAGCATTAGCATCTCCTGGAGGTCTTTTGCCCCGTTTTTGAGCAGCCGCTGCCAGATGTAGGTCGAGCGGATGCCGGACACGAAAGCATCCCTGAGGTGCAGGTTCATATAGACTTCCCCTGTCACATCCTGATGATCACAGTCCCTGGCAAGCGCGGTGAGTTTTTCAACAAACTCGTCGAGCGATTCCCCCGAGCGCTGCCGGCAGGTAGAGAGCAGATGCCGGGCGTGCACCTCATTGACGGGTTTGACAAACCGCTTGAGGAGCAACTCAATCGCTTCCTCATAAGTCGTCGCCTTTTCGAGCGTGGCGGAGATTCTGTGACTCACCCGGGCGTGGAGTAGACGCAGCTTGCGTGGCCCCAGGATGGGAGTCTCTGCGGAGTCCAGGTAGGCCTCGAAGCACCGCAGCCAGTATTTTAAAATGTCCTTTGCCTCCGGCGTTCGTGCTTCCAGATTGAGCTTCTCGGGTTTTAGGCCTGCGTCCATCCTGAATCTAGTTTAGTCTAATAAATTGAGGTACCCTCAATAATGATGCTTAGAGATTAAACTGTAAAGAAGGCTTTATTAGACTAATAACTATACTACAGCTAGAGACGAGAGCTGACTGTTACACAGACCATGAGGCAGGCCTTTATGTATGGCTCCTAGATGGGCGGAGCCAGAGGTGGAGTCCCCAGGGTTCCAAGTCCGGTCTTAAAGGGGACATCACCTTACATGATGATAAGGCAGTAACCGTTCATCACAAATGTAAATTCAGTGTTCCACCTTATCCTGTCCCTGGGTTTCCCCATCCAACTAGTTAGCTTAAAATTGCCCCTAGTGTTTCAGGTCAATGACCATTGATTAGAACTTTCATCTCAAGCAGTTCTGATGAAAGACCATCAGCCTGAAATTTGGGCTGGATTTCTGTCCTGAAGGTCGGTAGCAGAAATCGAGAGATTTCCTGGCTCTGCATGCCTGCCTTGGGAGGAGGTTCCTGAAAAGGTGGGATTTTTGTTCATGGGGGGGTAGCAGGCTAGAACTTGAGTCTAGCCTTCCTCTTCTGGAAAAAGTGCAGAAGGAGCCATCGTGATACCAGCTGCTGAAGCGGGCTGGTAAAGAGCTGCCTCAGTGCTCTGAGGACTTTGACCCAGTTACAATGAAATCAGTAAAACAAAGAAAAGCCCTCTAGCCTTCACCTCTAAACCCACACTCGCATGTCTGCCCCATGCCAACTCATGCCACCTCATGCCCCTCCAACCATGCCCATTGCCTCTTGTCCTCATATCATTTTTTACAGATCCATGCTAAATTTGGCTTTGTAACACTCCTGTGAAGTTCCTTGTCATATTTTATTATGTTAAACGTGCTCTGTACATACAAATGTTGTTGTTGCTCCTGCCACTGTGCACTTTTATTTTAAGAGCAGTGTCATAGTGAATAAAGGCATGTCCTATTTATAACTTCAAATGTTGTTTCTGTTCCTTTGGAAGCTGCTGGAACATTCTTATATTTTTAAAAATGGACGCCCACAAGGTGGCTAAGATGGCTGCCAAAGCATCAGGTTATCTCAATCTTCCGAAAGTTCCTGAGTCATCATGGGTCGGAGATCCATGGACATACCTAGACAGCATCCCGTTGTGAAATTCATGCCTGCCATCGTTCGAGGAAGACTCCAAATGCAGAATTAATGGCTGTTATAACCTGCCCGGATCCTATTGGCTGAGGACAATTGGTTACCCCATGCTACTTGAGAAACATGAGCTACCCAATGAGAGGGGGTTGCATTATTAGCACAACAGCTGTATAAATAGAGCTGGCCAGTGTGGTACTGGCTCGAGAGGGAACCAATACTTGTCCTATGTACATATTATTGTAAATAAAGTTACTTTCTGTTTGACTGTACAAATTCTTGCTGGATTCTTCATGGCCCTCGTAAAATATGGCCGTCTAGATTCCACAGGTGGGATGTTTCAGCCCCTCCCACTGGCGGAATCTTCCGGTCCTGCCAAAGTGGATGGGGGTTTCAATGGATCTCTGCATCTGCTGTGGGAAGACACATCATGACAAGTCCAGAACGTCTCAATGTGTGTCTCTAAGTTTGCAAGGAAACAATAGGGAGCTGACAAGACCAGTTACCCACATGTTAAGTGTGAAAAACCAACATTTATCTCCCATTATATCGTGATATCTTTGAACTTCAAAACCATTCTGGTCAGATAATCCCGGTATTGGTATTGTGACCGAAACTGGATGGAGATAACAAGCTTTGATCCAAAGACCCATAGAAGATCTGGGTGCAGAAAATAACACTGAAAAAGCAGCAACTGCAGAAAAAGGCAATGTCATCTTTCCCTTTTAAGAACTTTGAGACTGCAAAGTTTATAAAAAAGATCTCCCAGCCTAATTCTTAAATCTAAGTTCACTTGTAAAGAATTTGGACCACCTGATATGAAAGTCACAAATGCTTAGCTTCATGACCTACTGAATATTCAACTCTTTGGCGGTATTTTCCAGCCTTTTCCATTGGTGGGAGCTTCCAATCCTGCTGACGATGACCCTCCTGTTGGTTTCCTGGCAGTGGAGGGTGCGAACAACAAGAAACCCTGATGGCAATGGCAGGACTTGAAGATCCACTGCAAAACATGCTGGGGGGGTCGGGGGGGGCGGGGGGGGGGGGGGGGGGGGGGGGTGAAGATGGGGGGGGGGGGGGGCGGGGGGGAGCTGGATCCTGCCATCGAAATCTTTCAGAGTTTCCTTCTTCGCCGGGCCTACAATGAGCTCAATATGTGAACTATGAACAATTATTTTGTTTGCAACTTGTAAAAGTGCTCTCTTCTCTTTAACTGTATTTTTCTCGAGTGTGTGTGTGTGTATATGTGTGCCTGTCAGTGTTAAGCGATTGATGTGGCCTTTAGACTTGAGGTGAGTGTGTGAATAAATAACCTTCTTCATTTTTAAAGTCTGCTGCTGTTTTTTTTATTTGACAACATGTTAACAAGGACTTAGAAACACACATATCTACCTTTCCAACAAACCACACTGATTATGCACAGGAATGGAAGGGAATTGGAGTTTTCTCTCCTTTCCTAATCTACCTCAGGAGTTGTAGGCTAGCATTAAGCAGTGCTCGCAAGTTCCACGTTTTGGCCCCCTGTTGATGCATGCAGACAATTAACGGCGCAGTTAGCCTTGAATGCATGCAGTTATCATGATATTGAATAGGCAGCACAAAGATGATGTGCTGACAACCCGCCTACCTGCTTTCACGGACTTTCCATTTAGCAGCCCCTTCCCTCCCTATTCCCCATCCTCGCTCATTATATCAATATATTTCAAATACGTATGTGAAAAATGATCTCACACTATATGATTTGTGTATTACACTTAGGGATCCTTTCTTCATTTCCCTTATTCACTTTTATATTTTTAGACCCTTTATATTGTTTTGTATTTCTCAAGGTAAAGTGCCATTTCGGAATCATGTTTATTGCTGAATCCTCTCAAATTTCTTCCAAGCACTCTGCTTTCTCCCACACATGTGACTACTGGCGCTGTCTTGTCAAGCAGTACATTCTATTAAAGCAATAGCTTTAATAATGATCATGCAGTGAACGTCGGAGATCCTTTAAAAAATTTGTGGGGTACTTCAATCTGAAGTAATTAATCCTCACCATTTTTCCAATACCTTTAAGCTAATATTAATACATTATTTCCTTGTATCCCAAGAGATTATAACCAAGAAGCTCCAGTGACACCATATCAAACAGTCTGAAAATCCATATAACAAAGGGAATGTCCACTTCATTACAATCAACCACCAATTCTATTGCATCAAAAAAGTCTTAAAAAAAGCAAACTCTTCTGCAAACCTATCATTATTTAAAATTCAGAGTAAATTTATTTGAATTGTTCTCTTTATACTAGGCTTCAAAGCTTTCAATGAAGAGACAATGACAGGACTTCCTTTCAAAGTGTATAATTTTAAAGAACACTTTACACCAATAGTTGTTTTCTAACCTTCGACATCAGTCAGGTTTATTGATTTTCAGAAACTTTTAGCCACTGATTTCCTACTTCTGCATTCAGTCTATTAAGATCCTAGACCAGACCTGAACATTTGTTCGGATAGCGGACAAGAACCCCAACACTTTAATTTTATTTGTAAAACTGTGAGGAAAGAATACTTTGCTCCAGGGGTGATTCCACTGATAAATAGGGATATGGGGCGAGATTCTCCGAGCCTCCGCCGGGTCGGAGAATCACCGGGGGCTGGCGTGGGGCATCATTCTCCGACCCGCCACCGGGTCGGAGAATGGCCGTAGGCCGCCGTGAATCCCGCCCCCGCCCCTGCCGAAGTCTCCGGTACCGGAGATTGGGCTGGGGCGGGAATCGGGCCGCGCCAGTTGGCGGGACCCCCCGCTGGATTCTCCGGCCCGGATGGGCCGAAGTCCCGCCCAGAAATTGCCTGTCCCGCCGGCGTAAATCAAAACTGGTATTTACCAGCGGGACCAGGCGGCGTGGGCGGGCTCTGGGGTCCTGGGGGGGGCGCGGGGCGATCTGACCCCGGGGGGTGCCCCCACGGTGGCTTGGCCCGCGATCGGGGCCCACCGATCCGCGGGCGGGCCTGTGCCGTGGGGGCACTCTTTCCCTTCCGCCTCCGCCACGGTCTCCACCATGGCAGAGGCGGAAGAGACTCTCCCCACTGCGCATGCGCGGGAAACTGACAGCGGCCGCTGATGCTCCCGCGCATGCGCCGCATTTCCGCGCAAGCTGGCGGGGCAACAAACGCCATTTCCGCCAGCTGGCGGGGCGGAAATCCCTCCGGCGTCGGCCTAGCCCCTCAATGTTGGGGCTAGGCCGCCAAAGATGCGGAGCATTCCGCACCTTTGGGCCGGCGCGATGCCCGGCTGATTGGCGCCATGTTTGGCGCCAGTCGGCAGACATCGCGCCGTTGGGGAGAATTTCGCCCGTGAATCCCGCCCCCGCCGGTTGCCAAATTCTCCGGCACCGGATATTCGGCGGGGGTGGGAATCGCGCCACGCCAGTTGGCGGGCCCCCTCCCGCGATTCTCCGGCCCAGATGGGCCGATGTCCCGCCGCTAAAATGCCTGTCCCGCCGGCGTAGATTAAACCACCTACCTTACCGGCGGGACAAGGCAGCACGGGCGGGCTCCGGGGTCCTGTGGGGGGGCGCGGGGCGATCTGGCCCCGGGGGGTGCCCCCACGGTGGCCTGGCCCGCGATCGGGGCCCACCGATCCGCGGGCGGGCCTGTGCCATGGGGGCACTCTTTCCCTTCCGCCTTCGCCACGGTCTCCACCATGGCGGAGGCAGAAGAGACTCCCTCCACTGCGCATGCGCGGGAATGCCGTCAGCGGCCGCTAACTCTCCCGCGCATGCGCCGCCCGGAGATGTCATTTCCGCGACAGCTGGCGGGGCACCAAAGGCCTTTTGCGCCAGCTGGCGGGGTGGAAATTCATCCGGCGCGGGCCTAGCCCCTTAAGGTTGGGGCTCGGCCCCCCCACGATGCGGAGCATTCCGCACCTTTGGAGCGGCGCAATGCCCGACTGATTTGCGCCATTTTGGGCGCCAGTCGGCGGACATCGCGCCGATAACGGAGAAATTCGCCCCTGGTATATTAAAACAAATGTCATTATCAACACAGGATAAAACTGCGTTAACATCACAGAAAATAGCTTACAACTAACAGTTAAACAGTTCTTATCAATAGTAGAAAACCCCTTTATTACTAAAAATGCATACCTTATCTACTTCCAATTAAGCAAAGCCCATCACAGGTCAAAAGCCACTTATAATTAAAATTAGCAAACACAGGGTTACTTGCTGTACACTTGAATAAGGATTTCTTGGAAATGCTGCTTGAAGACAGAGAGAGATTCTTTTTGGAAACAGTCTGCAGATCCCTCTGTCTGTGTCAGACTACTGCTTACCCTGACTGCCTTTTGCAAAAGCTGCTGCTCAGCTTAAAGTTCCTGACAGACTCAGCTGAATTGTGGGCCCTCACATTAATTATATCACCTCCGTCCCACTCAGATCCCCTGACCAGCTTACCTAAGTATAGACACAGTGGCTCAAATTATCTACTCTCCAGGGAATCTCCAGCAATTGTAATAAAATTCCACGAGACATTGTATCGGTAAACAAATACATTGCTGGAATGCTAATCAGTATTGTACCAATTCATAACTGATACACACTTTTAAATGCCAATGCGTTAATGTTGTGGTTGTGAAATAATTATTTGCTCTGCTCTTAAACGTTTAAAATAAATTATATACCATCATTACTTGATTGGCTGATGGTCATTCCAATAAATTTACCTCTTCTAGTGTACATTTCCTTTGTTGGCTAAAGACTACATAGCAGAATACCCATCAAGGTTGAAAAACATTATAGAGTTGACAGGACACTTTAAAATATTTATTGAGCATTGGGAAGCTTGTGTTTTAAAACATCAATAGGGGCTTATGAAATGATAGCTGCTGCTCTATATCATCAGGTGCAGAGCCCTGAAGGTTTCAATGATTTCAGAAGGATCAGCACAGCCAAATGTGCCGAACAAGCATGAAGGACAGTGGGAGCCTGCACGAAAGCTACAAAACTGCCTCACCTGGCCCATAAATTGATTCAATTTGGGGCTTTCTCTTAATGCAACTGCAGTGCCTTCATAGCTAGCTAGTCTCACACATTGGTTTTTGGTACTGAAGGGATTAAAGCCCCAATAAAAATGGAAAATTGTTTCTTCCTCTCCATCTTTATTCTGCTTCTACTGCCTATTGCCTATTCCCCATTCTCTTAAATAGACTCAGAATTAAGTGTTTTCCAATCACCTCCCATCACGATTGAGTGACTTTGAAGTAGTCAGCTAGAAACTAACAGAACTTAACTCTGTTTGAAGTGGTCGAGAAGTTGTCAATCAAAGTTTGATATTTATAACCATTGCGATTAGTTTCTTAGCCAACTGCAAACATATGCAACTGTGAAGGGAGATGAATGGAACAATGCTGACAGCTGGGGGGGGGGTGGAAACTGTCAATAACAGCCGAGTAAAATCAATATCAAAGAGAAATTAACGAATGACTTGAAAATCAAATATCTGAGGGTGTTTAAACTCAGCTGACTGTTTTTTTCTTTCCAGGATTGACAGGGGCTAGCTACCTCCTGTGTCTGAGTCAGCAGGTGTCTTATCCAGATGAATGTTAATGCAATTTTTTTTTCTCTGTCTCTGTCTGGACTTCCCTCGATCTTCTCTTCTGGGGGGTCTGGAGGGGTCTCCTTATTTAATGGGTCTCTGCGGGGAGTGGGGTAATGGAGGGTGGGGTGGGAAAGTCTTGCATTGAGGGGAGGAAGTGTGGCCCTCTGATGGACTTTGGGGGCAACTCCCTTAAAGAGTTACCCCCTTGGCCCAATGCGAGGTGTCACCACGTCAGGGCCACCTTTGGCAGGATCAGTAGTAATTCTCGCCCAGAGGACCGGGGAATCACGAAGGCTCGGAGAATATGGTGCCCGGGCTGCTAAATGGATACAAATGGGTGTGAATGGGCGTGAACCTCGATCCCAATGCCAGCGGGGGCCGGAGCAACAGAAACAGATCCCATTTTCTCCCAGCCGCTGGATTCTCAGGCTGACCGGTAACTCCAGTACTGGGGGTGCGAGGTGGAGAATTCAGCCGCCCATCTCAAATACTGCGTGCGGTTTTGGTTTACTGTTTTAAGGAAGGATACAAATGTATTGGAGGCAGTTCAGAGGAGGTTTACTGGATTGATACCTAGAATAAGTTGATTCTTTTATGAGGATAGTTTGGAAAAGACTGGGCTTGTTCCCAACAGGGTTTAGAAGATTGAGGGGCGATTTGATTGAAGTGTATAAGATCCTGAATGGTTTTGACAAGGTGCTTATTGATAATCCAGAACCAGAAGGCACTGTTTTAAAATTAGGGATTACCCTTCTAGGATAGAGATGAGATGAGGAGGAATGTTTTCTCTCAGAGGGTTGTGCGACTTTGGAACTCTCTGCTTCAGAAAGTGGGTGAAGCGGGATCACTGAACATTTTTAAGGCAGAGGTAGATAGATTCTTAAACCAAATCCGAGGATTCTGGAAAAACTCAGCCGGCCTGGCTGTATCCGTCGGGAGAGGAAACAGAGCCAAGATTTCAAGTCTGTTCGTCACTTCATCAGGAATAAAGAAAAGGAAAATGAATTGGATATTATTCTGAAGCTGGGAGAGATTGCAACAGGATGTAGCAACCTTAAGAACAAGAGACAGATAGCCTGGTGTAGGAGATGGAGATGGATTTATGTTGTGGAGCTCCAGACAAACAGGTCAGCCATTGACTGGTGGGGTAGGATCGTGCGGCAGAATGGCCTACTCCTGCTCCTGTTTCATTTGTTCGCAGTGAACAGAACGACGATACAATAATTTTTAAAAATAGAACCAACAGGTTGCAAATGCTCCAACGATTGCAGCATTCTTCTTGTCAAATTTAGAGACTTCGGGACCTTGACATGAGTTAAAATGCTGGCAGATTCTCGTAACCAGGAGAGCTGAAACTTTAATCAGCGAAAAGTCAGGCCGCATATGAAATCTCAGTGCAACCAGAGTCTAGCATGGTAGGAATCGATTACTCTTGTTTGTTTCTTGGAAATGATTTATTGCAGGGTCACAAAGATGTAGTCAATAATTCACCTTGTAGTGATCTTTGCTGACACGAGATTTATAAGATTCTGCTCTTCTCTCATGGTCAGCAGGACAAATTGATTTTTCCCATTCTGGAGCCCATATTCCTTTAGCATATTGGTGACTGAATACGCTGAATGGCCTCTTTTGTCCCGCACTCACCATCAGTTCCGGAAATCTTGAAAGCATTCCGATCTTCAAACGAATCTTAGCAAAAACCATTTTAAAAAGTTATGGCCAAAATAAATGTTTACTTTGCTCAACCTGAGGTGACCCTATTAGTCTAACAAACTGGATTGTGTGCTGAAAGATCTTTTATTTATTTTTGAACCATTCTTTGATTTGTCCACTGACTTGATGTATCCTCTCGTGTGATAGTGGTGGTAGCCTGTAGGGGGATAACGTAACCTGATCCGAGACATCTGCCATTGCTGTTCCTTGAGCTCACTCTGGGAAGATGTGCGAGTGACCCAGAGGGGCTCATCCTTTTGTTATTTTCTCTCGTCCTAGTGTGTAAAAACCCTTGGAGCATATTGTTCTCTGTTTATCAATGTTAGTGAAAAGGTCATAGTAAGTATTAAGTGCATTTCCCCAACCATTAACTAATGGAGGAAAATATACATATATGTCTCTTTGTGCTTTCCCCAATGGCAATTTGAGAGTTGCATTTTTTTGTCTGCAACTTTAAGGCAGCATTGTGCTCCAAGGAAAATATTTGACACCAGGACAGGGAAGGAGATATTAGGAATCGTGCCCAAAAGCTTCCTCAAAGTCGTGGGCTTTAAGGAATATTAAAAGATCAAAGGTAGAGAGTTTTAGGGAGAGAGTTCTAGATCCTCGAGTTTAGGTTGCTGAAGGTGTTGCTATCAATGGAGTGAACAACATCCGGGATGGGCAAGGTGACAAAATTGGAGGAGCACAGGAAGCTCTGATTGAGCCTGCCCCACCGACAACTTCAGTTTTAAAAGATCGTTATAAAGGGCGCTCCCATGCAAAAAAAATTAAAATAGAATGCCCCACCCTGAGCACCCCTCCAAGGGAACTCTCCCCCCAACACAACATTCCCTTCCCCCCACCAGAATACTCTCCCCTTCCCAGAACACATCCCAATGCAACACGTCCCCTCCTGGAACACCCTCCTCCTCCAGAATACTCCACGCAATAACATCCCGCCACATCCACGGAACACCACCCATGCACTGTCCCTGGCACTGCCCCCTAGCATTGCCTATGAAAATGCCAGCAGACAGTGACTGGGCAGTGCCTGGGCATGACCAACTTTCCCCTGAGCGATGCACTCAGCTGAACTCCACTGGCGAGTTCTGCTTGCCAGGTATACGCCATGGGAGACTGGTCATAATTCTCATGCTAACGTGAATGTATTAGGTAACGGGGGAGATTATCAGGAAAAGAGGGCTGATAATGAGATGTAATGTTCAACATTGGATTGCCGTTTGTAATGTTCAACGTTGGATTTCCGTTATGTCATTGTCCACGGGCGGGAACAATCGCGATGGAAATTCCGTCGGCATAAAATGCATTTTGGGCCTCTCGCAAGATTTTGTGCTCCCATTGCTATTCATGCCAACTGGGAGCATAAAACTCCAGCCTTCGTGTGAGTTGGAACATGGGAAGCAAAGCTTGGATGAACTCGAGTGAACTGCATGTGCAAGGAGGGAGGTGAGCCAGGCAGATGGTGGAATATCACATCCAGAGGCAAAGTTATGGGTGAGGGTTTCAACAGGAGATGAGCTGAGGCACGGGTAGCGATGATCAATGTTGCAAAAGCAGCAATGGATGGTCTTGATGATAGCGAGGTTATGGGAAATTCAGCTCAGGGTCAGATAGGATGCCAAGGTTCCAAACAGTCTGGTTCCGTATCAGACATTGACCACGAAGAGGGATGGCACCACTGACTGGGGAACAGAGTCTATGGTGAAGATTGCATTACCAATATCCTGAAGCAAGAATATGGTGCACCCAGTGTAGATGAATGCAGATTAGTCAGGTCTGTGAGAACTTGGCATCTTTGTAATTTATTAGGAGTTTATAGAAATGAGATCAACAACTACAAAAACAGTTGGAAAAGTAGATTTAGTTATTGAATTCATTCATTCCAGAATAATGTTGTGGTTCCTCAAGGTATACATTGGAGGTTTCCAGTAATAAACAAAGGGTTAAGTTGATCTTTTCTCTACACCTTGCTATAACTGTAAC
Source organism: Scyliorhinus torazame (assembly GCF_047496885.1). Lineage (NCBI taxonomy): Eukaryota > Metazoa > Chordata > Chondrichthyes > Carcharhiniformes > Scyliorhinidae > Scyliorhinus > Scyliorhinus torazame. The sequence goes on from NC_092714.1 coordinate 116,262,681, forward strand.
ATTATATTCTGCAGTCTCTCCTTCCTTCCCTATGTACGGTATGCATTGTTTGTCCAGCATGCAAGAAACAATACTTTTCACTGTATACTAATACATGTGACAATAATAAATCAAATCAAATCAAAGGGTTTACTGATAAAAGGCAAAGGCATTGTGATAATTGGCACAGAGCACTATGCACAAGTCTTTATATTTCAGCTCCCTGGTCCACTGCCCGGGGTCCTGCTCCAAACTCCCATTGGCTGGGGTTGGAGTGCTCCCACTCGATTGGCCTTGAGCTGGTCATGTGTTCAGTGGAGCTTGCCCTCTTAAAGGGACCACACTATCACAAATGTTTTAAAAGATTTTAAATGAAGGACAAAAAATATAAGCATCTATTTGGGAATAGCTTTCAGTTCAATTGTATTAAAACCTCTGTTAAGGATCCTTTACCTTGTATTTACTTACAGAGGTAATTGTGTAACAGATTGTAGTTATTAACTGTGCATTAGATAATTTCACATGAATTACATCAACTCCCTGTTTATATTCGTCTTTTGCCACGTTTGTCTGAAAGCGCAGAACATGTAGTCGTGGTGAAGCAGCTTCAGTACTAATGCCGCACAAAATAGAAGGAAAGCCAAAAAGGTCAACATAAGTAAAAAAGACAAATTGTAGAATAACTAATCAAATTAAATGATGTCTGTAGTTCAGTCAAACATATTAACAGATTTTATTTTGGGGAAAGTAGCTATAACATCTAAATTTGTAATTTGCAATTGCCAAACACACAAGCCTGGATTCTCCATTTCTGAAACTAAGGGCTGGGTTCTCTGATTTTGAGGCAATGTCCGGAGGAAGTGTCTGGTTTTAGGGTGAAAAAGTAGGCGCCGCCCCTGCACCTACGCTCCGCCTGGTGGGGGGCTAGCAGCCACGCCACGTGAAGCCTCCGGCTTTGCCTGCAGATATGGATGGAGAATTGACGAGTCTGTGGCCACGTATGTGCAGGGCGGCGACTTGCGGCGGTCGCACCGTACAACATGGCATCGGCCGCACGCAGACCCAGCCTGCCAGATACTGCTCCCCACCAGTCCCTTCAGCCCGTGCCAAAGTCCCCCCACCAGGCGGAATGGCTCCCCCCCACCCCGACATTGGCAGCGCTGGACACAGTCCACAGCCTCCATGCAAGGACCCCAAAAACTGTGAGGACATGCAACTGACGCCATCGGGAAGTCAGCCCAAAGGTGATGGGAGCAATTCATGATCTGTTAATTGTCTAGCACCGGTGCCACATGGACTCGAGCAATTCCGATGACAAACGGTGTCTGCCCGCATCCCACCCCTCACCACAGGCCAACACCCATAATGTGCCATGACTGGGTGCCCTGGCCACAAAGGCCACCAGCTGCCCACCACCTGCACGCGTCCGACTGCCTAGCGCTGTGTGCTTACTGTCTCCCCCCCACCCAGGAGAAGGTGGCACACAACTGCAGGGAGAGAGAGAAGACCGGACGAGGACCGCAAGCCTGTGGCCCTTCACAGTCATGGAGTACCAGGCACTGGGCCTGGTTGATGGGCCCAGGAGAGAGGGCAGTCGCCGATGTGGAGGTCAGCATCGGGCAAACAAGAGAGCCCCGCAGAGTTGAGGTATCCCTATGGCACCCATGGAACAACCCATACCAACCCCACACCAACCCACTACCCCACACCGCCGACACACCACCCACTACTCCCACACCACTCCAATCCGCGAACCAACTTGTGTTTTGCAGGATCACCTGGCAACGAGGCGGGCCCTTCTGGAGTCCCCTGCCACGACCCCAAGACAATATCAGTGACACAGTGGAAACAGACAGCGAGGTGAGGCCCCAGACGCAAGCCCACCCCACCCCAGAGCACCAGTCCAGGCTCGACACCGACTTTCCATCACAGCTGTCTCCAACTCCCTCCATCATCGTAGAGACACTCACCTCGGTTGGGCATTTTAGTGAAGAGGCTACTGGGGCACAAACTGGTGCACACCACACACATGCAGCGTTATATCAGGTGGAGTTCGGAAACCCAAGGGGGTGGATGGTCAGAGTGCGGCCCTACGCCAGGGACTAGCTACTGTGCAGATGGGTACCGGGCTTCTGGAAAAGGCGGTCCCATCGATGCTGGAAATGGAGACACAGAACCAGGGACTACATAAAGGGTTGTCAGCAACCATAAAGTGTCTGCAAGTGCAATTGGAGGAGTCCAACCACCTGCAGGAGCAGGAGGTGTTGCTGACTATGTATGATAGCCAGGTCAACGCTGCACGGGTGGCATCCACGGTGGAGACCTTGGGGCGAAGGTATCGGCCATGGTTCAGGATGTCCAAGGCCTGGGGCACACTGTGCAGGCGATGACTGAGGCACAGGCAGCTATGCACTAGGGATACCTGGACATTGCAGCAACGCTCCAGTGCTTGGCCCAATCACAATGGGCCATGGCCCCAGGCATCAACGGCATTGTTTGGGCGCTGGCTGACCTGAGCCAGCCCAGAGGGAGGTGGCCCAGTCTCTGTGTTCCTTGGCTGCAAGCATGGAGACCCTGGTCAAGACGAGAGCTGGCCTCCAGGACTAGCAATGGCAGGTGGCGCGGGAGCCCCTTGAGCTTGCTCCGGCCGAATCCCGATCCCAAGGAGTAGCCCGATGGCCATCGGGCAACTCGAGGGAGGAGGTGTTGATGGGGCCCGTGCTGGAGACCCCAGCAGGGAGGGTGCCGGAACGTGGGAATGCCACAGTGCCTCAGACTCCGTAACCATCATTTTCTTCAGGCCTCAAATGCACCCTGAGCCATCATCTGTTCCTCTTAACCACCATCTGCCCCTTGCTCCACTATGTCCCACCCTCACCATGATTACATGAACCCAGTGACCACCATCCACCCTCCTGTCCCTGACCAACATCTGCCCACCACTCCACAATCAGAACCGTCCACCCCCGCAGCTGCCAATGGACCTGCCCCAACCAACACCAACAATTGCTCCCCTCAGTGATTGGAACGTCCACACTTAAATTGCGGCTCAACTCACCAAATTCCATCCACCCCAACCCTGCACTGGACCTGCCTGATCTCAGTTCAACTGTGGCCTTGTGTTGTAGGCTTTGCTGCCCACCAGGCAACAAACCTGTCAGTCAGGTTGGAACTGGGTGGGAACCTGCAGAAAAAAATTAAAATGCACTGCTCAGGAAACATATATTTCTGGATTTTCCAATACCTACTTCAGTCCCTGCGTGGGAAACGAGCCTCTGAGGTAAGACTGGAGACTGAGTATCTTACACTGCAGAAGGAAGCTCGGATCTTTGAAGGACCTGCCCAGTTAGTCCCAGTCCCAGCTCTATTCTAATAGCGATGCATTTTTTCCTTTTGAAGGAGATATACAATACGCTTTTGATAGTTATGATTGAATCCACTTCAATTACCTTTTCAGGAAGTGTGGGTGAAATTCGCCCCAAACGGCGCGATGTCCGCCGATTGGCGCCCAAAACGGCGCCAATCAGACGGGCATCGCGCCGCCCCAAAGGTGCGGAATGCTCCGCATCTTTGGGGGCCGAGCCCCAACATTGAGGGGCTAGGCCGGCGCCGAAGGGATTTCCGCCCCGCCAGCTGGCGGAAACGGCCTTTGTTGCCCCACCAGCTCGCGCGGAAATGACATGTCGGGGCGGCGCATGCGCAGGAGCGTCAGCGGCCGCTGACAGTTTCCCGCGCATGCGCAGTGGGGAGAGTCTCTTCCGCCTCCGCCATGGTGGAGACCGTTGCGGAGGCAGAAGGGAAAGAGTGCCCCCACGGCACAGGCCCGCCCGCAGATCGGTGGGCCGCGATCGCGGGCCAGGCCACCGTGGGGGCACCCCCCGGGGTCAGATCGCCCCCCCCCCGCCCCCCCCCAGGACCCCGGAGCCCACCCATGCCGCCTTGTCCCGCCGGTAAATAGGTACTCTAATTTACACCGGCGGGACAGGCAATTTCTCGGCGGGACTTCGGCCCATCCGGGCCGGAGAATCCAGCGGGGGGGGCCCGCCAACCGGCGCGGCCCGATTCCCGCCCCCGCCGAATATCCGGTACCGGAGACTTCGGCAACTGGCGGGGGCGGGATTCACGGCGGCCAGCGGCCATTCTCCGACCCACTTGGGAGTCGGAGAATGACGCCCTGTATGCCTAAAAAAGGAACTTCTCGTCTCTTCCCTGTGTCTTTTTGCTATTTGTCTGGAAAAGCTTCTGGAGTTGGGGCCCAATCAGATCAAGCATGATCTTATTGAATGACAGAAAAGGCTTGAGGAACCCCCAGGCTATCCAGTCTCTCTTCATAGTTCAAATGCCCCATACCAGGCAACATCCTGGTGAATCTCCTCTGCACCCGCTCCAGTGCAATCACATCCTTCCTATAATGAAGCAACCAGAACTGCATACAGTAATCTAGCTGTGGCCTTACCAAAGTTTTGTACAGCTCCAACATAACCTCCCTGCTCTAATAATCTGTACCACGACTGATAAAGACAAATGTCCCGTGTGCCTTCTTAACTACCCTATTCATTTGTCCTGCCACTTTCAGGGATCTGTAGACAAGCACCCAAGATCCCTCTGTTCCTCTGAGTTTCCTGCCATTCATTGAGTACTCCCGTGTCTTGTTACTCCTTCCAAAGTGCATCACCTCACACTTTTCAGAGTTAAATTCCATCTGCCACTGATCTGCACATCTGACCAGCCCATCTATCCTTCAACCTAAGACCTTCTTCCTCACTATTAACCACCCTGTCAATCTCTGTGTCATTCGTAAACTCACTTATCATTCCCCCACATTTTCATCTGTATCGTTTATATTTAATCACAAACAATAAGGGGCCCAGCACTGATTCTTGTGATAAGCCACCGGACATTGGCCTCCAGCACACAAACAGTCTTCTACTACGACCCTCTGTGTCCTACCACTAAACCAGTTTGGATCCAACTTGCCAAGTTACCCTGGATCCTATTTGCTTTTCCTTTCGTTATCAGTCTCACATGTGGGACCTTGTCAAAGGTTCCACTTTGCTGAAATCCATACAAATTATGGAAGGCACGATAGCACAGTGGGTAGCACTGTTACTTCACAGCTCTAGGGTCCCAGGTTCGATTCCCAGCTTGGGTCATTGTCTGTGTGAGTCTGTACGTTTTTTACCATGTCTGCGTGGGTTTCCTCCGGGTGCTCAGGTTTCCTCCCACAAGTCCCGAAAGACATGCTGTTAAGTAATTTGGACATTCTGAATTCTTCCTCTGTGTACCCGAACATGCGTCGGAATGTGGCAACAAGGGGATTTTCACCGTAACTTCATTGCAGTGTTAATGTAAGCCTAGTTGTGACAATAAAGATTATTATTATTAAATTACATCAAATGCCATCATCTACATACCCGATCACCCCTTGGAAAAATTCACCCAAATTCATTATGGGTGGCACAGTGGTTAGCACTGCTGCCTCACAGTGCCAGGGACCCAGGTTCAATTCCAATTTTTGGTGACTGTGTGGAGTTTGCACTCCCCCCCCCCCCCCCCACCCCACCGTGTCAGTTTTCTCCCACAGTCCAAAGATGTGTAAGTTAGGTGGATTGGTCATGATAGATTGCCCCTCAGTGTCCAAGGCTGTGCAGTTTGGGTGTGATTACGGGGATAGAGCCTGAGTGGGCCTGAGTAGCATGCTCCTTCAGAGGGTCAGTGCAGATTCGATGGGCTGAATGGCCTCCTTCTGCACTATCGCAATTGTATGATTGGGCATGACCTCCCTCTGACAAAGCCGTGCTGACTGTCCCTGGTCAAACCTTGCCTCTCCACACGGAGATTAATTTTTTCCTTCAGAATTTTCTCCAATATTTTCCCAACTACTGTTTTGAGATTCACTGGTCTGTAGTTCCCTGGGTTATCACGATGATGAAAAGGTGGGAAATGTTTCCTTTTTATTAGGTTTTAGTTTTTCCATAGCGTTACAAAAATATTTCAGCCCATAAATGATGCATTGTGTATTTAATTGAGGAGCTGCCTTTGTGCATTATGGTCTTCACATAGTTATGGAACAGCTCTCTTTTGGAATTGAAATTGTGAGCCTGGGGGCAGCACGGTGGCGCAGTGGGCAGCACTGCAGCTTCACGGCGCCGAGATCCCTGGTTCGATCCCAGCAATGGGTCACTATCCATGTGGAGTTAGCACTTTGTCTCCGTGTTTGGGTGGGTTTTGCCCCCACAACCCAAAGATGTGCAGAGTAGGTGGATTGGCTACGCTAAATTGCCCCTTAATTGGAAAAATTAATTGGGTACTATAAATTTATTTATTTTTTAAATTGTGTGTCTACATGTGCATGCCGGGCAAATAATGAGAATTGTGAGCAGTGTAAAATGGGCTGCTGATTTGCTCTCACTCATTCAACTCTGTCACACAAAGTCAAAGTTAGCCCCATTGTGCAAGAAGATGTGAATATGAAATGGATTCTCCTGCAATGTCAGAGATTTAAAGCTCTAGAAAGTTACTTCTAAAATGTTATTTCTGACCAAGTGATGACAGTGGTGATTTCCAACATGGCATAGTTTAAAAACCCTGGCTTAGGCAATTCATTGCACCATTTAAGCCAGGGCGCCGGGTTTGATTCCAACCTCGGTAAATGTCTGTGTGGAGTTTGCACATTCTCCCCGTGTATGCCTAGGTTTCCTCCATGTGCTCCAGTTTCCTCCCACAGTCTAAAGATGTGCAGGTTAGGTGAATTGGCCATCATGACAATTACCTTTTGGGGTGGGGTTACAGGATGGGGGATTGGGCCTAGGTAGGTGGTCTTTTGAAGTGATGGTGCAGACCCAATGGGCCGAATGACCTCTTTCTGCACTGTTGGGATTCTATGTATCTATGAAGAGACAAGAGAGTAATGTATCTAAATTTGCAGACAATACCAAACTAGGTGGAAAGGTAAGCTGTGGGAAGGACACAGAGAGGCTGCAAAAATATAGCGACAGGTCAAGTGAGTGGGCAACAAGATGGAAGATGGAGTATAATATAAGAAAATGTAGGCTGGAACATTCCATCCGTTTAAGTTTAACCCACCAAAAGCATACACCTGTCGTAGGTTTCCCAGCGGCGAGGGATGCATTCAATAAGTAACCCAATTGACAATGGTGGGCCACCTCCAGGCGCCACGAAACATGTGGTGGTTTGTACGGTAAATCCAGCCCGTGAAGTTTTCACATTGGTCACAAGAATAAAAAAGCATTATATTTTTTTAAAGGTGAGAAACTTGTAAGTGTTGATGTTCAAAGTGACATGGATCTACTGTTTCAAGGAACGCAGAAAGTTAGCATGCAGATGAAGCAAGCAGTTAGGAAGATAAATGGCATGTTGATCTTTATTGCACAGAGATTAGGGTACAAGTATAAAGAAGTCTTGCTACCTTTGTACAGGGTCTTGGTCAAACCATACATGGTGCACTGTGTGCAGTTTTGGTCTTCACATTTAAGAAAGGATGCATTAGCATTGGAGACAGTAGAGCAAAGGTTCACTAAATTGCTACCTGAAACGAAGGGTTGTCCTATGATGAGAGGCTGAGTAAATTGCCTTATATTCTCTGGAATTGGAAGAATGGGAGGCAGTGTCATTGAAGCCTACAAAATTCTGAAGGGGCTAAATAGGATGAATGCTGAGTGATTGTTTACATTGGTTGAGGAAGTTAAAACACAGGGACACAGTTTCAGGATAAGGGGCCAATAATTTGGGATTGAGGTTCAGAGAAATGTCTTCACTCAAATGGTTGTGAATCTTTGGATTTATTTACCTCAGAGGGTTGTGAATGCTCCATTATTTAATACCTTTAAGCCTGGGATAGGCAGATATTTGGGACACGATTCTCCCGATTGGTGACCAAGTACTCCCGCCAGGGGGAAAACCAAGTGAATCCCATTAGTGCTGGAGCAACCCTGATATGCCATGCAATGGCACTTAGAATTATTTTTACTCTCAATCAAGTTTTCAGTGCCATTCCATGCACACCAAGTTTCTCACTGGAAGTGAAAAGGACAGGGCCTCTCTGACATGCCCCACTCCTCTGAGATCGGAGAACCCTTTATAAAGGGCGTCCAATCTCAGAATGCTGCTGCAACCACCACATCCGCTCTTTCTAGGAAGTACTTGAGAGAAAAGGGACAGCCACTTTGAAAAAACTATGGTTAGAAAACCACCTGCTCCCAAGTTAATGGATTCCTGCAGAGTTATATAAATAAACAATCTGAATTCCCCCTTTGAGATTGCCTTGACCTGTCAATCAAAAACCTGTAGGAGGTAATGGTGAATGAAATTAATGTAAACAATGCAGTTCAAAGCTTTTAGCCTGCTGGGCACACAAACAGTCTTCAATACTTTAAATGGCAATGAAATTGACTGTGCGAAAATTACTTAAATGGTTTACTTTTACCTTCATCTCACAGATCTTTGAACTTGGTATACTGACAGACTTTTGAAAATGATTAGGGGTCCAGATGGGAACATTTTCACTTCATTATGAGAGAACTTTAATTTCTATATACTGACTGGCTGTTTAAAAAAATCAAAGGCTGAAGATGGGAAGAGCAGCAAGGCAACCCCCATCCCAGGAGAAAACCGCCGACCTGAGCCCCTCCAGCCCAGCACGAGCCCCTTTGACCCACCAATTCCCATGGAGGACCCCCTCTGCACTCTGCAGACAATTGTAGTGAGGGTACTCACCACCTTGCCACCCCTCAGACTGCAAGCTACCAACAACCCATTTTTAAATACTTGCACCAAATCCCTTGCGTGACTCCCATCTGGGAGGGGGGAAAGCAACACAGGCAGCGTTGAATCGGTCTTCCAACCTGATAATAGCATTTTGTATGTTCCTGCCAGCGTAGGGCGGGAAACCGGTTATGGCCAGCAGGGCGAGCCGGGAAACTCGCAGTGGGTCTGACGACTGTTGCAAATCGCAATTTTGGCCTGATGCGGGATTCAATGGGCCATCGCAAATCCCGTGGCTAGTGGGTGGCCCTGGAGAATCCTGGCCTTGGTTTATCAGGGACTTAAGGATTAGGGGAAAGGGCAGGAAAATTAAGTTTAAATTAAGCCCAAGATCGGCCATGACAGTATTGAATTGTGGAACAATTTTGTTGGGCTGTACACCTGCTCCTAGTTCTTCTGCCCTTATCATGAAATTTAAAGAATAGAAATGCTATTATTTAAACATTATGGCATTTCTGAATGGTTTCCTGATGGGCATAAAAGTACACCTCTATAAAAATAGTTTTTCTGGGCTAGAGAGGTTGTTCATCAATAATTAGTACATCAATTCAATTGCACCTTTTTCATTAAAGCTTAACATTTTAAATTTATTTTACAACAAATGGAGTGTGTAAAAATCCATTATTTATCTCTTGATTACATTTTCAAAGACTGCATTCGTGCAACTTGTGGGGAGAAAGTTTTTTTTGACAATAATATTTGGAATTCTGCATTTCACTACATATGTACGGATGTCCGAGATTTCTATTAAGGGCTAGTTTAGCACAGTGGACTAAACAGCTGGCTTGTAATGCAGAACAATGCCAGCAGTGCAGGTTCAGTTCCCGTACTAGCCTCCCCGAACAGGTGCCGGAATGTGGCGACTAGGGGCTTTTCACAGTAACTTCATTTGAAGCCTACTTGTGACAATAAGCTGCTATTATTAGTTTTATGCAATAAAGGCAGCGAGTACGGACTGATCCACTAGCTTTACAACAGCAAATGCTAGGCAATAGAATTTGACAATAGGTTTCATCTGTGTACTCTGTGTAACAAAATCCAGATTGATTTGCAAAGAACAGGGGCGGAATTCTCCGTTGGCTGATGCCGAAATCGCGAAACGCGATTGGGTGGATATGTCAGAGAGATTAGGCCCCGCCTTTTTCACTTCCAGTGAGAATCCCGGTGTGCATGGAATGGCACTGAAAACTTGATTGAAAGTAAAGAAAATTCTAAATGCCATTGCATGGCATATCAGGGTTGCTCCTAGCACCAATAGGATTCACTCTGGTTTTCCCCCTGGCGGGAGCACTTGGTCACCAATTGGGAGAATCGTGTCCCAAATATTTGCCTATCCCAGCCTTCAATGATGGAGCATTCACCATTGGGTGGGCACTGATTTGACGCTAAATTGCAATTCTCTGTCGCCTCGACAGCGGCGTCAATGCGGTCCGGAACACACATACAGTACACACCGTTTACATGTCATTAGCGGGCCCAACCCAGTATTCTCCAGGGCCTCCATGATTCTCCGCCTCCGATGGGCTGAATTCCCGAGTGCGCGGATCACTTATGCTTTTAAAAATCATGAAAGTGCCATTGTTTCTGCTGAGGGAGATAGAGAAGGAAAGGAAAGTGTCCAACATTGCCATAGTTTGCTGACAGTTGTGCTGCTGGCTGGGGGCTTCTTCCAAAGCCAGGGGGAGTAGCAGAGCGTGGCCAGGAGGTGGGCTGTGGAGTCATGGTGGATGGGCATGGAATACCATTGCCGCAACCGGCAAGGCAGCCATGTAGCTTTGCATGCTACTAACAGCCCACTTTGAACTTAATGCCATGGATTGTATAGGTGCCACCCAGCCCCGTAGATGCCCTCTGGCCTCAGCTGACCCATCAGCTCTATTCACAACCAGTGCCATCTTGTTGGCTGGGTTCAGTGTGTGTGGCGATTGTAATGTGTATATGCAGCTGCAGCTTGTCAGCCAATCGAGTGTCGGTCACGGAACCGGCGAATCCCGCACCATTTTTCATTGGAAACACAGAACATAGAATTTACAGTGCAGAAGGAGGCCATTTGGCCCATCGAGTCTGCACTGACTCTTGGAAAGACCACCCCACTTAAGCCCACACTTCTACCCTATCCCCGTAACCCAGTAACCCCTCCTAACCTTTTTGGACACAAGGGCAATTTAGCATGGCCAATCCACCTAACCTGCACATCTTTGGACTCGATTGTGTTCCATGTGGCGCCTGTACTAGCCCCTCCACAGTTGCTGAATTGATCCAGGTTCGACGTCAGTTTTTTTGTCTAGAAAGTCCACAAATTCTGCCCCGGCGTCAACACTTAGGAATGGAGAATCCAGACCGAAGTTTATAATTTCATTACGCATTACACGGAAAAATTAATTCCCCTCATATTTAGTTCTGATTGTTTGAACCATGACATGCTGAGTTCTCTGTATATGGAGTTGCTCCTCTTGAGGGGCAATTCTAGAACTAGAGGTCATCGGTTTCGGATAAGGGGTAGCAGATTTAATACAGAGATGAGGAGAAATTACTTCCCTCATTCACTACCCCAGAGTACAGTGGATGTTGGTTCATTGAGTAAATTTAAGGAGGAGATAGACAGATTTTTAATTAGTAATGGGTTGAAGGAGAATGGGCAGGAAAGTGGAGCTGAGACTGAAAGGAGATCAGATCATATTGAATCATGGAGCAGTCTCGGGGGGCTGTAAATTCTATGATTCTATGAATTGCCTCCTCCTGCTTCTAGTTCTTATGTCCTAATGTTTAACAAGCCATCACGATGTGTGATATTAAAAATAGTTTGAATCTCTGAGCATAAGTTTTGTGACATTCCACATTGTACATTGCACTCGCCAAATGGTGGCGAAAGAAAATGTTAAGAATACAAACTTTTAAAAATTCTACCATGTCACTTCTTCAAATGGCTAGATGGCTGCTCAGGAATGTGCTACCTTCAGAATACGCTTTACAAACATACTCACAATTCCTGCATGGACCAGCTGTAATGGAAAGCCCCAGAGTGCATCCTTGCATAGGATGTAACATTGTTATCCACATTTTGGCTGTTTGGTTGTCTTTTCTACAGTCTACTCCCTGCAATTATACGGCTGCGGGGAGTCTAGTTTTAATTGGGTGGTGGTATTTTGACTCTGTGTTAGCATATGCAGTTTTCACAGGTCTGAGCTATGAATATTTATTCAGGTTGATTCAAATGTTCTGCATTACACGACTTAATAGTACCCTCTGCTGCTCCATTTTGGAGTGACAGCTGCAAGTAGAAAACATCTGCCAAAAGCAAATCTGTACCAGTTATCCAGGTTTGCTTTCAGTGTTTTCAAAATGTGGTATTGTCTTGCTTGAAAAAAGGCAAACTTTAAATCAATCTGGCCACAATTAATAAGTGTGGCTATTGAGTTCTTCAAATCATACCATGATGCTTCTACATTTTTTATTTGTTCATGGGATGTGGGCATCGCAGACTAGGCCAGCATTTATTGCCCATCCTTAATTGCCCTTGAGAAGATGGTGGTGATCTGCCTTCTTGAACCAATGCCACAGTTCTGATAGAAAGGGACTTCCAGGACATTTACGCAGCCAGAGTGAAGGAACACTGATGTAGTTCCAAGTCAGGAAAGTGTGTGACTTCCAGGGAGTACATGCAGGTGGTGATTTTCTCATGAACCCACGGCCCTTGTCCTTTTTGGAGGTAGAGGTGTTGCTTTTGGAAAATGCTGCCAAAGCAGCGTTGGTGTATTTTTGCTGTGCATCTTATAGAGCAGACATGCACACTGCTGCCATTGTGTATTGGTAGTGGAGGGAGTGAATATTTAATGTGATGGATGAGGTGAGATTCTGAAAAGTGGGCTGCTTTTTCCTGGATGCTGTCAAGCTTCTTGAGTGTCATTGAGAGGCATGACTGATCCAAGCAAATGGAGAATATTTTATCACACTCCTGACTTGTACCTTGTAGTTGGTGGACATGCTTTGGGGAGGCTGGAAGTGAGTTACTCACTGCTGAATATGACACTGACTGTTTCAGTATCGAAGGAGTCGGGAATGGTACTGAACATTGTGCAATCATCAGCGAATATCTCCACTTCTGATCTTTTGATGGAGGGAAGGTATTTTATGAAGCAACTTGTGATGAACGGTTACTGCCTTATCATCATGTAAGGTGATGTCCCCTTTAAGACTAGGCTTGGAACCCTGGGGACTCCGCCTCTGGCTCCGCCCATCTGGGAGCCATACATAAAGGCCTGCCTCATGGTCTGTATAGCAGTCAGCTCTCGTCCAAATCTGTAGCATAGTTATTAGCCTAATAAAGCCTTCTTTACAGTTTAATCTCTAAGCATCATTATTGAGGGTACCTCAATACTGAAGATGGCTGGACCTAAAACGTGACCCTGAGGAACTACTGCAGTGATGCCCCTGGACTGAGATGATTGATCTCCAACAACCACAACATTCCTCCCTTTGTGCGAAGTATGATTTCAATCAGTAAAGGGTTTTCACCACGATTCCCATTGACTTCACTTTTTCCAGGGCTCCTTGATGACACACTTGGGCAATGGCTGTCTTCATGTCAAGGGCAGTCACCCCCACCTCACCTCTTGAATTCAACTTTTTTGTTTATGTTTGGACCAAGGCTTTAATGAAGTCAGGAGCTGAGTGGTTCTGCTGAATCCTAAATTGAGCATCAGTGAGCAGGTTGCGCCCAACTGTAAGGATATTTTTAAAAATTAATTCATCGGATGTGAGCATTGCTGGCTGGGCCAGCATTTATTGCCCATTCCTGAATGCCCTTGAACTGAGTGGCTTGCTAGGCCATTTCAGAAGGCATATAAGAGTCAACTAAAATGCTGTAGATCCGGAATTACATGTAGACTGGACCAGATAAGGGTGGCAGATTTCCTTCCCTAAAGGACATTAGTGAACCAGATGGGGTTTTTTCGCCAGTTGTTTAATGGTCATCATTAGATCTTTAATTCCAGATGTTTATTAAATTCAAATTTTACCATTTGCCATGACAGGATTTGAATCCAGATCACCAGAGCATTACCCAGGGTCTCTAGAGTACCAGTTGAGTGAAAATTTCACTTCATCACCTCATTCCCAAAGAGACTCAGATCAAAATTCATTACACCTGGGCAGCACGGTGACGCAGTGGATTAGCCCTGCTGCCTCACAACGCCAAGGTCCCAGGTTCGATCCTGGCTCTGGGTCACTGTCCGTGTGGAGTTTGCACATTCTCCTCGTGTTTGCGTGGGTTTCACCCCAACAACACAAAGATGTGCAAGGTTGGTCGATTGAACACGCTAACTTACCCCTTAATTGGAAAAAAATGAATTGGGTACACTAAGATAAAAATAAAAATTCATTACACCTGAAGAGCTGTTAATAGACTCATCTCAGATCTGGGACTGTCTGTGTCCATTTCAAAAGTGAACCATCAAAGGGACAATATAAGTCATTAGCATATTGATAAGATTACCTCTCTAGCGGAGTCAAAGTGTCTGCCTGGACAATGGCTTCCCGACACGAGATGTGCAATATAGATGGTAACTCTTTCAAAAGCTAATGGCTGGAATGTAATCAACCCTCAAGTCAATGTCAGTTCTGGATAAGCATTCCTTTTGAATTCCTTGTGGAGGAAGAAGGTCATATAACTTCAGTGACCATTTGAAATCTCAGTATTACTTTGAAAATTGAGAAATCCTCAGTCTGCTGTTTAAGATCCAAGTGGTGAACACCAAGAAGCAGACCACCAGGCTGAACAACAACCTACTCCTCGGAGCCTGTCTCTGCTGGAAGATTTTCTACCAGTGCCTGCAGAACTGACCCAGTCTCTGTGTACCAACTTCATTTTGTAGTATCAGCAAAGAGAACTATACAGTTCCAGTCTTCAACCAGATTAACTTGAGTTGTGTGTGTAAGAACTCCTCCTTGGCTATTGACTCTGGACTCTTATAATCACATGGACTAATATTCATGTTTGCTGATCTTTTACTGTTACTATCCATAATGGTAAAATAACATAGAACATAGAAAGATACAGCACAGAACAGGCCCTTCGGCCCACGATGTTGTGCCGAACCTTTGTCCTAGATTAATCATAGATTGAATTGACAGTGCAGAAGGAGGCCATTCAGCCCATTGAGTCTGCACCGGCTCTTGGAAAGAGCACCCTACCCAAAGTCAACACCTCCACCCAACACTAAGGGCAATTTTGGACACTAAGGGCAATTTATCATGGCCAATCCATCTAACCTGCACATCTTTGGACTGTGGAAGGAAACCGGAGCACCCGGAGGAAACCCACGCAGACACGGGGAGGATGTGCAGACTCCGCACAGACAGTGACCCAAGCCGGAATCGAACCTGGGACCCTGGAGCTGTGAAGCAATTGTGCTATCCACAATGCTACCGTGCTGCCCTTAAGAACAAATAAATCTACACTATATAATTTACCTATACATGTACCTATCCAATAGCTGCTTGAAGGTCCCTAATGTTTCCGACTCAACTACTTCTACAGGCAGTGCATTCCATGCCCCCACTACTCTCTGGGAAAAGAACCTACCTCTGACATCCCCCCTATATCTTCCACCATTCACCTTAAATTTATGTCCCCTTGTAATGGTTTGTTCCACCCGGGGAAAAAGTTTCTGACTGTCTACTCTATCTATTCTCCTGATCATTTTATAAACCTCTATCAAGTCACCCCTCACCCTTCTCCGTTCAAATGAGAAAAGGCCTAGCACCCTCAACCTTTCCTCGTAAGACCTACTCTCCATTCCAGGCAACGTCCTGGTAAATCTCCTTTGCACCTTTTCCAAAGCTTCCACATCCTTCCTAAAATGAGGCGACCAGAACTGTACACAGTACTCCAAATGTGGCCTTACCAAAGTTTTGTACAGCTGCATCATCACCTCACGGCTCTTAAATTCAATCCCTCTGTTAATGAACGCTAGCACACCATAGGCCTTCTTCACAGCTCTATCCACTTGAGTGGCAACTTTCAAAGATGTATGAACATAGACCCCAAGATCTCTCTGCTCCTCCACATTGCCAAGAACTCTACCGTTAACCCTGTATTCCGCATTCATATTTGTCCTTCCAAAATGGACAACCTCACACTTTTCAGGGTTAAACTCCATCTGCCTCTTCTCAGCCCAGCTCTGCATCCTATCTATGTCTCTTTGCAGCCGACAACAGCCCTCCTCACTATCCACAACTCCACCAATCTTCGTATCGTCTGCAAATTTACTGACCCACCCTTCAACTCCCTCATCCAAGTCATTAATGAAAATCGCAAACAGCAGAGGACCCAGAACTGATCCCTGCGGTACGCCACTGGTAACTGGGATCTGGGCTGAATATTTGCCATCCACCACCACTCTCTGACTTCTATCGGTTAGCCAGTTCTTTATCCAACTGGCCAAATTTCCCACTATCCCATGCCTCCTTACTTTCTGCAGAAGCCTACCATGGAATATCTTATCAAATGCCTTACTAAAATCCATGTACACTACATCCACTGCTTTACCTTCATCCACATGCTTGGTCACCTCCTCAAAGAATTCAATAAGACTTGTAAGGCACGACCTACCCCTCACAAATCCGTGCTGACTATCCCTAATCAAGCAGTGTCTTTCCAGATGCTCAGAAATCCTATCCTTCAGTATCCTTTCCATGACTTTGCCTACCACCGAAGTAAGACTAACTGGCCTGTAATTCCCAGGGTTATCCCTAGTCCCTTTTTTGAACAGGGGCATGACATTCGCCACCCTCCAATCCCCTGGTACCACTCCTGTTGACAGTGAGGACGAAAAGATCATTGCCAACGGCTCTGCAATTTCATCTCTTGCTTCCCATAGAATCCTTGGATATATCCCGTCAGACCCGGGGGACTTGTCTATCCTCAAGTTTTTCAAAATGCCCAACACATCTTCTTTCCTAACAAGTATTTCCTCGAGCTTACCAGTCTGTTTTACACTGTCCTCTCCAACAATATGGCCCCTCTCATTTGTAAATACAGAAGAAAAGTACTCGTTCAAGACCTCTCCTATCTCTTCAGACTCAATACACAATCTCCCGCTTCTGTCCTTGATCGGACCTACCCTCGCTCTAGTCATTCTCATATTTCTCACATATGTGTAAAAGGCATTGGGGTTTTCCATGATCCTACCCGCCAAAGATTGTTCATGCCCTCTCTTAGCTCTCCTAATCCCTTTCTTCAGTTCCCTCCTGGCTATCTTGTATCCCTCCAACGCCCTGTCTGAACCTTGTTTCCTCAGGCTTATATAAGTCTCCTTTTTCCTCTTAACAAGACATTCAACCTCTCTTGTCAACCATGGTTCCCTCACTCGACCATCTCTTCCCTGCCTGACAGGGACATACATATTAGTGGGCAGCACGGTAGCATTGTGGATAGCACAATTGCTTCACAGCTCCAGGGTCCCAGGTTCGATTCCGGCTTGGGTCACTGCCTGTGCGGAGTCTGCACGTCCTCCCCGTGTGTGCGTGGGTTTCCTCCGGGTGCTCCGGTTTCCTCCCACAGTCCAAAGATGTGCAGGTTAGGTAGATTCGCCATGCTAAATTGCCCTTAGTGTCCAAAATTGCCCTTAGTGTTGGGTGGGGTTACTGGGTTATGGGGATAGGGTGGAGGTGTTGACCTTGGGTAGGGTGCTTTTTCCAAGAGCCGGTGCAGACTCGATGGGCTGAATGGCCTCCTTCTGCGCTGTAAATTCTATGTCTATGTCTAAGGACACCTAGTACCTGTTCCTTGAACAAGTTCCACATTCCACTTGTGTCCTTCCCTGACAGCCTATGTTCTCAACTTATGCACGTCGATTCTTGTCTGACAACATCGTATTTACCCTTCCCCCAATTGTAAACCTTGCCCTATTGCACGCACCTATCCCTCTCCATTACGAAAATGAAAGTCACAGAATTGTGGTCACTATCTCCAAAATGCTCCCCCACTAACAAATCTATCACTTGCCCTGGTTCATTACCAAGTACTAAATCCAATATTGCCCCTCCTCTGGTCAGACAATCTACATACTGTGTTAGAAAAGCTTCCTGGACACACTGCACAAACACCACCCCATCCAAACTATTTGATCTAAAGAGTTTCCACTCAATGTTTGGGAAGTTAAAGTCGCCCATGACTACTACCCTGTGACTTCTGCACCTTTCCAAAATCTGTTTCCCAATCTGTTCCTCCACATTTCTGCTACTATTGGGGGGCCTATAGAAAACTCCTAACAAGGTGACTGCTCCTTTCCTATTTCTGACTTCAACCCATACTACCTCAGTAGGCTGATACTCCTCGAACTGCCTTTCTGCAGCTGTTATACTATCTCTAATTAACAATGCCACCCCCCCCCCCCCCTCACCTCTTTTACCACCCTCCCTAACCTTATTGAAACATCTATAACCAGGGACCTCCAACAACCATTTCTGCCCCTCTTCTATCCAAGTTTCCGTGATGGCCACCACATCGTAGTCCCAAGTACCGATCCATGCCTTACGTTCACCCACCTTATTCCTGATGCTTCTTGCGTTGAAGTATACACACTTCAACCCATCTCCATGCCTGCAAGTACTCTCCTTTGTCAGTGTTCCCTTCCCCACTGCCTCATTACATGCTTTGGCATCCTGAATATCGGCTACCTTAGTTGCTGGACTACAAATCCGGTTCCCATTCCCCTGCCAAATTAGTTTAAACCCTCCCGAAGAGTACTAGAAAACCTCCCTCCCAGGATATTGATGCCCCTCTGGTTCAGATGCAACCCGTCCTGCTTGTACAGGTCCCACCTTCCCCAGAATGCGCTCCAATTATCCAAATACCTGAAGCCCTCCCTCCTACACCATTCCTGCAGCCACGAGTTCAGCTGCATTCTCTCCCTATTCCTAGCCTCGCTATCACGTGGCACCGGCAACAAACCAGAGATGACAACTCTGTCAGTCCTGGCTTTTAACTTCCAGCCTAACTCCCTAAACTCGTTTATTACCTCCACACCCCTTTTCCTACCTACGTTGTTGGTACCAATGTGCACCACGACTTCTGGCTGCTCCCCCTTAAGGATCCTGAAGACACGATCCGAGACATCCCTGGCCCTGGCACCCGGGAGGCAACATACCTTCCGGGAGTCTCGCTCGCGACCACGGAATCTCCTATCTATTCCCCTAACCATTGAATCTCTTACAACTATTGCTTTTCTATTCTCCCCCCTTCCCTTCTGAGCCCCAGAGCCAGATTCAGTGCCAGAGACTTGGCTGCTAGGGCCTTCCCCCGGTAGGTCATCCCCCCCAACAGCATCCAAAACGGTATACTTGTTTTGAAGGGGAACGGCCACGAGGGATACCTGCACTGTCGGACTGTTTGTTTTCTTTCCCCTGACTGTAACCCAGCTACTCTTGTCCTGTACCTTGGGTGTGGTTACCTCCCTGTAACTCTTCTCAATCACCCCCTCTGCCCCCCGGATGATCCGAAGTTCATCCAGCTTCAGCTCCAGTTCCCTAACACGGTCTTTGTGGAGCTGGAGTTGGGTGCACTTCCCGCAGGTATAGTCAGCGGGGACACCGGTGGTATCCCTCACCACCCACATCCTACAGGAGGAGCATGCAACTGGTCTAGCCTCCATCCCCTCTTACCTTACAGAATATAGCTGCCCTGTGGACCAACTGGATCTCCGCCCTCCGACTCTGCTCCCAGTCAGCTGCACTCTCTGTAAACTCCTGGCTCTCTTCTCACTCTTTGCGGAAATGTAGGAAACAAAATGAAAGGAGCACCTTACTCCCTCCTCACCTAACTCCCTCAGTCACCAAACTCTCACTGTAGCACTCAAATGCACCAAATTCAACACTCAGTGCAAACCTTTACTTTTTTCTATCACCCCCTCACTTGAGCGGTGGAGTGGGACACTTTCAAACCTCATGCCCCAGGTTTGCATGTTGTGGTATTATCAGATATTGCAGTACCCGAGAGGCTGAAGACCATTGGTTAAACCTAGGAGTTTACCATTGGCTGTTTGGTATGTAGCTCCGCCCTGACAGGCGGGGTATAAGAACCAGTGCCATCCCAGCAGCCCTCATTCTGTACTGAAGCTGCTGGGGAACAGTTCTAGTCCATTAAAGCCTTCAGTTATGTTACTACTTCGTCTTTGATTGTAATTGAGCGCGCATCAATTTAATCGACTAGATTTAAGCTGAAAGGATGGATCTCCGAATCAAACCGGAGTGTCTACAACTCAGCCCCCATGCGGAGAACTCGGCGGTGATATTTAAGCACTGGCTGGCATGGTTTGAAGGCTACCTCGAGACGGCCGGAGGCACCCACTCAGGAGAACAGAAACTGCATCTCCTGCACTCAAGGGTAAGCCCTGGGATCTACACCCTCATCGAGGAGGCGGAGGACTTTGACGCTGCGATCGAACTGTTAAAAGGACATTATATCCACCCTGTAAATTGGGTCTACGCACATCACCTGCTTGCAACTAGACGGCAAAGCCCCGGGGAATCGTTGGAGCAGTTCTATCGTGGGCTACTGGTGCTGGGCAGAAACTGTGGCTGCCCACAGGTTTCGGGGAGCGAGCACACAGAACTTCTAATCCGGGATGCCTTCATAGCAGGTATGAGCTCCTCAGAGATCCGCCAAAGGCAGGAAATTCAACAAGTTCCGCCTTTATGTCCTGCGCACCTCTGCGCGACTACACTCCTGGGGTTGGACTTCCAATGTAACTTGCAAAGCCTGATCATTAAATTTGGCGGCCCTATACCACCCCTTACTGTCTGTGGCCTCGCGACCCTTAGGTCGACCCGCCTTCTCTGTTTGCGAACCTCACCCCGGATTGCAAACCCGTCGCCACCAGGAGCAGACGGTACAGTGCCCAGGACCGGACCTTCATCAGGTCAGAGGTCCAAAGGCTACTGAGGGAAGGGGTCATTGAAGATAGCAACAGTCCCTGGAGAGCTCAAGTAGTGGTGGTAAAGACCGGGGAGAAACATAGGATGGTCATTGACTACAGTCAGACCATCAACAGGTTAACGCAGCTGGAGGCGTACCCTCTCCCCCGCATATCCGAACTGGTAAACAAGATCGCGCATTATAAGGTCTTCTCCATGGTGGATCTCAAGTCCGCCTACCATCAGCTGCCCCTCCGTACTAGTGACCGCAAATACACTGCCTTCGAAGCAGATGGACGGCTCTATCATTTTTTAAGGGTTCCCTTTGGTGTCACTAACGGTGTCTCGGTCTTCCAGCGAGAGATGGACCGAATGGTTGACCGGTATGGCTTACGCGCAACGTTCCCGTATCTTGATAACGTCACCATCTGCGGCCATGACCAGCAGGACCACGACACTAAACTCCGAAAATTTCTCCAGACCGCGAAAATCCTTAATTTAACGTACAATAAGGATAAATGCGTATTTAGCACCGACCGCCTAGCTATCCTCAGCTACATGGTGCGAAATGGAGTTATAGGCCCCGACCCTGAACGCATGCGCCCCGTTATGGAATTCCCCATCCTTCACTGCTCCAAGGCCCTGAAGCGCTGCCTCGGGTTTTTCAGTTATTACGCCCAGTGGGTCCCTAACTACGCAGACAAAGCCCGGCCCCTAATCCAGTCCACAACCTTCCCCCTGTCGACGGAGGCCCGCCAGGCCTTCAGCTGCATCAAAGCAGACATTGCAAAGGCCACGATGCGCGCCATCGACGAGTCCCTCCCCTTCCAGGTTGAGAGCGATGCGTCCGACGTAGCTCTGGCCGCCACCCTCAACCAAACGGACAGACCCGTGGCCTTCTTCTCCCGCACCCTCCATGCTTCCGAAATTCGCCACTCCTCGGTCGAAAAAGAGGCACAAGCCATAGTAGAAGCTGTGCGACATTGGAGGCATTACCTGGCCGGCAGGAGATTCACTCTCCTCACTGACCAAAGGTCGGTGGCGTTCATGTTCGATAATGCACAGTGGGGCAAGATAAAAAACGACAAGATCTTGCGGTGGAGGATAGAACTCTCCACCTACAACTGCGAGATCTTGTATCGTCCAGAGAAGCTAAACGAGCCTCCTGATGCCCTGTCCCGCGGCACATGTGCCACCACACAAGTGGACCGCCTCCGAGCCCTCCACGAGGACCTCTGCCACCCGGTGGTCACTCGTTTTTTCCACTTCATTAAGACCCGCAACCTGCCCGACTCCATCGAGGAGGTCAGGACAGCCACCAGGGACTGCCAAATCTGCGTGGAATGCAAACCGCACTTCTACCGGCCAGAGAAAGCGCACCTGATAAAGGCTTCCCGTCCTTTTGAACGCCTCAGCATGGACTTCAAAGGCCCCCTCCCCTCCACTGGCCGCAACACGTACTTCCTGAACGTGATTGACGAGTACTCCCGGTTTCCATTCGCATTCCCCTACCCAGACATGACCGCAACCACCGTCATCAAGGCCCTCCAGGGTATCTTTACACTGTTCGGTTTCCCCGCGTACATACACAGTGATAGGAGGTCCTCCTTTATGAGCAATGAACTGTGTCAATTCCTGCTCAACAGGGGCATTGCCTCAAGCAGGACGACCAGTTACAACCCCAGGGGAAACGGACAGGTAGAGAGGGAGAACAGAACGGTTCTACTGGCCCTACGATCCAGGAATCTCCCAGTCTCCCGCTGCAAAGAGTCCACCCGGAGGCCCTACACGCCATCCGGTCACTGCTCTGTACAACTACCAACCAGACACCTCATGAACGTCTCCTCGTCTTCCCCAGGAAGTCCTCCTATGGGACCTCGCTCCCAACCTGGCTAGCAACACCCGGACCCATCCTGCTCCGGAAGTACGTGCAGGCGCACAAGTCGGACCCGTTGGTCGAGAGGGTCCACCTGCTGCACTCAAACCCCCAGTACGCTTAAGTGGCGTTCCCTGACGGCCGGCAAGATACAGTCTCCCTTCGGGACCTGGCACCCGCCGGAAGCCCACGTGCACCCAAACTATTACCCCCCCCCCTCCTCCCCTTCACAGCACCTCACAGGAGGGTCAATCCACCCGCCGCTCCTGCCTAGGCCCTCCCACCCACCGACGCCCCCTACATGCCCCTCTCGGGTCAACCGTTTGTCCCACCAGCGCCGTCTAGGGGTGACAAAGCTGCCATGGAGGACAAAGCCATGCTCCCGGAGTCGCAGACGCCCGGACCCCCACCAGAATCACTACCGAAGCTGAGACGATCCAGGAGGATGACCAGGCCACCCGACCGACTGATTGCTTCACTGTAACTAACTGTAAATGAACACTGAATGTATATATCTTCCACGCTTGTAAATATTCTCGACAACCCTGGAAGGAGGTATCACGGTACCTCCATATCTGATCATACCATGTTAAATGCAATTGTAACCACTGGCCACCACCCCCGCCGGACTCTTTTTTAACAGGGGTGAATGTGGTATTATCAGGTATTGCAGTACCCAAGAGGCTGAAGACCATTGGTTAAACCTAGGAGTTTACCATTGGCTGTTTGGTATGTAGCTCCGCCCTGACAGGCCGGGTATAAGAACCGGTGCCGTCCCAGCAGCCCTCATTCTGTCCCGAAGCTGCTGGGGAACAGTTCTAGTCCATTAAAGCCTTCAGTTATGTTACTACTTGGTCTTTGATTGTAATTGATCGCGCATCACAGAAACTAACCTGGATTAATCATAACTTGAGTTTGCTGCAGTTTATTCATAAATTGGATCACACAAACCGAGGTCTGAGGAGAACATGCCATTGCATACTTTGAAAATAATTCAAAACATCTTCTGCTTACGGACAGTCGGTGTAGGGAAAGAAATGCACTTCCCCATCTGTAACAAAAGGTAAACCTATGCCCCGATTGGCACAACACACACTTTCAAGCATGCAAAAATACCAAGTTACAAAGTAGAGGAGTTTAACTTAAAATTCAACAATAAAAGGCAAAGGTATAACTAATTCATTGATTGAGTCCATCACTGTTGTTCATGGCTGAGACAGTTCTTAAACCTGTCGTCCTTTGGAATTTGAAGTCTTCTTTAGTATTTCTCTGTCTGCTGTCCATAGTACGATATAAGAAGACAGGGTTCACTCGTGTTGAGAGAGATATAAGGAAAGCAGCTTTTTTTCTGCCATCAGATATTCCTTCTTCAGATTTCCCCAAAGCCAGCACGTGATGACTGACCATTGATATGCAACAATCGATGGTCTATTCATATTAACAAAGGAGTTCCTACCTCATATAGTCAAACCAATTTGCATAAAATAGAGGCAAACAGAGCACTTGTGCATTATCATTTTCATCAGTTCTCCTTGGTAACCTGGTAATCTTGGTAACTGAAAATCTGAGGTCTTATTGTCTTTGCTGTTTTGGGGCAAATCCGTACAAATGTTGGTGCGACATTCTGGAAATATTGGTCTAGGCACATTCATTCACCTTGGAGATGGTTCCGGAAGCTTGGCCAACTTGTGGCCCCAAATGTCAGGTTAGCATCTTAAGTCAGTGGGCTGGATTCTCCGTTTGAGAGACTATGGGCTGGATTCTCCGCCCTGCCGCGCGATATTTCTGCCCCGACTCGCCGGCGGGATTCTCCGTTACGCCGGCCGGTCAATGGGGTTTCCCATTGTTGGGCTAAAGCTTGGGGCTGCTGGCCCCCCACCAGACGGAGGATCGGTGCAGCTTTTGCTGACGGCGGCATGGGAACAGTGTTGTTTTACGCCCGAAAAAACAGCGCAAACGCTGCACCGTTTCTCCATCTGGTGGAGGGCTAGCAGCCCCAAGCTTTAGCTGCAGATACGGCTGGAGAATTGCTGGATCGTGGCCACGCATGCAATCGGCGGCTGCCTGCAGCGTGCGGACACGGCCTGCCAAATAATGCCCCCTTTTGACCAGGCTCGCCAACCCCGGAGCACCCCCCACATGTCCCCAGCCCGCACCAAAGCCCAGCCTGCCCACGGATCAGCTCCCCCCCCCCCCCCCCCCCCCCACCCGCGACTGTGGCGGCGCTGGACTCAGTCCGCATCCGCTATGCCGGGTTCCCGAAACAAAAGAGGACACGTGTCCCACACCGTCGGGAACTCAGCCCATCGGCAGCAGAGCATCGGGGGAGGGCCTCAGGTGACGTCCTGAGCCCTTCCCGACGGCGTGCGCCGTACTTTCGACGGGGCAGAGCACCGCAAAAGCGGCGCCACCCCCATTTCTGGCGTCAACGGTGATTCTCCGGCCTATCGATGAACACGATTTTGGCATTGTAGACCGGAGAATCCCACCCAGTGTCTTTGTTTTTAACCATTTAAACTTCCTTTTTCAAGTCCCATACCCCAGTCTGGAAGATAAAACTGAAATTTAATGTTTAACATGAACATCTGTAACACCTCATTTAAAATACACACCTGGTTCACATAGTGAGTGGAAAGGGAATGTGATCCAAGCAGTAGTTATTTCAATCTTTACCTTAAATCAACAAATTGATCTTTGGAAGTGGTTCTACCACTTTATTCAGCTATTTTCATTCCTTCTCAAGAGATTTTAAACTTTGTTTTTATGGAATCATCTGAAACACAAGAATGATATTTTGATTCAATTAGAGCTCAGTCTCCATGATAAAGAAGTGCACAAAGATAAAATTGCAACCATGAGCCTATTCATTGGTAGAGCTACCTCCAGCTGTTCTGCTGGCTGTTCACATGATAGTTTTTTCCCCCCTCATTGCAATAACAAAGGAATTAGAAATTCCCAGGCACAGGGGTAAAATGAATAGGAGACCTGCAATTTTAAGTCTTTCCCTTCTCCAACAGAGCTCAATCTGAAATTCCTGGTATGTTCCCTTATGAGGTAATCGAGCCTTAACTTGTAATAGGAGCAAGCACAGTGTTCATCATTTAATCAGTCCTGGCCTTCCGTCTCATTATCTGTGAATTTTCTTCTATTCATTCATGGTATGGTGGCATTCATGGAAGGGCCAATATGTATTGTTCATTCCTAATTTCCCTTGGTCTTTTTGAAATGCTGTGTTCTATGCGTAGAAGGTGCACTCACAACACTCAAAGGGAGGGAGTTTCTGCATTTTGACCTGAAACAACTTCATTCCTCCAATTCAGAATGGTGTGTGAGTTGGAGGGCAAAACATGAGATGGTGCTCCCATGAGCCTATTCTGATGTTCTTCTAGGAGGTGGGGGGTCACAGAATTGGGAGGTGCTGGCATGTTCACACAATACATCTCGCAGATGGTACATACACATTGCAGCCATGAAGGCAGTGAATATTTCAAGACGGTGGATGGGTGCCAATTCAACAGATTGCTTTATTTCTTGAATGTTGTTGGAGCTGAACTTATCCAGGCAAGTGGAGAGTATTCCATCACCCTCCTGACTTTTTTGCCTTTTGAATGGTAGAAAGGCTTTACGATGCAGGGGGCAGGGGGGAGGGGGGCTTTGGGGGAGGGGGTGATGTTGCTTGGTGGCCAGGAGATTAGTCACTTGTTCCAGAATTTCCAACTCCTGACCCCTGTTCTTGCGGCCGCAGTATTTATATGGCCGGTATGGTTCCGTTTTTGGTAAATAGTGGGATGTTGACGTTGGAGAATTTGGCAATGGCAGTGCTTTGAATGTCAAGCAGAGGCAGTTAAGCTTTCTCTTATTGGTGATAGTCATTGTCTGATGCAAATGTTACTTGCATTGAGGTTGTCCAGGTCTTGTTGCATGTGGGCACAGATTGTTTCTTTATCTGAGGGGCTGCCAATAGAATTGACCCAGTAGCACAGTGGTTAGCACAGTCGCTTCACAGCGCCAGGGTCCCGGGGTCGATTCCCGCTTGGGTCAAAGTCTGTGCAGCGTCTGCACGTTCTCCTTGTGTCTGTGTGGGTTTCCTCTGGGTGCTCCGGTTTCCACCCAGAAGTCCCGAAAGACGTGCCGTTAGGTGAATTGACATTCTGAATTCTCCCTCTGTGTATCCGAACAAGCGCCGGAATGTGGCGACTGGAGGTTTTTCACAGTAACTTCATTGCAGTGTTAATGTAAGCCTACTTGTGACAATAAAGATTATGAAATGTATATTTATATGGCATATAAAGCCAGCCGGTAAGGCATCGGCAAGGCAGACCCAGTTGGAATCTGCAGCATGATGCATATCATTGTTATTGTAAATAAAGTTTTTTTTAAATACTCGGTGTGGACTCCTTTGTGACCATAAAAATCTGGTGATAAGGGTCAAACTGCATAGCTATCAAAGCTGCTCCAACATTGCATAAGTCATCTCCCGGTCCCTGGTGCATAAAGGTTGGTTTTCTCTTTTCATTATGCCTCTGTTCGGGTGGTTAGATGACTTTGACGCCAGCTTGGAAGACTGGAATCAGTATGGAGGGCGAATGCGCTACTTTTTCAGGGCCAACAATATCATGCAGGATCTCTGCCAGACAGTCGTCTTGTTGACTGCCTATGGGCGCACATACATTCGGAGTGACACCCAACAGCGCCCGACACGCAAACCTTGGACCAACTAGTAACTCTAGTGGGGCAGCACTTTAACCCAACTCCATCCGTTAATGTACAGTGGTATCTTTTTAATACCGCGGAGTGGACCCCGGGTGAGTCCATCACCGAGTATTTGTCACAGTTGTAAAAGGTTGAGAAGGTTTTGCGAATATGGCACTGCCCTGCAGGAAATGCTCCAAGACCATTTAGTATGCGGCATTAAAAATGCCACCACCGAAAATAAGTTATTGGCCAAACCTTCACTGAAACAAGCCATAACATTGCTGTCCAGGGAAACTGAAGAGCGAGTGGTGCAGGAAATACAAGGCATAGAAATAAACGCCTTGGGGTACGCCACCTCCCAGAGCAGGACCCCTCCCCAGCTGGCTACTCTGCCCTGCACCGAACGCCGCCAAGGCCCATCCTGTTGGCTGAAGGCCAAGTTGTCCCAACGGGAAACTTCCCCAGGAACCGCTGAGGGTGAGACAGGTCATTGAGGGGAGTGTGGCTGCCGACCCAGGCGAGAGTGCAGACCGTAGACCAACCAGAGATCCAGGTGCACTGATAGACGTAGGCGTCAGGCTAAAGCCCGTAACTCCCACTTGGAAAAACCTGACGAAAATTACTGAATTCAGTTAAATTGCATGGCAGTGTCCCTGGTGGTCCCTATAAAGGTGCAGGTAAATGGGCATTTTCTAGACATGGAACTGGATACTGGCGCTGGGTTTCCATTGTGGGATCGAAGACGTTCGACTGCATTACACAGGGCATATAGAACTTGGACCTGACCGATACCAAGACTAGGTTGGCCACCTACACTAGTGAGCCATTGGACATTGCAAGTATCACCATAACCCCGGTCGTTTATCATCACCTCCCGCTTATTGTGGTCGGAGTGTAAGGCCCCAGCTTGTTGGGCCATGATTGGTTGAGCCATTTACAACAAAATTGGCAACACGTCCTCCAGATGGGGTTGCCTTGAGCAGAATGTTGGCCAAGTACACCAGCATCTTTCTGCCGGACTAGGGAAAATCAAAGGGCCTCAGCTTGCACTGATGTAGACTCGGGCGCCCAACCTCAGTGTTTCCGGGCATTTCCATCCAGTCCCCTATGCGTTGTTAGAAAAAGTAGAAACTGAACTCAGTCGACTAGAAAATCTGGGTATCATCACATTAGGCAGCGGCAGTGGTGCCGGTATTAAAACTAGACAAGACAGTCTGGTTATAGGGAACTTTAAGCTCACCTTGAATAAGACTTCAAAATTACATCACTACGCCATGCCTCATGTTGAGGATCATTACGCGAAGTGGCGGGTGGATGTTTGTTCACTAAACTCGATGTGAGCCACGCGTATTTAGAACTTGAGTTGGATGGGGCCTCCCGAAAATATGTCACAGTAAATATGTACGGAAGACTTTACGAATACACCCAGTTACCTTTTGGAGTGTCCTCTTCCTGTGCCATATTTCAACGACTAATGAATAACATCCTGAGCGGGATGCCGCACGTGGCGGTCTATTTAGATGATGTGCTCGTCACAGTAGAGACCGAACAAGAGCACCTGGAAAATCTTGAGGCAGCTTCTCTGAGTCTGGTGTCCACTTCTGGTGAGAGAAATGTGTCTTCAATGCAAGGGAGGTTGGTCGTCCTTGGTTACCGGGTGGACCGCGATGACCTACACCCCATCATAGACAAGGGGCTGGATTCTCCGAGCCTCCACGCCGAAATCGGGTTCGGCGCGGGGGCGGGGGGGAGAATGGAACGCCGCCGCTCCCGGACAATCGCTCAGGAGTCTCCCACGTGCGAACTACGCGGGTAGAAGGCTATTGACGGAGGACACCACCGTGATTTTCCATGCAAAACTGGCCGAGTTCCCGACGGCGTGGTTCTAGCCACCTATCGGTCGTCGGGAATGTCAGGTGACGGCTGCGGACTCAGTCCGCGGCCGCCCTGGTGGGGGGCGGAGGGATCGATCACTGTGGGGGGGGGGGGGGGCCTCATGGAAGGGCAGGAGAGCCATTGGGTGTCACGGACATGTGGGTGCGCTCGATCTCGGGGAGGCCTATAATTTTGGTGCCGCTCTGTGGTCCGGGTCCGCCATGTCCCACGGGGCGGCCGCTGCAGGCCACCGCCGTCCGCATGCCCGGACTTCCGACCGGAAGTGCAGGGTCCCTTATCTGCAGCCAGAGCTGTGAGGAGCACTCCGGGGTCCTGCCAGCCCCCTGCAGGTAAGAGAATCGCTCAGGTCTTTCTTAAGGAAAGTCCAGAGTTGGCGTGGGGACATAGCCCCATTATTGGAGAATCCAGCCCAAGATGCATGCCATCCAGCAGGCCCCCATCCTGGCGGGCGCTTCGGAGCTTTGTTTTTTTTAGGACTTTTTTTTAGTACTTGTTAACTATTACGACAAGTTTATTCCGAACCTTGCCCCCTTACGTCTCCTTTTGAAGTGGATGAAATCCCAGGCAACGGCTTTTCTGCAGGTCAAGAGATAGTTTGGGTCTTCTGGGTTACTGATCCACTACAATCCTACCAAATCCTACCAACGCTTTACAGTATTGGGGCCATCCTGTCACATCGGATGGGAATGGTGGAGAATGGCCAATTGCTTTCGCCTATCGGACGCTGGCTGCGGCGGAATGAAAATATGAGCAGATCGAAAAAGAGGGTCTGGCGGTGGCCTATGCAGTGAAAAAATTTCACCAGTGCTTTTATGGCCGCCATAAGCCTTTACTCGATCTTTTTAAGGAGGACAAGGCAATCCTTCCCATTGTCTCCGAGAGGACCAAGCGCTGGGCTCTGCTCTTGGCCGCCTACGAATATTCTTTCCAGTATTGGCTGGGGACCCAGGTAGCGAACGCCGAAGCACTAAGCTGTTTGCCTTGCCAACTAGCCCCACATCACTCCCCAGCAAACAAAGTGGTCGCCACTCTTAACTTCATGGATTTTTTGAAAGTCACGATGTCTCGGATCCTTGAATAGACTCAGAGAGACCCGGTTCTCACAAAGGTTCCACATATTGTGTTATATGGAGGTCAGCATTGACAGCTACCAGGCGAGTTACGGGCATTTTGGGCCAAACTGTGGTTAGCACTTCTGCCTCACAGCGCCGAGGACCTGGGTTCAATTCCTGCCTCAGGGCGACTGCCTGTATGAAGTTTGTACTTTCTCCCTGTGCTTGCATGGGTTTCCTCCGGGTGCTCCGGTTTCCTCCCACAGTCCAAAGATGTGCAGGTTAGATACATTGACCATTATCAATTGCCCCTTAGTGTCCAAAAAAGGTTAGGAGGGATTACTGGGTTATGGGGATAGGGTGTGGGCCTGACCCTAGTTGGGGTGCCCTTTCAGAGGGTTGGTGCAGACTCAATGGACCAAATGGCCTCCTTCTTCACTGTCGGAATTCTTAAAATCTATGAAGTCTGGTGTGGAAGATGGCACACTGCTATGGGATTGCCCGGCATCATTCCTGACAAAGGCCAGGAGTTGACATTGAAGGACATCCACAATGGAGATCCAGGGCTGTCCAAAATGAAGATGTTGCCGCACAGCTATATCTGGTGGCTGGGCCTAGATCCGGATATTGAGAAGATGGCCCAGCAATATTCCGTCTGTCAGGAGCGTCAGAAGCTCCCACCGGCTGCGCCTCTTCACCCTTGGGAACGGCCAGGACTGCCATGGACCTGACTTTGCCAGCCCATTTCAGGATTCAATGTTCCTCCTCTTAATTCAAAATGGCTGGAGTACCACAAGCTGGCAGCGATCACCACCTGGGCGATCATGAAGAAGTTACAATTGCCGCTTTGGACGCTTGGGATCCCTGAAGTGCTTGTTACAGATAATGAGACCCCTTTCACAAGTGAGGAATTCTCGGGGTTTTGAAGGAGAATGGGGTACGGCACATTCATACTGCCCCATACTACCCGGCTTCTAATGATTTTGCAGAGCTGGCAGTACAGACATTCAAAAGAAGCCTCAAGAAGCAGTCTTGAGGTCCGATGGACACTAGGCTGGTTCGTATCTTATTTTGCTTCAGGACCACTCTGCATGCCATGTCCAGGGTAGCCTGGTTGAAATGCAGATGGGGCAAAGGCTTCAAACCCACCTTAGTATGATTTTTCTGGACATAGGTGTGAACGTGCGCCACAACCAAGAGCTGCAAGGGGGCCGTCCCATTCGGCATCAACCACCATGGGGGTCAATACGCTGAGATGACTGAGGTTGTGGACTTATTCAGATGGAAATTCAAGCATCAGAAATCTCTGACGGAGGGTAAATAGTTCAGCAGCCACTGGCAGAGAAAACACCGCAGCGTTCAAAGTGGAAGTGACGTCCACCTTCCAGATTCACGTCGTCTGATTTGCCGCCTCGGGTGCACATCCAGGCACTAAGAGAGTCCGGCACCCTCTTTCCCCACTCACATCGGCGGATTCTTCAGGCTTGGGGGGAGGGGGAGGGAGGCGGTAGGGGAGGGATATTATAAACCACAGGTATCTTACGAGGTGGGAACAATTAACTTCCCCGTGAACCTTGCAGAATACGAGCTCCCGTTAAGGGGGCGCGGGACCTCTAACCAATGTATAGCTATATGGTATATAAAGCCGACCAGTTTGGCACCGGCAAGGCAGACCCAGTTGCTTTCTACCGTGTGTTGCATATAATAGTTATTGTAAATAAACTAGGTTTCTTTGAACGACTCTGTGTGGAACCCTTTGTGGCCTTATGAAAGGATGTCCACAGAGTCTCCTCCTCCCATTAGTTGCTTTATTCTCCATCAACATCCAGGACTGGATGAGATAGAACAGCAGAACTTTGATCTAATCCATTGATTGTTGTATTACTTAGCTCTGGCTACAGCATGCTGCTTCTTCTATATAGAATGCATGTAGTCCTCCTGTGTTGCAGTTCACCACTTCATTATCAACAATGCTTGATGATGCTGGCATGCTTTCCTGCACCCTTCATTGATCAGTGTTGATCCTCTGGCTTGATGATAATTATTGAGTGAGGGATATGGCAGCCCATCAGGTTACACATTGCGGTGAAATGCAATTCTGCTGCTATTGATGGCCAACGATGCATCATGCCTAGTTTTGAGTTTCTGATCTCTTCTGAATCTATCCCATTTAGGACACTGGTAGTGCCACACAACATGAATTGTGTGCTGGTCACTCCTATCAATGCAGTCATGGACGGATGCTCCTGTGACATCCTGGTGAGGATGAGGTTGTTTCCTTCAGGATATAACCAGCTACATTGGTGGTGGTGCAATTAAGTTACTCTTGGTGATGGATATTGAAGACCCCTCCAAAAGTGCATCCTGTACCCTTGCCACTCTTAGGGCTGGATTCTCCGATTTTGAGTCTAAGTGCCAATGCCGGCGTGGGAACCGTGGCGTTTTACGACAGAAAGAACGGCGCAACAGCTACACCGATTCAGCTACTTTAAATGGGCAAGCACCATCACTATGTGGAATGCAATCAATTCCATGGAAAAGGGAGCCAGATTCGCAGGTTCATGGTTGGTGCACATGAGGCTCACACGCCGCAGCCGTACTTAAATGATCCATCCCCCCACACACACCGTCCCTGTCAACAAGGTGGCTGGAAGGAGAGCAGCGCCATGGTTCAGGGACACTGAGCTGGACACCCTCATGGACGCCGCGGAGGAGAGGCGGATGACTCTGTACCCCGCCCGGGAACAAGGCCGCCAGGCACCACCGTTCGCCGTGCCTGGACGCAGATGGCAGAGGCGGTCAGCGCGTGGGCAACGTCGCCTGGACTGGCATGCAGTGCCGGAAGACACTGCACGAGCTACTCAGGGCGGCTCGGGTGAGTAGGCAGCGCTGTACAGAATCATTCGCCTCTCCTCCATAGCGTCCATCAGCGCTGAGCCCATGGCACTAACCCTGCCCTGCCCACATACCCGTAACCCGGCCCTTCCCTCCCCGGGGGACAACCAAACCCCCATGCTGCCCCATGTGCCAGCGCCATGACCGGGTGCCCTGGCCACTTAGGCCACCAACTACCCAACCCCTGGGCTGCATGCATCGGAATGTCAAATGGTTGTGCTGTTTGTGTTTCCCGCCTCCAGGAGAAGGCTGCGCATACCCACCGGGAGCGAGAGAAGACCGGAGGGGGAACTACCTGAACTGCTCCATGGCCGCGAACATGCAGACACTTGTCGAGACCAGAGTGGGCCTCCTGGACTTGCAGCGCCGGGTGGTGGTGAGGCTTCAGGGGATGGCTCCACTCGCACCCCCATCCAATGGAGTAGCCCGTGAGCCATCGGGCACCCCAAGGGAGGAGGAGGTGCTGGGGCCCATGCCGGTGACACCCGTAGGGGAGGTGGCGGAACACCCCAGCACTTCAGGCTACCCCCCACCCCCCCAACCCTGTCCCTGGTGCATCTGGTTGACAGCGGGAAGAACAGCATGGCAACTTCCCACCCGGGTCACCCGATCGTCTCGGCCAGGTCGCCCCAGAAGACGCACGGTAACAGGGAGGTTTGTTGCAGGGCAGGAATCATTGCAGGCCGCCCCCAATTCTGCTGTACCGTCTGGAGAACCAGCTAGGTGTAGTGTTAGGGCCCATAATGGCAGAACATTAAACACCAGTTAGGTTGGCAGGGCACAGTTTAGTCATAGGGGTAAGGGCATAGACTGCATATATTCCTTCACAATAAACACCTGTTAGCACCGTTAAATCCTGCCTCGGTGGTCTATCTGATGGTTGTGGGGGTGGGCTGGACCGGGACGGCCGGGGTGGAGGGGGGGGTGGTGGCCTAGGCTAGGGGACCAGTGCAGGCTCTGTGGGAGGACCATGCTCAACTGGCCCCTCCCCCCCCCCCCCCCCCGGTGCCCCAACTGTCCCCAGCAACCCCAGCCCAGTGATTCGACAGGGCCAGCTCGTATGCAGGGATCACCCAGGTGGAAGGGCATACTATGGGCATGAGTCAAATGTTGTCATACGACATGGAGCACCAGAGCTCATCGCAGAGCGGGTTGCCATCATCCTCCATCCCATGGGCCAAACCCGCTATATCAGGGTCCCCAGCTCATAGTGCCGCAGGTATGTATAATGGAGGGGTGTGCAAGCGGGCGGTTTGGTGGTGTGAGAGGTGAGGTGGGGGGTGGGTCCGGATGTGGTGTCCGTGAGCCTGGCCAGCCACTGCCCCCCCCACCCCCCCTCCACCCCCTCGCTCCTAGTCAGTGAACCAGGAGGCGTTCAGAGCGTCCCGTGCGCATTGGCCCTGACGATGACATCATGCGGCCTTCCCTGGCCCCATGTCCCGTTCATTGTCCCCCTCCCCCCCCCATCCTCCTCCTCGGACGAGCCCTGCCCTTCCTCCTCATCCTTCTCCAGCACATCGCCCCTCTGCTGTGCGATGTTTTGGAGGATGCAGCAGGCCACCACAATGCAGGCGACCCTCCCAGCATCATACTGGAGGGCCCCTCCAGAGCAGTCCAGGCACCGTTAGCGCATCTTCAGGAGGCCGAAGCACTGCTCAATCACACTCCTTGTCGCTTAATGGGCATCATTGTAGCGGGTCTCCGCATCGGTCCGTGGCCTCCGGATAGGTGTCATCACTCACGCAGCGAGTAACCCATGTCACCAGGAGCCAAGTCCTCAGCTGTAAGGGGATGGCCTTCAAACATGTCAGGAATCACCGAGTGTGCCAGGATGAAGGTGTTGTGCACAGTGCCCGGGTTTCGGGTACACAGGTGCACGATGCGCAGCTGATGGTCACAGACTAGCTGGATGTTCATCGAGTGGTCTCCACTTTGGTTTGTGTACAGCGGCCTGTTATATGCAGGTGCCAGAAGGGCGACATGTATCCTGTCTAGCGTCCCCTGGACCCGGGGCATCCCGGCGATGGCAGCAAACCCTGCTGCCCGGCACCCTGGTGGGTTTGGCACACATGGAACTGGACGTATTAAGGCGCCTGGGCATATAGGGCCTCTGTGACAGAGCAGGTGCACCTGCACGCCGAGTTCTGTGAGATCCCAGACAAGTCCCCACTCGGCGACTGGAAGGACCCCGTCACATAGAGGTTCAGAGCGACCGTCACCTTGATAGTCACCGGGAGTGGGTGTCCTCCCCCATTCCCCACGGTGCCAGGTGTGCCATCATCTGGCAGGTGTCGCACTGTCTTTCTTCTCGTCCGGAGTCTCCGACGGTATGCCTGGTCCGGCAGGTCCTCGAATGACAGGTGCTGCCGGTACACAGGAGGCCTCATGCGGCGCCTGCTTGGCATCTCCTCCTCCTCCCTCTGTTGGGCTGCCGGCTCTCCCGCCACCTGCCACTCTGCAGGCAGGTCCTCTGTAGCCCGGTCCTCTGCTCACCATTCGGCTGCTGCCCGCTCTGCGTCTGCAGCTTCCCATCCTCTCCGAGCGGCTCCCGTTCACTCTGCCGCAGGGCATCTCGGAGATCTGCGACCATCACCATGGCGGCCAGCATCGCTGGTTGAACTCCAAACGCCATTCTCTGCAGGGGGTAGAAGGCCAACATGTTAGCATGATTCATAATCCCGTGCCCAGCCAGGTTCCATGGGCTACACAGTGGCCCAAGTTGGCACTGTGAGCCCCGCCCATGCATATACCTCCCCCGCACCTGCACCCCTGCCCCGTCAGTATCCGGCACCGTGGAGGCTCCTGGTCCTAGCACCTGTTCCTACTGCCAGGGGTACCATTGGCAGGCACAGCCCTCACTGAGGCTGCCGTAGGTGTGACCCGAGATGGTCAGCCGGTGGGTGGTGACCGGTGGGTGGGGTGTTCGGGGGCGGGGGGACGACACTCCATGGCGGGGGTAGGGTGCGAGTTTGGGTGCACCAATACGTCCAGTGTAGAACCAGAGGCCGAGGTGGGTGGTCAGTTGGTGCGCAGTAAGCTGGCTGCCGTAATGGCGGTCGGTGCCCGAGCACCGCCCAAGCCTTAGGGGAGGCATACCGGCTGCTCGGCCTGTTCCCCCCACCTCCCCCAGCCCTGGCAGGGGCGCCCCCGCCCACAGCCAGCACGGCCGGTTTCCGGGCCGGCAGTCGCAGTCACTCCACAACATTTCCTACCTCCTCTCTCTCGCTCAGCAGACACGACGCCAAGTTCACTACTTTTGAGACCATAAGTGAACCACACCGTCGGGATCCCGGAGGCCCCAGAGAATAGGGGCTGGATTCTCCGATTCGGGGGCTATGCACCAGAACAAATGGTGCAAAGCGGCCACCGATTCCTGGTTTTGCTGGGGGCTAGCAGGACAGCAGCGTAGAGCACCCGTCTGTAGCTGCCAATATGCCCCGGAGAATTGTCGGGTCCGTGGCCGCGCATGCTCATGGCGGCGGCCTGCACCTACCGCGCCGTGCTACATGGCGGCGGCCGCTCGCGGACCCGGCCCATGAAATAGTCCCTCCTTCAGCCGGCTTGCGTGCCTCGGTCACCCCCCCTCCCCCGATCCACAGTGCTCCCAGCCACGAATAATGTCCCCCTCCCTGCCTGCGGATCGGCTCTCCCCCGACTGTGGTGGCGCTGGGCTGAATCCGCAGCCACCACGCCAAGTTCCCGACGGTGAGACCACACGTGACCCACGCCCTCGGGAACACGGCCGGTCAGGGGCGGAGCATTGGGGGGGTGGGCCTCAGGCAACGTCCTGAGGCTATCAATACGTGGTGTGGCATACTCTCCGAGGACGCTGCCTTGGAGGGGACGGAGATCACTAAAGCGGTGCCAGCCCCGATTTGGCCGGATTTGGGTATTCTCCGGCCAATCGCCGAACGCAATTTCGGCGTTCCCAACCGGAGAATCCCGCCCAGGGTGTCAGGCCCGCTAATGAAATGCCGACTGTACTATTACCCCGCGTGGCAAGCGACGCATTTATGCCATTTTCGGGGTGCTGGAGCATCGCGATTTGCCGTCATACCTGCGCCTACCGCGGTTTGCCGTTGCATGCTATTCTGCGCCCAATAGATTTTCGCAATTTTGGCATCGGCAAACGGAGAATCCCGCCCTTAGTGTTCCTTCCGAGTGGTGTTCAATATGGAGGAATGCTGATTCATTAGTTAAGGAAGGAGGTAGATGGTAATCAGCAATGGATTTTCTTGCCCAAGCTTAATCCGAAGCCATGAGACTT
Source organism: Scyliorhinus torazame (assembly GCF_047496885.1). Lineage (NCBI taxonomy): Eukaryota > Metazoa > Chordata > Chondrichthyes > Carcharhiniformes > Scyliorhinidae > Scyliorhinus > Scyliorhinus torazame. The sequence continues at coordinate 116,300,041 of NC_092714.1, forward strand.
CATGGGCCCAGCCTCAAGATTGCGTCCTCCCAGGGCCACTCTCTCATGACTGTACACCACTGAGCTGCCACCTCTATTGAATCTCTCCTGCTGGACAGGACACACCTAGGGATAGTGATGGAGAAACTATTGTTAAATAGGTTTAATTGTATGCTCCACCAGAGAGCTGCCTGTAGGGAGCTGAACTGCAGGGCCTTTCCACAGATCCTGCAGATATGAGAGTCTTTAGGCCACGAGGGGCAGATTAAGCCCAACAGAAAAGAAAGATAATTATTTAATACCTCACCCAGCAAGATCAGAGACACTAAGGTCTATTGGTTGCTAAATTCCAGCAATAGTCAGAGGTCCTTATGTCAGGAGCCTCTCAGGCTGATTCACCAATTCCCTGACAAATTACCTGAGTCAGTCCACCATGACACCCACAAAGAAAAATCTGCACTAATAATTTGACTGTAAAAATAAAATATTCCAAACTTTTCAACAAATGGGTCGGAGAATGGCCGTTGGCCGCCGTGAATCCCGCCCTCGCCGGTTGCCGAAGTCTCCGAAGGGAGAAAAGTCGGCGGGGCGTTAATGTCGCCGCTGCCGTCGGAGAATGTCACGGGTCTGCGCAAGGCAGCCGATTTTGGGCCTGCCGATATTCTCCCGTCCGGATGGGCCGAAGTCCCGTCGACGTGATGACCGGTCACGTCGACGTAAATCAAACCTCCTTTTCATCGGCGTGAACCTGTGCTCCAAGTTTACGCCGACCAGCGTGGAGGTGGGTGACGGCCTGGGGGGGTGGTTAGAGTGGGCTGGGCTCCGGGGGAGTGCCGGGAGGGGGGGCCCGTGCCGGGGAGGAGGATGGGGTGGGTCCGTGCCGGGGAGGGGGATGGGGGGGGTCCGTGCCGGGGAGGAGGATGGGGGGGGTCTGTGCCGGGGAGGGGGATGGGGGGGTGTCCGTGCCGGGGAGGAGGATGGGGTGGGTCCGTGCCGGGGAGGGGGATGGGGGGGGGTCCGTGCCGGGGAGGAGGATGGGGGGGGGTCCGTGCCGGGGAGGGGGATGGGGGGGTGTCCGTGCCGGGGAGGAGGATGTGGGGGTCCGTTCCGGGGAGGGGGATGGGGGGGGTCCGTGCCGGGGAGGGGGATGGGGGGGGTCCGTGCCGGGGAGGAGGATGGGGGCGGTCCGTGCCGGGGAGGAGGATGGGGTCCGTGCCGGGGAGGAGGATGGGGTCCGTGCCGGGGAGGAGGATGGGGGGCCCGTGCCGGGGAGGGGGATGGGGGGGGGGTCCGTGCCGGGGAGGAGGATGGGGTCCGAGCCGGGGAGGAGGGTGGGGTCCGTGCCGGGGAGGAGGATGGGGTCCGTGCCGGGGAGGAGGATGGGGGGGGTCCGTGCAGGGGAGGAGGATGGGGGCGTCCGTGCCTAGGAGGAGGATGGGGTCCATGCCGGGGAGGAGGATGGGGGGCCCGTGCCGGGGAGGAGGATGGGGGGGGGGGGTCCGTGCCGGGGAGGAGGATGGGGTCCGTGCCGGGGAGGAGGATGGGGTCCATGCCGGGTAGGGGGATGGGGGGGGTCCGTGCCGGGGAGGAGGATGGGGGGGTCCATGCCGGGTAGGGGGATGGGGGGGGTCCGTGCCGGGGAGGAGGATGGGGGGGTCCGTGCCGGGGAGGGGGATGGGGGGGGTCCGTGCCGGGGAGGGGGTTGGGGGGGTCCGTGCCGGGGAGGAGGATGGGGGGGTCCGTGCAGGGGAGGAGGATGGGGGCGTCCGTGCCTAGGAGGAGGATGGGGTCCGTGCCGGGGAGGAGGATGGGGGGCCCGTGCCGGGGAGGAGGATGGGGGGGGGTCCGTGCCGGGGAGGAGGATGGGGTCCGTGCTGGGGAGGAGGATGGGGTCCGTGCCGGGGAGGAGGGTGGGGTCGGTGCCGGGGAGGAGGATGGGGGGCCCGTGCCAGGGTGGAGGATGGGGGGGTCCGTGCAGGGGAGGAGGATGGGGGGGTCCGTGCCGGGGAGGAGGATGGGGTCCGTGCCGGGGAGGAGGATGGGGGGCCCGTGCCGGGGAAGAGGATGGGGGGGCTCCGTGCCGGGGAGGGCCGGGGACGGGGATGGGGGGGTCCGTGCCGGGGAGGGGGCTGGGGTCCGTGCCGGGGAGGAGGATGGGGGGCCCGTGCCGGGGAGGAGGATGGGGGGGTCCGTGCAGGGGAGGAGGATGGGGTCCGTGCCTGGGAGGAGGATGGGGTCCGTGCCGGGAAGGAGGATGGGGTCCGTACCGGGGAGGAGGATGGGGGGCCCGTGCCGGGGGGCAGGATGGGGGGGGGGGTCCGTGCCGGGGAGGAGGATGGGGTCCGTGCCGGGGAGGAGAATGGGGTCCGTGCCGGGGAGGAGGATAGGGGGGGTCCGTGCAGGAGGAGGATGGGGGGATCCGTGCCGGGGAGGAGGATGGGGTCCGTGCCGGGGAGGAGGATGGGGGGCCCGTGCCGGGGAAGAGGATGGGGGGGGTCCGTGCCGGGGAGGGGGATGGGGGGGGGGTCCCTGCCGGGGAGGAGGATGGGGGGGTTCGTGCCGGGGAGAAGGATGGGGTCCATGCCGGGTAGGGGGATGGGGTCCGTGCCGGGGAGGAGGATGGGATCCGTGCAGGGGGAGGAGCATGGGGTCCGTGCCGGGGAGGAGGATGGGGGGCCCGTGCCGGGGAGGAGGATGGGGTGGTCCGTGCCGGGGAGGGGGATGGGGGGGTCCGTGCCGGGGAGGAGGATGGGGGGGTCCGTGCCGGGGAGGGGGATGGGGGGGTCCGTGCCGGGGAGGAGGATGGGGGGGTCCGTGCCGGGGAGGGGGATTGGGGGGGGTCCGTGCCGGGGAGGGGGTTGGGGGGGGGTCCGTGCCGGGGAGGAGGATGGGGGGGTCCGTGCCGGGGAGGAGGATTGGGGGGGGGGGTCCGTTCCGGGGAGGAGGATGGGGGGCCCGTGCCGGGGAGGAGGATGGGGTCCGTGCCGGGGAGGAGGATGGGGGGCCCGTGCCGGGGAGGAGGATGGGGGGTGGGTCCGTGCCAGGGAGGAGGATGGGGTCCGTGCCGGGGAGGAGGATGGGGTCCGTGTCGGGGAGGAGGATGGGGGGTCCGTGCCGGGGAGGAGGATGGGGGGCCCGTGCCGGGGAGTGGGATGGGGGGGGGGGGGGTCCGTGCCGGGGAGGAGGATGGGGTCCTTGCCGGGGAGGAGGATGGGGGGCCCGTGCCGGGGAGGAGGATGGGGGGGGGTTCCGTGCCGGGGAGGAGGATGGGGTCCGTGCCGGGGAGGAGGATGGGGTCGGTGCCGGGGAGGTGGATGGGGGGCCCGTGCCGGGGAGGAGGATGGGGGAGGGTCCGTGCAGGGGAGGAGTATGGGGGGGTCCGTGCCGGGGAGGAGGATGGGGTCCGTGCCGGGGAGGAGGATGGGGGGCCCGTGCCGGGGAAGAGGATGGGGTCCGTGCCGGGGAGGAGGATGGGGTCCGTGCCGGGGAGGAGGATGGGGGGCCTGTGCCGGGGAAGAGGATGGGGGGGGGTCCGTGCCGGGGAGGGCCGGGGACGGGGATGGGGGGGGCCCGTGCCGGGGAGGAGGATGGGGGGGTCCGTGCCGGGGAGGAGGATGGGGGGGTCCGTGCAGGGGAGGAGGATGGGGGGGTCCGTGCAGGGGAGAGGATGGGGTCCGTGCCAGGGGGGAGGATGGGAAGCCCGTGCCGGGGAGGATGATGGGGGGGTCCATGCCGGGGAGGAGGATGGGGTGGTTCCGTGCCGGGGAGGGGGATGGGGGGAGGGGGTTCCCTGCCGGGGAGGAGGATGGGGGGGTCCGTGCCGGGGAGGAGGATGGGGTCCATGCCGGGGAGGAGGACGGGGTCCATGCCGTGGAGGGGGATGGGGTCCGTGCTGGGGAGGAGGATGGGGTCCGTGTCGGGGAGGAGGATGGGGGGCCCGTGCCGGGGAGGAGGATGGGGGGGTCCGTGCCGGGGAGGAGGATGGGGGGGTCCGTGCCGGGGAGGAGGATGGGGTCCGTGCCGGGGAGGAGGATGGGGTCCGTGCCGGGGAGGAGGATGGGGGGGGGTCCATGCTGGGGACGAGGATGGGGGGCCCGTGCCGGGGAGGAGGATGGGGGGGTCCGTGCAGGGGAGGAGGATGGGGTCCGTGCTGGGGAGGGGGGGTGCGAGGGCAAGTGAGTTGTTCCACCTGGCCATGTGCCAGCCTCCATCAGTTGGACCCATGCGGTCCGTGCAACCTGGCTGGGGGTAGGAGGGGGTATGGGCAATGATGACATGTCGTCGTCGCCCCCCCCCCCCCCCCCCCCCTAACCAGGCCGTCATGTTTTCCGATCATCCAGCGATTTTGGCCGCCGTGGCGGCAGCCGCTCATGTCTATGTTGCCCTGGATGCGGAGGAGAAGGAGGAGCGTGCCAGAGAGGCAGCGCAGGCTGCCGCAGAGGGGCAGGCGGCAGCCGGCCAGGCTGGAGGGACACCTGACCAACAGGACGAGGAGGGGGAGGAGGACGTCGCGGCCCCACGGCAACGGAGGCACCCGAGGGCGCCCCGTGTGTACCGGCCCCGGCAGTCATACCAGGACCTCACGGATCGGGAATGCAGGAGGAGACTCCGGATGAGGCGGGAAACCGTGGCACACATCTGCCACCTGCTGGCACACCTGTCACCGCGTGGCACTGGCAGGGGACACCCTCTCCCCGTGTTCGTCAAGGTTACGGTGTCCCTGAACTTTTATGCAACGGGGTCATTCCAGGCACCGAGTGGGGACCTGTCCGGCATATCGCAGACATTGGTGCATCGGTGCATCCGGGCAGTGACAGATGCCCTATATGCCATGGCGCACCGCTACATCCGCTTCCCTGTGGACCGGGTCAGCCAAGATGCCCGGGCCGTGGGCTTCTCTGCCGTGGCCGGGTTCCCCATGGTCCAGGGCGCGATTGATGGGATGCACGTCGCCGTGCGGCCACCTGCAGATAACAGGGCCGTGTTCACCAATAAGAAGGGGACCTATTCGATGAACATACAGGTGGTCTGCGACCACCGCATGATGATCCTGCACGTCTGCGCCCGTTATCCAGGCAGTGTACACGACTAATACGTGTTGTCGCGGTCATCCATCACCGGCAGGAATGAGGGACGCCATCCCCGGCTGAGGGGCTGGTTGCTGGGCAACAGGGGCTACCCATTGCAATCGTGGCTGATGACGCCTATACGGAGGCCACGCAATGAGGTGGAGAACCGCTACAATGATGCCCATGTAGTGACAAGGGGAGTGATAGAGAGGTGCTTTGGCGTGCTGAAGATGCGTTTCAGGTGCCTGGACCTCTCTGGGAGCACCCTCCAGTATCGGTCAGATAGGGTCGGTCGCATCATTGTGGTGTGCTGCGTCCTGCACAACATAGCCCAGCAGCGGGGCGATGCGCCGCAGGCAGAGGAGGGTAGAGTGGAGGAGCAGCAGGAAGAGGCGCAGTCCTCCTCAGATGAGGGGGATGGGGGCAATGGTCAGGGAAGACGGGCTAGACACAGGCGGGTGGCTGTCCACCGTTACCGGCTGGCCCAGCGGGCACGGGACAGGCTGATAGCCGCCCGCTTCACTGACTAGATGGTCGTGGGAATCGGGTAGTACGGCCACAGACCGCACACCATGGCAACAGCCGACCACCCACACCCCCCACCCATCCACCCACCCAGCACCCTCACCCCCCTCCCCAACCCCACCCACCCCACCCGCATGCACACCACCCCCCCATTGCCGATCCACCTGCGGCACAACGGCCGGGCTCACACAGTTGCGGGTGGACGCGTGGATGATGACAACCCGCCCTGCGATGAGCTCCTGGCTCCACATCGTTGGACTATGTCTGACTAATGGCCACAGTACCACCATCCACCCGGACCATCCCTGCATGCGGCTGTGACACTGCAGCGCACGGTCCCGTCCTCTGCCCGGGGGGATGTTGATGGCGGCCCAGGGGGAAGGGGCAGACTCACCTGGGGCTGAGGTAAGACCACCCCTCACATACACACACTTGCGCTCAAAGTACAAGACACCCCCGCACGCTTTGGACAGAGCACAAAGGCAGCTTCTGTAGGTGTAACATTGACTTTAATAACCAAAGGAGTTCATGCACGTGCCCTAGCCCCTAAAACTCATCTGTGCCCTGCACCCGTGCCAACTTACTCAGTGGCTAATTGTTTGGCCTTACGGGCCCTTTGACTACGTCTACGTGGTTCCCCAGACGATACAGCAGAACTGGAGGTGGACTCCTGTGATTCCTGCCCTCTGACACGGGATCCCTTTGGCGGCCGTTTCCTGGGGCGTCCTGGCCTAGATGGGCCAGGCTGCGGCCCGGGCGACTGGGATGGCGAGCTGCCAGCCTGTCCTGCCCGTTGCCCACCCGATGCACCTGGGACGGAAGGGGGGGGAGTCCGAGGTGTCGCGGTGTTCCGGGACCTCCCCTACAGGGGGACCCGGGACGGACCACACCTCCTCCTCCCTCGGGGTGCCCGATGGCCCCCAGGCTTCTACATGGGTGGGGGATGCGAACGGACTGGCCATCCGACGGCCCCCGACATCTGGCGCTGCCAGTCCTGTAGGCCCGTGCTGGTATCGACAGGGGTCTGCAGGTTTGCAGCCATGGAGCCCAGGGGATTGGCAGACCCTGTCTGTGACTGTGCGACGCCGGCTCGCACATGGCCAATGGCGCCGATGCCCCTCAGCGATGGCCTGCAGAGACTGGGCTATGGCCTGCTGAGACTGGGCCATGGCCTGCAGAGACTGGGCTATGGCCTGCTGAGACTGGGCCATGGCCTGCAGAGACTGGGCTATGGCCTGCTGAGACTGGGCCATGGCCTGCAGAGACTGGGCCATGGCGTTGAGCGCCTCTGCCATCTGGCGCTGGCACTGGCTCATGGCCTCCTGTGAGAGGGCAGCCATGTCCTGGGCCACAGACGCCGCCTACACGGAAAGCCCCAGGCCTCGCAAACCGTTCCCCATGTCTGACACCGTCGCACCCATTGCCTCCACCGCGGACACCACCCGTGCGGTGTCGGCTTGGGTGGCACGTATGACCGGCACCACTCCCAGCTCCTGGACGCGGGTGGACTCCTCCACCTGCGACTGCAGCCGCCGTAAGCCGGCCGTCACCCTCTTCGCTCGTCTCCGGGTCTGTGGGTGGGTGTGGTAACTCCAGGAACCCGGGATCCATCTGGGCGGCAGACGTTCGCTTGGGCTGGGCTGCCCTCCGAGTGCCCGGCCCCTCTGCTGCTCCTACCTCCACCTGCTGTACCGGGACGGCTGTGTTGTGCGCACCAGTGAGTGTACCAGACGCCTCATCACTAAAGTGCCCAACCGAGGTGAGTGTTTCTGCGATGGTGGAGGGTGTTGGTGACAGCAGTGGCGTTGTGTCGTGCTCTTCGTGCTCTTCGTCCCACTCTGAGTCCATGGCACTTTGGGGTGGGGGTTCGTCTCCACCCATCCACCCTGTGTCACTGTCCGGTATTTCATCTTCCTTGGTAGTTCTGTCCCGGGTAGAGGTGTCCCGGGTAGGGGTGTCCTGGGTAGGGGTGTCCAGGGTAGTAGTGTCCTGGCTCGGCTGTGACGGGGGCCTGTGGCTGCCCCTCTCATCGTTGGGTGGCACACGCCTGCGTCGTCGCACCCGCACGTGACGGGGGCATCGTCTCCCTGTTGCTCCAGGTCTCTCCGTCTCCCGTGGTCTCCGAGGGACATCCTGCGGGCGTCGCATGCCGGAGGGTCCGGGTCTCTCCGTCTCCCATGGTGTGCGAGGGGCATCCTGCGGGCGTCGCATGCCGGAGGGTCCGGGTCTCTCCGTCTCCCGTGGTGTGCGAGGGGCATCCTGCGGGCGTCGCATGCCGGAGGGTCCGGGTCTCTCCGTCTCCCATGGCCTCCGAGGGGCATCCTGCGGGCGGTCTGCATCTGCGGGGATGGGTGCCTCGACGTTTGCTCCTGCGATACACAATGAAGCATGCATGGTTAGACACTGTAGCGCACAAAGACTCAGTAGTAGACTGGCCTGCGGGGGAGGACTCCTGGATCTTATACTCCGCCTTCAGGGCGGAGCTAGAGGTCAACGGCCAACCATGAGCCGGGATCTGTCAGCCAATGACATCACGGCTTCACAGTCCCACATGACCCCTAATGCATACTACCACATTCACCCCTTGTTAAAAATGAACCCGGCGGGGTGATGCTTCGCATGGTGGTAAGGGTTTACAAGGCTGGTCCTGGGAGGAAAACTTTCGCATGTTATTACAGTATGTACATGTTTTTTTTTTGTTTCGAACTATTTACAGTAATCGTCAGGAGAAAAAGACAAAATGTTCTCGTTTAAAGTCCATTTATTGTAGTGTTAGATCGACGCCACGAGTCGGTCGGGCGGTCTGGTCGTCCGTGTCGATCGCCTCGGCCCCGGTGGTGGTGGTGGTGCTTGTTCCGGTGTTGTCGTCTCCGGGAGCCTTACGGTTTCAGCTTGGGCCTCACTCCTGTTCGGGCCTGGGAGGAGGACCGATCCTCCTGGGAAGGGGGCGGTCGCGGGGTGCGGCGGTGGCAGGGAGGGGGTGATTGGTGTCGGGGGGGGGGGGTGTGTGTTGCCGGCGGGCGCCAGATCTCGCAGGGAGACCGTGTCCTGTCGGCCGTCGGGGTACTCCACGTAAGCGTACTACGGGTTCGCGTGAAGGAGGTGAACCCTTTCGACCAACGGGTCCGACTTGTGCGCCCGCACATGTTTTCGGAGCAAGATGAATTCTGGGGCCGCCAGCCAGGTCGGCAGCGACGTTCCAGAGGAGGACTTCCTGGGGAAGACAAGGAGGCGCTCATGAGGCATTTGGTTAGTGCTAGTACACAGTAGTGACCGGATGGAGTGGAGGGCGTCCGGGAGGACCTCCTTCCACCGTGAAACTGGGAGGTCCCTGGACCGTAGGGCCAGTAGGACGGTCTTCCAGACCGTGCCGTTCTCCCTCTCTACTTGCCCGTTCCCCCGGGGGTTGTAGCTGGTCGTCCTGCTCGAGGCTATACCGTTGCTGAGCAGGAACTGGCGCAGCTCGTCACTCATGAAGGAGGACCCCCTGTCGCTGTGGACGTATGCGGGGCAACCGAACAGTGTGAATATGGTGTTCAGGGCTTTAATGACTGTGGCCGCGGTCATGTCAGGGCAGGGGATGGCGAATGGGAAGCGGGAGTACTCGTCCACCACATTAAGGAAGTATGTGTTGTGGTCGGTGGAGGGGTGGGGTCCTTTGAAATCCAGACTAAGGCGTTCAAAGGGGCGGGAAGCCTTAATCAGGTGTGCACCATCCGGCCTGAAAAAATGCGGTTTGCACTCTGCGCAGATGTGGCAGTTCCTTGTGACTGTACGGACCTCCTCCAAAGAGTATGGGAGGTTGCGGGACTTAAGAAAGTGGTGGAACCGAGTGACCCCCGGGTGGCAGAGGTCCTCGTGGAGGGTTTGGAGGCGGTTAATTTGTGCGTTGGCACATGTGCCGCGGGATAGGGCATCGGACGGCTCGTTCAGCTTTCCGGGACGATACAAGATCTCGTAGTTGAAGGTGGAGAGCTCGATCCTCCACCTTAAGATCTTGTCGTTTTTGATTTTGCCCCGCTGTGCATTATCGAACATGAAGGCTACCGACCGTTGGTCCGTGAGGAGAGTGAATCTCCTACCGGCCAGGTAATGCCTCCTATGTCGCACCGCTTCCACTATGGCTTGGGCTCCCTTTTCCACTGAGGAGTGGCGGATTTCTGAAGCGTGGAGGGTTCGGGAGAAAAAGGCCACGGGTCTGCCCGCTTGGTTAAGGGTGGCCGCTAGAGCTATGTCGGAGGCGTCGCTCTCGACCTGGAAGGGGAGGTACTCGTCGATGGCGCGCATCGTGGCCTTTGCGATATCCGCTTTGATGCGGTTAAAGGCCTGGCAAGCCTCTGTCGACAGTGGGAAGGTCGTGGTCTGTATTAGGGGGCGGGCCTTGTCTGCATACTGGGGGACCCACTGGGCGTAGTATGAAAAGAACCCCAGGCAGCGTTTTAGGGCTTTTGAGCAGTGCGCGAGGGGAAATTCCATGAGGGGGCGCATACGTTCGGGGTCGGGGCCTATTATCCCATTGCGCACTACGTAGCCCAGGATGGCTAGCCGGTTTGTGCTAAAAACGCACTTGTCCTCGTTGTACGTGAGGTTCAAGGCTTTAGCAGTCTGGAGGAATTTTTGGAGGTTGGCGTCGTGGTCCTGCTGATCGTGGCCGCAGATGGTTACATTGTCGAGATACGGGAACGTGGCCCGCAACCCGTGTTGATCAACCATTCGGCCCATCTCTCGTTGGAAGACCGAGACCCCGTTTGTGACACCAAATGGGACCCTTAGGAAGTGGTATAATCGCCCGTCTGCCTCGAAGGCTGTGTACTTGCGGTCACTTGGGCGGATGGGGAGATGATGGTAGGCGGACTTGAGGTCCATGGTGGAGAAGACCTTATATTGGGCAATCTGATTGACCCTGTCGGATATGCGGGGGAGAGGGTACGCGTCTAGTTGTGTGTACCTGTTGATGGTCTGGCTATAGTCTATGACCATCCTTTGCTTCTCCCCTGTCTTTACTACTACCACCTGTGCTCTCCAGGGACTATTGCTGGCCTGGATTATGCCTTCCTTCAGTAGCCGCTGGACTTCGGACCGAATGAAGGTCAGGTCCTGGGCGCTGTACCGTCTGCTCCTAGTGGCGACGGGTTTGCAATCCGGGGTGAGGTTTGCAAACAAGGATGGGGGTCGAACCTTGAGGGTTGCGAGGCCGCAGATAGTGAGTGGGGGTATTGGGCCGCCGAATTTGAAGGTTCAGCTCTGCAAATTGCACTGGAAGTCTAATCCCTGTAATGTGGGGGCGCAGAGTTGGGGAAGGACCTAGAGCCTGGAGTTTTTGAACTCCCTCCCTTGCACCGTTAGGGTAACTATGCAGAAGCCTTTGATCTGTACGGAGTGGGATCCTGCAGCTAGGGAAATCTTTTGTGCGCTGGGACGGATGGTCAAAGAACAGCGTCTTACCGTGTCGGGGTGGATAAAGCTCTCCATGCTCCCGGAGTCGACCAGGCATGGTGTCTCGTGCCCGTTTATCAGCACCGTTGTCGTCGTCGTCTGGAGCGTCCGGGGCCGTGCTTGGTCCAGCGTCATTGAAGCCAGACGTGATCGTAATGGTTGAGATCCTCTTCGAACCTCGTGGAGCCGTCGACACTGGGGTCCGTTGTTGCCGTCCAAGATGGCGTCGGGGGTGAACAAGATGGCTGCCCCCATGCATCGCACATGGCTGGGGGGTCACAAGATGGCGGCGGGGTGGACAAAATAGCCGCCCCCATGCGTCGCACAGGTCTGGGGTGGTCCAAGATGGCGGCGCCCCTCCTCCCCTCGTGGTGGCCAGGATCCAAAATGGCGGCACCTGCGGGTCGCACATGGGGCGCTGGGGGGGGTTGGGGAGCGTTAGGAACACGCAGGACTCCCTCTTCTCTGGGGACAGCGGTGGCCGGGACCCAAAGTGGTAGCGCCGGCGGGTCATACATGGGGCGCGGGGGGGGGGGGTTGGGGAGCGTAAAAGACGTGCAGGGCTCCCTGTTCTCCTGGGAACAGCGGCGACCTCCCGGGACCGGCACACAGCCGCGAAATGGCCCTTTTTCCCGCAGCTCTTACAGATCGCTGCGCGGGCCAGGCAGCGCTGCCGGGGGTGTTTCGCCTGGCCGCAGAAATAGCAGCGGGCTCCCCCGGTGCGACTTGGCGTTTGAACCGCGCAAGCCTGTGGGGTGTCCAGGGGGGGGGGGGTTTGTCGCGACGGGTGCGTACGGTGCCCAATGGGCTGCCGCGCGGTCGGGACCGTAGGCGCGGGCGTTTCGCGCGGCCACGTCCAGGGAGGCTGCTAGGGTCCGTGCCTCTGAGAGTCCTAGCGACTCTTTTTCTAAAAGTCTTTGGCGGATTTGGGAGGAGTTCATACCTGCCACAAAAGCATCGCGCATTAACATGTCCGTGTGTTCATTTGCGTTCACCGGCGGGCAGCTGCAGGCCCGTCCCAAAATTAGTAGCACGGCATAGAATTCATCTATCGATTCTCCGGGACTTTGCCGTCTCGTTGCGAGTTGATAGCGAGCGTAGATCTGGTTTACTGGGCGAACATAGATGCTTTTGAGTGCTGCGAACGTCGTCTGGAAATCCTCTGCGTCTTCGATGAGAGAGAAAATCTCCGTGCTTAACCTCGAGTGCAGGACCTGTAGTTTTTGGTCTTCTGTGACCCGGCCGGGGGCCGTTCTGAGGTAGGCCTCGAAACAAGTCTGCCAGTGCTTGAAAGCTGCTGCTGCGTTCACTGCGTGGGGGCTGATCCTCAGGCATTCCGGGATGATCCTGAGCTCCATAGTCCTTTAGTCACGCTTAATAAATTGTAGCGCACAAAGACTCCGAGAGACGAATAGAGTGAAGTCGATGAGGCTTTATTAAGCGTGACTGTTCCCCCGCAGTTCAGTAGTAGACTGGCCTGCGGGGGAGGACTCCTGGTTCTTGTACTCCGCCTTCAGGGCGGAGCTAGAGGTCAACGGCCAACCAGGACCCGGGATCTGTCAGCCAATGACATCACGGCTTCACAGTCCCACATGACCCCTAATGCATACGACCACAGACACGCAGGCAGTGATCAGGTGATATGGGGGAGGGGGATATAGGGGAGGGGGGATATGGTGACGGGCTGTCGGTGGCTCACTTGCTAGTACGCCCCCGACCTCTGCATCAGCAACCTCCCGGTCCTCAGGTCCGCCAGCCAGTTCCAGGGCCCTTTCCTCGCGTTTGGTCAGTGGCCTCTCATCAGCGGGTCCTCCTCCAGTCCTCACATGCTCCCTGGTGTTGTGTGCGCGTTTCTCCTGTGGCGGGGGAGGGGGGGAGGGGGGGTGGCGGTGGCAGGGGTAAAAGGCAACAGTGTTAGACAGGTATATGAATGCACGCCATCGGTTGCGCGTGTATTGCAGAGGTTAAGGTTACGGCTGGATTCACTTGGGGATATGGGGTATATGGGGGAGGGGGGATATGGAGGAGGGGGAAATGGGGGATATGGGGGAGACGGGGATATGGGGGATATGGGGGAGGGATGATATGGGGGATATGGGGAGGGGGGATATGGGGGATATGGGGGAGGGGGGATATGGGGAGGGGGGATATGGGGGATATGGGGATATGGGGAGGGGTGATATGGGGGAGGGGGAGATGGGGGAGGGGGATATGGGGGAAATGGGGGAGGGGGATATGGGTGATATGGGGGAGGGAGGATATGGGGAGGGGGATAGGGGGGATATGGGGGAAGGGGGATATGGGGGAAGGGGGATATGGGGGATATGGGGAGGAGGGATATGGGGGATATGGGGGAGGGGGGATATGGGGAGGGGGATAAAGGGGATATGGGGAGGGGGATATGGGGGATGTGGGGAGGGGGGATATGGGGAGGGGGATATGGGGATATGGGGAGGGGGGATATGGGGATATGGGGAGCGGGATATGGGGGAGGGGGGATATGGGGAGGGGGGATATGGGGTATATGGGAGGGGGGATATGGGGGAGGGGAGATATGGGGAGGGGGATATGGGAGGGGGATATGGGGGAGGGGGGATATGGGGGATATGGGGGAGGGGGGATATGGGGATATGGGGGAGGGGTGATATGGGGGATATGGGGGAGGGGGGTATGGGGGATATGCGGGAGGGGGGATATGGGGGAGGGGGGATATGGGGAGGGGGGATATGGGGGAGGGGGGATATGGGGGATATGGGGGAGGGGGGATCTGGGGGAGGGCGGATATGGGGGATATGGGGGAGGGGGGGTATGAGGGAGGGGGGATATGGGGGATATGGGGGATATGGATATCGGGTAGGGGGGGCAGGCTCACCCTGCCTGCTCTGTCGAGGTCGTTCACCTTCTTGTGGCACTGGGTGCCTGTCCGTGGTGTCAGGGCCGCAGCGGTGACGGCCTCTGCCACCTCCCTCCACAGACGCTGGCTGTGGCATGGGGCAACTTCTGCGGCCATGCCCGGGATACAGGGCCTCCCTCCTCTGCTCCACTGCGTCCAGGAGCGCCTCCACATCCCGTGACTGGAACCTCGGGGCTGAGCGCCGGCCGGCCATCTGGTCCGGTGTTCCGGTCGGGTGTTCCGGTCGGGTGGGGGGAGCTGCGCGTCCTTATGAGCCGTCACGCCGTGCGGCGTGTATGACGCTGCACGGCATGAACCACGTGAGCAAGAGCGGATCCCGTCACGTCGCTGCTAGCCCATTTCGGGCCGGAGACTTCGCGACGATTTTTGCGGCGTGACGTAAGTCGGATTTGCGCCGTTTTTTGCGCCGATCGGCGGACTTTGCACCGATAACGGAGAATTTCGCCCCTTGTTTGTAAAAAGGACTTTGATTCTTTGTCCCTTCATGGCAGCGGGATTCTTCGTTGCCGCTGCAGTGAATGGAGATTTGGTTGAGTGCCAAAATCTCTGTCCTCGTTGGCAGCAGTAGAAAGGCAAACTCGCAATGAAGAATCCTGCCTAGAAAGAAGGATTTAGAAAAAAACACTTTAAAAAAAAAAAAAAGATTTGAACTCTTTGTCCTTCTGAAAATAGATAACAAACCTTAAGATAGTTAAGTTTGTGGAGAAGAAGTAGCTAGATGTTATCGAAGCCTGTTGAATTGATTCAACACCACAATAACCACAGCTAATCATGATTCTTCTGTTAAGATTTTTAAACCGAGTCTCATTGCTCCGCTTCCTATTTTGCTCAATGATTTCCAAAGTTCCCTTGCAAACTTGAACCTTCGCCATCTCTCACAACCTAAAAGCTTTAAAATCTGAGCCTTACATCATTCAAACACTACTTTATGATTTATGCAATGGTTATTCTCATGTTTTTAACATGTGGGAGCTCTCTGCAATGAGCCTTGATCATGCACTGATAATTTTCAATTTATAACATGGAGCCCTCAGTAAGTGCCATTACATTCTCAATTGTTGAAATATGGGTTACGTCCAACAGTTACTCTTTGGTGTCAAAATTAAATGTTTACTTGATTTTGTATTCATATAAGTGAGAGCTCGTGGTTTTATAGACAATTTTTCTACAATTTGTCATCTTACCAGTTGCCTTTTATTTGGAAGATTTTGTTTTTGAATGTGAATCTTTTCTTTGCATTTTCACTGCCTTATTTCCATGCTCCTTGTATTTTGATGAAAATTCATTGCTTTTCCAATGCGAGTTCTTTCTTTATCCATGAGTTTTCATCTCTTTCCACAAAATCTATTTCTCGATAATTAACTCCTGAATTACTTCTCAGTCAACATTCTTGGCTCTATTTCTATCTCTGGTGCTCATTTCATTTAATTCAGTCCTTTCTCAAGGCTTGCTTATCTTCCACTTTTCAGATCAAAAGAATGTACAGTCAGACGAGCATAAATAATGCAGCTCTACTGCTAGTATGGCACAGAAACAGGGCTACAATGAACCTCTAACCTGTACTCACATCGAGCAATGATCTGCTGCTATTTCTCCCCTGGAACACACTAGATGCTGCTGGAGTTGGCATCCAGTGGCAGCATTTTCTGTTCTTATTTCTGGCAGAGCCATTTGGTGTAAGGATTAAGCAACACCAGATGACTTACCACAGGGTTAGATGCAAGATAAATGTTTCCTTTACACTGGGACAAACGTTGCATTTCAATCACAACCTTCACTTTCAACACTAACAATTCCTTTGCTTTTGAGTCAGACGACAAGTTACAGTCAGTTTGAGATTAATTGTGTGCACTTTTGTGCATTGTTCTTGGTTCCACTAACAAACATAGGACAATTGGGAGGTGTAATGTATATAACTTTGTCCTCATGGACTGTCACTCTCATTTCTTACTCTTCTTCTCAGTATGCCCACCCCTTTTTCTCCATCTTTATTTCCATTCCTTTTGTATTACATTGAATACTCACAATCTATTAATTGAAGTCTCCGATTGCCATTAATAGGATCGAGGATCACAACATTTTTATAAAACAGCTATTAGGTATATCCATTCATCAGTTATTGCCTAACGGCATACACATTCTCCCACCTATGCTTTCAAATGGTTCAAAATGAGTTTAATCAGTTAACTAATACGGCATAATCAGAAGTCATCCAAAATATCTGGTTATAAGTGAAATATCTTCATTTGCGCACATCTGTCAATGAAAAGAACCTCTCACACCACCAAATTGGATAGGTATCAAGGGACACAGATTCTCACCGTGGAGTTAACATCAGCGTGTGCATGCACTAAAAACAGCAGATACAAATTGCCAGTGTTTCGGGGAGCCATGGTAACGGATGAAGCAGCTCCCTGGAGTGCAGGAAATTTGAATCCGCTAATTGACTTCAAACACAAACAAATGGCTTGCTGGCTGCAGGTTCCAACAATAAGCCTAGCCTGATCCAAGTAAGACAAGCAGTCATCCTGGCTTGCATAGCGTTTCAACACTAACACTTATGATCGTCCTTTCACCTTGTCTTAAGTAACTAGGAATTGAATGAATGTTAATTGCCCAACTTAATTTCTGGCGAGAAATAATAGGAAGAGGATTTTATTATGTTAAGCTATTAACAAAAACACTAAGAAAATAATAAAATGTATTGTGAAGAGATTTAACTAATAAACTTATAAAATTAGATGATCAAGAATTTCCTAATACATGGTGGTTCACATGTTGCTGGGACTGGGGCCAGGAAAGGAGATGGGGTATCATCGAAGGAGATTCATGTTGAATAGTGAAAATGTGGGATGGATGAATACTATGGGACTGAAGGCTCTTGAATCTACTCCATTGCCATATGTGTGACAAAGTAGGCCTTCTGCTACAATGTGGACCTTTGCTTCTCAGGAGCATCCAAGGCCAGGCATGTGTCAATGAAAAGAACCTCTCCACCACCAAATTGGATAGGTATCAAGGGACACGGACCTATTATGGACCTAATTTGGGCACCAGCTAAAGGCACTGGAACGCTAGGGGAGCAACAGCCAACAAAATGGACACAATTGTCTAAATGTTGGCTCTCAAGTGGGCCACTTTGCTTGATCTAGTTTGAAATATCCTAATGTACACTGGTGGGTCTTCTGTCTGTCCACTTACTTGAAGGCCAATAACTTGCTCAAATCTGGATCTCTCAGTGCATAGCAAATGGGATCCACAGAAACTCTGGCCGGGAAAGTGTCCTGCAGCCCTCACTTCCTGTGGTTCTTGTTGAGAATTTTGCTCTTTCTTGGAGCTAGTGTCTCTTGGTCTTTCCTATGTTCATGTCTATTTTAAGCCTGCAGCGTGTCCCATTCCTGAAAAAAATGCAGGCCATTTGAGTTTTCTCAGATACTTTGAGAAAATAGGGAATTGTTATACTGAATTATGTTAGGCTAGATTCTCCGTTTTCGGGGCTATGTCCCCACGCCGTCGTGAAAACTGTGGTCTTTTACCTCAGAGAAACTGGTATCAAAAGGCCACAGATTCACAGCCTTGCAGGGGGCTAGCATCTCCAGCTGCCAATATGGTTCCCTGCACTTCTGAGTCCATGTGCGGCCTCCAGTGGCCACGCCGTGCTCCATAGCGGACTCAGCCCGTGGACCTGGACCGCCGAATTAGTGCCCCCGACCGGCCGCTCGCCCGACTAGGATCCACCCACACACATAGCCCCCAGTCATGAATGAGGCCCCCCTGCCCATGATCGACCGGTCCCGCCTCGCAAGTTTCCTGAACGGTAGGACCACATTAGGAATACACGATCGGGAATTTGGCCGGCCGGGGGCGGAGAATAGCGGGCCGGGCCTAAGGCAACGGCATCAGGTGGTGGACACTCGGTGTGGCGTACTTCCCGAGTACGCCGCTTTTCAGGGGGGGCGGAGAATCACGGAACCGCTACCGGTACCGATTTCATGAGGGAGAACGGATTCACCACCGAATGCGATTTCGGCGTCGGGGTGCGGAGAATCCAGCTCATTGTTTTACTCCATCAATTGAGTTGAGAAGTTCCAAATTACAAATTCAGCATTGACAGGATTACTATGCAAACTAAAGTTAAAGATTTTCCATTCACTAATATTTACTGTATCAAAGGCCCATAGAGAATCATGAGGTGACCTGTGATGGGTCCCAGGTCACCTTTGTTCCTCTTGAGACCAGCTAAATGTGGATTATTGATAGAGTTTCATTGATTACATCAAGTTTCCTCTGTTTTCTATATTTGCATTTTGTAAAATGTCTGTTACTTAGTAGTTGGTGCCTTTGTCTTATATTGATGTCTCTGCTGGGTGCTTTTCTGTGCTAAATTTCTAGCCTATCTGAAGATCAGCAATTTCATTTTATTTATTGACCTTTACTGGTTAATTCCAGTTATAAATAATGAGTTAGTGCACAGTGAAGAACAGTAAAACATCATGGGATTCTCCGGTCCGCCAGCCGCTTTTTCCAGCATGGCGCGCCCTGCCGGCAGCGGGATTCTCCGTTCCCGCAACCGGCCAATAAGGTTTCCCATTGTGACTACCCCATGCCGTCTGGAAACCAGCGGGCATGGATGCGGTTGCTCTCTTTGGTGTTGTCTCTTAATTTGGCTCTGTTTAATCACGTGTGCTCATGAGTTGCCAGGTATCGTTCGACACCGCCACAAGGTTTAAAACCGAATACTGATCAATGACTCGATATACCTGTTAGTAAGTTCAAAATCAATGCTCATTTATTTACACACATAGTCAGATGTACTTATGCATAATCTATACAAACTAAACTAACACTACTGCTAAAAGCCTATACTTAACTTTTGGGTGCCCACTCAGTCAGAGGAACAATGGCAGTTGCTCGGTTCTGAGGCTGCTGGGTTGAGCTGTTTACAGGATAGCAACTAAGAGCGTCTATCTCGTAGAGTGCGTTGACTCAGAACTTACTTGGTCTGCTGTAGCAACTCGGCAGGTCTCTCTTCATTGAGAGCCAAGGCCAAAGAAGAAAGATTCTCTCTTGGGGACTACCTTTTATACCTAAAAGGGTTTTGCGTGCTTTTGGGCGGGCCTTGAACTTGGCCTCAATTAATTGGGCCTTTCCCAATCATTCGTATCGATCTTCCTCCAATAGAGGAGTGGGTTCCCTGGTTGCTGGGTGTGTCCTAGGTGGCCATTGGTTTGCTTTGTTTGAGTCTCCTCTGGCGCCGGGGTGTCTGCCTTAACATTGTTTATCTAAATGTTTCCCTTTTGTCCCCGGAGATGGCTCATTAGTATGTAGATGGCTCAGCAGTTTCTGTCCTGTCTGAGAGCTAAGGCTCTAATCAACAGACAGACTTTGCATCTGCTTGTTTCTCAGTATTGTCCAAATTTCCCTGCATTCTTAGCAAGTGTCCATTTTGTAATCAGGACGTGGCCATCCCAGATGGCTACAAGCCCTCCTTGCGATCCTCAACGTGAAGCGTGAAGGATCACACTACCAAGTTGTCTTCATCCTCTGACCAAACGGGGCACCCATACTTAAGCTCTACACTGTCCTATCCTAAGCAACACAATTTTACCTAAACCATTTTAAATGCATTCATTATCATAAAACTCTACAGGGCGCTATGACATTAATACAGAAAAATAAAAAATTGGAACCTCTAACTATTCTCAATAAACTATCCTCATTCAAACAATCCAAAAATCTGTACATCTTAACCTGTACAAAATAGCAGCACACAAATTTCTCTGGCCTGGCAGTCAGACACAGAGGTTTACATCTCTTTTTTCCACAGAATACATAAGGAAAAATGGTTGCACTTTAATCCATCCCAAGGGGTTCGGGGGTCTGGTGAAATCCGAAAATGGGGGTCCTAAACCTGTATACCGGGGTGCGAGAGCGATATGCTCTCGTATGCCTGTCTGTCTGTCCTTTATTGCCAATTTCCCTTTATAATTGCTCACAAACTGTGACTCCCTCATTTTTTTTTTAAACCGAATGTTGGGACAAGACATCTAAGAAAAATACTGCCATACTGCGAGTCGCCTCGCAGCCTGTGTGATTTACCATCCAGTGTTTGAGGATGTAAATAGCATACGGAAGCAACCTAACGGTTGCCAAAACTAAACAAAAGAATTTTGAAATTAACGAGCCAAAATGGGGTGGTACAGGGGTATGGGCTGTGGCGGGCAAGAAATGGGTGGAATCCCCGGGTAGGATGGTGATCAATGCCGTATGTGCTCTACCCGAGCGTAGCTGACCAGAGGGGGGTCGTCAGGCAGGGCAGGGACCAATGACGTTTCTCCACTGCCTGAGCAACCGGCAAGAACGGGTAAGAATGTGGTCGTCGTGGGGGGCTGCCTCTCGAATCAGGAGAGTTGCTATGAGTCCTGTTCTGTCGACAAACTAGTTCCTCTGAACGGTTGTCTGGCAACAAACTTGTACCTT
This sequence comes from Scyliorhinus torazame, assembly GCF_047496885.1. Lineage (NCBI taxonomy): Eukaryota > Metazoa > Chordata > Chondrichthyes > Carcharhiniformes > Scyliorhinidae > Scyliorhinus > Scyliorhinus torazame. Next base: position 116,320,444 of record NC_092714.1, read on the forward strand.
TAAACTGGTTTCTGTTGACAAACTAGTTCCTCTGAACTATTGTCAGGGGACAAACTTGTTCCATTGACAGGCATTGGGAGTCAAAGGAGTGGTGACGTGGGGCCATGAAAACTTTCGAGTTTACGAACAACACTTAATGTTAACACTAACGAACAAACATACAACGAAAATGGTGCAGGTTCCATCAGAAAGGACACCGTATCTCTCCATCGGTTCCTTTTTTCCGTCATCTGGACACCTCACTGCTCAATAGTGAACAGGGTCGCAAAGGGATTCGTTTGGTGGGAGTCAGACTCTAAGTCACCATCTTCTCCCGGCTGCCAAACTCTTGACTGTAGTAACCGTGCTAAAGCTGCTTTGGGCGAATTGGGGTCCATCTCATCATTCCGGATGAGCTGAACGAATTGTCTCGGTGCCAGATTTGTGTGTCAAGGTTGGAGCAACTATGCTTCAATCCGTAATCGTCGGGCGGTGGGTCTGGGTCAGGGGCTTTGATATATATAATCTCAAGGGGGTCAGTGGAATCATGCTCAGAGTCGCTGGGAGTGGGGCCTGGTACAGGGGTATAGTCATAACGTGGTGTGCTGTGGCTGTCGTCATCGTGATCGCTATCACTGTCGCTGTCGGTTGAGGGAAGGGAGAGGCGGAGCCGTGCCTCTGGGGGTGGAGTTGAAGTTGTGTCTGAGGACGGGCTGGACTGAGTAGGGGAGGGTAGGAAAACATCATCTGTGGGCGGGGCGTGCTCGTCTGCTGCTGTGAGCGAGATGTGGTGTGTGTGGTTATTCTGCGAGCCATAAGCCTTGAGCTGGTTTATGTGAAACCACGCAGACTTACCATTGGGATCGGTTATTTTGTATACTGAGGGGCTGACTTTGTCCAAAATTGTCGAAACAAGCCTTGCTCCGTTTCTTCCTGGTTCCAAGTCTCACAGCTGCTGCGAGTTGGGCTGCCTTTATGTTCTCTAACAATTGTTTAACCGCATTTTCATGCGTGAGGGCTGTAACTGCGGGGCTGGCCAAATCCAGTCCTAATAAATACTCAGTGCCTTTCATGGGGCGTCCGGACATGAGGGTGTGGGGGGGTGTATCCTGTGGATGTGGATACCGTGTTTCTTATAAACATTAAAGCAAATGGGAGAACTGAATCCCAGGTGCTGTTATTCTGCTGAACCATTTTCCTGAGGGTGGCTTTTAATGTCCTTTTCATTCTCTCTACAACACCACTTGACTGGGGGTGGTATGTGATATAAAACTTTTGTCGAATGCCGAAAATCGAGAGAACGTTTTTCATTACACATCCTGTGAAATGGGAGCCTTGGTCAGACTCTATACTGCGTGGGAGGCCCCATCTTGTAAATATGTGGTGTGTTAATATTTTAGCCGTTGTCTTGGCCGTATTAGTTCTTGATGGAAAAGCTTCCACCCATTTTATGAAGGTGTCTATGACCACCAACACATACTAATAACCATTTCTGCAAGGGGATAGTGGTCCGATATAATCTATCTGGAGATTTGTCCAGGGTCCATTAACGGGGCGGGTATGACTTTGAGCCTTTTTCGCATATCTGCCCGGATTGTCCTGGGCACAGATCAAGCAATTCTCTATGTAGTGCGTTACATCGGTTTTTAAATCAGGCCACCAGCAGAGCGGTCTGAGGTGGGCTAGGGTGGGTTCAATTCCTTGGTGTCCATGATTGTCATGGAACTGACAAATGATCTGGTTCCTGTCCTGGCTGGGAACTATATAAATGCCATCCTTTAAAATCACACCGTCATGTGTGGTGATTGAGTTTTTAAACTTGTCGCACGGGGCTGGGAAGGTTCCCTTGAAAACCTCCCTGAGTTTCTCATCCTCTTTCTGGGCCTTCACTAAATCCTGAATATTGGTCTGTGAGACCTGAATTGCGTGTACTGGGGTGCTTTCGGCGGGGTTCCAAAAATAACCATGCCTGGAGCCTGCCTTCGCTAGGGCGTCTGCTTTAACGTTACCAGGGGGGGAGAACGGTGATGACTGCGAACCTTAATTATTCCATATTTTCGATCCTTCGCTGTCTCTAAGATATGGCACAGTAATGGGGCTGAGAGTAGGAGTTTACCGTCCGCAGAAACAAATCCTCATGTTTCCAGAGTGGTAGGAACTCTGTCAAACTATTACAGACATACAAGCTGTCCGAATAGATGTCTGCTGGGGTCGGGAATGAGTCTGGGTGGTCTACAAAGTATGCAATCGCTGCCAGCTCTGCTGCCTGCGAGCCTAAGTGTCCTGGCAACTGTAATGAAATTTCATCTAGGGTGCGTCCCTGCGCGTCCTCTACGTAAATACCGCAACGGGTAATTCTCTCTCCATTTAACACTGTGGAGGAGCCATCCACATATATCTTCAGGGGCACGCACGTATCTGTGGGCTGGGGTCTCTGGGGTGTACTACCTGTTTTCCTGGGAGGTGTTTTGGGAATAAATGGGCCTGTGTTCTGTTTTGTGGTGAGGACCTCACATTCATGAGGGGTGCCTGCATACTGCAAATTATCGGCAAGGAAGGTGTGGGTCTTGGTTCTTTTTACTGTGATGTCCCGTCCCTGTAAAAGAAGGGTCCAACGGGCTGCGCGGATTTGGCTGACTGTGCCATCCTTAAGTCGGCCGTCTAACAATAACTGTGCTGGGGTGTGTCCTGTGAGGATGGTGATGGGGTTGAGTCCTGCAATGTAGGCGAAGTATTGTACTGCCCAAAAAACTGTGAGCAGGTGCCTTTCACAGGCAGAAAATCCTTGCTCTACGGGGTCTAACACGCATGAGGCGTATGCTACAGGGCGTCATTGGTCATGGCGTTCCTGGAGGAGCACGGCCGGTACTTCGATAGCATATGGGAAAAGTGGATCTGGGACCTGTAGTGCGGGGGCTGTGTTGAGTGCTCTTTTTAAAGCATCCACGGCATCTGTATGCTGTGGAAGCCATTCCCAAGGTGCCTGCTTCTTGAGAAGTTCAGAAAGGGGCGTTGCTTTAGTAGCGAAACCGTCAATATGGTTCGGCAGTAGCCAACCAGTCCGAGAAATGACCGGAGGGCTGAGATGTTGTGGGGAAGGGGCAATTTGACGATCGAGTCAATTCTCTTTTGCTCGATCTTGCGTTTACCATGTGTGATCACTGTTCCCAAGTAAATCACCTTTTTCTTTCAAAATCTGGGCCTTCTTGGGGTTGACTTTGCAACCAATTTCTTTTAGGAGTGCTAGGAATTCGGCGAGAAGCGAAATGTGCTCTCCCTTTGTGTCTGTCTGTAGTAGCAAGTCATCTACATACTGGACCAGACAATCGGGTCGGGAAAACTTTGCTAATCCATTTGCCAGCTGTCGGTGGAACATGGAGGGGGAGTTGTGGAACCTTGTGGAAGGCAAGTCCACGTGTACTGTTGCCCTTGGAATGTAAAGGCGAATTTGTACTGGCACGCTTTAGCCAATGGAATGGACCAAAAGCCATTACTAATGTCGAAAACCGAAAAAAAGTTTGACTGGAGTCCCTGTTTGAGCATAGTCTCGGGACTTGTGGCTACGGTGGGGGCTGCTGCTAGGGTTACTTTTTTCAGTTCCCAGTAATCAATGGTGAGTCACCATGATCTATCCAGTTTCCTGACGGGCCAAATCAGTGCGTTGTTTGTGGAGGCTACTGATCTGAGTACGCCTTGATCCAACAAACTCGCTATTACTTTGGAGATTTCTCCCTCTGCTTCCTGGGGAAATCCGTACTGCTTCTGGGGTTTGGGGTCGGGACCTGTAATGTTCACAAAGCCAGCCAAATTGCCACAGTCATGCTTGTGCTGTGCAAATGCTGCTTTATGTTCCTGCAGCACTGCCCTAACTTGTCTGTCTGCACTAATGGTTTGAGGGTTGAACCAGAAGTCTCCTACTGAGCTAATCCTGTTTATGTACTGGGAGCGTGGTGGGAGCTCGTGCTGCCTTTGCCATTTTCCAAACAGACTTGTTAACTGGGTCAAAAGAAAGGTTATGGGAGCTCATGAAATCGATCCCAAGGATATGTTCTGCTGTCTCGGGCAGATCAACCAAAATTACGGGGTGCTTAGTCATGATGTTCCCTATCTGTATCGCTACAGGGGCTGTGATGTGTCCCTGTTGTAAATGGCCTGTAAAACCGCTGAGTGCGATGGTGTCTGTTGTGGGCCACGTGTCTCGCTGGAACATCGTGGAGGAATTGAGTGTGATGCGGGACCCTCCTGTGTCCCAAAGAAATTCTACGGGGTATCCCCGAACTTTGCCTGCCACTACCGGTCTATCGGACTTGTCCCAAAGGGTGTCGCAGACACAAGTTGGGGAGCCCGACCACAGTCAGTCGGTGCCGTTCATGTCTGCATTCTCTGAGCGGGCGCTAATGCTATGGAGCGGCTTTGCCTTATTCTTGTTTAGGGTGCCTGTCTGTTGGTTTCTCTGCTGCTTTTGGGGTGCGTTGCACTCTCGTGCAAAGTGTCCTAGCTGTCCACAGTTGTAACACTCCTGAGCTTTGGGCTGGGGTGGGCTATTTCTGCCCTCATTTACCCATGCGGGGTTCTGGTGCGCTTTAACTGGGTTCATCTCTGCCTGCTCTTCATCGGGTGTTATAAATGCGGTTTTGCCTGCAATTGATTGCTCCCAAGCGCGGGACAATCTCTTCAAAACCCATTTTTCATTGTGGGCCTCATCTGAGGGGTCATAATTTGCGCAAGCTTTTCGTCCTGCTTCTGTGGCGTGGGAGACTAGAATTCGGGTCCATTTGGCCATAGTATCTGGGGACATATGGGCGCGGGTTAACTCTCCGAAAACTGATGTGAAGTGTATCCACAAGCGTCCAGCAAACGCTGTGTGGTGCTCTGTCTTCTTTTGCCTGCACTTATTTAGGCCTTCTACGGAGTCTCCTCTGTTAAAGCCGATCTCATCAAGGATCGCTGTGTGCATCTCTTGGAGTGTGCCACCTCCTACATTCTGTGGGTCGGGAAGGGCTGCCACGACTGAAGGGTCGAGGCTTAGAACTGTGAGCTTCATTTGCTCCTTTTCGTCCAGGCCGTACATGGTAGCCTGTTGTTTGACTTTTGCGAAAAATTGGTGGGGGTCTGAAGTGGGAAGGAACGGTGTAATTTTTCCACACGCGTCCCGTAATTGGGTCACGGTTAACGGGGTTGTGTAAAGGAAATCTGCTTCTCCTTCTGCTGTGGCCCTGCGGTGTGTGGTTACAGGGTTCATGGGGGTGTGTTCTGCCTGTTCGGTTGGGCATTGGGGCGCTTTCCTTTTCTGGGGTTTTTCCTGCATACATGTCCCATGTACGTATCTATGGGCAGCCTCGCTCAATTCCTGCCAGTCGGGGCTGTTTTCTTGATCTAATTGGGGCCCAAATGTGCTTTGAAACCCATTTTGAACGGAAAGCAGAGATTGCAATTCTGCAATTTGCTTCCGGCACTTTGCGTGGTCTACGGAGCTCTGCCTTTGTTCCATCGTGGAAGTATGGAGTACTCGTAGGGCTGCTTTCAAATCATTGTACTGTTTCTGCAATTTCTCAACTTGCTGTTCTGTCTCTTGTCTTACCAAGACCGCACGTTGCATGTCCTGGTAGGCCTTATCATATTGCGTCTGAAAACTGTTCAAATGCGTGAGACAAGACTGATGTGCCCTCTTGGCATCATCCACCTCTCTGTCCCTTGCTGCTAACTGCTCTTTTAAATCTCTATTCTCCTTCTCTATCTCGTTCACGTCCACCTCACCACTTCTGTCTCTCTCCTTTACCTCTCTATGGAGCGTCCTAACGACCTCCTCTGTGCCTCGCAATTGTGCCAAACAGGACACGATTGCTATCGGCTTGCGAGCTTTCCCTGAGCTCTTCTAGTGTATCTCTGACAGGTTCTCCCACCAAGTATGTCCTATACTCCTGGGACCTGTTTCCTCATTAGCGCAGAATTCACTCCAAAGGGGCCATCCTTTCCCTTTGAGATATTTCCTGATCTCATCTTCTCGAACGGGACACTGTCCTACTCTACTGGTCGCTGCGACCTCAAATTCCTGGGGGTTAATAAGCCGTTCCATTGCCTTCATTGGCATTTTCTCTATCTAGGTTCTCTACTGAATTTGGAACAGGGATGATAAAGTGGTGATGTAAACACGGGTACGGCTTACGCTAATTTCCGGCCTACAAAGCTCCCGACAGTTTTACGCAATAAAATCTCTCAGGTTTACCTCATATCCCTGTTAGTACGCATGCTTAACACACTTCTGAATCTCAGAGGCTTGATCAGTGCTGTTCTTACGCTTGTGGTTTTTCTGTTTCCAATTGAATTCTCAATTCAAATTTTGGGTTTTCTCGGAGTGGTTAGGCCACTTCTAAGTCAAGTCATGGCAGAGTCGCCAATAAATAATGCTCTCTTTGGTATTGTCTCTTAATTTGGCTCTGTTTAATCATCTGTGCTCATGAGTTGCCAGATATCGTTCGACCCCGCCTCAACATTTAAAACCGAATACTGATCAATGACTCGATATACCAGTTAGTAAGTTCAAAATCAATGCTCATTTATTTACACACGCAGTCAGATATACTTATGCATAATCTATACAAACTAAACTAACACGACTGCTAAAAGCCTATACTTAGCTTTCGGGTGCCCACTCAGTCAGAGGAACAACGGCAGTTGCTCGGTTCTGAGGCTGCTGGGTTGAGCTGTTTACAGGATAGCAACTAAGAGCGTCTATCTCGTAGCGTGCGTTGACTCAGAACTTACTTGGTTTGCTGTAGCAACTCGGCAGGTCTCTCTTCGCTGAGAGCCAAGGCCAAAGAAGAAAGATTCTCTCTTGGGGAATACCTTTTATACCTAAAAGGGCTTTGCGTGCTTTTGGGCGGGCCTTGAACTTGGCCTCGATTAATTGGGCCTTTCCCAATCATTCGTATCGATCTTCCTCCAATAGAGGAGTGGGTTCCCTGGTTGCTGGGCGTGTCCTAGGTGGCCATTGGTTTGCTTTGTTTGAGTCTCCTCTGGCGCCGGGGTGTCTGCCTTAACATTGTTTATCTAAATGTTTCCCTTTTGTCCCCGGAGATGGCTCATTAGTATGTAGATGGCTTAGCAGTTTCTGTCCTGTCTGAGAGCTAAGGCTCTAATCAACAGACAGACCTTGCACCTGCTTGTTTCTCAGTATTGTCCAAATTTCCCTGCACTCTTTGCAAGTGTCCATTTTGTAATCGGGACGTGGCCATCCCAGATGGCTACTGTGCGCTGCCGGCGGATCGGAGGATCCCGCCAATGTACAAGCAAAGTATCACCATTGAAGTCACATCTGAATTGAGCAAGTTGAGTACTTCCCAGCTCCTTAAATCATCCCTGTTTCTTTCAAATTTGTAAGTCACAAAAAACGTTTGTTGTTCAAAAGAAATGAGCTATCCAGAGATACAACAAAATTATGCCAGTGACTTCTCTCCATACACGCAAATTGGAGGAATGTGTCACTAATAATTAAAGTGTCAGCATTGGGAAGAACAGGCTGGCTCAGCGTACCAAGTTAAAGAGTGCATTTTACTGATTTTGGAATGGTCTGTTCATCTTCTGTTGCCTGTAAAATGATCAATAAACATGTCAAATTCCCTCTGGGCACTACATATAATGCAATTGTACAGCTGTCCATTGTAAATGAATGACTCACATTTTGTTATCCATGGCCTTACAGGCAGCCAGGTTTTTTGAAAGGCATGAGCTAAATGCAACCCATGTATCTTCTCTTCAATTCAATGCGACCAAGGTTGAACTGTTGCTTTAGCTTGCTTTTCAGCCCACTCCCCATACCCTTCGATTCCCCGAAAGGTCAAACATCTCCCTCAGCCTTGAATATACTCACGATCGAGCATCCACAAACCTCTGGAATAGAGAATTCAAAGATTCATGATCTTCGGAGTGAAGAAATCTTTCCAACGTAATCCCAAATGATCAATCACACATCCTGTGTTCGAGATTCCCCAGCCAGAGGAAAATATCCTCTTTGCTGTGTCAAGCCTCTTCAGAATTATGTATGCTCAAATGAGCATACTTCGTTCTAACCTTCAGAGAGTCGAGTTTAAGCTTAATTTATTCAGCCTCTTATTGTAAGGCAACCCTTGTCAATCCCAGGATCTAGTGAACCTTAACTGTACCAATTCCAAGGCAAGGATATTCTTCCTTAGATGGAGACCAAAACTGCACTGTACTCCAGGTATGGTCTCACAAAAGCCACAAAATATTGCCAGCAAAACTTGGTGAACGTTTGTCTAACTTAGTTTGCCTCTTCAGCAATTATCTTTACATCCATGCTGTACTGAAGAAACCCCAGTATAAATTACTGCTCTCATGCTGCTCTCCGATTATACAATTGCATAGTAGATCTGGAATTTTGTAATTTACTTGCCTCCAGAACTCTGGAAAACTTCACTTGTTCATTCGCGGGTTTTAGCTGACAATTTTAAGAACTTCTATTCAACCTTTTTTCTCCCAATTTTTCACACGTCTTTACCTCTTCAGATGACTCATGACCTAAGCAGTGGATAGTGTAGGTGCAGTAAGAAGTCTCACAACACCAGACTTCTTTCTGTGCCCACCCAAGTCCAGCGCCGGTATCTCCACATCATAATGAAGGTGAGCAGAGGAGTTATGAAGGGCAGGATTTTTCCTTGCCCTGGGCATTAGCAGGGGAGGTGGAACTGGAAGGGTCCGAGGAAATAGTGGGAAGCCACTTTGGGATGGTTGCATGGAAGCAAGCAGCCTACTGATATTTGTGCCTGGTGGTAATTCTTCACCTGCAAACCCAAGTTGTGAGTATTGGCTTGATATTATATTGGACATTGTCATTTCCCACTTGAATACTTGGTGAGCTTGAAAATACATAGCTTCATAATACATTTTTTAAAATGAAGTCAGATTTGAAAGCTTGTGCTTCTAGTCATTAGTGAGACTGATTTATTGGCCAGAATCCTCCATTTGGGAGACTAAGGGTGCGATTGAGTCACCATGTTGCGCACAGCGTGCAGCCAAACAGAATGGGTGAATCCCGTGAGAGACCGAAATTGGGATTCGTGGCAGGCGCTCGCCTGGATCACCCGACTGGCTCCGCGCGGATGATCTGGATCTCGCCTCGCTGGGTGTGATCCAGATCTGCATATTTAAATAACCCATTAGGCTCAAGTAAATACCCGGACACCACTTTCACCCAGCGCCCGGGAGTCAATAGCTGTGCCGGCAAGACCACAACAGGGTGCCGTTTAACACTGGTTTCCCCAAATGCAAACTAGGCAAGATGGCACCTTGGGGTCTCACAGACCATTAGAGACCCCCGGATGGTCAGGGTCAGGGCAGGGTAGTACACTGGCACTCCACCTACCACCCAGGCACTGCCAGTGTGATACCCTAGTGGTGCCATCCAGGGTGCCTGGGGCAATATCCAGAGTGCCAGGCTGGCACTGCCAGTATCAGCCCGGGGAACTTTCCCATATGAGGGGGTTTGAGAAGGTTGATGGGGTGAAGGGGGAGAGGGTCCTGAAAGCCGGGTGGGGGCTGAAAGGGGGGTCTAGAGATCGAGCAGCCTTCCAAAATTGTGCCCTGATCTGTGATGAGCCTAGGTGGGGCCTCAACGGGTAGAAACTCCCCGAGGCCAAAAAAACGGCAAAGTGCAGTTAAATAGCCGGGTTATTTTCGATGCTGCAGCCGGAACTAGCAGCAAAGAGCCTGACAGCTGGAGCTGATTTTCAGCACTTCACTTGCCACACACTCACTGCATCCACAAAGATGGCCCAGAGAAGGCTTGCCCCTCGAGTTTGAGAGTCCGAGGTGGACCCACAGCCCCATGCCAGTGAGGAGTGGAGGGTTCCTCTTCACCAGGATGGCCGCAGACCTGAGCCCGCCCTCCTGAACAGCACTTGGGAGATGGTGGACGAAGAAGTCAGTGTTGCCAGAATTATCAGAAGGAGACAGCATGTGATCCTGAGGGGGTGGGGGTCACTGGGGCAGATAAACCAGGAGGGTTCCAAATCCCATGGTGCTGATATCCTTTTGGTTGGGGTGAGCTCTGGTGATATTTTGCTTCCTCTGCAGTATGGTAGCGCTTCTGAGGAGTGCCAACACCTGGTGGGGCCCTGATTGAGCTTGGCCACACCCATTCCCTTGATAAGAGTGTGTCCAGATGGGCTGCCGTGTGGGCTCCCAGATGACCAGAGGCTGGTTGAGCATGCAAAGTACACAGGCAGCACTCAGCAGTGGGAACAGCCAGGAGCCTGTAAGTAGCACCAGAGATGTGCCTTTAAAACACGGACTGCAGCAATGCTGATCTGAGCCACGCCACCCCGATCCCGAGGGGTGCATCCCGAGTACACGCACTTGTCACCAAGTTGTTCCCCATTGCATCCCCCAGCCCAGGCAGCCACTACCCAGCAAGCCGGAAAAGGTTGGAGACTTTTTTAGTGTTTTTTTAGCCTCCTGCTCCCCCTCCGCAGCCATGGCACCCAGGTCCCACTTGTAAATACTTGCACTAATTGGCACCTGCGAAATCTCCGCCGAAGAGGGAAGGAGCACCGCAGAGGGGTGGGAGCATAAAGTTAGCAAGCTGTTAATGATGTTAAAATCCATGCAAGTGATGGCTTTGCATGGATCCGCCAACACGGCGACGCAAACCTCGATATCGCCGCCAGCGAGGGACCAAAGCATAGGGTCGGAATCGGGGCCCAGAGCAAAACGGATTTTTTTCCATTTCACGCGATTTTCCGCTCAAGCGCAATTCTTACTTCCGGTGTTGCGAAGCGGAGAATCCTGCCCATTATCTTTGTTGTTTCAGAAAGTTAGACAACTTAAAAAGGTGGAACTGAGGGACTATCATGAATATTTGACGTGACCTGTATCATTTTGCCAAGATGCCACTTTATTAGATCTTCTTGTATCCGACTTCCGGTAGCGGCCATGGAGTGAGTGGTCGCACATTTAGCACATTTGGAAAGGTATTTAGGACCTTTTTTCTGTTCCTAGGGTGGAAGTTTGGATGGGAAATGATGCGGGCGTGATTGGAGAAAGTGAAACTCCTCTAGTGTGGTTGGTGAATGGATCCACGGACCAGAGATGGGTCGAAAAGAAGGGAGCAGTTGGAGCAGGAGAATCTTTGTGCACCACAGGTCAAGTTGGCGGAGGATAAAGGACCTGTACTGCCCGACCAGTGGTTGGCAGAGCAACTGGTGGACTTCTTTAATGAGATGTTCTGCCAGCAGAGGAGGACCTCGCCAGGGCGGTAGAGTCGCTGAAAGCGGGAATTGACCACGTGAAGCAGAGGCTGGAGTCCCAGGGCCAGCCAATTCGGAGCGTGGAGGAGTCAGTGGGGGAGTACGAGGAGCAGCTCTCCTTGTTGGTAGCCGAGATGGGTGTGATGCAGGAGACCCAAAATTAACTGAAGGAGAAGGTGGAGGACCTGGAGAATCATTTGGGACAGGAGACAAAACCTACGCCTCATGGGGATGCCCGAAGGTATCAAGAGAGCTTACGCCGTCATGTATGTGACTAAGATGTTGGAAAATTGAGGGGGAGGGGCCTTCGATTGATCCCTGGAGATTGACTGAGCGCACAGGGCGCTGATGAGGCCACAGGTTGGCGAGCCACCGAGGGCGATGGTGGTGCGGCTGCACCGGTTCCTGGATAAGGAAAGGATTTTATAATGGGCGAGGCAGACAAGGAGGTGCACCTGGGAAGGGAACAAACTGCGGGTATACCAGGATCAGGGAGCAGCTCTGGTGAGGAGGAGGGCCAGGTTTATCCGGGTTAAGGATGCCCACTTTAAGAAGGGGGTGAAGTTTGGGATGTTGTACCTGCTTCTGGGTGACCTTCCGCAACCAAGAACATTATTTTGTAATGCCAGAGGAGGTGATGGAATTTTTGAGGGACAATGAACTGGCAGGAGATGGAGGACATTGAACTTTGGAGGAGATGTGAGGAGGTGTTTGATTCTCTTTCGATGGTTTTTGGAAAACCTTTCTCCTTTGAGACATTTTGTTGGCTTGGTGGCAGGATGGGGAGCATCAAGGGTGAGTGCACCTTTTTAAAATTTCTTTGTTTTTTGTTTCATGTGAGAGTGCAAGCGGCAGGGGGGAGGGGAAACAGCAAGGGGAAGGAGGCTCTGAGGTCTTGGGCAGGGTCTGCCAGGCTAGCTCAGCGGGCTAGTTAATGGGAGCAAAGTTGGGGGTGGTCAGGCGGCCGGTGCAGGGGAAGGGGATGGGGTTGTTTTTTCGTTTGAGGGAGGGGGTAGTGGGTAAGGAGGGTCACTGACAAAGGTGTAGCTGCTGTGGCGCATCAAGAAAGGAAGTGATGATGGTGGGCATCCGAGGTTGGGCCTGGATGGTCACGTGACACGGGCCGGGGGCTGGCCTAAAAAGTGATATGGTTGATCGGCAGGGGAGGGAGGGCCTGGTGCCCCTCCAATCAGGCTGGCCACGTGGAATGTGAGAGGGCTGAATGAGCTGGTCAAATGGTCATGAGTGTCTGCACACCTGAGGAGTTTGAAGCGGACGTGTCTTTTTTACAAGAGATCGGGGATCAGACAAGGTTGAGGAAGGCTGGGTAGGACAGGTCTTTCATTCGAGATTGGACATGGAGATGATTGGCGGTGCTGATAAACAAGCAGGTGGCGTTCGAGATGGGGAACATTGTGGCAGATCCGGGGGGGGGGATTCGTGATGGTGAGTGGGAAGCTGGACGGGATGCCGGTGGTTTCGGTGAATATTTATGCCCCAAACTGGGACAACATGGCATTTATGAGGCGGGTTCTGTGGAAGATCTCAACTCTGGACTCGCAGCGGTTGATCATGTGGGAGGATTTTAACACGGGAATTGAGCCAGAATTGGACCAGTCAAGCGCGAGGTCAAGGAGGGTGTCGGCAGTGGTGAAGGAGCTGAAAGGGTCTATGGCGCACATGAGGGGGGGTGGACCCGAGGAGGTTTGGGAGGCCGTGTTCAAGCTTCTGAGTTACTGTCGAGTAAGGGAGACAAGCGTTCTGCTTGTCCACAAAAAACCTTTATTTCTTTGATCCACTTCACACACAAATCCCCACCAACAAATCATACTTCCTGTAACCCCTTTATATATCAGGGACTTCTATTGGGTAATTGACATTAAATTAGTATTTAATTGGAAAGTCTGTTAACCCATTCCTAACAGGCGAGGGCGAAGGAGTTTTTGTACTTTTCCTATTTGCACCTGGTGTACTCCCGGATTTATTCATTTGTGGTCGTCTCAGGGCACTCGCCGATCGTGGTTTCAGACAACGTGCCGTACTGGGTGGATTTGTGGGTGGGCCGGGGGGGGGGGGGGGGCTAGTGCCCGCAGTGGAGACTGGACGTGGGGTTGTTAGCAGATGTGGAGGTGTGCGAGTGGATGAGGGCTGCCATCAATAAACCTTCGTAAATTAAGCAATTATGATGAAAGGAAAATGCCAAATTTAATTTGTACCTTTACTTGTAGACCTTGATTGCTTTTGTGTGTGAACAATGTGCACTGATGATATTAAAAGGGAAAATTAACTTATTTGGAGTCAGCCTGTGATATTTTGATGACACCATTTCAACTTTCTAAGTCAATTATTTTTCAAAGACAGTTTTCAACAATCATGTATTGTTATTTACAAATCTGAAAAAGTCTTTTGTTGATGTGTATATTTTAAAGAGCTGATAAAATTTAGTACTTGATCCTCCAGAGATAATTGTATTAACTAGTTACATTCAGTTGTGTTCTTACCCAAGACAAATTTGTATAGTTAATTTTAATAAATTGAACCCCTGCCTTCAGTTATTAAACAAAAGAGGGTCCATAGATCAACTGTTGAACACTCATTGCAAATTCTTCAGGATTTGCTTTCTCGAGTTGCTGTCCATCACTTGAAATAAGAACACGGTAGTCGCTCGTGCAGACATTTGATTTCATTTAAATGTTTTGACATTCCTGTCCATAACAAGCTCAAAGTGTGGCCAATACTGGGATTCTGGTGGAATCTGGCGAGCTCTCCGTGAGGCATACATTTAGCATGGTAAAGGAGAGAGACTCGCATACCGGGCCCTGTTCCTAACGCCAGCGGAGACTGGTGGTGATTTTTTGCAGGCAGGAGCACTTAGGTACCAGAACAGAGAATCCCGGCCATTATGTTTTAAAACTTTAATTGCGACAAATGACGTTGCATTGGGCGCGAAAACGAGCAAACCGGTTAGATAGTGGGAGAGGCCAAATTTGGGAGCCATGCCGGGCGCCGATGGGTTTCTGATCTAACCGACCCGCTCCCGGTGGCGAGATGCAGTGAGAAACCAATAATCACCAATTAAACCAATCTCCATCCCATTAACGGGAAGGAGCCCCAATCGAGTGGCCTCCCATGAACTAACCAGCTCCCCAACGAGCAGTCACACGGACGCCCTTTAGTACAACTAAAGGCGGCACGTGGCGCAGTGGTTAGCACTGGGGCTACGGCGCTGAGGACCTAGGTTCGAATCCCAGCCCTGGGTCATTGTCCGTGTGGAGTTTGCACATTCTTCCCGTGTCTGCGTAGGTTTCGCCCCCACAACACAAAGATGTGCAGGTTAGGTGGATTGGCCACACTAAATTGCCCCTTAATTGGAAAAAAAATTAATTGGGTACTCTAAATTTTTAAAAAATCTACACAATGCAATAGAAGCAACGCAATGGCTGCTGTGGGGACCGAAGGAGGTGAGTAGCCAGCTTCAAAATTGGGCAGTCAGTCCAGTGCTTGGGGTGGGGGGAGAGAGTGGCAGTGAATGAGACCCCAGGGAGTGTACGGACTGGGTCAGGGGTGGGGTGGGGTGTGGACCACCATCGCAGGGGGTGAGGCTCTTGTGCTTGAGGGGGGTGAGGGGGCTCAGCATCCATCGGTCCACCATGCCACGCCTCCCAGGTCGTGTATATAAATACCAGGGGCAGCTCCAGCTGCTGACTCTCTGTCCCACTGTACACCCTCTGTTATTTCTTATGTCCGAATAAAGCTTCTAGTCTTCCAGTTGAAGTAAATGCTTTATTAAGTAAGTTTGTTCTCTCTCCAGTGCTTATACTAGATGTTACATCTGAGCTGTCTGTCTGTGTCCTGCTCACTAGCTGCCTTTCCTGTGAAGAATGGGTTCCTGGATCCCGTCCGTCTATTTTATACCTCTCTAGTGCTCCCTCTAGTGATTATTTAGCTGTATGTATTTACATTAACCCCTTGTATACATGCAGATGTGCAGATCACTCCATCCACCCTTTTCTCTTTTTACATATTTTCTGTACGGTGTTAAAGAAAATTGTACAAAACCGGTAGATAAATGATGGTATGTACAAGTTGGGATGATATTGAGAATTACACAAAGCCAATTAATATTTATGAGACCAATAATTATAAAAAATTTATGAGTTGAGTTTCTTTCTTCTTCTGTTGTTGAGGTGGTGATGTTGATATTGTAATTTCTTTGTGAACATCGTCAGTGTTCTTGTTTTTAAGTAACCAACAAGTCATCATGAGGTGTTTGAATGGTCGAATCACTTTTGTTGTCTGACCTAGACATTTTCCTGTGCTTGCGGTATTGATTCTGTATGTCATCTGCCTTGTTTGACCTGGACTTTTTCCTGTGCTTGCAGCGTTGATTCTGTATGGCATCTGCCTTTAAAACTGGTTTGCTTGTTTGTGTGGAGCAGATATGAATTTGTGAGATTCGTTGTCATGCCATGTTATGTTTGTACTCTTGCCATTGTTTTGGACTATGCTGTTACATTGTCCTTCATGTACAGAGTTGTACCATATTGTACAGGTCATTGTGGCATTGTTGTTGTTTTTGTTGATTCTGTTGTTTCTGTCTTTCTTGTGTTCGTTGTTGTTCTTGTTGTTTTTGTCATGCTTGTTGTTTCTGTTTTTGTTGTTTTTGTCATGCTTGTTGTTTCTGTTGTTATCTTTGTTATGCTTCTTGTTGTTTTTGTTGTTGTTGAGCTTGTTGTTTCTGTTGTTGTCTTTGTTGTGCTTCTTCTTGTTGCTTTTGTTGTTGTTCTTGAAGTTTTTGTTGTTGTTATTGTCGTTTTTGTTGTTGTTCTTGTTGCGCTCAATGACTATGCCATGTGGATAATTTGAGTCATTCTCATAGTTATTGGTATCCTTTGTGGTATCTGATGTTTCATTGAACGTTTTGACTTGAGGATTGTGAGAATGATCTGATGTTGCATTGATCCTGGTGGCATCAGTCATTTGTGGTTCATGTGATTCCTCTTTGATTCCTTGGTGCTCCTCTTCTGGAGTCATTTCTGCGTGATTTGCTTCATCATTAATTTCTTGGTGCTCCTCTTCTGGAGTCATTTGTGGTTGATTTGCTTCATCGTTGGTCTCTTGGTGCTCCTCTTCTGGAGTCATTTCAAGTTGATTTGCTTCTGTACAGACGAGCTGAGATCTGTCAGACTCACTGTGATTTTGCACATCGTGTATACTGACTGTGATCACTGTGTCACTATTCGTACATACAGTGGGCAGACATTCATTGTCTTCTTGTTGATTAAATGAGCTGGGTAGACTTTCATAGTCTTCTTTTAGTTGCTCAAATAAGGTGGCTAGACCTTCATACTCTTCTTCATGCATGGTTATCACTCTGGAGCCTTTAATTGCTTCCATTCTGGAGTCTGTCAACGAGCTCTCTGTGGAGGCTTGCGTCGCTCTCTCTGTGGAGGCTTGCGTCGCTCTCTCTGTGGAGTCTTTCATCGCTCTCTGTGTGGAGTCGTGCAGTGTTCTCTCTGTGGAGTCAAGCTGTGCTCTCTCAATGGAGTCGGTCAGTACTCTCCGTGTGGTGTCATTTTCTTCTTGGATATTTGACAGGTTGCTGTTACCCAATGTATCAATGATCTGCCATTGCATCAGGATATTGGATTCATCTACCATGAGTAGAGTCATGTTGAGCTTTTCAACCATGTTGCTGATGTTATTATGATCATATCCGAGCAACGCAGCCAAGTCTGAGTAGTATTTTTTGATAAACAAATCATCTTCTGTGGTTTTGGATTTGTTTATGTACTCTTCCCATTTAATTAACAAATCCTCTTCTTTGCCTTCGGGTTTGTTATTGAGCTCTTCACTTTTTATGAACAAATCATCTTCATCAGTTTTGGATTTGTTAATTTGCTCTTCATTATTTATGCTGCAAATTGCTAGTTCCGTGGTGCTGCAAAAGTTTTTTTCAACTTTTTGTTGGAGTTTAGGCAATGTTGTGTCTTTTGAGGTTAAAGTTTTGGGTTTTGTACCTTTAAGAGTCTTAATTGTGATTTCCATTTTACGTGGGCGTGGTTCAGAGTCTTCTGACATCACGACGCTTGTGACATCATGCGTGCTGATCGATTGCGCATGCGCAAATCGATCATCGGGTGTTGTGCGCGTTTTCTTGAACTGTGCATTTGCGGCTTGCGCATGCGCACTTTGATCTTCGAACGGTGTCCGATCTTTTCCCAACTGCGCATGCACAGCTTGCGCATGCGCAGATCAATCTTCGAACGATGTCCGATCTTTTTTCAACTGCGCATGTGCGGCTTGCGCATGCGCAAAACGATCTTCAACCAATGCGTCTTTTCTCAACTGCGCATTCGCAGCTTCAATTTCCTGCACATGCACTGAACGGAATTTTGCCAGTTTGCGTTTTTTGGTGATGTGCGCATGAGTGGACAGTTTTGGATCAGAGGCGCCATGATGAAGAAGCTGGTTTGAATACTGAGACTCCATTTTAAGTTTCTCAGCCTCGTGGAGAGCGTTCTTTGTTGGTGAAAACTCAAGGGACTGATTATTCTTTTTTTTTTGCGATTTGCACTTTTCAATCGCGAATTCCAGCATTAAACCTTTCTGTTTTAATAATGATTGTTTGAGTTTCGCATCACTTATTCCCTGTACAATTTGGTCTCTGAGCATTGAATGTCTTAAAGCAGCATAGTTACAGGTGTTACCGTGATCTTCACATTTTCCGAGTATCACTTTCAATTTAGTTCTGTCTTCACCTTCCAAGTAATTAAAGAAGGTATAGATTTCTCTACCTTGATGTCCTGCTAGTAGCAGTGCTATTTTTGTTTCTTCAGAGGTCGTGTCAAATCATTAGCTACGATATATATTTCGAACATTTGTTTAAACATTTTCCACTTATAACTTAAATTACCGGTTGTTTCCAGCTGCGGTGGAGTTCCAACGAGTTCCATCGAATCAGCGAAGCCACCCCACGTCGAATGTCCAGTACGAGTTTTCATCTCTTTTCGATCTTTCTTGGTCTGATTCTTGTGTAATCTGTCTAGTAAGCGTTCTGAAGCTAGTCCTGGTACCATATATTATTTCTTATGTCCGAATAAAGCTTGTAGTCTTTCAATTGTAGTAAATGCTTTATTGAGTAAGTTTGTTCTCTCTCCAGAGCTTATACTAGATGTTACATGAGAGCGGTCTGTCTGTGTCCTGCTCACTCGCTGCCGTTCCTGTGAAGAGTGGGATCCTGGATCCCGTCTGTCTATTTTATACCTCTCTAGGGCTCCCTCTAGTGATTACTTAGTTGTAGTTTATTTACATTAACCCCTTGTATACATGCAGATGTGCAGATCACTACACACCCCATGACAAAGCCTCGACCGTGGTAATATGGTGAAGGTCACTTTAACCCCCAATAACATTTCGGACTGCTGGCCACACAACTGAAAGCTATTGCAAATGGGAAATTGGTAATTCGAGGAATGGGAGCGCTTCACAGTTCTCAAGTGGATCCCCATGGGTACACGTGCCTTGAAGCAGGTGGTTGCTACTGCATAGCATCCCAATTAGGCTTTGATATTACAATATGAAATGAAATGAAATTTGTTTATTGTCACAAAGCTGCCCTCGCAGTGAGGTTGACAGGCCAGGTGGCCAGACGTCGGAGTAGGCTGTGGCAGCAATATCAAATGGGGCTCTGATGCACTATCAATTACGACGAGGCGAGAGTAGAGAGTAATCGAGGCTTTATTATGCAGAGATGTGTTGCCTCCTACAGCTGCTGCCAAAATGGATGCAGCTTGGCGAGCACACACATTTATACTCCGCCTAGTGGGCGGAGCCAGCAGGCAGGGATCTACCCCCGTACCTGTAGTACCGTACCGTTAGCCTTACCGTATTACATCTCATATGTGTACTATATACAAACAGTGGTGACTACTACATTCACCCCCTGTTAAAAAAGAGTCCAGCGGGGATGGTGGAAAACTATTTACATGTAAGTGAGCATTTTTAAAGTGTACAGTTCTGGAAAAGTTCACAAATTCTGCCGGTCGGGTGCTTTGATCCTCCGATGTGGGCACCGCAGTCCTGGTGGCGATGCAGGCGCCGGCTTGGTCGTCGGTGACTCCGGGAGCGTGTAGGCCTCATCTTCATCCCCGGGTGGAACCAATGGGAGGACGGTTCATCCAGGAGCGGGGGCTGTGGTGAGGTGCACTGGGGGGAGGGTGGGTGGCGTCGGGGCAGATGGGAGGGGGGAGGGGGAGACCCAGCCGTGCGTCGGGGGCGTACGCTTGTACATTACGGGAGTCTACCGTTAGCGAGGTCGCGAGTTTCTTGATTGCCGCGAGGTCGAATGTACCCCCTTCTAAGAGGCGGTGGCGGATGTCGCTGACTCTATGCCCGTAACAAAAGCGTGGCATTGTCTGCTTGAGGGTGCAGCTGCAGGCGATCTTCCTTGATTCGAAGGTCCATCGCTGTAAAATCTCTGCGTAATAAATTGATGCACTAGCAATTACGACGAGACGAGAGTAGAGAGTAATCGAGGCTTTATGACACAGAGATGTGTTGCTTCCAACAGTTGCTGCCGAAATGGCTGCAGCTTGGTGAGCACACACATTTATACTCTGCCATCTGGGCGGAGCCAGCAGGCAGGGATCTACCCCCGTACCTGTAGTACAAGAGCTTTACCATATTACATCTCATATGTGTACTATATACAAACACAGGCTCGAAGCGGCGGCCCATGTGCAGGGCTCCTGAGGACACGGCCGCCCATCAGGTCAGGGTGAGATCCAGAGGCGGAGGCCAGCGACGGTCCGCGGTGTAAAGGTGCTGCTGGTCCTTCGAACAGATAACAGACAGCATGTGCCGCAGGAGGATCTGCCTCAACAAAGGAACAGTGTGGCACCAGTGCCATGGTCACGCGGACTTTGCACCACGTGGAACAGGAGGATACCCCTCCTCGTGGTCATCAAGGACTCTGCAGCTCTGAGCTTCTACGCCTCAGGATCATTCCAGGGCTTGAGCAGGACTTGTGTTGGTATATCCCAACCAACAGCCCACAGGCAGTGGCTTCAAGGGTTCGGCAAGCTCAGAGAACAAGGGAGGTTCCTGAGACTGGGACATGCTCCGCAGTGCCCTGGCAAGCTCCACCTGAGACTGGGACACGTCCCCCAGCACCTAGGACATGCCCTGCAGAACCTCAGAAAGGTCCACCAGTGTCAGGGGCATTTCCCCCAGTGACTCGGACATGCTGTCAGGGTTCTCAGTCATGGCCTTTGACTGAGCTACTCCTTAGACACCATCACTCATGATGCTGACGTCGTGCTCAAGGCTTTCCATTGCGGTCGCTACCCATCAGTGTGGGCGTCGGTGACACACATTGCCGGCGCAAACTCCTGTGTCTGTAGCCTTTGGGACTCCTACCATCGGTTATGGAACCGCTAGAGTGTCTCTGCCATCCACCTCTAAATCTCACGGTCACAGCCTATTGATTGTATCAGCTCTGGGAAAGCTGGTCCAGAGGCTCAGCATCTGACTGGGACTCACCTGGGTCCTGGGATCCAGTAGACCTCCGACTGCTGTCTCCCCTGGGTGTCCCATCCTCCACCTGAGGTGCATCTACAACTGTGCGGTGCTCACCAGATTATGCCCCATAAACCTTTCCACTCCTTTTTCCCACTGAGGTGTGTGTCTCCGCGCTAGTGGAGGGTGGGGATGGCAGCTATTATGCATCGATGGTGGCATCCTTGGAGCTCTCCTCTGAGGTTTTCTCATGGGCGGTGTAGGCCAACTGTCCTCGCCCACCCCTGTGACCTCTAGGGCCCATTCCTCATGTGGGGGTACAAACCCTGAGGTCCGTCACCCCGTCACCCGTCTAGGCCCTTTTCCATCTGTTGTGGGCCAACTTCTCCTTCGGGGACACAGACGGGGCATCATGAGCCACACACTTCATCCATCGTGCGTTGGGGACCATGGTGGGGTACAGGCGAATGCACACTGCTGGGCATGGGTGGGATGGGCTGGTTGATGCCAGGTACATTGCGGTATTGTGCTGTGGGGATGAAAATGGTGCCAAGGGGTGGGCTGTCAGGGGTGGTGCCTCTGTGGGTGACCAGTGCCAGGGGACCGATGCCAACTCACCCGAGCAGCTTGGTAGAGATTGTTGAGCTTCTTGTGACACTAGGTAGCAGTACCCCTGGTGACACTCCCTGAGCTGGGGACCAATGCCACTGCCTCCCAGGCGACAGTGGCTGCCCTGTGGCTGACCCTGAGCCCTTCGGGGAACAGGGGGCTGGATTGTCCATCGTTTCGCCGGCAGCGCACTCACGTCTGCGGATTTCCCGACAGGGGGTGGCCACAATGGGAAACCCCATTGACTGGCTGCTGGGACGGAGGATCCTGCCCAGGGTACCCCATGTGGACTTGACCATGTCCATCAGTCTGGCAGGTCGGCATGCCCGAGTCTTGGAGCTGGTCTGAGCAGTGGCATGGTTGTGTGCTGTCTCGGATGTGCTCTGCGGGATCGGTTTAAGTGCAGCTCACCCTCGTTAACGGGGTCTGACACAGTTTTGGCGGGACAGCCATTTGCTGTATGAAGCCCGTGGGCATCATTAAGAGCCCTACTTAACGTCAGATAGCAGTGACAGCCTCGCCAGGTCAGCCATCAGGAAAATATCTGGCATTTCCAGTTCGCTACCACACTTAGACATATTTTCGTTAGATCATGCCCACTGGGCTGGATTCTCCGACTCTGAGATTAAGTGCTGACGCCGGCGTGGGAACGGTGGGGTTTCACGACCGATAAAACGGCGCAAAATGGCCACTGATCCCCTGTCTGGTGGGGTGGGGGGGGAGGGGTGGCTAGCAGGCACGCAGTGTAGAGCACCCGACTCTAGCTGCGGATACGGCCGGAGAATTGCCGGGTCCGTGGCCGCGTATGCGCACGGCGGCGGCCTGCAGCGGCCACGCTGTGCAACATAGCGCCGGCCGCGTGCGGACCCGGCTTGCCAAATAGTGACCCCCTATATAGCTCACCACTCCCACACCACCCCTCATCAGTGACCCCATCCCACGCCAAAGCCCCCGCTGCCCACGGATCGGCTCCCCACCGCCCAACTATGGCCGTGCTGGACTTAGTCCCGCAGCCGCCCCGCCGAGTTCCTCAAAATAAATACCACACATGACCGATGCCATCGGGAACTCGGTCCATCGGGGGCAGAGTGTCGGGGGGAGGGCCTCAGGTAATGTCCTGAGGCCATCCCGACGGTGTGCGGCGGACTCCGAGAGTACTTATTGGATTTTGGCACCAACGTGGAAACTCCGGTCGATCGCCAAACGTGATTTCGGCATCGGAGACCGGAGAATCCCGCCCATTATTTTTGTAGTCAACTTATACTTTAAAACACTAAACTAAAACATCCCCTTGTTTCTTTTACGACAACCAAAAACACATTTCACTTCACACTGTCCTGTAAGTAGTCATTCAATTCTCCCGGAACCAGTCGAAGGTGATGTTTAGCTCCAGAGGGTTTACTTCTGTTGTTTTCCTTTTTCTTTCTCATTCTGAGAGCTTTTAACCTCAGACTGTCTTTCACAATGAGGTTTTTTTCCCCTGGAGATTGTTCCTCTGGCACAAGTTAAGTTAAATTTTCATCCTTGTTTTAACTTCTCATGAATTCGATCCTAGCGTGACTCCCACCCACATACCTGCATCTCCTAGCCCCCTTCAATTTCTGTGGAGGTGGGCTAGCATCTCTCAGACTCAGTTCATGGTCCCTCAAATAAATCATAAACCATTGACTGGATGCAGGAACAGTTTGAAAGATAACTTCAAAGGTATTACCCATGCAACCCATGCCAACTCATGCTCCCTTGTACCCTCATATTCTCTATGCCAACTCATAGCATTTCCATGACCAGTCACCCAGTTTACACTCTGGATAGTGAATCCTATGGTAACAATGATATGTGTGAAAATGTTTGAAAAGGACAGCCATTCACAACTTTCTTTACAACAATTGCTGCTACAACAATGCTATAAATGTGTTAACAAATCAGACTTTTAAAGTATCAATAACACAAACTATAAGCATTTGACCCTCATAATCTTGTGTAAACATTGAGCCTGTGACAAAATAGTTTAAAAAAATGCTTGTACAGATATTAATCAAGCAAAGTTTTTCCTTCTGTGCACTTGCTTTTAGCCGAGCCTCATTATGTATGCTTACTCTTTATGTTTATGTTTATTTAAAGATCACATGAACCTTTGTGTTTTACTCTAAATTAAAGACACAGTCCGAAAACTTAACAATCTTATAAAATGCATTGTCATTACTGTACTGTATATCTATCTTGGTCCATCGACTCAAAGTAAATTCAACGCCCATTTCTACATACAATTTTAATTTCACTTTTTCAGCTCCAGCAGGAAGGAAACAATTTCCATAGGACAAATGGTGTATCACACGGTACAACACCTTGTTCATCATAATGTGCATTAGTTTACTTAGAATTCTTCACATGCGCTGCACCATATGGCTAATATGAAATTGTGGTGAGGTTGTTATCCTCTATTCCTTTAACAGGCATATTACATATTATAAATAGGTTCTCATACACACTTGTCACACAGGGACAAGGGTTGTAGTCACCAATTTGCTTCACCATCGGGGAGCATTATTTTAGTCACTATGTTCTTTGCAAAAATTGTTTTGATGAGCTACTGCTTGCCCTTTATTCAAAAGTCTCTTAAATAGAGCTATTTCTTTCATGTTTCCAGCTTGGGATCCTCCTCGTCCATTCATAAAACACTCTGAGACATTGTTCTCCGTTGGGATTGTGACATAAATGCAAGTTAATGGAAGTTGTTATTTATTGCATGATCATTTTCATTGGTTCATAGGAACAAGAGGAAATTTAGCCCCTCAAGTTCCTTTCTGCCATTTAATAAGATCATTGTTGATCTGTGGCCTAACCCCATATTTCCACCTTATCTCTTTTTGTTACCAAAACTCTATCAATCTCAGATTTCAAATTAACAATTGACTTAGCATTTATTGCATTTGAGGAAAACAGTTCCAAACCTCCACCACATATTTACGGGTCTTCATAATTTCACTCTTTATTGTTCTGGCTCTACCTTTTAGCCAATGTCCTCATTTCAAGACTCCTCAATCAGTAAAAATAGTTTCTCTCCACACCCTACACTGAAGACAAAGGTAGGATTTTCCTCCCCCTCCCTTGTGGTGTGTTTTGAGGTGGCAGAGACATTCTGCCTTTGGCTGTCAGCAAGATTTATTTCCCATTTTTCACACCCTCCGCTCTACCTTGGCTGGACTGGAAGCTCACGCTGGCAGGAATGGCTGGAAAATCCCACCCAAAGTCTTGGCCTTTGCATTACTTAATTGGAGGAATTTCAGCTCATCGATTGAACATTGAACAAACAGTCTGACAATTTAGAGACAGTGGGATGCAGCGGGGATTCGAAGAGATGGTGTTGAGATAGATCTGGGTGTTGTCCATGTACTTGTGGAAACTGACACATTTTTTTCAATTAATATATTGCTGAATTATAAATTTTACATTATCCTGTGGTTTTTATGAGATAAGCCTTCCAGTTATGTCAGTTGCCTAATTTCAATCCTGGCTTATTAACATGATTAGTTCACGACACTTTAAAGATGAAATAGGTTGGTGATATTCAAGAGAACTTGTATAATTAACAGGCTGACATGAGAGAAAGTTATCTTCTCCTCTGAAACATATTCAATTATGCAGTTCTTTTAAAAAATGCCTGAATAAAGCAATGGGCGGATTCTCTAGCCGCTTTCGCCCGGCGACTGGAGAATCCCGCCCGAGGTCAATGGAGTTCTCCATTGTCCGCCTCTTGTCCCTGGCGTTCTTGTGGCTGGCGGGGCGGGAAAATCCAGTCCAATATGTTCTGGGAGAATATTAGTTTGCAGAGCTGCATACTTGAGATAACTGCTGTTTACAGATTAGAGAGAAAACAAAATTGTTTGGTGCTGCATTGCATACAGTAAGGGCGGGATTCTTTGGTGCCCCAGCCGTATATTTCTCGACGACGCGCCATTTGCTGGTGGTGAAATTCTCTAATCCCGCCGCCTGTCAATGGGGTTTCCTATAGAAGCTACCCATGTCGCCAGGAGACCCGTGGGTGTGGTGTGTTGCCGGTGGGAACAGAGAATCTCAAAGGCCTGAGAATTCCGGCCTGGATCATCATATATTTGTTATTGACATATGCTGCTTTATTTTTAAACTGCATTTTTGTCACATCATTGTCATTGGCAGTAGACTGAACTTCAAAGCAAATGAAACCAAGCAGTGCTGTTGGTTCCAGGAATACTGAATTGCATCTGAAGATGTGCCTTTCCCCACATTGGGAGAAAGCAGAACAAGAACAATATAAAATGATTGCCTCCTCCACTGCCCACCAGGGTTTCCATGGGGCTGTCCAGCAATGGGCAAACTTACGCAGTTGTTTTTGTATTCTTATTTATGCTATGGAATCAGACCTCTGACGCAAACAGGATGCATGCCCATTGCAGCAGAAGTCCTGGCATATAACAATTATTAGATGAATCATGTAGTACGTGATTTCATGAAAATGGGTTTTGAGGGTACTACAAAGATAAAAGGTCACACTTATTTTCTTGGATTGAAATCCATTATTTGACATGATGGTCTGAATGGAAGTTTAAAAAAATAATCATTTCAATAATGTTCTTCAGAAAATGAATCAATGCAACCTCCAATTGTATTTTACAATTTGTGTCATCCATTATCTTTGAACTTAATTCAATTGATCTAATAATAAAAGAGATGAGTGGAGTTACTCTGAATGGTTTATTAGGTTGTGTAGCTGGTGAGTACACTACCCTTTGCACTCTAAGACTGAAGTTATAATCGACACAAATAAATGAGCTCAAAGATTGCTCTCCATGTTTGCTTTATGTTTCTGCTTCAGACTGATTTCTGAATAGTTAGTCTCCAATGAAAGTGTGTTACCAGTACAGATCTGTTTATTGTGCTGTACTAATTAGGCAATCATACTCATAGGAAGCTTGAGAAGATTTTTGGAAATGCAATGTCAGAATAGGGCAGTCGTGGGTGGTCTTGGAAGCAACCACTAAACCACAATGAGACTAATTTTCAAAAATTAACACAGGTGCATGTGCTTGAGATTTATATTTTCATTATTTTATTTCCACCATTCAGCAAAACTTTTAAAAGTTGTATTTGAACTTTGGTAGCAAATGCTGGAAATCTGAAATTTAAGTTTTCCCCAATGTTTGACGTAGACATAAAATTCATTGCCAATCAGAGGTATTTCCTTGCACTGTTAGCATTTTTAATTAAGCAAATAAAGACCATTCTATTTGGTCAATTGATGCTATATTTGTCATGATAAGCATGAGATCAATCACTAATATTATTTACCAATACAGTTTGTTATGAATACACAAACACACTATTCAGTTTAATTTCTGTAGACAATGTACTTTGTTCTGTAGACAAAGTAAATACCTTTACATTGTAATTATGTCTGCGAGAAAATGCAGATCCAAACAAATGCTTTCGTGGATTTCATGCATAATTTCAATGTTATTGGCGTATTACGTACCCAGAGCCATTTAAATTCATAACCATTGTAAAATGACCTTTCAATAATCTGAGTATTGTTCAGCAGTGAATTTAATTCTTGCTTAAAAAGCCAAAAGCGTTTGCATTAAAATCATGATTTTATAGGTACTGCTGATAAAAGACATGTGTTAATACACAAGGCCCTGTTCTTTGCAGACAGAAAAAACATGTATGGGCATTGTGCCTATTTCAGCTGAACAAAATAAGTGATAGTCATTTGTCAGTTCATTCCACAGAGCGATACTTTGACCAATCTGAGTCAAGCGGCCTGGCTTAAATTTTGAACAATGCTTGGCTGTTAACTGTCAGTCCCAATAAACTGATGCATTCTCCATGGCAACACCTCTACCAATCTGAATTCACTTGCCAACTAATCAGCACTCCCTTCTCATACAATACAATGTTGTTTCCCCTGATATTGGTATTTTTGCAATTGTCCTGATGAGATGATGATAGTCTAGTTTTATTCAGTTTTATTCATATAGGGGCTAGTTGAATGCATATAACTAAAGAGTGCTAAATATTAAACGTGTCTTGACTGTGGTAACTCAGTCAGTGCCTAATATAATGGATTAACCATTGTATTCAGTGTATTCAGCACTGAGAATGTATTGTTCTCTGTCTCATCAACTGATCAATTCTTAAGGTCTCTGCGAAGCTATGAGACATAGCAAAATGTGGGAAAACATACTCAATAATTTTCCTAAGACTGCGTACGCAGACGCTAAGCTAGTTTTGATAGGCATCAGTCAATTTTAAGTAATGTCCAATGTTTAATTAACAAGTCATTCTCTAGGTAAAAGATATTTATTTGAACAAACCAGGAGGTCTCAGCTGAGAATTAGAAGCCAATTAAAGTAAATGAGGGGTTAAACCAGAGATAAGAATTCCCTTAAAAGTAAGACCTCATGGTCGCATTCTTTGTTCCTGAATTCTTGAATAATCTATCTGTTTGTTTGTGTTCAGAGTGATTTCCTTTTGGGCTTTTTGCCATGTGCTTGACTTTTTTATATATTGTTTGATGATTTGTTTCTAAGCTTTCATTCAATTCTTATTCAAGTGAGTAATTAACAATAATAAAGTTTTATTTTTGACACCTGCCACTGATTCTTCTTAGAAGGTAAAATAAGTGTCCAACAGATGGGAACTGGAACAGCAGACCAGTAAGTGTAGGGACTGGGGGAAAAAGTGAGACTGTTATAAACATAGTGCAGAGTAAGAGCAGCAGAGGGAAGCCACAGGGCTCAGGGGGACTGTAGGCCTGGAGTGTGTTTGCTTTAATGCAAGAAGTATAACAGGTAAGGGAGATGAACTGAGAGCCTGGATTACTGCATAAAACTATGATGTAATTGCAATTATGGAGACATGGAAAGAGGGACAGAACTGGCAGCTTAACATTCCAAGGTATCATTGTTTTAGATGGGAAGAAGGGAAACAGAAGAGGTGGGTGAGTTGCATTGCTGATTAGGGAGCTGTGTTGAGGGAGGACACATTGGAGGGATCTTGTAGTGAGGAAGTATGGCTGGAGCTCAGGAATAAGAAGAGTGAAATCACGATGTTGGGAGTGTACTATAGAGCTCTCAACAGCCCACAGGAGACAGAGGAGCGGTTGTGTAGTCAGATACTGAAAAGGTGTGAAAAAAGCAGGGTAATTGTGATGGGTGACTTTAACTTACACCATATTGACTGGGAATCCCTTACAGCCAGGGGCTCGAATGGAGAGCAATTTGTTAGATGTGTCCAGGAGGGCTTTTTGATACAGTATGTTGACAATCCAACCAGGGAAGAGGCTGTACTAGACTTGGAATTGGGGAATGAGCTAGGTCAGGTGATTGATGTTTCAGTGCGGGAGCATTTTGGGTTTAGCGACCATAGTTCCATAAGATTTCGGGTAGTCATGGATGAGGACAAGAGTGGCCCGCGCATGAGGGAGCTTCATTTGGCGAGGGCCAATTACATTCAAATTAGACAGGAACTGGGGGAATGTGGATTGGGAGCGGTTATTTGAAGGCAAATCCAAGCCTGACATGTGGGAGGCTTTTAAAGGTCAGTTGATTGAAGTGCAGAACGGGCATGACCCCACAAAAATGAAGGATAGAAATGGCAGGATTCGGGAAGCATGGATGACAAGGGAAATTGTTGGCTGAGTCAAAAGGAAAAAGGAAGCGTACAATAGGTCGAAGCATCTAAAAAATGATGAAACCCTTGAGGAGTACAGTGAAAGTAGGAAGGAACTTAAATGTGGAATTAGGAGGGCTAATAGGGGCCATGAAATGTCTAGCAAACATGGTCAAGGAGAATCTCAAGGCTTTGTATGTATATATTAGGAGCAATAGGGTAGCAAGAAAAAGAGTAGGCCTACTCAAGGACAATGGAAGAAAGTTATGTGTGGAACCACAGGAAGTGGGTGAAATCCTTAATGAGTACTTTGTATCAGTATTCACCAGGAAGAAGGACATGACAGATGTTGAGGTCAGGAATAGATGTGTGGACGCTCTTGAGAAAGTAAATATATCAAAGGAGAAAGTGTTGAGTATCCTAAATTGCATTAAGGTAGACAAGTCCTTGAGGCCAGATGGGATCTATTCCAGGTTACTGTGGGAGGCAAGGGGAGAAATAGCTGGGGCCTTAACAGCTATCTTCACATCCTCTTTGACCACAGATGATGGTCCAGAGGACTGCAGAATAGCCAATGTTGTTCCCTTGTTTAAGAAAGGAAGCAGGGATAATCCAGAAAATTATAGGCTGGTGAGCCTGCCATCAGTGGTGGGGAAAAGGTACTGAGGGACTGGATATATGCACATTTGGAGGAAAATGGATTAGTTAGTGACAGGCAGCATGGTTTTGTCCTGGGAAGGTCATGTCTCACCAACTTGATTGAGCTTTTTGAAAAGGTGACAAAGATAATTGTTGAGGGAAGGGCTGTGGATATAGTTTATATGGACTTTAGTAAGGCGTTTGACAAAATCCCATATGGCAGACTGATACAAAAACTAAAATCAAATGGGATTTGGGGTGGGCTGGCTAAATGGATACAGAACTGACTTGATTGACAGAGAGTAGTGGTGGACGGGTGTTTTTCAGAATGGAGATCTGGAGCTCATGGTGTTCCACAGAGATCTGTGCTGGGACCTCTGTTGTTTGTAATATATATAAATGATCTGGAGGAAAATGTGGATGGTCTGATTTGTAAATTTGCAGATGACACTAAGATTGGCAGAGTTGCTGATAGTGCCGCGGATTGTCAGAGGATACAATAGTATCCTAGATTGGGGAATTGGGCACAGAAGTGGCAGATGGAGTTTAAGCCAGACAAATGT
The DNA here is from genome assembly GCF_047496885.1 of Scyliorhinus torazame. Lineage (NCBI taxonomy): Eukaryota > Metazoa > Chordata > Chondrichthyes > Carcharhiniformes > Scyliorhinidae > Scyliorhinus > Scyliorhinus torazame. Next base: position 116,350,664 of record NC_092714.1, read on the forward strand.
AAGATGATGCATTTTAGAAGATCAAATTTAGGTATGAATTATATTGTAAATGGCAGAGCCCTAAGTAATATTAACATACAGAGGGATCTGGGCGTGCAGGTCCACAGTTCCCTAAAAGTGGCAACACAGGTGGCCAGGGTGATTAAGAAGGTATATGGCATGCTTGCCTTCATCAGTCGGGGCATTGAGTACAGCAGTTGGGAAATAATGATGCAACTATATAAAACCTTGGAGAGGCTGCATTTGGAATCTTGCGTGCAGTTCTGGTCCACGTGATTGCACATAAATACTGCGATCCATGGACACATGTTGTTCACCACTCCCTAGATCCCCTCTTTCTAGGTTTGCCTTCCTTCCTTCTGAAGCTACGTGGGTTATACTAAAATGGAGATCAGAAAACAGATGAGGCATTCCCAATTGCTAATAAGAAAGAATTTCAAAGGCCTGGACTTCTGTTTTTTTAAGGACATTCCCATGTTGTTTATTTTGATTATGTGAGGTGGTAATTTGATTAAAAATGCTTCACATTTTGGTCATTTAAATCCCATACATTTACAATTTCCTTTTGAACTGTTTCTGATTCTACAATCTTCATTAATCAGCTTCATGCAGCTTGAAAATCAGGTAATTCTTCCAGTTGGTACCAATAGTGCTTCAATTCACAATTTTAACTTAATTAGTTACTTGGAAAGTTATCTTAATCAGTTACAAGGAACCTGATTGGACCTTTTATTTTGATGATATGAAGTATGAAGCTAATACAGTTGTTATTTGCTTCAGATAGGGTCTACAACACAAGAAGAACTGCTGTTCTCCTTAAATCTTTAGCATCTGAAATATGATGAGAGGAAGTTCAGTTTCCAGAATCTGTCAGGACTCAACGTTGCGTTTGGCAACTTTAGATGTTGAGTTTCTCCTCCATCTTAAAACCCCTTTTCTTCTCTTTTTACTTACATGTATTGCCCCCCACCCCGCACCCCCCATCGCAACCCCCAATCCCCTCACACCAGAGCACCTGTCGTTTGTTCTTAAAGTTGTTACTTTTTGTTGCAGTTTCTTTTTCTCTAAAATTCTCCCTCCTTTCAGTTCCGATGAAGGGCCTTTGACTCAAAACGCCAACTCTGTTTCTCTCCCGACAGATGGTGGCCGACCTGCTGAGCTTTTCCAGCGTCCACTGTTCTCGTGGAACTACAGATGGCACTGCAGGCAACTCAGACTACTGATTATCAGAATGAGCACTGGGGGATTATACAGCATACTGAGGAAGTACCGATGGCCTGAGTAAAATCAAAGGTGCCATGCCCAAGATTCACGTAGACCCTGAGGCCCAACTGAAGTACTTCAGGGACAGCCCAGTTCCCTGCGCATTGTTGACAAAGGTAGAGGATGGACTCAACCGCTTGGAAAGCTGAGGACTCATCCAGCTGGTACAATTTGCAGATTGGGCAGCTCCTGTAGTCCCGGTACTGAAAGCAGACAAAACCGTCTGCCTGTGTGGGGATAATAAACTAACAGTGAACAAAGCCTCTTGTTTAGACACATACCTGATGCCGCGAATAGGAGACTTCTACACATATTTGGCAGGACACTCTTTTCCTAAACTCGATATGAGTCATGCGTACCTCCAATTGGAACGAGAAGCAATTTCCATAAAATTTGTGACCATTAACACCCACAGAAGCTTCTATGAATGTACAAGGTTGCCATTTAGCATGTCAATGACTTGCGCTATTTTCAAGAGAGTCATGAAGAACATCCTCCAAGGACTACCGTGAGTGGCAGTCTACTTGGATGACATCCTGGTTACCAAAGCCACCGAGAAGGAGCATCTGAGCAACTTGGAGGAAGTCCCCCGCTGATCTTCAGAGTCAGGCATCTGCCTTAAAAGAGGAAAATGCATTTTCTTCATCAAAGATGTCATGTATTTAGGGTATTGTATCGACCAAGATGGCTTGCAACTGGTAGACGAGAAAGTGCGAGCAATCAAACAAACTCCCATGTCGGAGATTGCGACTGAATTGCGGTTGTTCTTATCCCTAACATGCCGACCACCCTCGCACCACTGCACGCGCCACTGAAGAAACATCAAGAATGGGCGTGGAGAGCGCTGCAAGAAGTAGCCTTTGCCAGGGTGAAGTGGCGGTTTTCATTGTCAGGGTTGTTGACCTATTAGAACATAGAACATTACAGCGCAGTACAGGCCCTTCGGCCCTCGATGTTGCACCGACCTGTGAAACCACTCTAAAGCCCATCTACACTATTCCCTTATCGTCCATATGTCTATCCAATGACCATTTGAATGCCCTTAGTGTTGGCGAGTCCACTACTGTTGCAGGCAGGGCATTCCACGCCCTTACTACTCTCTGAGTAAAGACCCTACCTCTGTCATCTGTCTTATATCTATCTCCCCTCAATTTAAAGCTATGTCCCCTCGTGCTAGACATCACCATCCGAGGAAAAAGGCTCTCACTGTCCACCCTATCCAATCCTCTGATCATCTTGTATGCCTCAATTAAGTCACCTCTTAACCTTCTTCTCTCTAACGAAAACAGCCTCAAGTCCCTCAGCCTTTCCTCATAAGATCGTCCCTCCATAGCAGGCAACATTCTGGTAAATCTCCTCTGCACTCTTTCCAATGCTTCCCATCCTTCCTATAATGTGGCGACCAGAATTGCATGCAATACTCCAAATGCGGCCGCACCAGAGTTTTGTACAGCTGCAACATGACATCATGGCTCCGAAACTCAATCCCTCTACCAATAAAAGCTAATACACCGTATGCCTTCTTAACAGCCCTCTCAACCTGAGTGGCAACTTTCAGGGATCTATGTACATGGACACCGTGATCACTCTACTCATCCACACTGCCAAGAATCTTACCATTCGCCCAGTACTCTGTCTTCCTTTTATTCCTTCCAAAATGAATCACCTCACACTTTTCTGCATTAAACTCCATTTGCTACCTCTCAGCCCAGCGCTGCAGCTTATCTATGTCCCTCTGTAACTTGTAACATCCTTCCGCACTGTCCACAACTCCACCGACTTTAGTGTCATCTGCAAATTTAGTCACCCATCCTTCTACGCCCTCCTCCAGGTCATTTATAAAAATAACAAACAGCAGTGGCCCAAAACAGATCCTTGTGGTACACCACTAGTAACTGGACTCCAGTCTGAATACTTCCCATCAACCAGCACCCTTTGTCTTCTTCCAGCTAGCCAATGTCTGATCCAAACTACTAAATCTCCCTGAATCCCATGCTTCCATATTTTCTGCAGTAGCCTACCGTGGAGAACCTTATCTTTACTGAAATCCATATCTTAGAATTTACAGTGCAGAAGGAGGCCATTCGGCCCATCGAGTCTGTACCGGCTCTTGGAAAGAGCACCCTACCCAAGGTCAGCACCTCCACCCTATCCCTATAACCCAGTAACCCCACCCAATACTAAGGGCAATTTTGGACACTAAGGGCAATTTATCACGGCCAATCCACCTAACCTGCACATCTTTGGACTGTGGGAGAAAACCGGAGCACCCGGAGGAAACCCACGCACACATGGGGAGGATGTGCAGACTCCGCACCGACAGTGACCCAAGCCAGAATCGAACCTGGGATCCTGGAGCTGTGAAGCATTTGTGCTATCCACAATGCTACCGTGCTGCCCTATATACACCAAATCAACTGCTTTACCCTCATCCACCTGTTTGGTCACCTTCTCAAAGAACTCAATAAAGTTTGTGAGGCACGACCTACCCTTCACAAAACCGTGTTGACTATGTCTAATCAAATTATTCCTTTCCAGATGATTATACACCCTATCTCTTATAAACCTTTCCAAGATTTTGCCCACAACAGAAGTAAGGCTCACTGGTCTATAGTTATCGGGGTTGTCTCTACTCCCCTTCTTGAACAAGGGGACGACATTTGCTATCCTCCAGTCTTCTGGCACTACTCCTGTAGACAAAGATGACTTAAAGATAAAAGCCAAAGGCTCAGCAATCTCCTTCCTAGCTTCCCAGAGAATCCTAGGATAAACCCCATCCGGCCCAGGGGACTTATCTATTTTCACCCTTTCCAGAATTGTTAATACCTCCTCCTTATGAACCTCAAGCCCTTCTAGTCTAGTAGCCAGAATCTCAGTATTCTCCTCGACAACATCATCTTTTTCCTGTGTGAATACTGACGAAAAATATTCATTTAGCACCTCTCCTATCTCCTCAGACTCCAAGTACAACTTCCCACTACTGTTCTTGACTGGCCATACTCTTACCCTAGTCATTCTTTTATTCCTGACATATCTATAGAAAGCTTGAGGGTTATCCTTGATCCTACCTGTCAAAGACTTCTCATGTCCCCTCCTGGCTCTTCTTAGCTCTCTCTTTAGGTCCTTCCTAGCTAACTTGTAACTCTCGAGCGCCCTAACTGAACCTTCATGTCTCATCTTTACATAAGCCTCCTTCTTCCTCTTGACAAGTGTTTCGACTGCCTTAGTAAACCACGGTTACCTTGCTCGACCACTTCCTCCCTGCCTGACAGGTGCATACTTATCAAGGACACGCAGTAGCTGTTCCTTGAACAAGCTCCACATTTTCATTGTGCCCATCCCCTGTAGTTTTCCTCTCCATCCGATGCATCCTAAGTCTTGCCTTATCGCATCATAATTGCCTTTCCCCAGATATAACTCTTATCCTGCGGTATATACCTATATAGATAAATGATTTGGAGGAAAATGTAACTGGTCTGATTAGTAAGTTTGCAGACGACACAAAGGTTGGTGGAATTGCGGATAGCGATGAGGACTGTCGGAGGATACAGCAGGATTTAGATTGTTTGGAGACTTGGGCGGAGAGATGGCAGATGGAGTTTAATCCGGACAAATGTGAGGTAATGCATTTTGGAAGTTCTAATGCAGGTAGGGAATATACAGTGAATGGTAGAACCCTCAAGAGTATTGAAAGTCAAAGAGATCTCGGAGTGCAGGTCCACAGGTCATTGAAAGGGGCAACACAGGTGGAGAAGGTAGTCATGAAGGCATATGGCATGCTTGCCTTCATTGGCCGGGGCATTGAGTATAAGAATTGGCAAGTCATGTTGCAGCTGTATTGAATCTTAGTTAGGCCACACTTGGAGTATAGTGTTCAATTCTGGTCGCCACACTACCAGAAGGATGTGGAGGCTTTAGAGAGGGTGCAGAAGAGATTTACCAGAATGTTGCCTGGTATGGAGGGCATTAGCTATGAGGAGCGGTTGAATAAACTCGGTTTGTTCTCACTGGAACGAAGGAGGTTGAGGGGAGACCTGATAGAGGTATACAAAATTATGAGGGGCATAGACAGAGTGGATAGTCAGAGGCTTTTCCCCAGGGTAGAGGGGTCAATTACTAGGGGGCATAGGTTTAAGGTGAGAGGGGCAAGGTTTAGAGTAGATGTACGAGGCAAGTTTTTTACGCAGAGGGTAGTGGGTGCCTGGAACTCGCTACCGGAGGAGGTGGTGGAAGCAGGGACGATAGTGACATTTAAGGGGCATCTTGACAAATACATGAATAGGATGGGAATAGAGGGATACGGACCCAGGAAGTGTAGAAGATTGTAGTTTAGTCGGGTAGCATGGTCGGCACGGGCTTGGAGGGCCGAAGGGCCTGTTCCTGTGCTGTACATTTCTTTGTTCTTTGTTTGTTCTTTGTTATCCCTTTCCATCACTAAAGTAAACGTAATCGAATTGTGGTCACTATCACCAAAGTGCTCACCTACCTCAAAATCTAACACCTGTCCTGGTTCATTACCCAGTACCAAATCCAATACGGCCTCGCCTCTCGTTGGCCTATCTACATACTGTGTCAGGAAACCCTCCTGCACATATTGAACAAAATCGGACCCATCTAAAGTACTCGAACTATCGCGTTTCCAGTCAATATTTGGAAAGTTAAAGTCCCCCAGAACAACTACCCTGTGCTTTCGCTCCTATCCAGAATCATCTTTGCAATCCTTTCCTCTACATCTCTGGAACTTTTTGGAGGCCTATAGAAAACCCCTAACAGGGTGATCTCTCCTTTCCTGTTTCTAACCTCAGCCCATACTACCACAGTAGACGAGTCCTCATCAAACATCCTTTCTGCCACCGTAATACTGTCCTTGACTAACAATGCCACCCCTCCCCTTTTACCTCTCCCTTCTGAGCAACAGGGACAGACTCTGTGCCAGAGACCTGCACCCCATGGCTTACCCCTGGTAAGTCCCCCCCCCCAACAGTATCCAAAGCGGTATACTTGTTACTAAGGGGAATGACCACCTCTGCCTCCCAAATGATCCAAAGTTCATCCAGTGCCAGCTCCAGTTCCCTAACGCGGTTCCTGAGGAGCTGAAGATGGGTGCACTTCCCACAGATGAAATCAGCAGGGACACTGACGACATCCCTCACCTCAAACATTCTGCAGGAGAAACATTGCACTACCTTCCCTGCCATCCCCTCTAGATAAAAAAAAGAAAAAGAAAGAAAGAGCTTACTTGTTATTCACTCTCCTTCTCAGCAAGCACTCACTCAGCAACCTCTGCGCCCTGCATGATAACACCTGAGGGAAAATAAAAGAAAACTACTTACCAGTCACCAGCCAATCCCTTACCTGCAGGCTGTGATGTCACGGTTCAACTTCTTTCTACTTCTACCTGCCCTCGAGCCTTCCTCTTGATCTTTACAGCGGTTGTTCTTTTTTGGTTAGAGGAGGGGGTAGGGAGCGAAACACTGAAGAAGTGTTTCGGGTTTAAGTGTCACTTGACAACATCTCCTCCTCAAACCACCTTCAAGTTCGGGTGACCACGACGGAGGTATGCACATTTCCCTTGCAACAGCCAATCAGCAGCTCTGCTCTACTGCCCTCTGCTGGATCTACAACCCCTCAAAGCCCCTTTTGTTCACTTGTGATGCCTCGCCATACGGAATAGAGACGGTGTTATCCCACCGCATGAACAACCGACAGGAGGGACCGATAGCCTATAACATCATGGACTTCGGCTGCTGCAGAGCACAACAATGCCCAGATTGAGAAAGAAGGATGGCTGCCGTACTTGCGGTGAAGAAATTTCACCACTAAGTGTTTGGACGTTAATTCACCATCATGTTGGACCACAAGCAATTGCTCAGATTGTTTAAAAAGTACGAGGTGATTCCGCTAATAGCATCTGTCCAGATACAGCGATGGGACCTATTCTTAGCAGCGTACAAGTATGTGTTTGAGTATTGCCCAGGCACGTAGATGGCAAATGCGGATGTTCTGAGCCAGCGGCTCCCGTTGCCAACATGCCTCACAGCTGCACCAATGACTGACGAGGTTGTATCGACCTTAAATTTTTAGATACCTTGCGGGTCACCGCTGCACAAATACGCGATTGGACACAGAAGGACACAGTTTTGGCAGTTACGCCACATTGTCTTACACACTGGTCAGCAAGGGAAACTGCCTAAGGAGCTGCGGGCTTTTGAGATTAAGCTGCATGAGCTCAGCATGGAGGATGGCATCCTTCTAAAGGGGGCTCGCATTGTGATTCCAAGCCAGAGCAGACAGGCCATACTCCAAGATCTACACAATGGACCCCTAGTGGTGTCAAAGATGAAATTGTTAGCCAGGAACTACGTATGGTGAACAGGCATGGACGGCGAGATCGGTTAACTGGTCCAGCAATGCACCACATGCCAGGAGCATCAGAAGCTCTCACCAGCTGCACTATTCCACCCATTGGAATGGCCGGGCCAGCCTTCAGTGCACCTATATGCAAATTTTGCCTGACCTTTTCAAGGCTCAATGTTCTTGCTGATAGTTGACTCCCATTATAGAAGTTCATAGAAGTTCATAGAATTTACAGTGCAGAAGGAGGCCATTCGGCCCATCGAGTCTGCACCTGCTCTTGGAAAGAGCACCCTACCCAAGGTCAACACCTCCACCCTATCCCCATAACCCAGTAACCCCACCCAACACTAAGGGCAATTTTGGACACTAAGGGCAATTTATCATGGCCAATCCACCTAACCTGCACATCTTTGGACTGTGGGAGGAAACCGGAGCACCCGGAGGACATGGGGAGGATGTGCAGAATCCGCACAGACAGTGACCCAAGCCGGAATCGAACCTAGGACTCTGGAGCTGTGAAGCAATTGTGCTATCCACAATGCTACCGTGCTGCCCCATTATAAATGGCTAGACGTCCATCAAATGTCATCCACTATTTCAAAGACCACCATCGGGAAACTATGACTCTTTGTCAGTACCCATGGCATCCCAGAGGTGTTAATCACAGGCACCGGTACCCTTTTCACCAGTGAGGAGTTTGCACACTTCATGAAGAGAAATGGGGTGAAGCACATCCGGACGGCCCCATACCACCCTTCCTCAAATGGTTTGGCTGAACGAACAGTGTAGACTTTCAAGAAGGGTATGAGGAAACAGACCACCGGATCTGTGGAGACGAGGCTCACGCGCTTTTTGTTCAGCTACAGTACCACATCGCATGATATGACTGGAGTGGCACTGGCTGAACTGTTAATGGGCCGGAGGCTCAGAACCCGCGTAACATTCCCTGATAATAGTTGGAAAAAAGAATGGAGAGAAGACCTTCAGACGCAGTACCAAAGCAGACGGACAGAGGACAGAAGATTCTGACTGGGGCTGCAGTGTTCATCCACAATTTTGAAGATGGTGCCTGGGTGGACTCCAGGACTGTGCTGAACCTGGCTGGACCAGTATCTTAATCGATAAAAATGCGAGGACGGGGGGTACGTAAACACCTGGACTACCTCCGGAGCAGGGGGCCAGCATCAGGATAAACCGACCGGAGGAACTGTCTTCCAACCCCGCCAACCCGGCACTAGGGTACATCACCTCCTCGGGATCCCAACACTGAGAGGTGTGAAGTGGTGGATTCAGGATCCGACATGACAACCAAGTTTTTGGGCGATGGTCTTGTCAGGGACAGTCGCTGATGGTGCCCCCCAAACAATCGATTGAGAAACAACACTTCCCGACATGCAACATGCCTTCTGACCTGGCCCCACAACAGCCGGAGGCGCAATCATGGGAAAGCGGAGAGGATAACCTCCTCCAAATCCTATAACAGAGGAACTTACTGGCCTTCGAAGGGGGGGATGTTATAACCCCTACAAGACCTATGGGAACAACCTGATTGATCTCCACATGGGGATCGTGGAGTACGAGCTCCCCCACTGAGGGGCGGAGACCCAATCGCAAGCTCATTCATTGCCCGAGATAAAAGTTGGCCCAGGAAGGAGTCAGCATCTCAGGATGGACCCGGCTGGGGCTTAGAGTATTGCTTAATTGCTGTGAGTAGGAAATAAATTTTGTTTCACTCGCCTTTTCGAGACTCCTTATTGACTGCAGTATTGGATAAACTCAACACATCTGGCAACATCTATGGAGAGACAGGGTTAATATTTTGGGTCCATTAATGCTTCTATAAAACCCTGCCAGCACTGCAGTATTTTGTTTCTCCTTCGTGTGATCATGTCTCGTATTTTCAGTCCTGTGAAAAGCCTTGGTGCATTGCGTAAAGGTGCCATATAAATGCTGCTGTTGTCGTTGTTATCATTCAGTCCCACTGCACTGAATTCTGAACGCGTGGATGTGCAATCTCCATTTCTTTTTAAGTAATAGGTGTCCAAATGTTTCTGTCTTCATGGGCCACTTAGATTTCTCCCATTGAGGAAGTGATGCTAAAATCAGTCCCTACCAAACCACAAAAGAGTTGAGTCCAGCAAGAAATGGCGCAACTAAGATCTTTTTAAGCAGAGTTTTGTCACTAAATGGCGAAGACTTGCAGGTTATCGTGGGTATGCAGGATGCAGATTTGAAGGTACTATCAGATCTGCAGCTCATGGAGCTAAATGGCCTACTCCTGCTTCTTGTTCGAATTCAGAATGTAATGTGGAAGCTCCCAATATAAGCAGAGGAATAACTCTGAAACAGCACATGGCCACCCCTGTTTCTATCATCATTCCATCATCGGGGCTTCAATAATATGATCAGATAATTGAAAGGGTAGAGTACACAATACAAATCAGATCTATGGGAGGAAACTAGTCCAATTTTATTTTATTGGCATTTTTCCTCCTACACAACATTTAATACACTGTTGGTCGTCCCAACACAAGGATAATGACATGCAAGAATAGCCTGTAGGTTCACCACTTAGGTCAAAATAAAGAAAGCACATCCTTTTTCTTTTGAACTGGAGCATAGAACATACAGCCACTGGGCACACATTTTACCATAGGGCACGAGGAAAGAGTCTTTTCTGGAAAGAAAATAATTGTAATTCATGTTCATGCTCTGAAACAATTTAAAAATTAAGGCTCAATGACTGTACCTTTTCAATCAGATGCAAGAAGCAGAATGAAGATATTTTGAATGCACTAAAAACACAATCATTTGAGACAAAGCTATTTCAATTATTTATGGTTGCTACTATATATATTCTAATACAAAAAATACACATGAGCCAGAATTTTACCTCCCTCCCAGGTGGACTCTCAAGTGGAGGAAAGCAATTGCATGGACGGGCTTCCCTCTGGGATCCTGCTCACCACGACCCAGATGCAATTTTACAGTGGAGTAGGCAGGGCCTCGGATGGGAAGCCTGCCCATGCCCCTATTAAGGCCCTAAGGTAGCCACATAGTGGTAACTTAGAGGCCTTTTCCAGCCCAGCCTCAGTTTTTAGGCTGGTGGACCCGGTTGGATCAGGGTATGAAACAGAAGAAGTTTTCACTTTTAATCTCAGGCAGGAAGAGTTGGGGGGGGGGGGGGGGGGGGAGGTACACGCCGCCACAATCGGAAGGCCCCTTCAGATTTAGGAGCCTTCTGCTCAGGGACCTGGGAGCTCCAGCCCTCCCTCCTGGCCTACCCTTGACACAAAGATAACCCCACTCCAGACCTCCCAGGGCAAACTTGACCCTCCTGCCCCCAGGATCCCTGCTACTTATCTGAAGTGCAGTTGTAGTGATATCATGGTTGTGTTGTAATTCGTGACTAACCACTAAGAGTCTCATTAGTATATAAGTGAATGTTAGAATCAGCTGACCTCAGACTGGCTAGGGAACCAGAAGAGAGAGGTTGCTTGTGCATGTTCATACTGTGACTCATCTGTTGTTTTGTACATATTTAACCCACAGTCAATATTAATAAATCCTTTATAGCTTTAGCTTCAAGTGTTCTTGTAATATAAGTCAGGCCATCTGGCAAGAACATTACGTGGTATCAGGGTTGGATGGTATTAAACACTGCGAAAAATCTATCAGCCTGCCACGAGGTCAACAGAGATTTGAAGATTTTGCAGACTGCATGAATGAACCACATGGAGTCATTGAAGCCACCAATGAATCTCAGATTTCATGGTAATGTGGACAGCAACTGGCATGTGTTTAAACAGCAAATTCATCTGTTTCTTACTGCAGTAAATTTAGATCAATCAGATTTGCATAAGATAGCGATGCTCCTAACAGCAGCAGGGCCCGAAGCAATTGCTGTGTTTAATACATTTAAATTTGCAAACGGTGAAGTTAGTAAAAATTTTAACAAAGTAATTTGAAGATTTGATGCACAATGCACCCCAGAAAGAATGAAATTTCTGAACACTATGTGTTTAGATTACATTTACGAAGACAGAAGAGTCCAGAGATCATTTAATCAAAGATTTAAAGTTAAAAGTTAAAACCTGTTATCTTTATACGGCGGAATATTCCATGATTTGGGACCTAATTGTGTTTGGTGTGAATGAAAATAAGCTGAGGGAACGGTTGCTGAGGGAACTGGATCTGACCTTGGAAGGAACAGTTAAGATGTGTCAGGCTCACAAGCTAGAAGCACAGCATTCTGAAATGTTTCTCAGTAATTTTGGCGTCTTCATGGAGGAAAGCACTCCGGTTGCTGCCCTGTTACCAAAAAGGAGGGGAACTTCCTGCAGCTCCTCTCACACCAACAAACAGATTAAAGATCAGGACAACATATTTCTGTGTAAAAGATGTGGTCAAAGGCACAAATTAAGGCAGAGCCCAGCGTTTGGCAAGTTTTGTTCCAGATGCAAAGGAAAAAAAACACTTTGCTCAGAATTGTTACTCTGAGCTCAGCCCCAGATCAGTCAGCACAGTGGAAGGCACAGTCTCCAGTGATGAAACATCATTGTTTGGAGTAATAACAGAGAAGAATACTTTTCTGGAGACATCAAAAAATTCTCCAGCACTTAGAAAAATGCAAACTGTTACTCCATTTAAAATAAATTAGGTTGATAAGGACAAACGGCTGCTGCCACTTGAAGTGAACGGTACAGTGGTCCAATTGAAATTATACACTGGTGCCAAAGCCAATTTAATCAGAATGACTGATTTTAAAAATCCAGTCGATTAAAAGAATTCACAAAATATCTCTGAGAAAATATAATGGTTCAAGCATTAAATGTTATGGTGCTTTTGACCTGAGTGTGGCGATGAAGAGCAATTTATTCTGTCCCATTCTGTATTGTTTTCGAGGGCTTAATTCATTTTTTGGTGATCAGTCCTGTGAAGAATTAGGTCTTGTGCGGTTGATATATAGCATCCACAAAGCATTGGATCAACACGCCAATGCTTCTGAGAACATTATCAGCAAATTCAGCGATGTCCTCACTGATTTTACTGCACTACCATTCGCCAACGAGATACAATTTAAGGAAAATGCATTATCTAAAGCATCGATACAAACTATTCGTAGTGAAACCTCTGAAGATGTAGGTCTGCATGCCAATTTCATTTCTACCCTACTACCCATATCAGATACGAAATCACAAGTTATCAAGAAGATAGAAGAACCTACCAGTGGGGTAAATTCCATGGTATGTGTGAAACAAAAAGATAGAGATGCTCGTATAGGCATGGATCCCAAAGATCTTAACGAAAAAAGTGTATATATTGTAAAACAATCATTATAGAAAGCAATGGGCAGCCAATCTGATCCATATCTTGTGAAATCATGTAACAAAGCGTTACCATTGTCACATGTAGATCACCAGCAGAGTTACTCATGAATAGAAGGTTACGTACCACACTTCCATACTTGGAAAAGTAGGAGGAGAATGCAATGGTACTGCAGGAAATGTAAAACATTAAAGCAAAACAAAAGCAGTTCTATGATAGAGTGTCTAAAACTTTACCACCAGTTGAGTAGTGATGACATTGTGAGAGTAGAAGATTCAGGCAATTGGTCGAGAAAAGCCATTGTACTTGAAGACGTAGCGCCGCGTCCCTACAATGTACAGACACAGGATGGGTTGGTTTTAAGAAGAAAGCATCGCAACTCTTGAAAATCAGAGAAGATTTTCACAACAACATGATGGATGACGAATCTACGTCAGAATCAACGTCAGCTGCAGTGTCAGATAGTTCAGTAGTTTCTGAGAATGATAATGTCTGAGCATCAAAATCAAACTTAAGATCAACCAGAATCAGAAGAAAACCTGATCAAATCAATTTGTAGATCTGGATTATTTGTACATACTATGCTCGCTGTTCTTGTATATATATATATATATTTGTTAAACCAGTTTTTAAAAATTTAAAGAAAAAAATTAATACTGTTAGACTCACAGGCTAATGATATCACATGTAAATATACTGATGATAATGTATAAATTTATTCCATCAAAGCAAAGAGGATGTGGTGATATCATGGTTGTGTTGTAATTCACTGACTGACCACTAAGAGTTTCATTAGTATATAAGTGAATGTTAGAGTCAAGTGACCTCAGACTGACTAGGGAGTTGGAAGAGAGAGATTGCTTGTGCATGTTCATACTGTTGTTCACCTGTTGTTTTGTATATATTTGACCCACAGTTAATGTTAATAAATTGTTTATAGTTTTAGCTGCAAGTGTTCTTGTAATATAAATCAGGCCATCTGACAAGAACATTATACGGTTCTGGGACCTGGGCTCAGAAACTGCAGTGCAGTATCTCTGCTGGCCGTTTTAGCATTGTGCCAGGACGGGCTGGAAAGCTGTCAGCCAATCAGATTGAACGTATAGCCTCTGTGCACACATTGTACCATAGATCACAAGCAAACAGTCTTTTATGGAAATAAAATATTTGCATCCCCTGCTCATGGCAGTGGGCCTGTCAGAAGTGAAAGGGATGCGTTCCCTGCCAACTCTAAGGCCCCTAAAGGATCAGGTCATGGTGCCCTTGGAAAGAGGTTGGTCTGAAGTATGAAATCTGGAACAAGTCTGTAAAGTCTTAGGCAAGCGACCACTCAGAAGTGATGTCTGTAGAGAAATCCGGTTTTATTCAGGTTACTATACACTCCTCCCACTCCCCGAAGTGTCTCCCCCACTCGGCCCACACCTGGGCTGGGGTATTTATATCCCAGCAGTCCTAGGAAAAGGGGAGTTAGCTCCGCTCCCTCATCTGGGTAGATCATATTCAGATGAGGCCACAGGGACTCTGATGTTGTAGATCCCTGGGCCTCCTGCATGGTTACAACAATGGCACTCTCTACTTTCATGAGTGTGGTGTTGGGTGCTCTGAGGTACAGATGAACCAACACGGTTGCGATTGGTACAACGCAGTTTTATTCCAACTTGTTATTTACAGATCTGTCTTGGTACTCAGCACGTGGTGACTGTGTGGGTGTCTTGTTAATCAGGTCCTGTCCTTGTCCTTGTCTCCAGATGGACTGGCTACCAGGTGTCGTGTTTCTTGTCTTATATTGTGTGTCTGCTCTTGTCTGTGATTGGCTGTCGTGTTATGTGTGCTAATTGGTCTGTTGGTCTATCTATCATGATGTGTGTGTTTGAATATCATGACAATGAGAGCCGGACTGGAGTAGGGCATGGGTTTCTGCGTACATTGTTTACAGAGGGTCCCGATTTCAGTTTCTTCTTAATGGGTTGTTCACCAGAGGCCCGAGAGATCTGCATACAGCTCACACCAGTACTGCTTTGTCCTGCCGTGGACTCTCCTGAACAGCTCACTCCAGCAGATTCAGTTGTGAGATTCTCGCCTGTTTGTGTATTTGACCCTCTCTTACTTATTACAAAATTAACCATCTTCAGTTCTTCACACAGTGCTGTTGTTTGCTTGCTGGCAGCTACAAAATGGAGGAATTGCTCCTCTGATTTCACACTGAAAGCACGGGCGTACATTGTGTGTGGCATCAGTGTACATGCCGGGAAGGTGACCTGCTCTCTGCTGCCACTTCTGGTGGGATGACTCCATTGTTTGTATTTAAAACCCTGTTGGGCTATTCTTCCACAATCGGGAACGCCATGACCCTCCCGATAACCCTGTGGGTCGCGAACCTGAGCTTTAAAAACCCTTTATTTTTCCAATTAAGGGGCAATTTAGCGTGGTCAATCCACTATCCTATGCATCTTTGTGTTGTGAGGATGATATTGATGTAGATACAGGGAGAATGTACAAACTCCACAAGGCAGTCACCCGGGGTCGGGATTGAACCCGGGTCCGCGGTGCTGTGACGCAGCAGTGCTATCACTGCGACACAGTGCCGCCAGAAAAACCATGATCCAAGACACAAATGCAGAAGCAATCAGGGCCAGCCTAGTATAAGCAGAGCAAATAATCAAGCTGTAATAAGTCCACAGTGGCAGAAGTCCCTTCACCAGAATTCCTTTCATTTACAAAACCAACAGCCGAACAACCAGGTGCATTCAGCTTGCTGTCTACACTAGGAGTGCAGAGGATCTGACACTCCCTGTTATATACAGAGAAAGGGGTTCCCTGATTAAGCCACTAATCATGGAACTTAGATTCTAATTGGCCAATCTCAAAGACCTGGCCTAAGTCATTACACAAGCATTGGTAAATAACATGGTGGATTGTCCAGTGGGAGAATGTAATGCCATGTCCTTGAACAATGTGTAAGAGGGCAAGGTAACCCCCTCACCCAAGTGCTGAAACCGGAGTACCCGGAGGAAATCCACAGGGAGAAGATACAAACTCCACACAGACGGTGACCCAAGGCCAGAATTGAACCCAGGTCCCTAGAGCTGTGAGGCAACAGTGCTAACCACTGTGCCGGTAACAGTGAATCAAGCTGCAAAGTTAGACAGGTACACCATATCCAAGGTAGAGGAGCTGTATGCCAAGTTGGCTGGGCCTGACATATACTAAATTGGACATGAGCCAGGCCTACCAACAATTGGAACTAGATGAGGCACCATAAACACCCACAAAGAACTGTATCAATATACATGTTTACTCTTTGGGGTTTCACCAACATGTGCCATCTTCCAGTGGACTGTGGAGAGTTTACTGATGATGCCTGATTACAGGGCCCACTGAGGATGAACGTCTGGCAAATCTGGATAAAGTTTTAACGAGTTTGCAGGAGGCAGATGTCTGCCTGAAGAATGAAGAGTGTACCTTTCAGGCGAATGAAATGGCTTATTTTGGATACGGGGTGGATGTTCAAGGGGTTACACCCAATTGAAGATAAAGTGAAAGCCATTAAAGAGGCACCAGCCCCTAAGAACATCTCAGAGCTCAGAGGTGGGATTCGCCGTCAGCCGATGCCGGCATTTAAAAGTTTATTGGATAAGCATATGGATGATAATGGCATAGTGTAGGTTAGATGGCTTTTGTTTTTTGACTTCCCATGTCGGTGCAACATCGTGGGCCGAAGGGCCTGTACTGCGCTGTATCGTTCTATGTTCTATGTTCTATCTCACAGCTGTTAGTAATTAGATGGTTTACATTTTTAAAAATTATCTCCAAAAGACAGGTCATAATTCGAGATTTCATATTGGCTTTCAAAATCCAAAGCATCCTTTTTAACTCGAGGAAAGAACAGAATGTTCTGGACAATCATTGTGCATCTTCTACCAGTCAGCTATGCAGCCAAAATGCCACAGTTTGTTTCTCAACAACAGCAGTTGCAGATTGACTATCATCTGAGAATGGCTGAGCCATGAGGAAGAATTGAAAAAATGGATAAAACAATAATAGAACAGTGGAAAGGAAAATATGGAAAGGAAATGCAGAAGCAAAGAGATACAATTAAAAAGGAAAGTGAATGGGGACAAGGGAAAAATATTTTTTAAAGCTATATGGAGAGCATCTGAAATTATTGATTGCAATAAAACACAAGAATATGCTTACGCCGTGTCCGAGGGTTTGTTGTCAGTGGTAAAGTAAGGATTGGATTGGATTTGGGTTTATTGTCACGTGTACTGAGGTAGAGTGAAAAGTATTGTTCTGCGTACAGTCCAGACAGATCTTTCCATACATGAAAAACATAGGACATGCGATGGATACACAATGTAAATACATAGACACAGGCATCAGGTGAAGCATACAAAGTACAGTACTACTGTCATGTGAGAGTACCTTTAAGAAATGGGTGTTTATAAATAGGTGTGTATATAAATATCTGTAGTGAGAGTACCTTTAAGAAATGGGTGTTTACTGCTGTGATGTCAGAGAGTGGGTGGAGCTGGGCTGCCTGTCAGCTTTTTACTTTCGCTTTAGGCTTTTTGCTGCAGGGTGGGTTTGGTTTCATTTTAGTTTTGGAGAAGCTGCATCACAGCAGGATGTGTGTGAATCTCTGCAAGCTTATGAATGTCCATTTGCTGATTTCAACGTGGTAACTGTTCTCAGTAGTGAGTTAAGCCTGATGTCTTTCTGTTAAAAGGTGTTTTTAAGTCTTATGGATGTTAAAAGGAAAGCTCAAGGATTACTTAGTGTTGTATTCTTTGGGTGTATTTGAATTGATGGTTGCTAAGATGTTCACAGTATGTTTTAAAAAAGGTTAACTGGAGTTCATAGAATAAACATTGTTTTGCTTTCAAAAATACTTTTCTATTTCTGCTGTTCCATACCCGTAGAGTGGGCCGTGTGCTCCCCATACCACAATCTATTAAAATTTGTGGGTCAGGTGAACTCCATGATACACTTTGGGGTTCTCTAAACCCTGGCCCATAACACTACTCAGTAGAGAAGACGTATGGAGAGATAAGTTCAGTCCATAAAAGGGCCATTCAAGAGTCTGGTAACAGTGGGGAAGAAGTTGTTTTTGAATCTGTTAGTGCGTTTTCTCAGACTTTTGTATCTCCTGCCCATTGGAAGAGAGAATAACCCAGGTGGGAGGGGTCTTTGATTATGCTGCCCGCTTTCCCAAGACAATGGCCAAGGGCACTCGCTGCTGCAAGTCTTGCTGAGAGATCCCAGCAATTTCTCCTGGAAGAATTTTACCTCCATCATCACCATGCAGTGTTTCTGTACCTACTGCAACGTTCCTCACTGCGCATTCTCAGTGTAGGCCTGGAGTGATGCCATCAGGCTGTCTAACAGCCAATCAAATTCAAGGATTTTCACAGTGTCTCAAGTAGGAAACTAAAAGAGGTAAAATCAAATCACTTAAAAAAATTTTTAGACAGCAAATAAAATTTTGAGACATACATATGGGCTGAAGATAGAAGCTAAAATATTCAGAAAAAATTAGCTTAAAGAAAATCTACCAATTAATCGGTTCGCACTCCACGTTTATAAAATTAATTTCTCAGGGCCAATTCTGTTCAGCAAATTTTATTAATCACGTTGCTGTTAAAAACCCATTTACACCAGATTAAACACCAGGTGTTAAAACAGAAGGTGCTGCAAAAACGTAGCAGGACTGGCAGCATCTGTGGCGAGAGGAACAGTTTCAAATCTAATAGGATCCGTCTTCAGAACTGAACTCCTCATATAACTGGGAGTAGGTATTTCAAGCAGAACCCTTCTTGTCCCCTGTTATGGATACTGCTCAATCATAATAATATCGTCAGTCATGCTACCATAACAGATAATAGTGTAAAAATGTCTTCTTCCATGTCACCTTTGAAGTTTAAATGATAGGAACCTGGAAAAATTTAACGAAATGGTTAAAAATTTAAATAGCTTTCATTATAATAATTAGGGCTTTGTGTAATAAAACATACTTCCTTTCTAAATACAATTGTATTTAGATTATGTTGAGATTAAATTAGTCTGACATTTTTTTTCATTTATGGGATGTGGGTGTGGCTGGCTAGACCAGCATTTATTATCTATCCGCAGTTGCTCTTGAGAAGGTGGTGGTGAGCTGCCTTCATGAGCCGCTGTAGTCCCTTCATTGTAGGTACACCCAGTGTGCTGTTAGGGAGAGAGTTCCAGGATTTTGACCCAGGTACAGTGAAGGAACAGCGATATATTTTCAAGTCAGGATGATGAGTGACTTGGGCGAAACTTCCAGGTGGTAGAGTTCCCAGGTATCTGCTGCCCTTGCCCTTCCAGATGGTAATTGGCGTGGGTTTGGAAGGTCCTGCCTAAGGATGGTACACATGGTTGCCACTGTTCAATGATGGTGGAGGGATTGAATATTTGTGGAAGGGGTAGCAATCAAGTGGGCTGCTTTGTCCTCGATGGTGTCAAACGTCCTTGAGTGTTGTTGGAGCTGCACTCATCCAGGCAAATGGAGAGTATTCCATTATACTCCTGACTTGCGCCTTGTAGATGGTGGACATGCTTTGGGGAGTCAAGAAGTGAGTCATTCATTACAGGATTCCTAGCCTTTGACCTGCTCTGGTCGCCACAGTATTTATGTGGCTAGTCCACTTCAGTTTCTCGTCAATGGTAACCCCCAAGAAGTTGATAGTGGGGGATTCAGCGATGGTAATGCCATTGAACATCAAGGGGTGATGGTTAGATCCTCTCTTGTTGGAGTTGTCATTGCTTGGAACTTGTGTGGCATGAATGTTGCTACTGGGCATAGGAAATCAACTATAAACAGACCTGGTCAATTTGTTGACATCGCCAATACCCCACTATCCTGGAACGTGGATGTTTCAACCAACTAGATCCGTGTTTTACAAACTTTTTTCCCAAGGAACTTACTTTTGCCAATTGACAGATCTTCGGGACTCATGCCAGTCGACTTTTGTGACCCAAGACAGCCGACCTTCGCAACACACACCACGTTTTCTTACCTTTAATGCAAAAGGGGAGCCTGCTTAGTCCTCACATGAATCAGGTTCAAAGGAGCAGAGGGCAATATGCATATCAGGTGCAGACTTCAGCCAGTTCCTTGATGTTGTCTTCATCTTTATGACAATGGAAAATCCAACCTCGTAGGTCATCGTGAAGGGCAATAGCAACAAAATGCGTGTTTTATCCAGCACTGGATTGTAGCCACCTAAATTGGCCAACTCCCAATTTAAAATGGCGAACGGCAAAGGCTGATTGGAAAGTCAGCCAACATAGACAGAAACCAGCAGCTGCAGGTTTATTTACCTCTGCAAAGGCCAGACAACATCGATACCAGCGACCATCACCATAACAATGTAGCAGCCATCTGCATACTGATGAGCAATCCCCGGGAACAATAAGTAACACTTTGGACACACAAAGCAAAGCCAGACTCCTCGGCGCCAGCAGGAGCCAACACAAAGGAGGTGAACGAGCACCTCAAGACTGCCCTTCGATCAGGGAACCGCTCCAGTATTGGAGAAAATCGAACCAAGCGATTGGGACAAAGTCCAATCACTTGGGTCCAGGTACAGGGTCCGCCCCAAAAGGCGGGAAGCCCCTGGGGACTATAAGAGTTAAGCCCCAAATTCAAATTGCTCTCTCTTCACTCTCTTCACCTCTGCGTCCTGCCCGGGTCACCCAGCAACACGAACCAACATTGACCGTGACCGGTGCAGTGACTCCCGACAAAGTAAGTCTTCATTCAACGCTCGCTACGAGATAGGTGCTCCTAGCTACCAATCCGTACCAACTTCGAATCCCGCAGACTCAGAACCCGAACGAAAGGCCATTTGTTCCCCTGACCTGGTGGGCCAGTCCGAAGTTAAGAAAAGGCCTGTTAGTTGTAGAAGTAGCTTAGACGTAGAATTTGTGCATGAGTAGCGATTACTGTGTATAATAAATGTGCTTTGATTTGAATCTTACTAATCGGTGTACTGGGTTATTGATCATTACTCGGACTTGAACCTCGTGGCGGTATCATAAAGATATCTGGCGACTCGAGAGCAAAGGTAATAAAACAGAGCAATTGAACCAAGGAGAAAATCAGCAACAGGATACTCCTGGGATTTTCTGCACCAGAATATTGAGAGCCTCATGGGCTTCTGGCATGTTTTTAAATGTGGTATTACAGGTCAGCTACAACAGTGTAGTCTTTTAATTTGGAGTCAGCTGTAAGTCAAAAACTGACGCTGGCGTCTCAATCTCAAAAGGTCACTTTCAAAATCTGAAACTTCTCCTCTCATTTTCCAGTACTTCCCTGCAAATAACACACATGGGCTTTGCATCTTTATTTGCACTGGATCAATTGACAAAACCACACTTCAAGAAATCATCGTTACACTGCTTTGTATGCAAGTTAAGTTTCTTCTTTATAGGCTATTAACCAGAGGCCCAGGAGCGCTGTACAGACCTAACACTAGCACTGCTCTGGCCTGCCATGCACTTTCCTGAGCTGCTCTTTCCATAAAATTCTGATGTGAGATCCTGTCCAGTAGGTACACAGCCTATTTTAGTCTCTGGCTGTCTCTTACTTTTGAGGAAATGATCCATCTTTTTATTTAAATATTTATTGTCACAAGGAGGCTTACATTAATACTGCAATGAAGTTACTGTGAAAAGCCCCTAGTCACCACAATCCGACGCCTGTTCGGCGACACAGAGGGAGAATTCAGAATGTCCAAATTACCTAACAGCACGTCTTTTGGGACTTGTGGGAGGAAACCGGAGCACCCGGAGGAAACCCACGCAGACACGGGAAGGACGTGCCGACTTTGCACAGACAGTGACCCAAGCCGGGAATCGAACCTGGGACCCTGATGCAGTGAAACAACAATGCTAACCACTGCGCTACCGTGAGTCTTCTTGTCTTGTTTGCTAGCAGTTAGGAATTGGAAGCAGATCTCCTCTGTGATTTGGCGGCAAAAGCACGTACGTAGTGGGCGCTTGACGTCAAGTGTATGTGCCGGACAGGTGACTTGCTCACTGCTGCCACTTCTGGCCGGAAGACTGCACAAGATTTTCATTTTTAAAATGTCGGCAGCGACAGCCATTCCCAATTTAAAAGCCGCTAGTGACCATTGGGGTGTTTCTCCCGTGATCAGCACCATCGCAGGAACATTGTGACCGATCGCTCCGCCTGAACTGGAAAACACTAAATTGTGCAATGTTTGAAGAACACAAATGTCATTGCATTGCTGTAAAAAATATACTTATCGTAATTGGAAGCAATGAAGCGATATGAAAGACTTTGTTGTGTATGGAATGATAGAATTAGATCTCATTTATAACAGTGGGAAGTATGGAATAATAAAGGAATTCTGTTGTATAATTGGATGCTAATAGTAGATTCATTGTTGTTCAGAGTATAGTGGATAGTACGTATAGAGAGGTGGTCAGACCGCAGGCTAAGACTCCACACACAGGAAGGAATGGGTGACCACCAGGCAGAGCAAGAGGACTTGGCAGGCAGTGCAGGAACCTCCCGTGTCCATTCCCCTGCAAAACTGGTATACCGCCTTGGATACTGTTGAGCGGAATGGCCTCTCAGGGGAAAGAAACAACAGCCAAATTTGTTGCACTATGGTTGGCTCGGCTGCATGGAGGAGGAGTAAAAATATGGGGATGCAATAGTCATAGGGGATTCAACTGTAAAGGGAATAGACAGGCGTTTCTGTGGCCAAGAACAAGACTACAGGATGGTATGTTCCCTTTCTGGTGTTAGGGTCAAGAATGTTTCAGAGAGGCTACAGGGCATTCTGGAGGGGGAGGGTGATCAGCCAGTGATCATAGTACATTTTGGTACAACCAATATTGGTTAAAAAAAAGGTGAGGTCCACAAAGCAGAATATATGGCAGTGGTGGGCAACCTGAGTCCTAGACCCACATGCAGCTCATCAGGGTTCAAAGTGGCAATGAATACATGACTGAAGAGATGGTGCGAGGTGGAGAGTTTCAGATTCCTGGGACATTGCAGCATGATAGCATAATGGTTAGCACAGTTGCTTCACAGCTCCAGGGTCCCAGGTTCAATTCCCGGCTAAGTCACTGTCTGTGCGGCGCCTGCGCGTTCTCCCCGTATCTGCGTGGGCTCCCTCAGGATGCTCCGGTTTCCTCCAACAGTCCAAAGATGTGTGGGTTAGGTGGATGGCCATGCTAAATTGCCCTTAGTGTACAAAAAATGGTATGTGGGGGTTACTGGGTTACAGAGATAGGGTGGATATGTAGGCTTCAGTAGGGTGCTCTTTGTACAGGCCGGTGCAGACTCGATGGGCCGAATGGCCTCCTTCTGCACTGTAACTTCTATGATTCTATGATTGGGGGAGGTAAGACCAGTACAAACTGGACAGGACCAGGACTGATGTCCTTGGGGAAATATTTGCAAAAGTGGTTGGGGATGGGAACTTATGCAAGGAGTCAGAAGAGGGGGAAATACAGAAAAGAACAAAAGAAAGAAAAGTGATAGGCAGACACATCAAGGGCCAGAATAAAATAGGGCAACAGTAAAAAATGATGGAAACGGGACATGTAATGTAAAAAGGACAAGCTTTAAGGCTTTGTGCCTTAATGTGTGGAGTATTTGCAATAACGTGGATGAAGTAATAGTGCAAATAGGTGTAAATGTGTATGACATAGTCCTAATTACGGAGACATAGGGCTGGATTCTCCGATTCTGGAGCTATGCCCCCACGCCGGCATTTTACTGGGGGCTAGCAGGATGGCAGCATAGAGCACCTGGCTCTAGCTGCCAATACGGCCTGGAGAATTGCCTTGTCCGTGGCCGCGCATGCGTACGGCAGCAGCCTGCAGCGGCCGTGCCGTGCAACGTGGCCACATCACGAAAAAGTCCCCCAATTCGGCTGCTCACGTGCCCCAGACCACACCCCACAGTGCCCCCAGCCCCGAAAAGTGTCACCCCTGCCCGCGGATTGGCCATCGCCCGACTGTGGCGGCACTGGACTGAGTCTGCAGCTGCCACGCCGAGTTCCCGACGGGTGAGACCATGAGAGACCCACGCCATCAGCAACTCGGCCGGTCGGGGGCGGAGCATCGAGGAGCAGGCCTCAGGCGATGTCCTGAGACCGTCGATCCGAGTACACCGCCCCCGATACCGTCGGAAATTTGGATTCTCCGGCCGGTCACCGAACGCAATTCCGTCGTCAGCGACCGGAGGATCCAGCCCATGGTTGCAGTTGACCAGGGATGCAAATTGAACATCCAGAGGTATTCAGTATTTGGGAAGGTCAGACAAAAAGAAAAAGGCGGTGGAGTTGCATTGCTGGTTAAAGAGGAAATTAATGCAATAGCGAGGAAGGATGTTAGCTCCGACAATGTGGAATCTGTATGGGTAGAGCCGAGGAGCACCAAAGGGCAAAAATATGATGTTGGAATTGGGGTATTAAACAGGAAATTGGAGACGCATGTTATAAAGAAACATCTGTAATTATGGGTGACTTTAATCTGCATACTAAATAAAATTAGTAACAATACCGTAGAGGAGGAATTCCTGGAGTGTATACGGGATGGTTTTCTGGACCAATAAGCCACCCAATGGGTATTGTGTAATGAGAAAGGAATAATTGGCAATCTAGTTGTGCGAGGCCTCTTGGGGTTGACAATCATAATATGATTGCGTTCTTTGGTGAATTGTCCTACTAAATTGCTCCTTAGTGTCATGATCAATAGGTGGTGTTATTGGGATAGGGCGAGGGAGTACGCCTGGGGTAGAGTGCTCTTTCGGAGGATTGGTGCAGTCTCAATGGTCCGATAAGGTCTCCTTCTGCACTGGAGGGATTCTGTGGATTCTATGAATTCGTCAAGATGGCGAGCGACATAGTTGATTCTGAGACTATGGTCCTGAATCTTAACAAAGGAAACTACAATGAGAGGTATAAGGTGGTTCTGGTGGATTGGGGGATGTTATTTGAAGGGATGACAGTGGATAGACAATGGCAAATATTCAAAGAATGCATGGATGAACTGCAAAAGTAGTTTATTCTTGTCTGGCACAAAAATGAAATGAAAAAGGCGACCAAACCATGGCTTACAAGGGAAATTTGAGATAGTATTTGATCCATGGAATAGGCATATAAATTGGCCAGAAGAAAACAACAGACTTGAGGATTGGAAGCAGTTTAGAATTCAGCAAAGGAGAACAAATGGATTGAGGAAGAAGGGGGAAATAGATTATGAGAGTAAGTTTGCAAGGATCATAAATACTGACTGTAATAGCTCCTACAGGTATGTGAAGAGAAAAAGATTGGTGGAGACAAATGTAGGTCTCTTACAATCAGAAACAGGGGAATTTAAAATGGGGAACAAAGAAATGGCTGACCAACTAAAATACATACTTTATTTCTGAAATCACAAAGGAGGACACAAATAATGTACCAGAAATGTTGGGGAACACAGGGTTTAGTGAGAGGAAGTAGGGAAATGGCATTGGGGAAATTGATGGGATTGAAGGTCGATAAATCCTCAGGATCTGATAATCTACATCCCCAGTACTTATGGAAGTGGCCCTAGAAATAGTGGATGCATTGGGGGTCATCTTCCAAGCTTCGATAGACTCTGGAGCAGTTACTACAGATTGGAGGGTAACTAATGTAACCACACTATTTAAAAAGGGAAGTAGAGAGGAAACAGGGAATTATAGACCAGTCAACCTGACATCAGTAGTGAGGAAATGCTAGAGCCTGTTATAAAAGATTTAATAGCAGAGCACTTGGAAAACAGTGGCAGGATCGGACGGAGTCAGCATAGATTTATGAAAGGGAAATCATGATTCACAAAATACTGGAATTCTTCATGAATGTAACTAGTAGAGTTGATGAGGGGGAACCAGTGAATGTGGTTTATTTGGACTTTCAGAAGAGCTTTGACAAAGTCCGATGTAAACGGTTAGCATGTAAAATTAAAGCCTATGGGATTGAAGTAGTGTATTGAGATGGATAGAAAACTGGTTGGCAGACAGGAAACAAAGAGGAAGTATAAACAGGACTTTATCCAAATAGCAGGCAGTGCCTAGTCGGGTACCGCAGGGATCGGTGCTAGGACCACAACTATTCATAATATATATTAATGATTTAGATGAGGGAACTAAATGTGATATCTCCAAATTTGCAGATGCCATAAAGCTGGGTGGGAGGGTGAGCTGTGAAGATGATTCAGTGTGATTTGGACAAGTTGATTGAGTGGGCAACGCAAGGGAGATGCAGAATAATATGGATAAGTGTGAGGTTATCCACATTGGTAGCAAAAACAGAAAGGCAGATTATTATCTGAATACCTATAGATTGAGTGAGAGGAATGTGCAAACAGACCTGGGTGTTTTGTACACCAGTCGCTGAAAGTAAGCATGCAGTTGCAGCAGGCGGTAAAGAAGGCAAATGGTATGTTGGCCGTCATTGCGAAAGGATTCAAGTACAGGAGCAGGGATGTCTTGCTGCAATTATACAGGGCCTTGGTGAGACCCACCTGGAATATTGTGTGCAGTTTTGGTGTCTTTATCTGAGGAAGAAAATTCTTGCTACAGAGAGAGTGCAGCGAAGGAAAGTCCAGCGAAGGACTATCAGACTGATCCCCGGGATGGCGGGACTGACATATAAGGAGAGATTTTGATTTGATTTGATTTATTGTCACATGTACCGAAGTACAGTGAAAAGTATTTTTCTGTGGCCGAGGGAACGTACACAGTATGTACATAGTAGACAAAAGAATAATCAACAGACAACATTGACAAATGGTACATCGACAAACAGTGATGGGTTACAGTGTGGAACATGGGGCCAAACAAAGCAAATACATGAGCAAGAGCAACATAGGGCGTCGTGAATAGTGTTCTTACAGGGAACAGATCAGTCTGAGGGGGTGTCGTTGAGGAGTCTTGTAGCTGTGGGGAAGAAGCTGTTCAGATTGATCTTCATGTGGAGGGCTCACTAGAGCTGTAAGTTCATGGAGTGGAACCCCTTTCTGTTAATGTGGGGCAATCCCAAATGGGCCTGTGAGCACAGGGCAACATGCATGCCAACCACTACCCCCTGGACCTGGGGCATCCCGGCGATGGAGGAGAAACCTGTTGCCTGGGCATCTTGTTGGGCTTAATCCATGTCAAAGATGATGTAGTCTTTCGCCCAGGCATACAGGGCATCCGTGACCTGTTGGATGCACCTGTGGGCTGTGGCCAGTGAGATGCCACACAGGTCCCCACTCGAGCCCAGGAATGATCCTGAGGCATAAAAGTTCCAGGCTGCGGAGCAGTGGGTGTCCTCCTCCTCTATGTGGTGCCAACTCCGCAAGGGCATGGCACAGATGCCGCACCTTCTCCTTGTTGAGGTGGAGCCTCCTGAGGCACACGCTGACCATCATCTGTTCAAACGACCAGCGATGCCTGTACACCCTGGGTCGTCGCAGACCTCCCCCTCTGGGTCCCTCTTTGGCCTGATGGGTGGCTGGATCCTCAGGGTGTGGGGTAGGGTCTGGCACATGGGCCACTCCCTCGAGCATCTGCTGACTCTGCTGCCACCACCGTCTCTGGTGTCTGGCCGCCCGGCTTAGCGGCAGCACACTAGGGCAAGTTCTGCTGGGTCCAAAATCCCTGCCGTAGCATTCAATATTTATAAGGCAGGGGGAGAGGGTGTTAGACTGACAAACAGCGGTGGCTCCTAACCCGGAACCCTCCATTCCCCCATTGATTCCCACCCCCCCCCCCCCCTCCACCCGGAATGCTCTGCCAATGCCTCCCTCACCAGACCCCAGACCCTGTATCCCGGACACACGCTCATAACATCACCTGGACCTGGCACTGGTCCCCTCCCCATTGCACTCACCCACCCTCCTGCCTTGGACATATCCCCAGAGCTGTGTCCCATTCTCTGGGTGTTCGGATCGTGGCTGCTGTGTGTGTGGTGTTGCCTCTTGCAGTGTTCAGGCACAGTGTCTAGGCATCATGGTCTGATTGGGATGCTACGCAATGACTCCCTCATGCTACATGGCCCGCCCACCTACGGGAATCCACTTGGGTTGTATGGAGTGCTCACTTAACCATGATTGCCAATTCTCTATTAGCAATAGCTTTCAGCCGGATGGCCAGAGGCC
This sequence comes from Scyliorhinus torazame, assembly GCF_047496885.1. Taxonomy (NCBI): domain Eukaryota; kingdom Metazoa; phylum Chordata; class Chondrichthyes; order Carcharhiniformes; family Scyliorhinidae; genus Scyliorhinus; species Scyliorhinus torazame. The sequence continues at coordinate 116,378,786 of NC_092714.1, forward strand.
TCAGCAATCGGTGGGGGTTATGGGTGGTTGGTATGTCCAGAACGGATACACATGATCCAAGGGTTGGCATGGTGATGCAACACATGGTTGCACCCCCCCCCCCCCCCCCCCCCCCAACCAAGCACTGGGTTGGCAAGCCCAGCGCCTCGGGCTCTTTGCCTGTGAGCAAAAAATGGCTACTCACCTCCTCGGCTCCCCTCAGAAGCCTTTCCACCAAGTTCATGTTTTTAAAAAGAAGTACTAATCGGCGCCAGTGTGACCACTTGCTGGGGAGGCCGCTGAATGACGGGAGCCCATTGGATATGGGGTGGCTCCCGTTAATTGTATGGAAATATGGCTTAAGTGGTGATAATTGGTTTCTCGTCGCGCTACGGTGAGATCCCGATTTGAGAGCAGGCTGGTTGCATCACAAACTGTTTGGCACCTGGCGCGGTTCTTGTTTTCGGCCTCTCCCGCTGTTCACTGGCCTCGTTTTGCTCGAGCGAGAGCGCAACGAGGCCTGAGAATCGTGCCCTGTATGTTTCAACGAGCAGTTAGATATACCTCATGGAGCTAAAGGGATCAAAGGATATGAGAAGAAAGTGGGAACTGAGTTAGATGATCATCCATGATCATAATGAATGACGGAGCAGGCTCACAGGGGAAATAGCCTTCTCGCACTCCTATTTTCTATGTTTCTATAGCTAATACCTACTCTTCCACTATTTGCAATCTGTTTTTTCTCTAGTCTGTCCAATGTATTTTGCAATAGGATCATTGGAGAATGTCATTTTAAGAGACCAATAAAGCTGAGAATATTATTACTAGCTAGTTTGTACTCATACTTCATCTTCTTCCCCCTTATTGCTTTTTTAGTTGTCCTCTCCTCGCTTTTAAAGGCTTCCCAATCGTCTGGCTTCCCACTAACCCTCACCACTTTGTATGCTTTTTCTTTAGCTTTCATGCTGTCCTTGACCTCCCTTGTCAGACATGGATGAGGAGGAATTTCTTCTCTCCAGAGAGTGGTAAATCTGTGGGATTCTTTACTGCAAAGAGTTGTAAACGCTGGGTTGTAAGCATTTTCAAGGCTGAGATAGACAGATTTTTAAACCGTAAGGGAATCAAAGATATGGGGATCAGGTATGAAAGTGGAGTTGAGGATTATCGTATCAGATCAGCAATAATCTCATTGAATGGGGTAGCAGAGGAGATGGGCTGAACGTGGCCTACTTCTGTTCCTACATCTCATGGTCTTACGGTCTAACAGTGACAACACTTCACTGGTACTTAATTGGATCATCAAGATGTCATGAAGGGAACGATATATATATTTTATCACGCCATCAGCTCTTAAAGGCAGTCTGTCCCTCTTAAAGGGAAGCTTCACTAGGTTACGGAATACAAATTGGTTGCCATGTTTCCTACATTACAATAGTGATGTCCTTTAAAGGTTCTTCAACTGTGGTTGTGAAAGGTGCTATACAAATGTAACTGCTTTTCACAACTTAGCGAGTTAAGAACAAAAGAGTTGATGATGGACCCATCTCTCTCCAGGGTGAAAGTGGACAATACTGTTCATTTTTCTATACAAACAGTGTTTGATACATTGAGGACTAGACATTCGTTAACATGCAGAGTGCTGACAATCCGTGTTCAAATGGGGAGGACCAAAGAACCGAGGATCTTTCGCTCCGCATCTCAATGTCATGTCAATTACACAACTGTGGCTGCTTGCCCAGGTTTGTGTACCAATTTTCAGATAAGTGACTTGAGTGCAACTGTGGGGTCAGGAGGAGGATCTGGAGTGTGAATGGAGGGCTGTAGGGGGTTGGCGAAGATCAAGATGCACAGAATTCTGTATATTGCAGGGAAAGTAGTCAAAATAAAGCATGACTATTTTCCGCTCCACAGGCAATGACTGATCCGTCCCATGTTGTCCAACTCAAAGGGGGATTTTAAAAAGCATTATTCAGTCACAGTAAATAAATCTTTCAATCTTGAGTAGAAAGTCGACCAACAGGAGTACAGCTTTTCTATTTGAAAACATTTTCACAGATTCAATAAATAATTCTATCTGTGCCCATGGGAGAGGGTCAGCAAATTGATGACATACTCAGTTGCTTCCATTATTAATTTCTAACCAATTGGAATTAAATCTGCGGGAACAAATTTACAAAGTTCTGGACAACAGTGCCCTCTTGTGTACACATAAACTAAACATTTTACTCATTGCATTTTGTAGGTTTTTGGTTCTGATGTACCATCAATGACGACAGACGAGAGTCGGAAGAGTAAACTGTGGCTTTAATCAGCTAAAAGACACCTGCTGGCAGCCGGTCCCAAAATGAGGGCAGGGCTGGAGGTTAGCTACCTTTATACTTGAGCCCGGGGGCGGAGCCAGCAGGGACAAACCCAGACATGTAACAAACAGTAAGAACAGTAAGTACCATAAATAAGAACAGTGTGTACAATATAATACAGTGGTTCACCACAGGTTCACATTAAATATAAAACAGAAATAAGGGGCGGGATGCTCCGCCCCGCCACAATTCTGCCTCACCACGCCGGCGGGATTCTCTGTTACAATTCTCCGGTCAATGGGGTTTCCCATTGTGGGGCAGCCCCACGCCGTCGGGAAACACCCGGGCGCCGGCAAAACAGAGCCCAAGGTTTTAGCGAGGAGTTGGAAATTGTATCTCCAGGATTCATTAACAATGGTCAGGTTGGCTTATCAAAGTATTAAACTTTAGTTTCATAGAACTAGTAGGTTAATGCAGAGTGTGAAGTGGTGTTGCCATTATAGAATGCACTTCTGACAGGGTTTAAAGGGACTTTAAAGACAAACATTTGGGATTCAATTTTATAACCTGAAACTATGCCCCATAATGTAATGGCTCTCCCTTCCCAAATACAAAACTTAAGAACACGGTGATCCAGTAAGCAAGCTGTTTGAAACTTTGAATCCTCTACTTCCTCCACTTGACTTAACAGTATATCTCAATTATAATAATAATCTTCATTGTCAGAAGTAGGCTTACATTAACACTGCAATGAAGTTACTGTGAAAAGTCCCTAGTTGCCACACTCCAGCACCTGCTCGGGCACAAGGAGGGAGAATTCAGAATGTCCAAATGACCTAACAGCACATCTTTCGGGACTTGTGGGTGGAAACCAGAGCACTTGATCCCTGGACCAAAAATAATACTGATGATATAGTAAGTACCAGAAGTAAGTAAGAACAGTATGTACAATATAATACAGTGGTTCATCACATTCACCCCCTGTTAAAAAAGAGTCCGGCGGGGGTGAAGCGGACGGGTTGAATTAGAGATCAAGTCTGTCGGGGGCTCTGACCTTCCGCTGTGATCGCCTCAGTCCCGGCTGTGGTGAGGACACTGGTGTCGGATGAAGTGCTGAGGCCTGCGTATCCAGGAGCGTGTCATCTTCCGGATAAGTAGCAATGGAGGGAGACGGTGTAGAGTCGTGAGTAGCAGTGGAGGGAGACAGTGTAGAGTCGGGGGTAGAGGTGATGGTCGCTGGGGAACCTGCGGGTGCCAAGTCCCGAAGGGAGACTGTGTCCTCCCGCCCGTCATTGTGTGCATGTAGGCATATTGGGGGTTAGCATGGAGGCGAAGGACCCGTTCGACCAGGGGATCCGACTTGTGACTCCTCGCACGCTTCCGGAGGAGGACGGGCCCTGGAACCGTCAGCCAGGATGGGAGCGAGACCCCTGAGGTGGACTTCCTGGGGAAGTCAAACATCCTCTCATGAGGGGTCAAATTCGTGGCGGTACACAGGAGCAACCGGATGGAATGGAACGCATCGGGAAGGACCTCCTGCCAGCGGAAGACAGGGAGACGTCCAGACCGTAGGGCAAGAAGGACGGCCTTCCAGACCATCGCGTTCTCCCTCTTCACCTGTCCATTTCCCCAGGGGTTGTAGCTGGTAGTCCTGCTTGAGGCGATGCCCTTGCTAAGCAGGAACTGACGCAGCTCATCACTCATGAAGGAGGAACCCCAATCGCTATGGATGTAAGTGGGGAAACTGACCAAGGTGAAGAGACCGTGCAGGGCCTTGATGACTGTGGCAGAGGTCATGTCAGGGCATGGGATGGCGAAAGGGAAGCGTGAGTACTCATCAATGATGTTGAGTAAGTACACATTATGGTCAGTGGAGGGGAGCGGCCCTTTGAAATCGATGCTGTGGCGCTCAAAGAGGCGGGAGGCCTTAACCAGGTGTGCTCTATCCGGCCGATAGAAGCGTTTGCACTCCTCACAGACCTGGCAGTCCCTGGTCATGGTCCTGACCTCCTCGATGGAGTAAGGCAGGTTGCGGGCTTTGATAAAATGGAAAAAACGTGTGACCCTCGGGTGACAGAGGTCATTGTGGAGGGCCCGAAGTCGGTCTACCTGTACGCTGGCACATGTACCGCGGGATAGGGCATCTGGGGGCTCATTGAGCTTCCCAGGTCGATACAAGACATCATAATTATAGGTGGAGAGTTCGATCCTCCACCATAGGATCTTGTCATTCTTGATCTTGTCCCGCTACGTATTGTTAAACGTGAAGGCAACCGACCGTGGTCAGAGAGGAGAGTGAATCGCCTGCCGGCCAGGTAATGCCTCCAATGTCGCACAGCTTTCACAATTTCACAATGGCCTGGGCTTCCTTTTCGACGGAGGAGTGTTGAATTTCGGAGCCCTGGAGGGTACGGGAGAAGAAAGCCACGGGCCTGCCCGCCTGGTTGAGGGTAGCGGCCAGAGCAAAGTCAGACATATCGCTCTCCACTTGGAACGGATGGACTCGTGATGCACAATCAATAACTATTAAAACGAGGTTGTAACATAACTGAAGGCTTTAATAGACTAGACCTGTTCCCCAGCAGCTTTGGTACAGAATGTGGGCCAAAGCACCGGTTCTTATACCCCGCCTGTCAGGGCGGAGCTACATACTATACAGCCAATGGTAAACTCCTGGGTTTAACCAATGGGCTTCAGCCTCTCGGGTACTGCAATACCTGATAATACCACATTCACCCCCTGTTAAAAAAGAGTCCGCAGGGGTGGTGGCCAGTGGTTACAATTGCATTCAACACGGTATGATCAGATATGGAGGTAACGTGATACCTCCTTACAGAGTGTAGAGAATATTTACAATCGTGGAAGATATATACAGTCAGTGTTTATTTACAGTTACCGATCGGTTATACTGAAGCAATCAGTCGGCCGGGTGGCCTGGTCGTCCTCCTGGATTGTCTGAGCCTCGGTGGTGATTCTGGTGGGGGTCCGGGTGTCTGCGATTCCGGGAGCATGGCTTCGGCCTCCATGGCAGCCTCGTCACCCCTAGACGGCGCTGGTGGGGCAAACGGTTGACCTGAGAGGGGGGCGCCTGTAGGGGGCGTCGGTAGGTGGGAGGGCCTAGGCAGGGGCGGCGGGAAGACTGACCCTCCTGTGAGGTGCTGTGGAGGGGGGGGTGGGGGTGGGGGGGTGGTTTGGGTGCTCGTGGTGTTCTGGCGGGCGGCAGGTCCCGTAGGGAGACCGTATCTTGCCGGCCATCAGGGAACGCCAAGTAGGCGTACTGGGGGTTAGCGTGCAGCAGGTGGACCCTCTCGACCAACGAGTCCGACCTGTGCGCCCGCACGTGTTTTCGGAGCAGGATGGGCCCGAGTGTTGCTAGCCAGGTCGGGAGCACGGTCCCGGAGGAGGACTTCCTGGGGAAAACAAGGAGACGTTCGTGAGGTGTCTGGTTGGTGGTTGCACAGAGCAGTGACCGGATGGCGTGGAGGACTTCTTGCCAGCGGGTGACTGGGAGGTTCCTGGTCCGTAAGGCCAGTAGGACGGTCTTCCAGACCGTTCCGTTCTCCCTCTCTACCTGCCCATTTCCCCGGGGGTTGTAACTGGTCGTCCTGCATGAGGCGATGCCCTTGCTGAGCAGGAATTGACGTAGTTCGGCGCTCATAAAGGAGGACCTCCTATCACTGTGTATGTACGCGGGGAAACCGAACAGTGCAAAAATACCATGGAGGGCCTTGATGATGGTGGTTGCGGTCATGTCTGGGCAGGGGATGGCGAATGGGAGCTGGGAGTACTCGTCAATCACGTTCAGGAAGTACGTGTTGCCGTCGGTGGAGGGGAGGGGGCCTTTGAAGTCCATGCTGAGGCGTTGAAAGGGACGGGAAGCCTTTACCAGGTGCGCCCTCTCTGGCCGGTAGAAGTGTGGTTTGCACACCGCGCAGATTTGGCAGTCCCTGGTGACTGTCCTGACCTCCTCGATGGAGTAGGGCAGGTTGCGGGTCTTGATAAAGTGGAAAAAGCGAGTGACCCCCAGGTGGCAGAGGTCCTCGTGGAGGGCTCGGAGGCGGTCCACTTGTGCGGTGGCACATGTGCCGCGGGACAGGGCATCAGGAGGCTCGTTTAGCTTCCCGGGACTGTACTAGATCTCATAGTTGTAGGTGGAGAGTTCTATCCTCCACCGCAAGATCTTGTCGTTTTTTTATCTTGCCCCGCTGGCATTATCAAACATGAATGCCACCGACCGTTGTCAGTGAGGAGAGTGAGTCTCCTGCCGGCCAGGTTATGCCTCCAATGTCGCACAGCTTCTACTATGGCTTGTGCCTTCTTTTTGACCGAGGAATGGCGAATTTCGGAAGCATGTAGGGTGCGGGAGAAGAAGGCCACGGGCCTGCCCGCTTGGTTGAGTGTGGCGGCCAGAGCTACGTCGGACGCGTCGCTCTCGACCTGGAAGGGGAGGGACTCGTCGATGGCGCGCATCGTGGCCTTTGCAATGTCTGCTTTGATGCGGCTGAAGGCCTGGCGGGCCTCCATCGACAGGGGGAAGGTCGTGGATTGGATTAGGGGACGGGCTTTGTCTGCATAGTTAGGGACCCACTGGGCGTAATAACTGAAAAACCCGAGGCAGCGCTTCAGAGCCTTGGGGCAGTAAGGGAGGGGGAACTCCATGAGGGGGCGCATGCGTTCAGGGTCGGGGCCTATAACTCCATTTCACACTACATAGCCGAGAATGGCTAGCCGGTCAGTGCTAAATACGCATTTATCATTATTATACGTTAAGTTAAGGATTTTAGCGGTCTGTAGAAATTTTCGGAGGTTGGTGTCGTGGTCCTGCTGGTCATGGCCGCAGATGGTGACGTTATCCAGATACGGAAACGTTGCGCATAAGCCGAACCGGTCAACCATTCGGTCCATCTCGCGTTGGAAGACCGAGACCCCATTAGTGACACCAACGGAACCCTTACAAAATGATAGAGCCGCCCATCTGCTTCGAAGGCAGTGTGCTTGTGGTCACTATTACGGAGGGGTAGCTGGTGGTAGGCGGACTTGAGATCCACCATGGAGAAGACTTTATAATGCGCGATCTTGTTTACCAGGTCGGATATGCGGGGGAGAGGGTACGCCTCCAGCTGCGTAAACCTGTTGATGGTCTGACTGTAGTCAATGACCATCCTATGTTTCTCCCCGGTCTTTACCACCCTACCTGGGCTCTCCAGGGACTGTTGCTAGCTTCAATGACCCCTTCCCTCAGTAGCCTTTGGACCACATACCTAATGAAGGTCCGGTCCTGGGCACTGTACCGTCTGCTCCTTGTGGCGACGGGTTTGCAATCCGTGGTGTGGTTCGCAAACAGGGAAGGCGGGTCGACCTTAAGGGTCGCGAGGCCGCAGACAGTCAGGGGGAGTATAGGGCCGCCGAATTTGAAGGTCAGACTTAGCAAGTTACATTTGAAGTCCAACCCCAGGAGTGTAGCCGCGCAGAGGTGCGGAAGGACATAAAGGTGGAAATTGTTGAATTTTCTGCCTTGGACTGTGAGGTTTGCTAGGCAGAACCCCTTTATCTCCACTGAGTGTGAACCGTCGGCCAGGGAGATTCTTTGATTTACAGGGTGAGTAACAAGTGAACAGTGCCTTACCGTGTCGGGGTGTATAAAGCTCTCCGTGCTCCCAGAGTCGATCAGGCAGGACGTCTCGTGGCCGTTGATGAAGACCGTCGTCGTTGCTGTTGAGAGTGTCCGAGGTCGATTTTGGTCCAGAGTCACCGAGGCCAGATGCAGTAGTTGCGGATTTTGATCGGGCAGTGTGTAGTCGGCTGTGCTGGGGTCCTGGGGCCCCATCCAAGATGGCGTCTCCCATGGGTCGCACATGGTGGTCGGGGATGGACAAAATGGCGACGCCAATCCGTCCAGCGTGGTCTCCGAGGAATAGTCAAGTTTCATGACTACGTATACGGCCTGCCGAAGTTCATGGTGGAAACAGACCACAGGCCTTTAGTCCACATAATCCAGAAGAATTTAAATGACATGACACCTCGGCTGTAACAAATTCTTCTTCGTCTCCGCCGAAATGACTTCGAACTCGTCTACACACCGGTGTGTAGACGAGTTCGAAGTCATTTCGGCGGAGACGAAGAAGAATTTGTTACAGCCGAGGTGTCATGTCATTTAAATTCTTCTGGATTATGTGGACTAAAGGCCTGTGGTCTGTTTCCACCATGAACTTCGGCAGACCGTATACGTAGTCATGAAACTTGACTATTCCTGTCAGGAGAACCAGACACTCCTTTTTGATCTGGGCATACCATTGTTCGGTCGGAGTCATGGCCCTGGAGGCATATGCCACTGGAGCCCAGGACGAGGAATCGTCTCGCTGGTGGAGCATCGCCCCAATGCCGCCCTGGCTTGCGTCTGTGGATATCTTGGTATCCTTGGTTGGGTCAAAGAACGCCAGTACTGGGGCTGTGGTGAGCTACGCCTTCAGCTCAAGCCACTCCGCTTGATGTGCGGGAAGCCACTGGAACACTGTCGACTTTTTAACAAGATGCCGGAGGGCCATGGTGTGGGATGCCATGTCGGGAATGAATTTTCCGAGAAAATTTACCATTCCGAGGAAGCGGAGGACCGCCTTTTTGTCCTCTGGTGTCTTCATGGCATTGATTGCCAGCACCTTGTCGGCGTCAGGTTGCACACCTTGCTGTGAAATGTGGTCACCTAAAAACTTGATAGCGGACCGCCCAAATGAGCATTTGGCCCTGTTGAGCTGGAGACCATTTTCATGAATCCTCTGGAAAACCTGTTTGAGGCGAGCAATGTGATCCTCGGGTGTCGTGGACCAGATAATCACGTCGTCCACATAGACTCGCACCCCCCCGATGCCCTCCATCATTTGCTCCATTATTCGATTAAATACTTCGGAAGCTGATATGATACCAAAAGGCATGTGGTTGCAGCAATACCTGCCGAACGGAGAGTGCGTGAAACGGCCACTCTCCTCGATGCTCAGGCCCTGCATTTGTGCAATGGCCTGCACCCATTCCACCTCGTGGAAGGCCAGCTTTGCAGTTTCTGTCGCCCTGATGTGGGAGTAACGATTCTTAGCATGCTCATGGACAACGCACGTTTCGATGGCGATGGAGAGGGTTAACTGTTTGATTTTGAGGAGCTGCTCCCGCAGTGAGTCGGACTGGGCCCTGAAAACGATCTGATCCCGGATCATGGAATCAATCATCGAGTCATAATTACATGACTGCGCTAGGATGCGGAGATGGATCAAGAAGGACTGAAAAGGTTCATCCTTACCCTGAAGCCTCTGTTGGAAGATGTACCATTCAAAGCTCTCATTCCCTCAATGTTGCAGTGGCTGTTGAATTTCAGCAGAGCTGTCTTGAACTTTGTCTTGTCTTCGCCATCGGCAAACGTAAGTGAGTTATAGATGTGGATGGCGTGATCCCCCGCAGTCGACAGGAACAGCGCGATCTTTCTGGCATCCGATGCTGCCTCAAGGTCAGAGGCTTCGATGTACAGAAGGAACTTTTGTTTGAAGACTTTCCAGTTGGCGCCGAGGTTGCCGGAGATCCGGAGTTGCGAAGGAGGATGGATGTTTTCCATGCCGCTGGATGGCTGCTTGCTGGTCATTGCAGATGCACTCGAGGTAGGTTCGTTAGGATTAATAGCACTCTGGTACCATGATGTGTAAGTAAGTTGGTTCAACGTTGACTGCAACTGGATGCAGTGAAACTAGAAACAGGCTTCTGACACAGGAGATGGTCCAACACTGTTTTATTGAACTTCCTGATTGCTGTACAAAGTCTGCTGTGGGTTGACACTCTATCAATCTAACTGATAACCTCCTACTGGCTTGGCCAGACTAACTCTACCTCATGGTGATAGTGCTCACTGGCGTGTGCACTCTTACTATCTCAGTATCTGTGTCCTGTAGAGAGAGAGAGAGTCTTGATGCCCTGTGTGCTTTATAGTGGTGGTGTCCTGTCTGGTGATTGGTTGTTATGTGTTGTGTGTGTTCATTGGTTATCCTGTGTGTCAATCACTGCCTGTCTGCATCTCATTATATCCATGAGTGGCTATTATGACATTTCCCTTAACCCGAGTGAAAGTAAAGCTCTGGAAAGGAGGGTTTGGAATTCCTGGCAATTAGGTCATTTCTGAGAAGTGATCCAGTGACTTCAGATTGGCATGAAAATGAAAGCTAGGTAACCAAAAAATAACCAAAATGTTATAACCTGCCTGCTTACCATTGGCTGGGGACTAATGACAATCCCACAATCCTGTGGGTGTATGAGCTTCCCCAATGAGGGGGGGCGGAGAAATCATTAGCAGACTCCTTGTATAAATAACGCTGGCCAGTTTGGAACCAGCCAGGAAGGGATGAGCAGCAAGCGAAATTGCTGCTGCTATTGTGTATATATATGTTATTGTAAATAAATGTTATTTCTTTGTCTCCTTTAAACTCGTGCTGGATTCTTCATGGTCCTCACAAAACTGGCGATGAGGGTTAAAGTGAATAGCTGTCTACACTGCTGAAGCCACCTCCCTGGATTTTTGTTGGAAGTTGTTTTCTATTACACCATGCCTCTGCACGGACGTTTGGATGTTTTTGATGCTGCGCTGGAAAGCTGGAACCAGTACGCACAACGGATGCGTTACTATTTCCGGGCAAACAACATCACCGAAAACGAGCGCCAGGTGGTCATATTGCTCACCGCCTGCGGCCTGCATATGTTTGGGGTGATTCGGAGCCTTACGGACCCAGCTGCGCCGGACAGCAAAACGTTTGATGAACTTATGAACTTAGTGGGACAACATTTTAACCCAATCCCGTCCACGATAGTCCAACGTTATCGGTTTAATACAGCTGAGAGGACCACAGGAGAATCCCTTGCTGACGTTCTATCCAGGCTACGCAGGATTGCGGAGTACTGTGACTATGGTGAGACCTTGTCAGAAATGTTACGTGACCGTTTGGTTTGAGGTATTAACAATGCGGCCACCCAGAGAACGTTGTTAGCTCGTTGTTAGCTAAGCCAACATTGACTTTTCAACAGGCCATTCAAATAGTATTGTCCCGCGAGTGCGCAGAACGAGGAGTGCAGGAGCTACAGGGAATGGAGGTGCATGCCTTGGGGTGCAACCTCTTCCATCCGAAAACATTCCCCCGCACTCCTGCGGTACCTTGGGTGAGGCGGCGTCCAGATCGACGCCAGTGGCCGTCGGACATTCCTCCCCGAAGGGAGCCTTCTCCAGAACCAATGGATGAGGAGCCATATCCGTGTCAGACTTGTAGGCGCCGACCTCGTCGCGGACGCCGGTCCTGGGGGCGCCAGAGGCGCCCTCGTTCCAACCGAAACTGGGACCAGCCCAGGGGCCGTACCTTCCATGTGGATGAAGCTGCGGCGACTACTCCTGTGGACGTGGAGACGGAGGACGACTGCTTGCAGCTGCATTGTGTGGCAGCTCCCCGTGTGGCCCCCATTAAGGTGACAGTACCGGTCAATGGTCACCCGCTTGAGATGGAGTTGGACACTGGCGCAGCGGTCTCCGTGATCGGCCAGAGGACATTCGACCGCATCAAGCAGGGTATACAGACCCTTACATTAACCGACTCACAGGCCAGGTTGGCCACCTCCATGGGGGAACCATTGAACATTACAAGAACTACGATGACCCCTGTTGTTTATGGACGCCAGGAGGGGCGTTTCCCACTTATCGTGGTGCGCGGCCATGGGCCCAGACTGTTGGGTCGGGACTGGTTGCGCCATTTGCGGTTGCAGTGGCAGCACATCCTCCAAACAGTTTCTGGAGGGTTGACTGAGGTGCCAGGACAATACCCAGATGTATTCCAGCCCGGTTTGGGGAAAGTAGCCCGTGTCCAAGTCGAACCAGGAGCCACGCCGCGCTATTTCCGGGTGCACCCGGTGCCTTACGCCTTGCTCGAGAAGGTAGAAGGGGAGCTCACTCGTTTGGAGACTTAGGATATTATCAGGCCCGTCCGTTTCGCTGACTGGGCAGCACCAATTGTACCTGTAATGAAGCCAGATGCCACAGTTTGCTTGTGCGGCGACTATAAACTTACAGTGAATACGGCTTCCCAACTCGACCGATATCCAATGCCTTGCATAGAGACCTCTACGCGAAGCTTTCAGGCCGACTCTCGTTCACAAAATTAGATATGAGTCACACCTACCTACAGTTGGACCTGGACCCTGCCTCCCGACCATATGTAATGATTAATACACACCGGGGCCTGTATGAATATACACGTTTGCCCTTTGGAGTATCCTCTGCCTGCGCTATTTTTCAACGCGTTATGGAGGGCATTTTGAGAGGTTTACCGTGTGTCGCTGTCTATTTAGATGACGTTTTGATCACAGGGACGCCGGAGCAGGAACATTTGGAAAATCTGGAGGCTGTCCTTAGATGCTTTTCGGAGGCTGGAGTCCATTTACGTCACACAAAGTGCGTCTTTCAGGCGAAGGAAGTAGTCTACCTGGGTTATCGGGTGGGCCGCGAAGGTTTGCACCCTGTCGCAGAGAAGGTGCGCGCGATTCAACAGGCCCCCGCCACGGCTGACACTTCGCATCTTCGTTCTTTTCTCGGCCTCGTAAACTATTACAGGAAGTTCCTCCCCAATCTGGCAACTACGCTGGCCCCGCTGCACCTCCTGCTAAAGAAAAATCACCCCTGGGTTTGGGGTCAGCCGCAAGAAACCACTTTCCGGCGGGTAAAACAACAATTGTCATTGCCTGGGTTATTAACCCACTCTGACCCTGGAAAGCCTTTGCTCGTCACATGTGATGCATCCCTGTATGGTATTGGGGCCGTCCTGTCCCACAAGATGGAGAACGGGGCAGAGCGGCCGATAGCTTTCGCCTCCCGCACATTGACTGCAGCGGAAAAAAAGTACGCGCAGATCGAGAAGGAGGGCCTGGCAATGGTCTTTGCGGTGAAACGTTTCCACCAGTACGTGTATGGTCGCCGCTTCACTATCGTGACTGATCATAAGCCTCTGCTGGGACTTTTCAGAGAGGATAAGCCAATACCGCCCATTGCTTCCACACAGATCCAGCGCTGGGCTTTGTTGCTCACTGCCTACGAGTAATCTCTGGAGCACAAACCAGGATCGCAGATAGCGAATGCCGACGCACTGAGCCGATTGCCTTTATCGACCGGTCCCATGTCGACCCCCACGACCGGTGAGGTGGTTGCAACCCTAAATTTTATGACACCTTGCCTGTCACGGCATCACAGATCCGTGAGTGGACCCAGACGGAGCCAGTCCTGTCAAAGGTTCGGCACATAGTCCTGTATGGTGGGCAGCATAGACAGCTCCCAGGCGAGTTGCGAGCATTTTCCTCCAAGCTTTCAGAATTCAGCGTGGAAGACGGCATCCTCTTGTGGGGGACATGTGTGATTGTCCCGGAAAAAGGACTGGAGCTGATACTAAGAGAGTTGCACAATGGGCATCCAGGTGTGACCAAAATGAAAATGTTGGCCCAGAGTTATGTCTGGTGGCCAGGCCTCGACACCGACATTGAGAAGGTGGCCCAAAACTGCTCCATTTGCCAGGAGCATCAGAAGCTTCCGCCGGCCGCGCCCCTACATCACTGGGAATGGCCAGGGTGGCCTTGGGCGCGCTTGCATGCGGATTTCGCCGGCCCTTTTCAAGGATCCATGTTCCTTCTATTAATCAATGCCCAGTCTAAATGGCTAGAGGTGCATAAGATGCTAGGCACAACGTCCTGCGCAACAATTGAGAAGATGCGTTTGTCTTTCAGTACGCATGGCCTCCCCGAGGTGCTGGTCACGGATAATGGCACTCCATTCACAAGTGAGGAGTTTGAGAGGTTCATGAAGATGAACGGCATACGCCATATCCGCACTGCACCTTACCACCCGGCTTCAAATGGGTTGGCAGAGCACGCAGTGCAGACATTCAAACGAGGCCTAAAGAAACAGTCTTCCGGGTCAATGGACACGAGACTGGCTCGCTTTTTGTTTTCGTATAGGACCACCCCCCATGCGGTGACTGGGGTAGCACCCACAGAACTCCTAATGGGCCGGAGACTTCACACCTGCCTTAGCATGGTTTTCCCGGACATTGGCGCAAAAGTACGCCACACACAAGAACGGCAGGGACATGGTTTTTCTCGGCATCGGACGATTCGGCAGTTTGCGCCCGGTGACCCAGTGGTTCGTTCGGAATTTTGCTGGTGGTGCCCAGTGGGTCCCTGGCGTAATCGTTCGCGAAACGGGCCCTATATCTTACCAGGTGCAAGCCCAGGGTCATCTCCAGCGCAAGCATGTAGACCACGTTCGGTCCAGAAGACTATCCCTTCCTAAGATTCCCCGCCCCCGGAGCTCATTTCTACAGCCACAGAAACCAGACACAATGGAAAGTAGTCCTCACAATCTTCCTCTGGTGCCTCACTCAAAGCCTGCGCAGGTCGTTACAGAACCGAGTGGAGATAGAGATGCCGAGATGACGGAGGCAGCAGACCCTGACTCCGAGATGGAGACACAGGACGCATCAGAGGGGGAATCCTCGGGTCCACGGGCCGTGGATGTACAACTGTTATGCAGTTCATCACGGAAGCGCCGGTCTCCGTCTCATACTCGCCGCCCGATCCAGCGCCTCGTGCAAATGGTGTCCGGCCTGCGGTAAAAAGAGTCCTACGCCCTCCTTCGCCAGGGTCTTCGGTGGATTCCTTGGACTTTGGGGGGGAGGGATGTTATAACCTGCCTGCTTACCATTGGCTGGGGACTAATGACAATCCCACAATCCTGTGGGAGTATGAGCTTCCCCAATGAAGGGGACGGAGAAATCATTTGCAGACTCTCTGTATAAATAAAGCTGGCCAGTTTGGAACCCGCCAGGGAGTGAGCAGCAAGCGAAGTTGCTGCTGCTGTTGTATATATATGTTATTGTAAATAAATTTTATTTCTTTGTATCCTTAAAACTCGTGCTGGATTCTTCGTGGCCCTCACAAAACCAAATAGTACCAAATTGAGAGTATCAAGTTTCAACCTGTTGCGCTGCAGAACATAGAGAGCTCCTGGTGTTCAGAGTAAGCAAGCAGAGCTCCTTAAGGAAAAGATCAATTTTCTTTTTGGCAGAAGAGGGCTGGCAGGAGCTCTTGGTGAAGCAATATGCAAGGGATTAAAACCTAAATGTTGTATAAGTAATTCACACATGCTAAAGAGCTGTGTGTTTTTTCCAGACGTGACCAGCTTGTGAACCGGGGTATTATTGGGAAGTAACCCTGGAAAGCTATGCTATCAGTCCTGTTGTGACCCAAGGGAGAGTGTGCCTAGAAGTGTGCCATCTTGGTGTTAATCGTATCCTGGTAACGCAGATGGAATATGTCATAATATACACCAGTATATCATGGTGCATGTACACACTGATGGACACACAGTGGGACCAATCAACACACACAACACCGCAGCCAATCACCAGTGAGAGCACACGCACTATAAAGACAGGTGGCATCAGAGTTCCCGCTCATTCGAGTTGCAGCTAGCTAGGAGGTCAGAGCTCCCAGCCTGTAACACAGACATTCACCATGTGCTGAGTGCATCGACTGGTTAGGACAAGGCAAAGGTCTTTAGTTAAAGCTAGTATCATATTAACCCACAGTCTGAGTATGTTTAAACAGTTAATGATTCAATAAAATAGTGTTGCACTATTTCAAGTGTTGGTAACCTGTATGTGATCCAGAACACCCAACACATCATGATACCAGGAGTGGTGGGATATTAGCACTTCTTAGACCTACCTGCAAGTGATCTGCCTTCTGCCAGCATTCCGTCATCCTGCAATATGGACAACATCAGCCCGCCGCTCTGCATCGCCGGCAACCTCGGGGCCAATTAGAAGATTTTCAAACAGCGTTTCCAGCTCTTCCCCGAAGCCGCAGACAGGGAGGGCGCTTCGGATACCAGAAAGATTGCTCTTCTCCTCTCCACGGCCGGGGACCATGCCATCCACATTTTCAACTCTCTCACCTTTGCAGATAATGAAGATAAAACAAAGGTTCGTGACGATCCTCCTCAAGTTTGACACTCACTGCAGCGTAGAGGTGAATGAAAGTTTCGAGCGCTACGTGTTCCAGCAGCGTTTGCAGCATAAGGATGAACCTTTCCAATCCTTTCTCACGCACCTCCGCATCCTCGCGCAGTCTTGCAGCTACGGACCAACCTCCGACTCCATGATATGCGACCAGATCGTTTTCGGCGTTCAGTCGGACCTCCTACGTCAGCAGCTCCTCAAAGTAGAGCAACTCACCCTAGGAACCGCCATCGAGACCTGTGTCCTACATGAAAACGCCATGAGTCGGTATTCCCATATACAAGCGGCTGAAACGGCGCGGCAAAGTCCCCACGAGGCGGAACGGGTCCAAGTGATTGAGCACCTCCGGGGCCTCAACCTGAATAAGGGCGGCCATTTTGCTTGCTTTTCGAGGACTCCCGCGCTTGTACGCACCAAACGCGGGGACGACGACGTTGATGAACATAATGCGCAGGCACGCACCATGCACTACCATACCGCACATGCGCGGTGGCGCAGCGAACTTGCTGACGTCACGACGTGCAGCAACTGTGGCTCCAACCATTTACAGCGGCAATGCCCCACAAAATCTCGACAATGTCTACCATGTGGCAGACTTGGCCACTATGTTGCCTTCTGCCGAGCAGCTCAGCCTGCCAATTCATATCGCTTCAGCCAGCCTCGCAGGAATGTTCGGGCAAATCAACCCAAGGTCACCGAGTCCGATGCGGACCTTCCGCACAGCAGTGACACTGAGGACCCGAAGGCGCCTTTTCGAGTCGGTGTCGTAACGAAAAACAGGCTGTCCCCGAAGCAAAGACACCAGCCGCTGTCGGTATACAGCATCGATCCAGACAATGAGTGGCGTGCCACCCTAACGGTCAACCAGAATTCGTCGCCCACCTCAGAGACTTAATTTGTTGACTTATGGACTTTCTGATTTGTTCTGTTCTTCCGTTTATTCGTTCAAGTAGTTTGTATATAGTGTTCATCCCGTTATTCTTGTGACACTGTTTTTCTGCACCAGGCACTTTCCCATGTAAATAGCTTAGTTTTCATGCACATAGTCCTGAAAACATTTCGCACACAAGTAGTCAGGAACATTCACCATACACTATTTATTGCCATGCAGGTACATTTTTTATAAAAGGGGGGATGTCATAATATACACCAGTATATCATGGTGCAGACACACACTGATGGACACACAGTGGGACCAATCAACACACACAACACCGTAGCCAGTCACCAGTGAGAGCACACGCACTATAAAGACAGGGGGCATCAGATTTCCCGCTCATTCGAGTTGCAGCTAGCTAGGAGGACAGAGCTCACAGCCTGTAACACAGACATTCCCCATGTGCTGAGTGCATCGACTGGTTAGGACAAGGCAAAGGTCTTTAGTTAAAGCTAGTATCATATTAACCCACAGTCTGAATATGTTTAAACAGTTAATGATTCAATAAAATAGTGTTGCACTATTTCAAGTGTTGGTGACCTGTATGTGATCCAGAACACCCAACACATCAGAATAGAGCTCCCAAAGAAAGGTCCAATGCGTTGTTAGATTGTGCGATTCCACCTTCAGGAGTCAAAGTTTTTTAAAATTCAGACTGCATGTGGTTCCACATTTGAGCTGAGAATGATGCTGAGAAATTTGTGAGAGTTACGAGTCTCAACTATTTAAAAGTGAATTCATCGTTTCTATTGAAATTCCATTTATCTGTTAATGTGTGCTTAATTTATGCTGATGTTGGATTTGATTGTTAAAGTAAAAGTTTTAAAAAGTGAAATCTTGGTCTGTCAGCTCTTTCCATGGGGATTTTTGAGGATTCCTTTCTTTTAAGGTTATTGGTCCCTACAAGCATCGAATCAACAGGAAGTAAAAGGCCATC
The DNA here is from genome assembly GCF_047496885.1 of Scyliorhinus torazame. Classification (NCBI taxonomy): domain Eukaryota; kingdom Metazoa; phylum Chordata; class Chondrichthyes; order Carcharhiniformes; family Scyliorhinidae; genus Scyliorhinus; species Scyliorhinus torazame. The sequence goes on from NC_092714.1 coordinate 116,397,014, forward strand.
ATGGTTGCAGGAAGAGTGGGTGAATTAGATTGTCCCGAGCCTCCCCTGCACATCTCTTAATGGCTCTTGCTTTTGGATAAGGGGGCTATCATTCTGTCCTGTCCCCTCTGCTCCTTCCTTCACATATTCTTGTTGGATAAAAAGTGATGTTTATCTAAATCCTCCAGATGCAAAGTGGTGCAGAGCACTAAAGACCATGTTGATTCAAGAGACCGTCACTGGGTAAACTGCAGAGAACATTGGATTGGTCGAGGCAATGGAATTTCAATTTTTGGAGGCCAACAGCCTGCTTGATGCTTGCTGGGGGTAACCCATGTAAGACATTATAACTTTCATTGGTTGCAGTGTGAACGTTCCGCGCTGACGCCAGCAGCTACATCTTCAGTCCCAGAGGATCCACTCTTAAAGACGCATGGTGATGGTGTGGGTGGGTTGGAAGGATATTTTTGAAGTAAGCTGGCTGGTCAGGAAAGCCTTGATGGCCACATGGGTGCAACCGGTGACATCTTGCATCTTGGGAATCCTGTGATGGCCCTGAAGCTGGTGGCCGTTTCTTTTTTTAAATATATATTTTTATTCAATTTTTCACATTTATTTTAACAATAAATGCAACAAAGTAACAAACAAAATCAGTGCAAAACAGGTACAGAACAAATAATGATTTATTGCCACCATAAATACAAGCAAAACAGAACAGAATAAATTTGGAACAAGATACTTCAGGAACCAGTGCCTCTCGGTTAAATGCCAGATCAAACCAACAACGAGTCGGGAAGAAGGATAAGATTATATAAGTACAGAAGAAAAACAATTCAGGTTGCATAAGACCATAAGATGTAGGAACAAATGTAGGCCACTCAGCTCATCAGGTCTGCTCCGCCATGCAATGAGATCATGGCTGATCGGATTTTCCTCAGCTCCTCTTTTTTGCCTTATCCCAATAACCCTCAATTCCCTTCCTGATTAAAATCTGTCTCTCTCAGCTTCGAACAAACTTAACAACCCAGCCTCCACAGCTCTCTGTGGTAAAGAATTCTGAAGGTTTACTACCCTCTAAGAGAAGAAATTCCTCTTCATCTCTGTCTTAAATATACAACCCCTTACTCTGAGATTATGCCCTTTGGTCCTAGACTCACCCACAAGAGGAAACATCCTCTCAGCATCTACCTTGTCAAGACCCTTGAGAATCTGATATGTCTCAATAAGGTCATCTCTCATTCTTCTAAATGCCAATGAGGACATGCCCAATCTACTCAACCTCTCCTCATAAGAAAATCCCTCCATACCCGGGATCAACTTTGTGAACCTCCTCTGGACTTCCTCCAATGCCAGTATATCTTTACTTAGGTGAGGGGGCCAAAACTGTTCACAGTATTCTTGGTGTGGTCTAACTATGCCTTGTATAGTTTTAGCTGGACTTACCAATGTTTATACTCCATTCCCTTTGAAATAAAGACCAACATTCCATTTGCCTGCCCAATTATTTGCTGAACTTGCATGCTACCTTTTTTGTGAGTTATGCACGAGAACCCTCAAATCCCTCTGCGTTGCAGTTTTTTGCCATTTAAATAATATTCAGCTCCTTTATTCGTCTTACCAGAGTACATAACTGAACATTTTCCTCCATTATATTCCATCTGCCAAGTTTTTACCCACTCACCGAACCTGTCTATAGCTTACTTGGCTCGATAGCTGGTTCATGATGCAAAGCCTGCAGCATGGGTTCAATTGCAGTACCAACTGAGGTTATTCATGAAGGCCTACCTTGCCCCTTGCCTGAGGTGTGGTGATCCTCAGGTTAAATCACCACCAGTCAGTCTCCCCCTCAAAGGGGAAAACAGCCTATGGTCATCTGGGACTATGCTGACTTTACCTTACCTTTACTTTACCTTGATCCCTCTTTGTGTCCTCATCACCACTTGCTTTCCCACCTATTTTTGTGTCATCCACAAACTTGGCAATAGTACATTCACTTCCCCCGTCCAAGTCATTAGTATATATTGTGACTAATTTTGGCCCCAGCACGTGTCCGTGTGGCACTCCACTAGTTGCAGGTTGCCCTGAAAAGCACCTCTTATCCCAGTTCTTTGTCTTCTTTCAGTGAGGCAAACCTCTGTCCATGCCTTACTGTATGGCAAAATCAAGATTAACAAAATGAATTAGCTTATGGAAAGCCCATCAGGAGTCTGTTGGCCAAGGTGCAGTCTATGGCTGGGATTCTCCGACCCGGCGCCGGGTCTGAGAATCCCCGGGGGGTCGTGGGAATCGCACTACACCGCCCCAATGACAGTTCACCGATTCTCCACCGCTGGTTTTCGGGCGCCCGCGGGATCGCCACCAGCCGGTCGGGGGCAGTTGAAAGCGCACCCCAACCCCCCCCCCCCCCCCCCCGGTCGATTCTCCGGGCCTCAACGGGTCGAATGGCTGCCGGGTTCGTCTGAGTCCTGCCGGCGTGGGTTACTCAGGTCCCACATGGCGGGCGGGAACTAGAAGGTGTGTCTGCGGGGGCTGTCCTGGTAGGGGGGGCGGCCCGCAATCGGGGCCTAAACGATTACAATAAAGTTAAGGAGCTGGTTCTGTGGGGGCCTATGTTCCTCCGCGCCGGGCCCCTGTAGGGCTCCGGCATATTGCCCAGGGGCTGGCACAGAGACGGGAACACACGCGCATGCGCGGAATCACGGCGGCCGTTCTGCGCATGCGCGGAATCGCGCCGGCTGTAGCGACTCGTGCCGGCCGTTATGTGCCGTCTGGAGCTGCGGGGACCACTCCGGCGCTGACCTAGCTCCCTAGAAAGGGGAGCATTCCTGATTATCAGGGGGGACCGTTGATGCCGGAGTGGTTGACGCTGCTTTTCACACCGGCGTCAGAACTTGACCGCGGAATTGAAGAATCCCGGCCTATGAATTTAAGATACGGGTCCCATACTTTATGGAATGAATCGGACTTAGAACGGATTACAGCTGTTAGGAATTACATAGGGATGCATTCCATAATTAGCCTATGCCAATTTTGGAATGAAGGTTATTTATCCCTGAACCAGGAGCATTGGGTATTTTTACAAGCAACAAAGGTTATATACAATATCCTTTGACACGATATTGTATATCCTTTTTTTGTTAAAATCAGTAATTCTCCCACCTGGAAGACACAGAATCAGGAATACAGGATTAGACTCTAAGGCTCTACCAAAGATCCTCTCCAGTTCTCTAACCACACCAGATTAATAGGATTGCAACTTGACACAGGCCCACAGACAGAGTCTATTGTCACCCTCGACTACCAGGCACTTTAGGCACATCGAGGATAAAGCAGGATCAAACCAGTGTCTAAGACTAGACGTAATATGAAGAGGGTGCAGTATCTTGAACTGGATCTCCTTAACTTTATTGCAAACTGAACGTTTACCGGCATAGTCCCATATTTAATGCATGCCTCCTCATCGATACTGATTGTCAAGTCATTTTTCCGTGACCCCAAGGCACTCGACGTGTTAATGCTGAATCTGGAATTTGAAGAATCGTAGAACTTGATACTTCATTGTTTAGGCTCCACAGAGCTCAGGATTCTTTCCACTGGGAAAATTGTGGAGTCAAGATACAAGGTTTGTTAAGGATACAGTCTCTAAGTTGTAAATACTTAAAAATGGAGTGCCTCAGGATGTCAAATTGCTGACATAGCTGCTCAAAGGATGACAAGGAAGCATCTCTGATCATGTCTCCCAGCCCACAATTGCCTCTATCTCTCCAGGTATTGAATCCATGGTCCATTAGACTGGGTGGAAAGTCTGGGCTGCCCTGGAGGATAGGAGAGAGAGCGGAAGTTAATTGAGATCTCTCTTCCAGTTGATGCTCCAACTCTGAGTATTAATAATAATAGGATTGTCACACTTAGCAGAATCTACCTTAAAGTCACCATAAAACAACAAGACCTGCAAAGGATAAACTGACTGGTCTGCATCAATAGTGAGCTAAATAAATGTGAGGTCCTTCCTTACCCAATCCCTTATGAATCTTAAATGAGAGGCCAGTTGATATAGCATAATATTCAGGAGACCGTACTCTCCCTTAACTCTTGGTAGCTGGAACTTAACAAACTTGAGGCGCGGCTTCTTCTTGTTCCAGATCAATGTACTAACCATTTCATTAATTTCCCTGACAACTCTAGGCGGCAATAGTATAGGCGGAATCTGCAGGGGGTATAACAATCTAGGGAACACGTTCATTTTAATTAAGGCATTCCTTCCTAGCCAAGTAATGGGTAGACCAATGAGCTAGGTCCCACATAATAGTCGCGATCAACTGAGGAAAGTTAGCCCCATACAACTGTCTATAGGAGAGGGTAATTGAAACCCCCAGATATTTAAATCCTAGGGGAGATTAATGGGGAAATTAGGCAGAGGAGATGGTTTACCCATCAAATCCCCACCGGCAAGACTTCAAATTTAATAAAGTTAATGTTATAACCAGGGAAGGCACGAAATGTATCCAGTACCCCAATAATGGAGGGTATAGAAATGCCCTGGTTTGTCACAAACACCAGCACAGCATCCACATAAAGCATGATCTTGAGCTGCTTCTCCCCACATTCTGGCCCCGATATCAAGAGATCTGTTCTAATGGCCTCTGCCAATGGCTCAATGCCAAACACAAACAACAAGAGGGATAGAGGTTAGCCCTGCCTTGTCCCTCTTTGAAGCACAAAATTCATCGACTTTAAACCGGTTGTGAGCACAGCTGCCACAGGTCTGTGACACAATAGTTGAATCCACTTAATATAATCTTCACCCAACCCAAAACCTCAGCGTATGCCCTGGATAATTCCATTCAACTCGATCAAAAGCCTTTTCTGCATCTTTTGAAATCACCGGACCATCCAGTGCCTGCTTCTGAAAAATCTGAATCTCATTCAGCAGTCGTCCAACATTGTTACTGTAAAATCTTTCCCTGATAAACCCAGTCGGGTCCTCCCAAACGATTGTCAGAAGGACATCCTCCAATCTTCTTGCCAGAACCTTAGACAATAATTTCAAGTCAACATTCAGGAGAGAAACTGGCATCTAAGAGGAACATTCTTCAGGATCCTATCCACCTTCAAAATCAAGGAAATATTAGCCTCATGAAGTGTCAGGAGCAATAGTCCTACCTCAAAAGAGTGGTAATGCACACCCACCAAAGAATCCAACAGCAAATCCTTAAACTCCCGGTAAAACTCACACCCAAAGCCTTCTGGTCCTGGAGCCTCATCCAGCTGAAGTTACTTAATGGCCGTAGCTACCACCTTTTTAGAGAGAGGAGCATTAAAACCAAACATTGGCTCCGAAGCCTCTGGAAGCCCAAGACAAGAGAAAAATGCTCCATATCCCCCATCACATCACAAGAGTGGTCTGACTTATATAATCCCGCATCAAATTCGTTAAAAGCAGCTCTGTCTTCATAATCCTCTTTCTCCCTAAAGACACACAGAGCGAATCGCCCTAGAATCAGCCTTTTTCTTAGTTAAACAGGCCAGATACTTGCTCAGCTTATTTCCAAACTCGTACAACTTCTGTCTCACAAACTTAAAGTTTGTCCCGGCTTGCGGAGTCAATCAGGAATCAAAAGCCATCCTTGCAGCATTAACTTCCTTCAACAGTTGCCTATTGGGGGCCTTCTTATACCTCTGCTCTGCTTCTGCCAGATAAACCCAACTGGAGCTGGTTCTCCAACATCTTACGTTTTTTTGTGGAAGAGATAATCTGTCCTCCAGCATAAGCCTTGCACATCTCCCACAAAATGGAAGGGGGAATACAAGGGAGACATCAAACTACCATGTTCTCGATGAGAGGAGGGGCGGTGACGGTGAGCCCTCATGCAAAGATTATAAGAAAATGGGGGCATGGTCTGAGATTACAATGCTACTGATAGAGCAGGAAGGTAACAGACGTAGGATCGCCCTTGGCACAAAGAAGTAGCCAATTCTAGTACAGCACTAATGAGGAGCTGAAAAGAAAGTGAAGTCTCTACCCCTAGCATGTAGGGTCCTTTAAGCATCCACATACCCCACCTCCTCACATGCTTGTCATGATATTCAGATAAACATCATGGTGCCAACATACATATACACTGATGGACAGATCAACGGACAAATCAATACACACACAACATCACAGCCAATCACAGGCAAGAGCATACACACTATAAAACGGGGAACACGACACTTCCCGCTCATTCCAGCAGGAGACAGCTTAGGGCACAGAGCTCACAGCAAGCCACCCAGACATTCACCATGTGCTGAGTGCTTCTCCAAGATAGTGTTAGGGCTAGGTCCACAGGTTAGAGGGTAATGAACGAACCACAGTAACCAGTTTACAGATGTTGTTATTGTTAGTAATAAAACTGAGTTGTACCATCCGCAACAGTGTTGGTTTGTCTATGTAGCAGAGCACCCAACACGACAATGCTGAGGCTAAAGCCCTAGCTTTTAGAGTAGGAAAGTTCCTAGTAACAAGCAGCTTATCTATCAGGGGGTTCAGGTTGCAGTTAACGTCACCAGCCACAAAGGAGTTAGTTCAAGCCAACTCCGCAAAATCCATAAAAGCCTTAATAATGAACTCTGGAGAGTAATTCAGAGGTCCGTACACTTTCATTATTGAAACAATATTACCATACACCAAGTCTCTAATGATCAGACATCTCTGCCCTTGTCCTTAGTACAAGTCTCTCCCTTAAGGGGGATATTTTTGTTTATCAGGATTGCCACCCCCCCCCCCCCCCCTACTACTCGATGAAAAGTAAGCGAAGAAGACCCATTCCCACTTCAATTTAAATGCTCCTTATTATCCATCTGATTTCCTTGGAACAAGTCTATGTCTTAGGAAAGGAGGGAATCTTTTTCCTTTGATTAGGGTGATGCCCATAGATTCCATTAGCAAATTTTAAGATTAACTGCCACCATTACATAGGCCACAGTAAAAGAATAGGGCTGGATTTGCGCGTCATATTCCGGCATGCGTCATTACATCTCTCCCCCATCTCACTTTACATCAGAGACACCAAAGTAACCCCAGTCTGCTCCTTCCATGTATAAAAGACCTGTCAGTGCCAATGTAGGATAAAACCAACAACACAAAGACCCCCACAAAGCAAGAAAATACAAACTAATCATGACCACAATAGTCCTAAGGGAACATTTCTCAGTAAGACTGAGGAATCGTAGGCTTAACCTCAGGGTCATAGTGTTGTTACCACCAGGATACCTTCTCCACAATGAGGATAAGAGTAAAAAGGCTAGCAAGGGAATGGGAGTCGAATCCCCCTCCCGCATTTTAAACCCACCCATGAAGATCTGTATCCCTATTGGCCCTTTCTGACTGGGTCTGAGGGTCGGTATATTAGCATACATAGTTGCTAGCTCTCTTAAATAAAGCATTGATCACATCCTTGGTACAGAAATGTGCTACTGCCTAGGGAACCTGCAGATGTCTCCAGTCAATCCCGAGAAAGAGCCTATCTTTATCACTTCCCTTTGGCCCCACAGCTTGATGAGAAACACCACAACCTGCTCTCGTTGCTCATGCAAGCCCAACTGCAGACTACTGCCCCACTGGTCCAATGAACCCAAAGGCATACTTTGTGTCTGTTATAACCTGCCTACTGACGATTGGCTGGGGACTAATGACTATCCCACAATCCTATGGGAGTATGAACTTCCCCAATGAGGGGGGCGGAGAAACTCCTACTATAAATAAGCTGGCCAGTCCAGGAACCAGGAGGAAGGAGAAGGTAGCAAGGGAAGTTACTGCTACTGTTATGTATATATTGTTATAGTAAATAAACGTTATTATTTTGTATCCTTAAAGCTCGTGCTGGATTCTTCGGGGCCCTTACAAAACTGGCGACGAGGATGGGATAGAGACGCTGACATGACGGAGGCAGCAGACTCTGACTCCGAGATGGAGACACAGGTTGAATCAGAGGGGGAATCCTCAGGTCCACAGGCCGTGAATGTACAACCGCGCCGTTCATCACGGAAGCGCCGGTCTCCGTCTCGTTATACGCCGCCTGATCCAGCGCCGCCTGCAAATGGCGTCCGGCCTGCGGCCAAACGAGTTTGACGCCTTCCTTCGCCAGGGCCTACGGTGGATTCCTTGGACTTTGGGGGGGAGGGATGTTATAACCTGCCTACTGACGATTGGCTGGGGACTAATGACTATCCCACAATCCTATGGGAGTATGAACTGCCCCAATGAGGGGGGCGGAGAAACTCCTACTATAAATAAGCTGGCCAGTCCAGGAACCAGGAGGAAGGAGAAGGTAGCAAGGGAAGTTACTGCTACTGTTATGTATATATTGTTATAGTAAATAAACATTATTATTTTGTACCCTTGAAACTCGTGCTGGATTCTTCGGGGCCCTTACAAAAGTGTCCCTCTCTTAGAGGCCTGCCACCACATGCAGCAATGTCTTCTTGTCCTCTTTCTTCCAACTAATTTGAATGATGAATTAAGGCAACAACACTGAGGCTGACCTTACAGGCGAACCTGAAGCTACTGCCAGCCTTAAGCAGTCAGGGGTGTGGCAGATCACGATTCCCATGCTCTGCTCATTGAATTCCAAACCTTTTGCAAAATTGCAGACAACTGCATGTAAATAAGAGCAAACTACCTCATCAACAAGCTCAAGTGCTTTCCATAGAAACATAGAAAATGGGAGCAGGAATATTCAGCCCTTCGAGCCTGCTCCACCATTCAATGTGATCAAGGCTAATCTTCTATCTCAACGCCCTCCTCATACTCCTTGATTCCTTTAGCATCTAGAAATCTATGTATTTCCTTCTTAAATGTATTCAGTGACTTGGTCTCCACACCCTTCTGTGGTAGAGAATGCCACAGGTTAACGCCATCTGAGTGTGGAATTTTGTCCTCATCTAAGTCTTAAATGACCTACCCCATAACCTGAGACTGTGACTCATGTTCTAGATTTCCCAGTCAGAGGAAACAACAATTCTGCATCCAGTCTGTTGGCCATGGTATGGCCAACATATCATTTGCCTTCTTAATAGCTTGCGGCATCCACATGCTTGTTTTCAGTGACTGGGGTACAAGGACACCCAAGCCGTTTTGTCAACATTTTCCAATCGATCACCATTTAAATAATACTCGGCCATTTTGTTTTTCCTTCTGAAGTGGATACCCTCACATTTATCAACGTTATATTGTATCTGCAATATATTTGCCCACTCACTCAATTTGTCTCAATCATTCTGAAGCCTCTTACCATCCTCCTCACCACTGGAGTTTGCACATTCTGCCGGTGTTTGCGTGGATCTCACCCCCACAACCCAAAGATGTGCAGGGTAGGTGAATTAGCCATGCTAAATTGCCCCTTAATTGGAAAAAAAAAGAATTCGGTAGTTTAAATTTTCAACAAAATAACATCCTCCTCACCACTCACATTCCTACCAAGTTTTGTGTCATCAGCAAACTTGGAAATATTACATTTGGTTCCCTCATCCAAATCATTTATGCATATTGCAAATAGCTGGGGCCCAAGCACCGACCCCAATAGTCACTGCCTGCAACTCCATAAAAGATCCATTTATTCCTACTCTCTGTTTTCTGTCTGCTAATCAATTCTCAATCTATGTCAGTATATTACCGCCATGCCATATGCTTTAGTTTTGCACACTAACGTCTAATGTGCAACTTTATTAAAAGCTTCCTGAAAGTCCAAATACATCACAGGCACTGGTTTTCCATTATCGATTCCATTAGTTATGTCCACGAAGATCTCCAGTAGGTTTGTCAAATATGATTTCCCTCTCATAAATCCATGCTGACTTTGTCGAATCCCGTTCATATTTTCTAAATGTCTTGTTATCATATCCTTTACAGTAGACTCCAGCATTTTCCCTACTACTAATGTTCAGCTAACCAGTCTGTAATCCCTTGTTTTCCCCCTAGCTTTGACAAAGAGCCATCCAGACTCGAAATGCTAGCTCCATTCTCTCTCCATAGATGCTGTCAGACTTGCAGAGATTGTGCAGCATTTTCTGTTTTTGTTTCAGATTCCAGCATCCGCAGTAATTTGCTTTTACTCTGGTTGTTTAATTGCTCTGCCAATTCCTTGTCCTCTATTTTAAATTTTCCTGTTTCGGACTGTAAAGGATCTACATTTCTCTTCACTAATCTTTTTCTTTTTACATACTTACAGAAACTTTTACATAAGACCATAAGACATAGGAGCAGAATTAGGCCATTCGGCCCATCGAGTCTGCTCTGCCATCCAGTCATGGCTGATATGTTTCTCATCTGTATTCTCCTGCTGTCTCCCCATACCAGCTGTTCCTCTTATTAATCAAGAACCTATCTATCTCTATCTTAAAGACATTCAGTGACTTGGCCTTTATGGCCTTCTGCGGCAATGAGTTCCATGGATTCACCACCTTCTGGCTGAAGAAATTCCTCCTCATCTCTGTTTTAAAGGACTGTCCCTTCAGTCTGAGGCTGTGCCCTCGGGCTCTAGTTTCTCCTACTAGTGGAAATATCCTCTCCACATTCACTCTATCTAGGCCTCTCAGTATTCTGTAATGATGTACCGTTAATTACCACGAGACGAGAACGGTGGAACAATCGAGGCTTTATTGAACAAGATGTTGTGCCTTCTGTAGCTGGAACCAGAATGGCTGCAGCGCAGGAGAGTACACACATTTATACGCCGCCTACTGGGCGGAGCCAGCAGGCAGGGATTTACCATCGTACCTATAATATATGGGCAGTGCCATAATACATACAATATACCACTAGTGGTGTTTACCACATTCACCTCCTGTTAAAAAAAGAGTCCGGAGGGGGTGACGGAAACATTACAAATTAAGTCTGTCGGGGGCTTTGACCCACCGCCACGATCGCCTCAGTCCTGGTGGTGATGTGGGCGCTGACCTGGTCACCTGCAACTCCGGGAGCGTGTTGTCCTCGTCTTCGTCACCCGAGTGGATCCAGTGGGAGGACGGATCCTGCTGGGGTGGGGGCTGCAGTGAGGTTCGCTGGAGGGAGGGTGAGTGGCGCAGGGGTGAATGATGCAACCGGGGGTGGGAGGAGTGGTGTCAGGTCGGGGGTCGTGGGTGGGGACCGAGCGGGTGCAAGGTCCCGGAGGGAGACGGTGTCTTGGCGCCCGTCGGGGTGTGCCAGGTAGGCGTATTGCGGGTTTCATGTAGGAGTGGACTTTCTTGACCAGGGGGTCCAATTTATGGTGCCGCACATGCTTCTGGAGGAGGACGTGTCCAGGAACTGTCAGCCATGTTGGGAGCAAGACCCCGGAGGTGGACTTCCTGGGGAAGGCAAACACACGTGCATGAGGGGTCTCATTAGTGGCGGTGCAGAGCGGTGACCGGATGGAGTGGAGCGCGTCGGGGAGGACCTCCTGCCAGCAGGATACTGGGAGATTTTTAGACCACAGGGTCAGCAGGACGGCCTTCCAGATCGTCCAGTTCTCCCTCTCCACCTGCCCGTTTCCCCAGGGGTTGTCGCTGGTCGTCCTGCTCGAGGCAATGCCCTTGCTGAGCAGGAACTGACGCAGCTCATCGCTCATGAAAGAGGATCCCCGATCGCTGTGGATGTAGGTTGGGAAACCGAACAGAGTGAAGATGCTGTGCAGGGCTTTAATTACCGTGGCAGAAGTCATGTTGGGGCATGGGATGGCGAAGGGGAACCGGGACTACTCATCAGTAAAGATGAGGAAGTACACGTTGCGATTGGTGGAGGGGAGGGGCCCTTCGAAGTCCATGCTGAGGCGTTCAAAGGGGCGGGAGGCCTTCACCAGGTGTGCTCTATCTGGCCAGTAGAAGTGCGGCTTGCACTCTGCGCAGACTTGGCAGTCTCTGGTGACGGTCCTGACCTCCTCAATGGAGTAGGGCAGGTTGGGGGCCTTGACAAAATGGAAGAACCGGATGACTCCCGGGTGGCAGAGGTCATAACGGAGAACCTGGAGCCGGTCCACCTGTGCGCTGGCACATGTACCATGGGATAGGGCATCAGGGGGCTCATTGAGCTTCCCCGGGCGATACAAGATCTCATAGTTATAGGTGGAGAGCTCGATCCTCCACCTCAAGATCTTGTCATTTTTGATCTTGCCCTGCTGTGCATTATTAAACATGAAGGCAACCGACCATTGGTCAGTGAGGAGAGTGAATCTCCTGCCCGCCAGGTAATGCCTGCAACGCCGCACAGCTTCCACAATGGTTTGGGCCTCCTTCTCGACAGAGGAGTGCCGAATTCCGGAGGCATGGAGGGTGCGGGAAAAGAAAGCCACGGGCCTGCCCGCCTGGTTCAGGGTGGCGGTCAGAGCCACGTCCAATGCATCGCTCTCCACTTGGAAGGGGAGGGACTCCTCGACCGCGTGCATCGTGGCCTTGGCGATGTCCGCTTTGATGTGGTTGAAGGCCTGGGGGGCCTCAGCCGTCAGGGGAAAAACTGTGGACGTGATGAGTGGGCGGGCCTTGTCCACATAATTAGGGACCCACTGGGCGTAATATGAGAAAAACCCCAGGCAACGTTTCTGGGCCTTGGGGCAGTGGGGGAGAGGGAGTTCCAGGAGGGGGCGCATGCGGTCGGGGTCAGGCCCTAGGACTCCATTTTCCACTACATAGCCAAGGATGGCTAAGCGGTTGGTGCAGAACACGCATTTCTCCTTATTGTAGGTGAGGTTAAGGAGTTTAGCGGTATGGAGGAATTTTTGGAGGTTTGCGTCGTGGTCCTGCTGATCGTGGCCGCAGATGGTGATGTTATCTAGGTACAGGAAGGTGGCTCGCAGCTCGTACTGGTCAACCATTCGGTCCATCTCTCGCTGGAAGACCGAGAACCCATTGGTGACGCCGAAGGAAGTGATAGAGGCGGCCATCTGCTTCAAACACAGTGTATTGGCGGTCCTCTGGGCGGATGGGGAGCTGGTGGTAGGTGGACTTCAAGTCTACTATGGAAAAGACTCGATACTGCGCAATCTGATTGACCATGTCAGATATGCGTGGGAGGGGGTACGCTTCGAGCTACATGTACCGATTGATGGCCTGACTGTAGTCAATGACCATCCTGTGCTTCTCCCCACTCTTCACTACCACTATTGGAGCTCTCCAGGGGCTGTTGCTGGCCTCAATGATCCCCTCTCGTATAAGCCGTTGGACCTCCGACCTGATGAAGGTCCTGTCCTGGGCACTGTACTGCCTGCTCCTAATGGTGACGGGTTTGCAAACAGGGAAGGTGGATCGCCCTTAAGGGTCGTGAGGCCGCAGACGGTGAGGGGGGGCAGGGGTCTGCCGAATTTCAAAGTCAGGCTTTGGAGATGGCACTGAAAATCAAGGCCAAGCAACAGGGCAGCGCAGAGGTGGGGGAGGACGTAGAGCCGGAAGTTGCTGAACTCTACGCCCTGGATGGTGAGGGTCGCGATACAGTACCCCAGATTTCAACGGAATGGGATCCGGAGGCCAGGGAGATTTTCTGGGTGACGGGGTGTACCGGGAGGGAGCAGCGCCTTACCGTAGTGGGGTGGATGAAACTCTCTGTGCTCCCGGGGTCAAAAAGGCAGGTCGTCTCGTGCCCGTTGATCTTCACCGTCATTGTAGCGGTTGCGAGGTTGCGGGGCCGAGACTGATCCAGGGTGATGGAGACGAGCTGCGGAAGATGCTGGGAGGTCCCGGGCTGATCAGCGGTGGCGGATGTAGCAGTGGGCGGCGAATGGCCAGACAAGCAGGGGTCCTGAGGTGCAGTCCAAAATGGCGCCGAAGATGGCGGCGCACATGGCATGCGGCATCAAAGATGGCGGCACCCACGGGCCGCACGTGGCTTGCGGTGGGGAAGATGGTGGCGCCTACGGGCCGCACGTGGCTTGTGGAGGGGTAGATGGCGGTTCCCCGGGTTGCACGTGGGGGGGTGTAGAAATGCCGGGCCTGGCAAACGGAAACAAAGTGCCCTTTCTTCCCACACCCATTGCAGGTTGCGCTCCGCGCCAGGCAGCACTGCCTGGGGTGTTTGCTTTGTCCACAAAAATAACACTTGAGCCCCCCCAGAGTTGGCTGGCTGCCGCGCGGCGCAAGCTTGCGGTGAGCTGGAGTCGGCAGCTGATGGGGCCCACAATGCCCCCGAAGGTGCCGCGCGGTCGTGGGTGTAGGGCTGCAGGTTACGGGAGGCCACTTCTAATGCCCTTCCAATAGTCGCTGGCGGACGTACGTAGACTTTATGCCCGTGACAAAAGCGTCTCTAATTAAAAGTTTGGTATGTTGGCCTGCCGAAACTGCCTGGCAGTCACAGTTCCTACCGAGGATCTGTAGGGCCCGTAAGAAATCGTCGAGAGCCTCCCCAGAGAGTTGCTGTCTCGTGGCCAGGAGGTGCCTGGCGTACACTTGATTCACCGGTTTAAAGTAAAGTCCCTTCAGGAGCTTCATCGCTTCGGAGTAGGTGGGCGCATCCCGGATGAGGGAAAAAATGTCAGGGCTCACCCGTGAGTAGAGGACTTGGAGCTTCTGCGAGTCCGAGGGTTTTTCAGTGGCTGCTGTAAGGTAGCCTTCGAAGCAGGCTAGCCAGTGGTCGAAGGTGGACGTGGCGTTGGCTGCGTGAGGGCTCAGCTGCAGGTGATCAGGCTTGATGAGGAAATCCATCTTTTAAAATCTTGTTCAATAAATTGATGTACCGTCAATTACCACGAGACGAGAATTGTGGAACAATCGAGGCTTTATTGAACAAGATGTTGTGCCTCCTGTAGCTGGAACTGAGAATATGGCTTAAACTAGAATAGAGCTTGATGGGAAAATGAAATGTCAAACAGAGCTTTTAGTCTAATGGAATGTCAAGGTTTTTTGTCATTGCTTATGCTTTTGCGCTAGACAGTTTGCAGTAACAAGACACGGCCTTGGGAATCGTTTCTAATTCTACAGATAAGTATATTTTAGCTGAGAGCAACAGAACGCTGTAATTCTCAGGCCTCCTCTAAGGGGGCTGTCCTTAGGAAGGAAACATAGTCATTTAATTATATATAAGTAACTGTCTGCTGTATTAATTTTGGCTTGCTACTGTAGACTCTCTGATGTACAGTGCTCAAGTCCCGGCCGTGAATAAACGTACGTTTGTTGAAGTAACTTGGTGTTCGATTGATCATTTAATCTGGACTGAAGGGAAACGAAAATTCACATTTGGTAGCAGAGGATGGTTCTCAACGAGCCTCGCCAGGAGCAGTCGATGTAACTGACAGATCGTGGCCGGAGGCGAAGGAGGGATTGGGCCCCCAAATGTGAGTACCCTTGTTACCACTTTGGTTTCCCCCTCCGCTGTAATCCTACCGTCTGTTTCTGGTGAGACTCTTACGAGATCAGGTCAGTCCGGCGAACCCATTACAGTCCAGGTTAGAGGCCCGAGGCAGGGTTAGAGGCCCGTAAGAGGTTAGAGTCCTCTTCGAATCAGGGTTAGAGGCCCGTAAGAGGTTAGAGTCCTCTTCGAATTAGAAAGGTGCTTGGCTGATGATGATCCTTCTGGTTGATTGATACCTTCGCGATAAAAGGTTGCCCTTAAAACAAGTGATTGTCTCAACCAGTGTCTTGACTTGTTCGACACTCCGGGTTGACTATTGGCTACAGCGGAGAACGGATAACTCCGTCCAAATTATAGTACTTCCCATCAGGTGCGGATGACGCCTTAAACTCCACAATAAACAGGGTTTCACCGTTGCGTACCCTGTCGGAACACTCGAACAATTTCTTAGTCTGTTAGTCTGTCTTTAAGTCTGTTAGTTCTGTCTTTAATTCTCTGAGTCTGTTTGCCTGTTTAGTCTGTCCTTAATTGTCTGTCCTTAATTGTCTGTCCTTAATTGTCTGTTAGTTTGTCAGTCTGTCTGTCTGTTGTTCTGTCTTTGATTCCCTGAGTCTGTCAGTCTGATTAAGTCAGTCTGTCTTTGTAGTGGTGTAGTGTTTTTGACTTTGAGTTTGAGTTTCGCTGAAGATTAGGGGCGTCATTCTCCGACCCCCCGCCGGGTGGGAGAATGGCCGTTGGCCGCCGTGAATCCCGCCCCCGCCCCCGCCGAAGTCTCCGCTCCCGGAGATTGGGCGGGGGTGGGAATCCGGCCGCGCCGGTTGGCGGGACCCCCCGCTGGATTCTCCGGCCCGGATGGGCCGAAGTCCCGCCCAGGAATTGCCTGTCCCGCCGACGTAAATCAAACCTGGTATTTACCGGCGGGACCAGGCGGCGTGGGCGGGCTCCGGGGTCCTGAGGGGGGGCGCGGGGCGATCTGACCCCGGAGGGTGCCCCCACGGTGGCCTGGCCCGCGATCGGGGCCCACCGATCCGCAGGCGGGCCTGTGCCGTGGGGGCACTCTCTCCCACGCATGCGCCGCATTTCCGCGCCAGCTGGCGGGGAAACAAACGCCATTTCCGCCAGCTGGCGGGGCGGAAATCCCTCCGGCGTCGGCCTAGCCCCTCAATGTTGGGGCTAGGCCGCCAAAGATGCGGAGCCTTCCGCACCTTTGGGCCGGCGCGATGCCCGTCTGATTGGCGCTGGCTTTGGCGCCAGTCGGCGGACATCCCGCCGTTGGGGGAGAATTTTGCCCTAGCTCTCTCTCTCTCTTTTCATGTTTCATTTCCAGACTTTGACCTTTTAAAAGTTACTTTCGAACAATTGCCCAAGCCTCCTGATTGGGTAACGGGGCAGGATAACACCATTTAAATTCTTGATTGAATAAGCGATTTCGGATCGCCATCAAAATTAAATAGGTAACCACAAGGATCATCCGAGGCTAGGAGACAATGGGTAATACTCTGGATAGCACCTCTGATAGTGGAAGAGCGCTTCAGACTCTTTGCGAACAGTATCCGGAACATTCTAAACAGCTGCGGCAGTTGTCGGGGGAATTGCATAAGATTTTGGGAAAGGGGAAATGACCCCTGGGAGGATCAAAAGATTTGCCCACGGTTATAGAGGCACAGCGGATTATTTGGCAACATAACCGTAGCTCCACAGCTAAGAAATTGATTGAGTTATGGCGTGAGTACTGTCAGAAATGAAAAGATACATCTTCATTGGCTAGTTGGCAGGCTAACGCTTTAAAATTGGGCATTAAATTAACAGGAGAAGGGGGAATTGTTAAGACTGCGGAGATTTTAAAGAAGGAATGTGCCCACAATAAAAGGCTTAAGTCTGTAAAAAAAAACATTTCTAAATCAGGACCATACGGTCAAATGGCCGGCCTTGCCTTGACCGAGGGAGACGATGAGGATGACCCTGAAAATTGGCAATATAGGGGACGACCGACCGTTCCCCCGCCACTACGACCGCCTCCACCTTACATTCAAGCCCTTTATCCACCGCTCCCACCGCCACTACCACCACCTCCGCTGCAAGGAGGTCCGGCGACTCGCACTCGTTCGAAAACCCATGCTAATCAATTCCCACAGATGAATCATGAGTTAGTCCCTGGAAAAGAGGGGGCACCAGAGGTGGATTTCCCTGATTACCCAGACGATTGCCAGCCGCGGTGCCAGTTCCCCGTCGGGCAAGTTCCCAATATAGCATAAACCCTGCAAACCCCCGGGGCCCAACAACCAGACATTTCAAAATAATTATTATAATTAATAAATTAATCAAATTTGATACTACTGATTTAGTATTAATGAATTATACAATATGTTAAGAATACAGTCAAACAGTTGATTGATCAATAATAATATTTCAGCTCAAATTCATCGATTGGGGGTATAGTTGGGTTAGTTTGAGTCATTCTAATAGTTGATCCCCTGCGTTTAGCGAATAGTTTTTTATGCACTTAGCACATTGGTATGTTATGTAAATGATGAATACAGCTACACAGGAGAATAAGATTATTCTTATTGTGGACATTCCAGTGTGTCCAAGCCACCCACAAATTTTGTCCCAGAGAGAGATAAATTGGGGTGGATCAAGTTTTGGATTTCTTTTTGGATATGTAATGCCAAATCTTTAACTTCTTTAGAGTTATTGGGAATGAAAGTGCAACATTCTGCACTTTGACATCTTCTGGATTGTACACAAAAGCTTGTTGAAAGGGTTAATTTTCTTGCAGAGACAAATAGAGGCGTATAACTTGGAATGATGCCATTCGCATCTCTAAACTTTTAAAAAAAATATTTGTCACTCAAATGGACTGGGAGTAAAAGTTGGATTGCTGCCAAATTCCCGTTATCAAATGTCTTTGAACGATCTGTTCTTTTGGAATATAGATTTGCTTTTAATCAGAGTTGTTTTTTTTATAACCAGCTTCCACATCGTTTGAAGTTTTAATTTCCAGGCTAATTCTAAACATTTATTTTAAAATATCAAACACAATAACTTATTAAACATATAGGTTTTCTGTAGATGAATTCGTCGATTCTATTAAAGAAAGCACAACTAACAAGATATGTTAATTTCTTAAAATTAATAAAGCAAGAGTCAGAATAATGACAGTTTTCTTAAGTTGACAGTTCTCGGCTATCCCGCCTACACTCAGATCCTTGCTTCTATTTACACCAGCCTCCAGTCGGTGGCTAACCTTACCCTCCAGCAGGACGTTGTGGTTTACAGTTCCCACTCTATCACGGCCCTGCTCGGACAGCTCCAAACCCAACATTTAACCATGGCTCGGCAGAACAAATACGAGATTTATCTCCTGAATAATCCCAAGCTCCAATTTCGCCACTGCACCACCATCAATCCAGCAAGTTTTCTCTCCGAACCACCCTCGGAATGCTCACAGCCGAGCCACGATTGGCTGACGCTCCTCAGAGAGGAAGCCTCCGTGCGAGATGATCTCACTGACACCCCTGCCCGATGTAGACTTAACTGTTTTCACCGATGGCAGTGCTTCCGTCAGCGAAAGGGGGGATAGATTATCAGGGTACGCTATAGTTAATCAGCAGGGCGAAACCCTGGAAGCAGCAGTATTTGAAACGCCGTTCTCCGCCCAACAAACCGAGCTATTTGCACTTATCCAAGCGTGCGTGTTAGGAGAGAATAAGAAAATAAACATTTACACAGACTCCAGATACGCATTTGGAGTCACACACAACTTCGGTCAATTATGGAAGAACAGGGGATTTCTTACATCTGCAGGCACTCAGGTATCCCACAAACAGTTAGTTACACAATTACTACAGGCTTTAATGCTCCCTAAACAAATAGCTGTAATAAAGTGCGCTGCCCATACGACAGGCAAAACCCTGGTGGACACGGGTAATCGGCAGGCGGACCACCAAGCCAAAGAGGCTTCTCGCTTAAAAGATATGGTGGTACAAAAAATGATGAGCCAGACTAAAAGCTCTAAGGATCAGTCTCCCTCTGAAAAGCCAATGCTGACCATCACTGACGTCATTCAGTTACAGGAGGACGCTCCTGCCTGTGTAAAAAGACTATGGGAAGAATTGGGATGTTGTTATGATCCTGTAAACAAATTGTGGGTCACCCCGGCAGGGCAAACTTGTATGCCCGATGCATTAGCAGCCTGGGTCACCGAATGTGTTCACTTTGCAACTCATTGTGGTGCGCGAGCTACGGGTGATGTATTGCTCAAGACTTGGTGGCATCCAAGACTGCAGGACATAGCACAAAACATTAGCAGTCGTTGCCTAGTATGTCAGCAATATAACCCTGGAAAAACAATACCCTGTGAAATGGGTAAAACCCCGCTACCGGAAGGTCCCTTTGAGACACTCCAGATGGATTACATTGAGTTGGAAAGATGCCAATGTTATAAACATGTCTTGGTTATTGTTGATGTATTTAGCAAATGGATAGAAGCTTACCCCACTGTAGATAACAAAGCTTCCACGGTAGTAAAAGTTTTGATGCGAGAAATTGTTCCTAGATTTTGGATTCCATATCGATTAAGCTCTGATAATGGACCTCATTTTGTGGGACAGATCAATGAGGAATTTTGTACTCAGCTGGGAATAAAACAACAATTACATTGCGCATACTGACCCCAAGCAGCGGGAATGGTAGAAAGGGCTAATCAGACATTAAAACAAAACTGGCAAAACTCCAGGCAGAGACTGGAGCCACTTGGCTCAAATTATTGCCTATTGCCCTCTTCCAAATATGTGCAACCCCAGCTGGAAAGACGCGACTGAGTCCCGCCAAAACTTTATACGGAAGACCTTGCGTATAAACCCTATCCTTCCTTGGGATCAAGGGAAACATAAGGAAGTACAGTTTCACCATATGACCACTGAAATGGCCAACTATGTGATAGCCTTGACTAAAGTACTAAAGGGCCTCCATTCACGGGTACGAGCTGCTTATGAGGAGATACCTCCCTTGTCCAGTTCTGTCACTATTAATCCGGGGGAGTATGTTCTGATTCGTAATTGGGTTAGGAAAGGATTAGAACCCCGATGGGAAGGACCACACCAGGTCCTACTCACTACTCCCACTGCTGTAAAAGTAGAAGGCAGAAATGCCTGGATCCACATCCACCATTGTAAGGTTGTGAAAATGCAATAGAAAATAACCCTCTGTTTCGAGCCCTAGGTAATAACTCCGGCATCACTTCAAGGGTGAAGGCCACACTTATTATCGTAACCCTGCTGGGACTTTTGGAAACGGGAGGAGAGGCCAAGCGAAGAACCTGTGGCCTCAAGGGAAGACGGACTCATCACCTCTGTCGCGGAGACACCTTACAATGCACCAGTCAAGGCCCAGGAGAAGGACCTTGGAACGTGACCCCTGCGGACGGATTTTCGGCCTACGTACAACGATGCAATCGGACCATACTCATCAGTGGAGTGACTATGGGCAACCTACCCTGTCATCGGGTCAACTGTAAATGGGACTATAGCTGCAGAAACAAGAATAAGACTTTACCCTTGGGATGCGTTGACCAAGGGAGGGTAAGGCTGCGGAAAAAAAGGGAATTACATGTAAACACGTATCTGTATATGTCATATGTGTGCGCAAAGGACATTAATGTTTCTGGTTGCTGGGTATGTACACATATCCCGACCCATGCTAAGGGAGGGATCCCCCTCAGACCTGTTCCCCTTAACCTGTCAGAAACAGTAGAATGGTATATTTACCAGAATGGTACTCGTCAATCCCCAAGGACTATAAGAATTGCATCTATGGTAAGACACCCAGATCGCGGGGTAGCTTCTAGTTTATCGTTTCTCCCCATATCCCCAGGACCTTGGAAAAAGGGGGGCTATCCAATGAACACCTTTGAGATGTGGTACCAACCAAGTTATAACAGATCCCACCAGCCTCCATTTCTTACCCTCACTAATACCACCAACATGGGAAGACCACTGGGAATAATATGTTTAGTAAGGAATGTGGTTAAAGGGATATTTGTAGGTGCTAGCCAATGCGAGCACAGATTTGTGGTGGCCAACATATCCGAGGTCTATCCCATATATACGTCTCCTCAGTTTTATGGGTGTACACTGTACGTCCCCTACGCTAACGGGACAGGTATCTTCAAGTATTCCCTGATTGCTGAAGGGTTTGATGTGGACAAACTCACTTCGTACAATGGGACATACTTTATTTGTGGCCAAAAGGCATATCCCTGGTTGCCAGAGAATTGGACGGGATCCTGTTATCTGGGGTATGTAATCCCCTTTATACACCATCTCGTCAATTTAGGCGACCATTACCAAATGATGAAGCGACAAAAGAGAGCAATCACCGAAACGCAACAATACTTTGGGATCCTGCTTCCCCCTATCGGGGTAGCTCTTGCAATGAAGGAAATAAGGAAGATAGCAAAAATCCTGGAGGAGGTAGCAAACGACACCACTGAAGCATTGACTGAGATAAATAATGAAATGGTGGCAATAAGAACCGTAGCCCTACAAAACTGAATGGCCCTCGATTACCTCCTTGCAAACAAAGGTGGGACTTATGCCATGATCGGTTCGGAATGTTGTACCTACATCCCCGATAGTTCGGAGAACATCACCCACCTCGTGGATCATATCCGCAAAGAGGTTAAAAACTGCATGAAACATCAAGGGATGGGTGGTTAGATTGGTTATTTGCTGGATCATGGGGGTCTTACCTAGTACATGGATTAATAATCCTGGTAGTTGTAATAATTGTAATAATTATGCTTAGCTTCCTAATGAAATGCTTGTGTAAAAGTGTCAGTGCAGCAGTAATTTCTCAACACTTAATGCAGCAACATGAAGTGCGCCTTGAAGAGTTAATGGATGTAAAAGAAAGTGCTGAGGAACATAAGAAAATGATAGAAGTACAGATAGAATGGGAGAGACTGAGACGATTGGCTATGGATTAGAAGTTATCATGAAATGATAAAAGGGGGAATGAGAATATGGCTTAAACTAGAATAGAGCTTGATGGGAAAATGAAATGTCAAACAGAGCTTTTAGACTAATGGAATGTCAAGGTTTTTTGTAATTGCTTATGCTTTTGCGCTAGACAGTTTGCAGTAACAAGACACGGCCTTGGGAATCGTTTCTAATTCTACAGATAACTATATTTTAGCTGAGAGCAACAGAATGCTGTAATTCTCAGGCCTCCTCTAAGGGGGCTGTCCTTAGGAAGGAAATATTGTCATTTAATTATATATAAGTAACTGTCTGCTGTATTAATTTTGGCTTGCTACTGTAGACTCTCTGATGTACAGTGCTCAAGTCCCGGCCGTGAATAAACGTACGTTTATTGAAGTAACTTGGTGTTCGATTGATCATTTCATCCGGACTGAAGGGAAACGAAAATTCACAGAACCAGAATGGCTGCAGCGCAGGAGAGCACACACATTTATACGCCGCCTGCTGGGCGGAGCCAGCAGGTAGAGATTTACCATTGTACCTGTAATATATGGGCAGTTCCATAATACATACAATATATCACTAGTGGTGTTTACCACATGTAAGTTTCAATGAGATCATCACTCTGTACATGCTATCCATCCTTGCCTGCCTTGTTGTAGCAACAATGCTGCCTTGGAATTTCCTAGCCAGTGATTGAATGAGGGACCATGTCTCCTCCCAGTTCTCTGCACCCCCTCCTCACCTCTCAACCCCTCCCAAGGGACCCAAATAAATTGCACCCATCCTTTCCCATCTCTGCATTTTCTCTCATTGTCAGGTCTGCTTCTTTGTTTGGCTCGGTTTCAAGTCTCCTTTCTGTAAGTCTGTCCTTCAGATAAGTGCCAGAAAATGTCAGAGTCTGTGAGATGAAATGAAAAATGAATATCACTTATTGCCACGAGTAGGCTTAAATGAAGTTCCTGTGAAATGTCCCTAGTCGCCACATTCCGGCGCCTGTTCGGGGAGGCTGGTATGGGAATTGAACCATGCTGCTGGCCTGCCTTGGTCTGCTTTAAAAGCCAGCGATTTAACCCAATGAGCTAAACCAGCCCGTGAGGCCAGGAGTATTCAATTAAAAATTGCTTCTCTGAGAATTCATTGGACTCTGTTTTTAAAAATCTTTTTATTGGTATTTTCAAGAATTATAAATAATTATGTACATTGCTGGTCATGTTCATTCACTGTACAATACAGAAAGGTTTGTGTTTTCCTTGAGTTCTCCTATATACCGTCTCCCACCGTCCGACTCGGCGTGTGGTCCCGTCCCCCCCAACCCCAGCCCGCCTGTTCCTGCCCCCCCTCTCACCTACCCCCTTTGTGTGTCCCCCTGGTTGGTCTGGCGTGGGATGTCCCCCCCCCCCTGTTTCTTTTCTTCCCCCGTTGGCATTGGCCGTGATTCCCCTGTCGCTGGGTGGGGGGGGGGGGGGGGGGGGTTGCCCCTCCCTCCCATGTTGTCTCTTTTATGTCTCTCCAGCCCTTTTTCATCTCACCCCCCCTGCCCCCCGGTTTGCGCTTTCCTATGGTTCCCCCTTATCTTTCTTTTCCTTTTCCTCTCTCTTTTCTTTCAAACTTTCCTATTTCCCTATGTATTCATTGTTGTTGACCTTGAACAGGTTCTGGAACAGGCCGATGAATGAACTGGCTCCATGCATTTAGGAAGCCCTTGGATGGCATATTTAATCTTCTCCAGGTGGAGAAATTCTCACTGGCCAACTCTTCACGTTTTGGTATCGGGTAATGCTCCCGCATGATGTTGCGGTTTAGATCCTTCGGGTCGATGCAAATGCGAAGCTCCCCTGACGGCTTCTTTACGCAGACCATGGAGCTGAGCCAGTCTGTTGGCTCTGTGACCTTCGACATGATGCCCTGGTCTTGGAGGTCCTGTAATTGCTTCTTCAGACGATCCTTGAGGGGCGCCGGCACCCGGCGTGGTGCATGAATTACAGGGGTGGCGTTCGGCTTGGGCAGGATTTTATATCGGTATGGGAGCGTGCACATTCCATCAAATACGCTGAGGTACTGCGTGATAATGTTATCTATGTCGGCTTGCAAGTTTCCATCAGGCCGATGATGATGACATGGTGTGGACTCGCTGAACAAGGTTCAGGAGCTTGCAGGCTCGAGCACCGAGCAGGGATGCTCTGTCAGGCCGACGATTTCAAACCGCAGCGTCGCCTTGATCACCTTGTTGGATACCCCTAGTTGACAGGAGCCACTGGCAGCTATGGCATTGCCATTGTATTCAAGGAGCTGGTAGGCCGGTGGAAGAATGCTTGGTCTGGCGCGGATGGTGTCGAGGTTGGATTTTGAGATGAGGATCGCTGATGCGCCGGTGTCCAGTTTAAATCGGATGTGAGCCTTGTTAACTGTGAGGACAGCACACCACTCGTCGTCGGGATCCACACTGAGGATCGAGAGGCGTTTCGCCGTTGTGGTGGAAGGCAGCGCATGTGTAGTTATGATGCCCACCCGGTATGGGGACTTGAGGCACTCAGCATCAGGGTCTGTTGGGCTGTCGGGATCGGAATCTGGCATGCCTTGTTGTATTGAGCGGACACTTCTGCGCCGCAGCTGTAATCGTTGGCTGCTGAGCGCTGGAGCAGATTCTCAAAGGGCTGCGTAGTGGCCAAGCTTGCCACACTGTAGACACCGGCATCCTTTTGCCGGACATTGCCGCTTTGAATGGACGGAGCCACAATTCGGACATGTCATGACGCCGACGCCAGTGCATTCCGTGAGCCATCACGCATGCGCAGTGCGGTTGGTCGACGTACACACCTGCGCAGTTGGGTTGTCGGGCTTGTCATCCACTCAGTCATGGCGCTCATGCGCAGGGACCTGGGAAACGTGCGTGAAACGGCCACTCTCCTCGATGCTCAGGCCCTGCATTTGTGCAATGGCCTGCACCCGTTCCACCTCGTGGGAGGCCAGCTTTGCAGTTTCTGCTGCCCTGATGTGGGAGTAACGATTCTTAGCATGCTCATGGACAACGCACGTCTCGATAGCGACTGAGAGGGTCAACTGTTTGACTTTCAGGAGCTGCTGCCGCAGGGAGTCGGAGTGGACCCCGAAAACGATCTGATCCCGAATCATGGAATCAGCCGTCGAGTCATAGTTACATGACTGCGCTACGATGCGGAGATGGGTGACGAGGGACTGAAAAGGTTCATCCTTACCCTGAAGCCTCTACTGGAAAACGTACCGTTCAAAGCTCTCATTCACCTCAATGTCGCAGTGGCTGTCAAACTTCAGCAGGACTGTTTTGAATTTTGTTTTGTCTTCGCCGTCAGCGAACGTAAGGGAGTTGTAGATGTGGATGGCGTGGTCCCCGGTGGTGGAGAGAAATAGCGCGATCTTCCTGGCATCCGATGCTGCTTCAAGGTCGGAAGCCTTGATGTACATGAGGAACTTTTGCTTGAAGATTTTCCAATTGGTGCCGAGGTTGCCGGAGATGCGGAGCTGCGGAGGAGGCTGGATGTTTTCCATTTCACCGGATGGCTGCTTGCTGGTCAATTCTGATTCACTCGAGGTAGGTCCATCAAGATCAGTATCACTCTGGTACCATGATGTGTTAGGCAGGTAGGTTCGATGTGGACTGCACTCGATGCAGGGAAGCTAGAAACAGACGTCTAAGACTGGAGAAGATCCAACACTGTTTTATTCAACGATAGAACTGATATACATATTCAGCTGTGGGTCAACACTATACTGAACTGACTGGAGACCTTGTACTAGCCTGACCAGACTTACTAGCTACCGCATGGTGTTTGCACTGTGCTAGCTCGTGGACTCTGACTGTCTCAGTGGCTGGGTCCAGAGTGAGCGGGAAACCTAGTGCCCTCTGGCTTTATAGTGATAGTGTCCTGTCTGGTGATTGGCTGCACTGTGTTGTGTGCTTACTGGTCATCCTGTGTGTCAATCACTGCCTGTCTGCATCTCATTATATACATGAGTGGATATTATGACACCTTGAAGATGGTGGACATTCTTTGGGGAATTTGGAGATGAAGTACTCGCTGCAGAATGTCCAGTGTCTGACCTGTTCATGTAGCCACAGTATTTATATGGCTGGTCTGGTATGGTTTCTGATCAATGGTAACTCCCAGGAAATTGCTAGTAGGGTATTCAGCGATGGTAATGCCATTGCATTTGCAGGTGAGATGGTTAGATTCTCTCCTGCTGGAGATGGTAATTGCCTGGCACGATGTAGCATGTTACTTATCAGCCTAAACCTGAATTTTGTCTTACTTCATATTGACTTAGTATGTGAGGAATTGCAAATGATACTGAACATTGTGCAATCATCAGTGAATATCCCCACTTCTAACCCTATGAGGCAGGAATATCATTGAAGCAGCTGAAGATGGTTGGGCTCAGGACATTTTCCTGAGGAACTCCTCCAGTAATGTGCTGAGACTGAAATTGCTGACCTCCAACACCGCAAACCTCGTCCTTTGTGCTCAGTATGACTCTGATTCCCATCAAATGTCAAGGGTAGTCTTCCTGACCTCCCTTCTTGAGTTCAGTGTTTTGGTCCATGCTTGTCCCAAGGCTATAATTAGGTCAGGAGCTCAGTGAATCTGGCACAACCCAAACTGAGCATCAAGGAGCAGGTTAGTGCTGTGTAAGTGCTGCTTGATAGTATTGTCAACAACACCTTCCATCACTTTTCTGTTGATTGAAAGGAGGCTGATGGGATAATAGTTGTCCAGATTGGATTTGTCCTGGTTTTTGTTGACAGGACGTACCTCGGCAATTGTCCTCATTGCTGGGTAGATGCTAGATTGTAGTCGTACTAGATGAGGGACGCAGCTAGTTCTGGAACACAAGTTTTCAGTATGATTGTTGGGATGTTGTCAGGGCTGAATCCAGTGCCTTCAGCCGTTTCTTGATATTATGTGGAGTTTGTGGTGAGATGCATGCACAAATAAATGTATACAGTTGTATAAATGTATAAAGTTGCCTATCCGTACATGTAATCATCGGTGTGACCTCCGGCCAGGGGGTGGCTCAGACATCCAGCATGTGACCCACCAGTTGGTAGTAGGACATACAACAGGACAGTCGGACTTAGAGTAGCTCGCAAGGAATTCAAGTAACTTTGTCTGTATATAAATCTGTTAGTTATCTTTCCACGTGTTTGACAATAAATCATTGTTCCAGTTCAACGCATATAAATTCTGTGTGTATATTTGTCAAAGGTGGAACCACAGAACACAACAGGGTGAATCGAATTGACATAAGACTGACATATGTGATGCTGGGAGCTTCAAGAGGAGGCCAAGGTGGATCAACCACTCTGCACTTCTGACTGAAGATGGTTGCAAGTGCTTCAGCCTTATCTGTTGCATTGATGTGCCGGGCTTTCCCATTGGGTTTGGTGATATTGGTGGTACCTCCTCATTCTGTGAGTTTAATCATCCACCACCATTCACAATTGAATGTGGCAGGACTGAAGACCTCTGATCTGATCCATTAGTTGTAGAATCCCTTAGTTCTACCCATTGCATGCTGCTTCTGCTGTTTGGCATGCAAATAGTCAAGTGTTGTAGTTTCACCAGGTTGGCACCTTGTTTTTATGTATGCTTGATACAATTCCTGGCATGTCTTCCTGCATTCTTCATTCAACCAGGGTCGGGCCCCTCCCTGCCTTGATGGTACTCACAGAGTGAAGGATATGCCTGGTAATGAGGTAAGATTGTGGTTGAATACATTTCTGCTGCTGAAGGCCCACAGTGCCTCATGGATGTGCATTTTGAGCTCGTAGATATGTTGTTATATTGTAACATAATTTGGATGGGTGACCGTGAGTATTTGAAAAGAACTCCTTTGAAAACCATTGAATTAGATGCTGATTAACTTTTTCGTTTTCAATAGAAAAACTCAATTATTTCCACAAAGCACCAATTATTAAAGGAATATATGGAAATCATTAAAGTGTAATTTTGAAATGTCATCATAGAGAAATAATTAATATCTGAGATTTATGGAATTATTTTAGCCACAAAAAAATTACTCTTAAAGTATCTTGGAATATTGTGGAAAATATTTCAACATACAAGTAATGAGTTGCATACTTCATGCCGTTTTTATTCTGCATTGACACGAGCTGCGCCAACACTACCATCAAAGCGGTGTACACAACCATTGATGTAGGCCAGTATAATGTTAAGGTATGGTTTTTCTCCCTTCACAACAGCAACTTGCATTTTTTTAAGCACACTTAATGTTGTAAAATGTTCAATAATGTTTGACAGGAACTTATCAAATAAAATTTGACATTAAGCCACATAAGAAGATCAAGCTACACAGAAAACATTACAGCTTTTGGCTCAGTTTATGGTGCAAAACATGGTTTATGCAGATTTCCGAAGATAAATTTGGAAACAGGGGTGAGAATTTAAAGGCCTAAATACCTATGTTTGCATGTGAATAGGATTTGATGCAAGTTAGGATGCAGGTAATGGAGTTTTGGGTGAACTCAGGTCTATGGAGAGTGGAATAATCAGGTCCAGTTCTAACAAAAGCATAGATGAGGATTTGAGGATCAGATGAGCTGAGACACAGGGCGCGATCGAAAAGCCATGCTGCGTCCCAAAAGCAGTGCGCATGGTGCAGCGTGGCCGATAGAAGCCGGGAAACCCCGGGCGCAATTCTCCCATCGGGAGACTAAGTCCTGACGCCGGAGTGAAAACCGGAGTGTTTCACTCCGGCATCGGAGGCCGTTCCCAGCCCCCTATTCTCCTGCCCCCGGGGGGCTAGGAGCGTTGCCGTGTCATTTACGTGTGCCAGGCCTTGGCGCCGCGTAAAAGCGGCGCCACGTAAATGATGCGACCGCACCGCGTAAATGACGTCACCCGCGCATGCGCGGTTGCCATCCTCCCCGCGGCCACCCCGCAAGAAGATGGGGGATCGATCTTGCGGGGCAGCGGAGGAAAGGAGATCCTCCTTCAGAGAGACCGGCCCGCCGATCGGTGGGCACCGATCGTGGGCCAGACCCTTTTGAGCCCCCCCCCCCCCGGTGCAGGAACACCCCTCGCCCCCCCACAGGCCGGCCCCCCAGCGTTCCCGCGCTGTTCCCGCCTGCAGCAACCAGGTGTGGATGGCGCCGGTGGGAACCTGTCGTGTTGGGCAGGCCGCTCGGCCCATCCGGGCCGGAGAATTGCCGCTCGCCCATTACCAACGGCAAGCGGCGATTCTCCCAGCGGCCAGCCGTGATTCTCGCCGCGCCGGTTTGGGGGGTGGGAGAATCGCGTGCGGGCGTCGCGACGCCGTGGCAGGACTCGCGCGGCACCCGGATGATTCTCCCACCCGGCGTGGGGGGCGGGGGGGGAGAGAGAGAATTCCGCCCCCCGTTCTCGGGGTCTGCCCGGCTTGCAATGCCTTGCGAAATCTCGCAAGGCCTTGTGATGTAAATCCCGCCCATGTGGGCAGGATCGCTATTTGGCAAATCTGCATATTAAAGACAGCTAGTCTCACTTTAATGTGCAGGTTCCCAAGGTATCCGAGCCATTTGAATCTATCCTCTTCGTCCAGAAGATCTCAGGCGAGCACGTTCAGTACTGATCTCCACACATAGGGACCAGATGGAATGGCATTCATGGCGGACTCTCAGAGGCCCCAGGTGCATGCCCTTTGGATGGTTCACTGGCACTGCTGGTGCCACCTCAGCTGGCAGTACCACCTGGGTGCCAGCTTGGCACTGCCAAGCTGGCATTTTTGCATGGGTGGCAATTGGACTGGGGGTGCCATGTGTGGGTGTTGAGGGTGTGTGGGCCAGGGACCATTGGGGCTGGGGGTCGCTTTAGTGGATCCATAGATTGGGATGCCATTTAAAAATGGCAACCCGATCGCACACTATAGTGAGGATTTGTGCAGCCTCTGACGTGTGTTCCCAGCTGAGGTCGCGAATCTAACCCGGCTACCGTTTTATAGTGTTGTGTTTCTCAGTGCTGCGAGCACCGGGAAACACATGGCTAACGTGCTCGCTATGGAACTTTTTTTAGTTAAATCCTGCCCAATAGCTTCAATCTTCCCAATATTTAGTCAGAGGAAATTTCTGCTGATACATTACTGGATGTCAGACATCTAACTTGAAAATCAAGACAGTTGAAGAGTTAAACAATGTGCTGAGGTAGAGCTGGATGTCATCAATGTACATGTGGGAACTGACATCAACTGATGTCACCGAGGGGAAACATGTACATGAGAAATAGGCCAAGGATTCTTGGAGATTCCAGTAATGTTACTGGAGTGGGAAAATAAATCATCACAGGCGATTCTCTGGCTAGGACTGGATAAACAGGAATGGAAGCTGACAATGCAGCTGAACAATTAACACTTCACTACCACTGTGTTCAAGACTGATATCTCCATATAAACCATTAAGAACTGGAATCTACCAACTATTGACCTTTATCTTTAATGTCTTGGTAATAGAGTGATACAGTGAATTACTTTCCAAAGCTGACATTAATCCGTTTAATTAGACAAAGCTATCTAAACTGGAGATGGTAAGAAGCATTCAATTTGGGCGCCAGAGAACGTGCACGGAGCCTTGACTTGTTCCAAATCACAGCCAGGTGTGTTGACCATCCACTGATAGCTCTTCAAACACATTACTTCTAATGTAAGTGCTGCACTAATAACAATGCTACAAATACAAAACTTATAAGCTTGTTATATTTTGGGACGATCTCTTTAATTTAAGGTAAAATGGAGGAATAGAGTCATATGAACAGCTGTGAATTATGCCTGACAACCAGCTTGGATCACTTGGTTTTTAAGGTGAATGTCAGTTGAGGAATTAGAAGATATCTGGCTGGAAAAGGAAGCAAGCCATCAGGAGCTAAGAATCGCTTTGGACTTAAGTGATGGTGTCAAATACAACAGGAACATGAGATTTCTGGATGTGTGAACAGTTAAATGGGGGATGTTCTTTTCTGTAGTTGAGAATATAGGTTGTCTTGTGAAAGTGTTTACTCAATGTGGCTGTTCCTTTTTTTTAACAGTAAAAATTGATAAGCTTTAAATCTTATCATGTAATTCTTCCAGTCAGTCTCTGGAAATTTGAATATCTTTCTAAATATCAGTCTCTGCAGGGATCGTAGCATGAAAAGCATTAGAAGAGACAATCTGAGGAATTAGAGATCCCAGTCAGACCAATGCAATTTAAAATGCTCCATAAAATTCATAACATTATTACTGTAATGTATAGGGCTAGCCTTTCAAGGCTTAAATGATGCTGACATTGTTAGTATAAATAGCAATCTAGGTTGTAGGTACCATTGATCATATCAGCACATCAATTATTGTATTGACCGATTCTGGAAATACACTGTCAAACACAATTGGCAAAATAAAACATGTTCTTAACAGCAAACCTTTCTTTGGATCCAAGTTTATGGCTTCTGAAAAGGTCAAGCGGAATGGACAGGAGATTTGCACAGATGCAAAATTTTCATGTATTAGAATTGGTGAACCCAGATGTATAAAGCTGCTTCCACAGTTTAGTGGAGGACTTTTCCCCCTGCATTACTGAGTTTGGATGAAACATGTTTAAAAATGCCAGTGTATGCAAAGCCAAGATATTGGTAAGCATTAAAAAAAAATCAGTTTATGTCAGGCTACATGGCAACTGCAAAGGAGTCAAATCAATCATGTTGAATATTATGTCATTAATATTTGACTCCTAATTAAATGCTGTTTAATTCCAATTATCCAGCAATTCAATTTTCTCAGCACTAAATGTTCATTTTACCATTATTTATATTGCTTAAATCAAATATTT
This sequence comes from Scyliorhinus torazame, assembly GCF_047496885.1. Lineage (NCBI taxonomy): Eukaryota > Metazoa > Chordata > Chondrichthyes > Carcharhiniformes > Scyliorhinidae > Scyliorhinus > Scyliorhinus torazame. The sequence continues at coordinate 116,429,100 of NC_092714.1, forward strand.
GGATAAATCAAATTTATTTAGTGCAGAAACAACTGAATTATCAGGGGTAGACTGTAAACATAGCCAGGCTTTTTAAATTAGCCTATTTTCATTTAGTCACGCAAAGCTATACGAATCATGTAAATATTTTAGCTTTATGCATCATCACAAGTATTCAGCAGAAATTCAGCTTTGTTGCAGAAATTGCAGTTTGCTCGGCTCAGTAACAATGCGTCAATTCTCAAACTACACCCCAGACTTGAAAATATTATGTTGTTCTATCATATGGTTTCAGCTACAGAACGAGAAACAAAGATGAACTGGACAAACGAGAATTCACCTAGCAACAAAAGGCATTTTCATCAGTCTTGCCGATCGTAATCATGACTGACCTTTCACCCAGAGACTGGAAGTTGCACCTCTGTGTCATCAACTTTTGTGAAACAACCAATGAACAGTTCTTCTCACACTGCTAACTGAGTCAAAGCCCATTACCATGGTTACCTTTAGACGTCAAATCAGCTTGTTTGGCTCATTGATAATTAGCACCTTTCCAAGACAGTAGAAAGAAATTGCTGGATTATTCCTTAGGTGCTTTCATTTTACCTTTAAAGGTAAATAACATAATGCCAGCTTGCCTGAGTATGAAAGGTTATTGTTGACTCAGGTTCAGACTCAATGCATTTATATCCTAACAAGTGAACATTTCAGCAAAAAGACAACGAAAAATTGTCTATTGATGGTACAGACTACAATTGTGAAACCATTGTTTTTATCCAATGCTACCCCACTCTCTATCCTTGCCGCCGACTTCACCTACCTCCTCGGCCAGTGTCTTAGATTGTTTGCAACCTTGGTGTCCTATTTGATCTTATATCTAGTTAAAAGAAATCGCTGGCTTTGAAAGCAGACCAAGGCAGGCCAGCAGCATGGTTCAATTCCCATACTAGCCTCCCAAACAGCCGCCGGAATGTGGCGACTAGGGGCTTTTTACAGTAACGTCATTTGAAGTCTACTTGTGACAATAAGCGATTTTCATTTCATTTCATTTTCAAAATGAGCACCACACTGCCTGCCTCATCAACTGGTTCTTTCCATCGAGCAGAGACAATTCTAATACTCTTCTGCTGGTCTCCCATCTTGCACTCTCCAGCTCTTCCAGAACTCTATCCAGAACCATGTCAAGCACACTCATCACCCCTATCTTTACTGACCCATATTGTTTTCTGTTTTAAGGCTCTGTGGTGGTATGTATTAGGGGTAATGTGGTACCTCTGAAGCCGAGAGGCTATTGGCTGACAGGTCCCGGGTCCTGGTTGGATCTGCCAACTTTTGGCTCCGCCCTGAAGGCGGAGTATAAGAGCTTGAGCTTCTCCCCGCAGCCTCATTCTGTTGCTGAGCTGCTGGGGACAAGTCTCGCTTAATAAAGCCTAGATCAACTTCATCGCTTCTCGTCTCGCGTAAGTCATTGTGCGCTACAATTTATTAAGCGAGCTTAAAAGACTATGGAGCTCCGGATCGCCCCGGAGTGCCTGCGGATCAGCCCCCACGCAGCGAACTCGGCGGCCGCATTCAAACACTGGCAAGCATGCTTTGGAGGCGACCTCCGAACGGCCCCCAGCCGGATCACGGAAGAGCAGAAAATGCAGGTCCTGCATTCGAGGGTAAGCCCGGAAATCTACTCACTAATAGAAGACGCAGAGGATTTCCCGACGGCGCTCGCATTGCTGAAGGGCATCTACGTTCGGCCCGTAAACCAGGTCTACGCGTGCCACCAACGCGCGACGAGACGGCAAATTCCCAGAGAATCGCTCGAGGCATTCTACGGCGCTCTGCTAATTTTGGGACGAGGCTGCAACTGCCCGCCGGTGAACGCGATCAAACACACGGACCTGCTAATTCGTGATGCATTCGTGGCAGGTATGAACTCTCCCCAAATTCGTCAAAGACTTTTAGAAAGAGAGTCGCTAGGACTCTCAGAGGCACGGGCCCTTGCAGCCTCCCTTGATGTGGCCTCCCAAAACGCCTGCGCCTACGGTCCCGACCGCGTGGCAGCCCCTTGGGCTCCGTGGACCCCCGTCGCGAACAACTCCCCGGCACCCCCCACCCCCCGCAGGCTTGCGCGGTTAAAGCGCCAGACCATCCCGGGGGGGCCCGCTGCTATTTTTGCAGGGGGTGGCCATTTTGTCCACCCCCGACCACGTGCGACCCATGGGGGTGGCCATTTTGTCCACCCCCGGCCGCGTGGAATTCATGGACGCCACCATCTTGGTTGACAACAAAGGACCCCAGCATCGACGGCTCCACGGGGTGTCGAAGAAGACGCCGCAACACTACTACCACGACTGGCTTTGGTGACACTGGATCAATCGCTGCCACGGACGCCCCAGACGACAACAACAACGGTGCTGGTCAACGGATACGAGACGCCATGCCTGATCAACTCCGGGAGCACTGAAAGTTTTATTCACCCAGACACGGTAAGACGCTGTTTCCAAGCACGCAAAAGATTTTCCTAGCTGCAGGATCCCACTCAATGGAGATCAAAGGGTTCTGCATCGCAAACCTAACAGTGCAAGGGAGGGAGTTTAAGAACTACAGGCTCAACGTCCTGCCCCAACTCTGCGCGCCCACATGACTGGGATTAGACTTCCAATGTAACCTTCAGAGTCTAACATTCCAATTCGGCGGCCCAATACCCCCACTCACTATCTGCGGCCTCGCAACTCTCAAGGTTGAACCGCCGTCCTTGTTTGCAAACCTCACCCCGGATTGTAAACCCGTCGCCACTAGGAGCAGACGGTACAGCGCCCAGGACCGGACATTTATTCCATCTGAAGTCCAGCGGTTGCTGAAGGAAGGCATAATCCAGGCCAGCAATAGTCCCTGGAGAGCCCAGGTGGTAGTCGTAAAGACTGGAGAGAAGCAAAGGATGGTCGTAGACTATAGTCAGACCATCAACAGGTACACGCAGCTAGATGCGTACCCTCTCCCCCGCATATCCGACATGGTCAATCGGATTGCTCAGTATAAGGTCTTTTCCACCGTGGACCTCAAGTCCGCCTACCACCAGCTCCCCATCCGCCCAGGTGACCGCAAGTACACCGCCTTCGAGGCAGACGGGCGGCTGTACCACTTCCTAAGGGTCCCGTTTGGCGTCACGAACGGGGTCTCGGTCTTCCAACGGGAGATGGACCGAATGGTTGACCAGCACGGGTTGCAGGCCACGTTCCCGTATCTTGACAACGTAACCATCTGCGGCCACGATCAGCAGGACCACGACGCCAACCTCCAAAAGTTCCTCCAGACCGCTAACGCCCTGAACCTCACATATAACAAGGAAAAATGCGTTTTTAGCACAAACCGTTTGGCCATCCTGGGATACGTAGTGCGCAATGGAGTAATAGGCCCCGAACCCGAACGCATGCGCCCCCTTATGGAATTTCCCCTCCCCCACTGCTCCAAAGCCCTGAAATGTTGCCTGGGCTTCTTTTCATATTACACCCAGTGGGTCCCCCAGTACGCAGACAAGGCCCGCCCGCTAATATAGTCCACTACCTTCCCCCTGTCGACAGAGGCTCGCCAGGCCTTCAGCCGCATCAAAGCGGATATTGCAAAGGCCACGATGCGCGCCATCGATGAGCCCCTCCCCTTCCAGGTCGAGAGCGACGCATACGATGTAGCTCTGGCGGCCACCCTTAACCAAGCGGGCAGACCCGTTGCCTTTTTCTCCCGGACCCTCCACGCCTCAGAAATCCGCCACTCCTCAGTGGAAAAGGAAGCCCAAGCCATAGTGGAAGCTGTGCGACATTGGAGGCATTACCTGGTCGGCAGGAGATTCACTCTCCTCACCGACCAACGTCGGTAGCCTTCATGTTCGATAATGCACAGCGGGTCAAAATTAGGAATGACAAGATCTTAAGGTGGAGGATCGAACTCTCCACCTACAATTATGAGATCTTGTATCGTCCCGGAAAGCTGAACGAGCCGTCCGATGCCCTATTCCGCGGCACATGTGCCAACGCACAAATAGACCGCCTCCAAGCCCTCCACGAGGACCTCTGCCACCCGGGGGTCACTAGATTCTACCATTTTGTAAAGTCCCGCAACCTCCCCTACTCTGTGGAGGAGGTCCGTACAGTCACCAGGAACTGCCACATCTGCGCAGAGTGCAAACCGCACTTTTTCAGGCCGGATAGAGCGCACCTGATCAAGGCTTCCCGCCCCTTTGAATGCCTCAGTTTGGATTTCAAAGGGCCCCTCCCCTCCACCGACCGCAACGCATACTTCCTGAACGTGGTGGACGAGTACTCCCGTTTCCCCTTCCCCATCCCCTGCCCCGACATGACAGCGGCCACAGTCATTAAAACCCTTGGCACCATATTCACACTGTTCGGTTTCCCCGCGTATATCCATAGCGAGAGGGTGTCCTCCTTCATGAGTGACGAGCTGCGCCAGTTCCTGCTCAGCAATGGCATAGCCTCGAGCAGGACGATCAGCTACAACCCCCGGGGGAACGGGCAAGTAGAGAGGGAGAACGGCACGGTCCGGAAGACCGTCCTACTGGCCCTACGCTCCAGGGATCTCCCAGTTTCCCGGTGGCAGGGGGTCCTCCCGGACGCTCTCCACTCCATCCGGTCGCTGCTGTGTACCACCACTAACCAAACGCCTCATGAGCGCCTCCTTGTCTTCCCCAGGAAGTCCTCCTCCGGAAGGTCGCTGCCGACCTGGCTGGCAGCCCCAGGACCCATCTTGCTCTGGAAACATGTGCGGGCGCACAAATCAGACCCATTGGTCGAGAGGGTCCACCTTCTCCATGCAAACCCGCAGTACGCCTATGTGGCGTACCCCGACGGCCAACAGGACACGGTCTCCCTGCGGGACCTGGCACCCGCCGGCAACACACACACACCCCCCGACACCGATCACCCCCTCCCTGCCACCGGCGCACCCCGCGACCGCCCCTTTCCCGGGGGGATCGGTCCTCCTCCTGTGCCCGCCCAGGAGTAAAATAGGAACAAACAGCGAAACGCTCCCGGAGACGACAACGCCCGAGCAAGCACCTGCACCACCACCGGGGCTGAGGCGATCGACGAGGAAGACCAGACTGCCCACTCGACTCGTGGAATCCGCATGACACCATGAAAAGCAAGAATGTTGTTGTAACAAAAATTTTTTTTGCTCGTATTGTAAATAGTTCTCACAAGCTTGTACATAGTCCACTGTAGGACTAAAGCTGTATTAACACAGTCCGAAATTTGTTCCAGGGCCAGCCTTGTATACCCCTACCACTATGCGAACCACCACCCCGCCGGGTTCCTTTTTAACAAGGGGTGAATGTGGTGGTATGTATTAGGGGTAATGTGGTACCTGTGAAGCCAAGAGGCTATTGGCTGACAGGTCCCGGGTCCTGGTTGGATCTGCCGACTTCTGGCTCCGCCCTGAAGGCGGAGTATAAGAGCTCGAGCTTCTCCCTGCAGCCTCATTCTGTTGCTGAGCTGCTGGGGACAAGTCTCGCTTAATAAAGCCTAGATCGACTTCATCGCTTCTCGTCTCGCGTAAGTCATTGTGCGTTACAGTCTCCTAGCAATTAATCTTGTATCTGGGTTGAAAGGTGGTGAGCACTGTTGCCTCACAGTGTTCTATTCTGGCCTTGGGTGACTATCTGTGTGGCGTTTTCATGTTTTTGCTGTGTCAGCGTGGGTTCCCTCCAGGCGCTCTGGTTTCCTCCCACCTTAAGATATGCAAGTTAGGTGGATTGGTCATGCAAAATTGTTCCTTAGTGTCCAAGGATGTGCAGCTTAGGTGGATTGGCCACAATTAATGTGCGGAATTGTGGGGATAGGGCAAGGGAGTGGACTATAGGGCAGGGGAGTAGGCTGTAGGTCATTTTTGACCTCTCCATCATTAGAGTCTATTAATTATCCTGCCCTAATTGCCATGAATTTGAACACTTCTAGCACATCACTCCATAATCTGCATTATTTTAACAAAAATAGTCTGTTTTTTCACGTCTCCAAATGCTGAAACAATGGTCCACTGTTGGAAGTGCCATCTTTCGGATAAGACATTACACTAAGGCCCCCTTCTGTTCTCTGAGGTGAGTTTCAAAGAGTGTGGTGAACGTATTATCGCAACCATTCACCACTGTATTGCATTGTACTATGTTGTTGCCCTTGTGGACTCCACTTATGGACCATTGTATTGTTATTACACCGCTTGTATCATGCTGGTGCACTTGTGGGCTCCGCCCCCTTGAGGCGAGGTATATAGCGCAGCTGCCCTGTAGGTGGCTCTCAGTGCAGAGCAGTCGCAGGCAGGCACTGTTCTAATTGATTAAAGCCACTGTTCACTTCAACTCTCTGTCTCGTGTGAATTGATGGTCGCATCAATTTAATCAGCTACAACATCGCGATGGAAGCAGCCCTCAAACCTGACCGACTGGAACTCGACCCACAGGCCGCGGAAGCAAATGGATTTTTTTGCACTGGCTCCGATGTTTCGAGGCCTATCTCGCCGCCTCCTCCTCGCCTCCGTCACCGATGAACAGAAGCTGAGCCTCCTCCACGCCCGGGTGAGCCATTGAATCTCCGTGCAAATCGAGGAAGCGACCACATACGCAGACGCGCTCACAATCCTGATGCGGCAATATGTGAGGCCAGTGAACGAAGTGTTCATGCGGCATCTCCTCACCACTTGCCGCCAACGCACCGGGGAATCGCTGGAGGAGTACCTACGCGACCTGAAAGTCCTCGCGTGAAGCTGCAAGGCCGTCACGGCCTCGCAACACATGGAACTCACCATCCGGGACGCCTATGTGGCTGGAGTACGGTCCAACTACTTCAGACAGAGTCTGCCCGAGAAGGGCGCCCTCGACCTAGAAGAGACAGCAAAACTAGCCACCTCCCTAGAAGTAGCGTTTCAGAGCCTCAACGCTTTCCCCTCCGACCTCGCGGCCCCCTCCAGAGGACACTCGACCAGAGAGTACCCCAGGCCTGTGCCGCATGGCTGCCCACCCAACCCGGGGGCTGCCCTGCTACTTTTGCGGCCATAACCAGCACCCCAGGCAGCGTTGTCCAGCTCGGAACGCGAACTGTAGCGACTGCGGCAAGAAAGGACACTTTGCCAAAGCTTGCCTGGCTAGGTCCAAGTCCTCCAAATTACAGGCCCGACTCTCAGACTCACAGGTCAGCAGACCCCGCAGCGTGGCTGTGTGCCTGCCGGCTCTGCCTCCTTCGGACACGTCACCCGCCTCGTGTTGTCCGTGGGGGCAGCCACCTTCGACTCTACACAACACATGCGACTCATGGGGGCCGCCACCTTGGCCGGTCTCCCACGCAGCCCGACATGTGAGATTCATGGGGGCCGCCATCTTGGCCGCCATTTTCATCGCCGCCTGACACGTGTGACCGACGGGGCCGCCATCTTGGCCGCCATCTTCAACGCTGCCCGACACGTGCGACCGACGGGGGAAGCCATTTTGGGACCACCCCTTCCACCTCTGACCACGCCGGTTACCCGCAACTCGGCTCAGTCACCCTCGACCAGTCACGGCCAAAACACCTCAGGAACTCCATGATGACCGTCCGGGTCAATGGGCACGAAACGCCCTGCCTGTTTGACTCCGGGAGCACGGAGAGCTTCGTACACCCAGACACGGTAAGGCGCTGTTCTCTCCAAACCTCCCCCGCATTTCAAACAATCTCCCTCGCTTCCGGATCGCACTCAGTGCAGATCCGGGGGTACACTGTCGTGAACCTCGCGATACAGGGCATTGAATACGCAAACTTTAAACTATATGTACTCCCTGATCTCTGCACTCCTCTTCTGTTGGGACCGGACTTCCAGTGCAACCTCAGGAGCCTGACCCTAAAGTTCAGCGGGCCCCTACACCCCCTCACCGTTTGTAGCCTTGCGACCCTGAAGGTTGACCCTCCCCCACTATTCGCGAATCTCACCGCCGACTGTAATCCCGTCGCCACGAGGAGCAGGCGGTACAGTATCCAGGACAGCACTTTTATCAAGTCCGAGGTCCAGCGGCTCTTGCGGGAAGGGATCATCGAGGCCAATAACAGCCCCTGGAGAGCCCAGGTGGTGGTCGTCAGGACCGGGGAAAAGAACCTGACGGTTGTAGATTTCAGCCAAACCATAAACCGGTATACGCACCTCGATGCGTACCCCCTCCCCCGGATAGCGGACATGGTGAATCAGATTGCACACTACCGGGTGTTCTCCACGGTGGATCTGAAGTCCGCATACCACCAGCTCCCAATCCGCCCGGGGGACCGCCACTACACGGCCTTTGAGGCAGACGGCTGCCTCTTCCACTTCCCTCCGGGTACCCTTCGGCGTCACCAAAGAATGATGGACCGAATGGTGGACCAGTACGGGCTGCGGGCCACATTTCTGTACTTTGACAACGACACCATCTGTGGCCACGACCAGCAAGACCACGACGCCAACCGTCAGACATTTCTCCAAACCGCCAAAGCCATCAACCTCACTTATAACAAGGAAAAATGCGTTTTGCGCACAACCAGACTAGCCATCCTCGGCTATGTCGTGGAAAACTGAGTCCTAGGGCCCGACCCCGACCGTATGCGCCCCCTCCTGCAACTCCCCTTCCCCACTGCCCCAAGGCCCTGAAAAGACGCCTCGGGTTCTTTTCTTATTATGCCCAGTGGGTCGCCAACTATGCGGACAAAGCCCGCCCACTGATCAAAGCTACCATCTTCCCACGGGTGGCTGAGGCCCGCCAGGCCTTCAGCCGCATCAAGGCAGATATTGCCAAAGCCGCGGTGCGTCCGGTGGAGGAGTCCGTCCCCTTCCAGGTAGAGAGCGACGCATCAGAGGTCGCCCTCGCCGCCACCCTTAACCAGGCAGGCAGGCCCGTAGCATTTTTCTTCCGTACCCTCAACGCCTCCGAGATTCGACACTCCTCAGCCAAAAAAGAAGCTCAAGCCATCGTGGAAGCTGTACGGCACTGGAGGCACTACCTCGCTGGTAGGAGGTTTACCCTCGTCACCGACCAACAGTCGGTAGCCTTCATGTTCGACAATACACAGCGGGGCAAGATCAAGAACGATAAAATCTTGAGGTGGAGGATCGAACTCTCCCCCTATAATTACGATATAGTGTATCGTCCTGGGACGCTCAATGAGCCCCCAGATGCCCTGTCCCGCGGCACATGCTCCAGCGCACTAGATGACCTCTGCCACCCGGGGGTCACCCGGCTTATCCACTACATCAAGGCCCGCAAACTGCCCTACTCCATTGTGGAGGTCAGGGCCATGACCAGGGACTGCCAAATCTGCGCGGAGTGTAAGCCGCACTTCTATCGACCGGATAAGGCCCACCTGGTGAAGACATCCCGGCTCTTCAAGCGCCTCAGTATCGACTTCAAAGGGCCCCTCTCCTCTACCAACCGCAACGCGTATTTCCTCAACGTCGTTGACGAGTACCCCCGCTTCCCCTTTGCAATCCCTTAACCCGAGATGACCGCGACCACTGTCATTAAGGCCCTACATAGTATCGTCACCTTGTTCAGTTTCCCCACTTACGTCCACAGTGACCGGGGCTCCTCGTTTATGAGCTACGAACTGCGTCAATACCTGCTTGGTAAGGGCATCGCCTCGAGCAGGACTACCAGTTACAACACCTGGGGAAACGGACAGGTGGAGAGGGAGAGCGTGATGGTATGGAAGGCCGTCCTCCTGGCCCTGTGGTCTAGGAATCTCCCAGTTTCCCACTGGCAGGATGTCCTCCCCGACGCGCTCCACTCCATTAGGTCACTTCTTTGCACAGCCACGAACGAGACCCCTCATGACCGCCTGTTTGTTTTCCCTAGAAAATCCACGTCCGGGGTCTCGCTTCCAGCCTGGATGAAGACACCGGGGCCCATACTCTTCCGGAAACACGTGAGGAGCCATAATCCAATGTCATGTGAGAGTACCTTTAAGAAATGGATGTTTAAGCAATGTACCTTTAAGGAATGGAGCTGATCATATTACTGAAGTGATGTCAGAGGTTGGGGGGAGCTGAGCTCAATTCTGCTTGTGGTTTCAGTTTGAGAGAGCAGCTGAAAAGTGCCTGGCTGGTTTGCTGAGAGCTGCTTGAAAGGAGAAAGCCAGTTTGAAGAGAAAGCTGGGGGTGTCTGTGTGTTTTGAAAAGAGTTGCAGGAAGAAAAACACAGCGCTGGTCTGTGGATGTCTGCAAATCTAAAGACTATAAGTATATTGAATGTAACCTCATGTCTGTTGTTAAAGGTGAAGTCTATTGGATGTTTAAAGGAACATTTTGAGGGATTATTTAGTGTTGTATTATTTTCAGGGTTATCTTTGAAGTAAGGGGTGTTAAGTGATCCAATGTTTATTTAAAAGATTAAGTTGAGTTCATGGAATAAACATTGTTTTGTGTTAAAAACCACGTGTCCATAATTGTAATACCACACCTGGGGAACAAGCCGTGTGCTTCAAAAGCAACAATCCATTAATTCAATCATGGTTGAACTCCATGATATGTTTTGGGGTTCTGAAAACACCTCTCCCATAACAATTGGGGGCTCATCTGGGATAAAAGTCTATCTATTGGATTGGCTTTTGTGAACATAAAGACATTGAAGGTTTGTTGCTTTTCCAGTGTGGTATTTTAGTTTAAGTGGGGAGAGTGTTGTGAATAATGGCTCTTTCGGAGGCGCCTAAGTTTTTGGGGGTGGCTGCGGTAACACTTGATACCTTACGGACAGAGACTAAAAACAGACTGTTAGGTTTGGCAAAAGCATTGCAGTTAACACTGCCTAGCAAAATATGAAAAGATGCGGTACTTAACGCGATATCTGCGCATTTACGTTTGTCTGTGATACATTCTGACTCATTAGATATGGCAATGCTCCAGTTGCAGATTAAGCAATTTGAACATGAAAAAGAATGAAAGCAACTTGAACATGGAGAAGAATTCAAGTGGCTTGAATATGCAATGATAGAAAAAGAAAGAGATAGAGAGGAAAAAGAAAAGGAGAGAGAAGAAAGAAACAAAGAAAGAGATCGAGAGGAAAGGGAAAAAGAGAGAGAGTCTGAACTTCGGAAAATGGTTCTGAAGCATGAAAATCAGTTAAAATTGGCAGACGCAAAGGGACACGTACAGTTGGAGGAGATGGATGAAGATAATGAGACAGAGCATCATAGTCGAAGACGTGGTGGTGATCTATTTAAATATGTCCAAGCATTGCCGAGGTTTGACGATAAGGAGGTAGAAGACATTTTCATTTCATTTGAGAAGGTAGCTAAACAAATGCAATGGCCACAGGACATGTGGGTATTACTGATTCAAACAAAGCTGGTAAGTAGGGCTTGTGAAGTGCTTGCATCACGACCGGAGGAGGTATCTAGAACGTATGAGGAGGTGAAGAAATCCATCTTAAGTGCATATGAGCTAGTGCCTGTAGCTCATAGACAAAGGTTTCGAAATTTAATGAAAGAATTTGGTCAAACATACATGGAGTTTGAAAGGCTCAAACAGAGTAATTTTGATAAGTGCATCAGGGCTTTGAAAATAGACCGAACGTATGAAGCTCTCAGAGAAATTATACTTTTGGAGGAGTTTAAAAATTCAATTCCTGATGTAGTGAGGACTCATGTGGAAGAGCAGAGGGTTAAAACTGCGAGATTAGCAGCAGAAATGGCAGATGATTATGAATTAGTTCATAAATCAAAGATTGGTTTCCGACATCAGTTTCAGCCGGTGAGGGATAGAAACTGGGGACATGAGAAATACTCAAGCGGTAAAGGTAAAGGTGATCAATTGGGAGACAATAAAGAGAGTGTACCTCAGATTAAAAAAGAAATCTAGGAGGGTGGAAAAGAAATGAAAAGTTTCAAATGTTTTCACTGTAATAAACTAGGCCATGTAAAGTCCCAGTGTTGGTGGTTGAAGAAAAGCACTGGGAAGGCTGATGTGGTAAAAAGAAAAGGACAGTGGGATTTGTTAAAGTGGTAAAGGAAAGCCCAAGGGGAGCAAAGGAGGTGCAAATGATTATACAGCCTGTTCAAGAAGTAATTGTTAAGAAGGTGCCAGATGTCTTTAAAGAATTTACTTGTGTGGGTAAAGTTTACTCATGTGTATCAGGAGGAGCAGGTAAAGAAGTCACAATTTTAAGATATACAGGGGCTAGTCAATCTTTAATGGTTAGAGATGAGGAATTATGTAGTTTGGGAAGAATGTTGCCAGAAAAGGTGGTGGTATGTGGAATTCAGGGTGAGAGGAGTAGTGTTCCATTATATAAGGTACGGTTGGAAAGTTCAGTGAAGAGTGGTGAAGTGGTAGTAGGAGTAATAGATAAACTATCTTGTCCAGGAATACAGTTTATCTTGGGTAATGATATAGCTGGATCGCAGGTGGGAATGATGCCTACTTTGATTGATAAGCCAGTGGAAAATCAGACAACTGAAGGGTTGAAGGACGAATATCCTGGGATTTTTCCGGATTGTAGTAACAAGGTCGCAAAGTCGCAGGTTAAGACAAGAGGAGAAATCAAAGAGTGAAGATGAAGTGGAAGTGCAATTATCCGAAACGATTTTTGATCAGATGGTTGAAAAAGAACAAGAACAGGTGGAGAATGAGGTGGATATTTTTAGTTCAGGAAAATAGGCGGAGTTACAACAGAAAGATGTAGAAATAAAACGGATATATCAGAAAGCATATACGGAAGAGGAATCAGAGAGTATGCCAGAGTGTTATTACCGTAAAAGTGATGTCTTGATGAGAAAATGGCGTGCTGTACATATGCAGGCAGATGAAAAGTGGGCAGAAGTTCATCAAGTAGTATTGCCGGTAGGGTATAGACAGGAGGTGTTGCGAGTGGCACATGAGGTACCAGTGGGAGGTCATTTGGGAATAAGGAAAACTCAAGCTAAAATCCAGAAATATTTTTATTGGCCTGGACTACATAAAGATGTAGTTCAATTTTGTCAATCATGTCACACATGTCAAGTGATAGGGAAACCTCAAGCAGTGATAAAACCAGCACCCTTAATACCCATTCCAGCATTTGAGGAACCTTTTACGAGGGTCCTAATTGATTGCGTAGGACCGCTTCCTAAAACAAAAAGTGAGAATCAATATCTTTTGACTATAATGGATGTGTATACTAGGTTTCCAGAGGCCATTCCAGTACGTAATATTACAGCTAAAAGGATTGTGGAGGAATTAATTAAATTCTTTACGAGATATGGACTACCCACAGAAATTCAATCGGATCAAGGATCGAATTTGACTTCAAAGTTATTCAAAGAAGTTATGGATAGCTTAGGAATAAAACAATTTAAATCAACTGCGTACTATCCAGAATCGCAGGGAGTGTTAGAAAGGTGGCAGACATTAAAGACAATGTTGAGGGCATATTGTCAAGATTATCCAGAGGATTGGGATAAAGGAATCATAAGTAGACACTTTACTTAGAAATAAGTGAAAGTTGAGTACATTACAATGGGAAGTAAAAATTCGAAACAAGGAGACGGAGTTGATAAGAGTAAGAATATCCCACCAGAAAGCCCAGTGGGTCGGATGTTAGTGAATTGGGATTCTGAGAGTTGTACAAGAAATAAGGACAGGAAAACAATGATAACATTTTGTTGCTTCATATGGGTCAAAGAAGCAATCCGTAAACCCTCAGTCTTTTGGCTGAAATACGGTTCGGACGAAGATTGGGTGTGCCAAATTTTGAATATATATGTCAATGATAAAAGACCCTGTTCAGATAAAGAAGTAAGCTACGCGAGTTGTTGGCTTCCTAGCAGGAGCGCCACCCGAATATATCCATTAATCCCACAGGGCGAAGACGTTCCCACCGCCCCTTTTGAACAATGGGATGTCCTAGATAATTTGCCACCCCCTTATAAGAATAAGTCAAACGACGATAACTCGCCAGATAACCAACAAGTGAATAAAGGTAAATCAGAGGAAGCCCCTGAAGAAGCAGGAGGGAGTAAAATGATATTAAGATCCACAAAAGGACAGGGAAAGGAACCAGAAATAACAAAACTGGACCCCCTTCGGGAAGTCCCGATTGGAGATGGAGACATAGGATTTGTAAATTCTCCTTTAAATTCAGGAGAAGTCAGAGCATTAAAAAAAAACAGAAAACGAAAATGATGGTTGCAACTGTAAATTAGGTAGTGAGCAAACACAGACAGACAGAGAGAGAGAGATACAGAGAGACAGAGACAGAGAGATACAGAGAGAGAGAGAGAGACAGGCAGAGAGAGAGAGATACAGAGATAGAGAGGCAGGGAGAGAGAGAAAGAGACAGAGAGAGAGAGGCAGAGAGAGAGAGACAGAGACAGAGAGAGAGATACAGACAGAGAGAGACAGAGAGAGAAAGAGACAGAGAGAGAGAGACAGAGAGAGAGATACAGAGAGAGACAGACAGAGAGATACAGAAAGAGAGAGAGAGAGACAGAGAGTGAGAGAGATACAAAGACAGAGAGAGAGCTACAGAGAGAGAGACAGACAGAGAGAGACAGATACAGAGACAGAGAGAGAGACACAGAGAGAGAGATACAGAGAGAGAGAGAGATACAGAGAGAGAGAGAGAGAGGCAGAGAGAGAGAGAGACAGAGAGGCAGAGAGAGACAGAGAGAGAGAGAGAGAGAGAGACAGAGAAGGCTGCAACATGCCTGGAGTCACTGTTTCAATACAGAGAGAGAGACAGAGAAGGCTGCAACATGCCTGGAGTCACTGTTTCAATACAGAGAGACAGTTTGTTACAGAGAAGGCTGCAACATGCCTGCAGTCACTGTTTCAATACAGAGAGAGAGAGAGTGAGAGACAGAGAAGGCTGCAACATGCCTGGAGTCACTGTTTCAATACAGAGAGACAGTTTGTTACAGAGAAGGCTGCAACATGCCTGGAGTCACTGTTTCAATACAGAGAGAGAGAGACAGAGAGACAGAGAAGGCTGCAACATGCCTGGAGTCACTGTTTCAATACAGAGAGAGAGAGAGAGACAGAGAAGGCTGCAACATGCCTGGAGTCACTGTTTCAATACAGAGAGAGACAGAGAAGGCTGCAACATGCCTGTAGTCACTGTTTCAACACAGAGAGACAGTTTGTTACAGAGAAGGCTGCAACATGCCTGGAGTCACTGTTTCAATACAGAGAGAGAGAGAGACAGAGAAGGCTGCAACATGCCTGGAGTTACTGTTTCAATACAGAGAGAGAGAGAGAGAGAGACAGAGAAGGCTGCAACATGCCTGTAGTCACTGTTTCAATACAGAGAGACAGTTTGTTACAGAGAAGGCTGCAGCATGCCTGGAGTCACTGTTTCAATACAGAGAGACAGTTTGTTACAGAGAAGGCTGCAAATACTGAACTATCACCCGTGGGAAGGCTGAAATAAGCTTACCCTATAACCACCGCCACCGCAGGCGGAGTCTCTAAAATCATTCTGGAGCAAATAGTTCCACGATACGGGTTTGGAGAAAATATAGACTCGGACAGGGGACGTCACTTTACCTCTAAGGTCTTATTAACCGCAGTGTCAGTTCCCTGTCCGGCAAAGTTCCCAATATAGCATACAACCCTGTCAACCGCAGGGGCCCAACAACCAGGCATTTCAAAATAATTATTATAATTAATAAATTAATCAAATTTGATACTACTGATTCAGTATTAATAAATTATACAATATAATACAGTCAAACAGTTGATTGATCAGTAACATTTCAATAATAGTATTTCAGCTCAAATTCATCGATTGTAAGAGTTGGATTGCTGCCAAATTCCCGTTATCAGATGTCCTTGAACGATCTGTTCTTTTTTAATCAAAGTTGTTTTGGTTTTTTTATAACCAGCTTCCACATGGTTTGAAGTTTTGATTTCCAGGCTAATTCTAAACATTTATTTTAAAATATCAAACACAATAACTTATTAAACATATAGGTTTTCTGTAGATGAATTCATCAATTCTATTAAAGAAGTCACTACTAGAAGTTTGGAGATAAATTGGGACTTCCACACTCCTTGGCACCCCCCCCCCCCCCCCCACCCCCCCCCCCCCCCCCCCTCATCGGGACGGGTGGAAAGGATGAATCAAACTCTTAAAAATCGTTTGTCAGAAATAATACTAGAAACTAGGCTCCCCTGGACAAAATGCTTACCGATAGCCCTTCTAAGAAAAGATTTGGGGCTGTCCCCATACGAAATGTTGTTCGGATTGCCATACCTTGGAACAATGGGGGAATTGCCCATTGCAGAATGTAAAGATATCTATGTAAAGAAATATATACTGGCACTGTCTTCCTCATTATCATTCCTCAGGAGACAAGGACTGATAGCGCAGACACCTCCCCTTGAATTCGCAGTCCACAAATTTAAACCAGGAGATTGGGTACTGGTGAAATTGTGGAAAGAAAACAAGCTTCAACCCACTTGGGACGGGCCGTTCCTGGTTTTGTTAACCACAGAGACTGCCATACGAACTGCTGAAAAAGGTTGGACTCATTACAGCAGAACGAAGGGTCCCGTTAAATCACCGCCGGGACAGAAACAATGGCATGTGGAGGGCACTGAGGAACCATTTAAGATAAGATTGAAAAGACACTAAATCCTGAACTGTTCAATAATATGACAAAACTACAGCTAAAATGGACTATGCAATGTATAATAATATTAATGATGTGGGAGTTTGGAATCGGTCGTATGATTACATTGACAATCCCAGAAAGTCGCTACCCTCGGGTAATACGAACTGATCTATGCACCTTCATAGACTGCGTGTCAGCGGGGCAGGGAAAGGAGTTTAGGGTAGACTCTCTTCGTTATTACCGAGGGGGATGATTACGGAGAGGGAGGGTTGGCTGAAAAGGTTCTGCCAATTGCCCAGAGGGGCACCTCCGGTCGTCTCCATTCACCAGATTAATGGTTATTCCCCCTCAACGTGCAATGCTGGAATTTGTCACCCCGTATACATCACCGTAAAACACACGGCCTGGATTGAGACAGGCAATAGGGTTTGTTCACTTAGAAATGAGATAGTCGGGGTAATCATGAGAAATGGCAAGACTGAATGCTGCTTCCGTATTTTATTAGACCAGGGAGCAACTCCCACTAATGACACTAGGGGC
This sequence comes from Scyliorhinus torazame, assembly GCF_047496885.1. Lineage (NCBI taxonomy): Eukaryota > Metazoa > Chordata > Chondrichthyes > Carcharhiniformes > Scyliorhinidae > Scyliorhinus > Scyliorhinus torazame. Next base: position 116,446,199 of record NC_092714.1, read on the forward strand.
GACACGGCGGAGAAAGAACAGGGAGTCAAAATAATTGAAGTAAAAGATTTAGAGCAAGCCTTTGAGATAGAGACCGGCTATGAGGAACAGAATGCATGGAATGAGTGGGTGAGGTATTCGGCCCAGATGCTGAAGAAAGACAATTGTTATGCTTGCGCATCAGGTAGACCGCAGGCCCATATGGAGCCCTTTCCACTGGGGTGGACAGAAAATAGAGGGAGCATGGAATGTATGATGGCCCTGTGTACCAAGATGCGACAGCCTGGGGCAACAAGACCTGCACTGCCCTATCTCTGATGTTTCCTCCTGTTAATAAGAAACTATCAGCAAACCCTCCCTCCTTCTTGGTTACCGTGACGCATCACAAATCGTGTATAAGTCGTTCTGATACGGGGCTAAGTAAAGATATGAGAGACCTCAAGACTTGTATTGAGACTAAGAACGTGACCACCCAGGGCAATTACTCATCACTAAAAATACCACGTGCGGATATATGGTGGTATTGCGGAGGAATGATTCTAAGACTCACTCTACCCCCCCCCCCCCCCAATGGAAAGGGAGATGCGCATTAGTTCAGCTCGCCATTCCGTTCAGTATAGCCTATGAAAGACAAGAGGAGAGCGGGAGTGTAAAAGGGGGACGATCTAAACGGGGCATACCTACCTCATTTGATGACAGGATTTACCTGGACTCCGTTGGCATTCCCAGAGGAGTACCAGATGAGTTCAAAGCCCGAAATCAGATTGCAGCTGGGTTCGAGTCCCTCTTCTGGTGGGTTACGATCAATAAGAATGTGGATTGGATAAACTATATATACTATAATCAACAGAGGTTCATCAATTATACCAGGGATGCCGTGAAGGGCATAGCAGAACAACTGGATGCAACCAGTAGAATGGCCTGGGAGAATAGATTGGCTCTGGATATGATTTTGGCAAAGAAAGGTGGTGTATGCGTTATGCTCAAAGGACAGTGTTGCACGTTTATCCCCAACAACACGGCACCCGACGGATCGATTACCCGTGCGCTACAAGGGTTAACCACTCTGGCTGTGGAAATGGCACACAATTCAGGGGCAGACACATCCATGACTGGGTGGCTTGAATCATTGTTTGGGAAATGGAAAGGGTTAATTGTATCCATCCTCACCTCCATCATCGTGGTGATAGGAGCATTGGCGGCAATAGGCTGCTGCATCATCCCGTGTGTAAGAGGCTTGGTGCAGAGGCTCATTGAAACAGCCTTGACCAAGCAGATGCCCCTGGGTCAGGATACCATTTGCCTACTAGAAAGTGGGGAGAATGAAGGGGGGGACGGCCCCATAGAAAGGGAAGTTGAGAGGATGTTGGACAATTTTGGGGTAGGTTAGAGGAGGCTACGAAGTGTAAAAAGCAACAACAGTAAAAAGAAAAAAAATGGGGATTTGTGAGAAATGAACATTCTGTGTTGTTTTTGTGTTGTTTTTACATGTATATACTCTGGTTCACAATTAAGATGTCAACAATGAAGCATTATGGGAAAATTAACATGTCAAGTTCTGAGTAAGCTATAGTGAGCGAATTATTATAACGATGTACCAGAATGACCTTCGGGGAAGAACGGAATGCACAACAGAACTTGCTAAGCAAGGGGGAGATAGCAGGTGCAAGCAAAGGGCCTCATTCTTATCTTTAACTGCCAAATCACTGTGTAATGGAGAGAAGAAATAAGGGAACTGCCCTGTCTGTAGTGTGTGGGATGTGTTTCTCAGGGATGGTTTCCCACGGATTGTATTTTCATGGATTATATATAACAAAGTGATGCTATGTGAATTCTTTGTGTCTGCTATTGCTTACTGGAGGCACCCGCTCTTGCAAGATCGATAATAAATACTTCTTCAGAATTTGACTAAGTGTAAATCTTTTATTAAGTGAGCGGTGTTTCTCACATGATAAACACTATAACACGGTAGCACAGTGGTTAGCAGGGTTGCTTCACAGCTTCAGAATCCTAGGATCGATTCCTGGCTTGGATCGCTGTCTGTGCCAAGTCTGCACGTTCTCTCCGTGTCTTCTTGGGTTTTCTCTGAGTACTCCGGTTTCCTCCCACAGTCCAAAGATATGCAGGTTAGGTGGATTGGCTGTGCTAAATTGCCCTTCGTGTCCAAAAAAGGTTAGATGGGGTTACGGGGATAGGATGGAGGTGTGGGGATAGGGTGGAGGTGTGGGCTTGGGTAAAGTGCTCTTTCCATGGGCTGAATGGCGTCCTTCTGCACCGTAAATTCTATGTTCTATTACTACAATCTCCCAAGAATAATGATTGTGTCTGATCTGATTCTGTGCTACCATTTTCTAATCTGATGATCTTAAATGGCCCCTTGGCTATGGAGCAGGCTGGCTAGTTCATAGAATCCCTACAGTCCAGGCCATACACCCACCCTCTGAAAGAGTACCCTCCCTTGGCCCACTAGTCCACCCTATCGCCGTAACTTTGCCTGACCTTTATTTTTGGACACGATGGACAATTTACCCTGTGGGAGGAAACTGGAGCACCCAGGTGAAACCCACGAAGACGGTGTAAGTGTGCAATCTCAACACATTTACCCAAGGTTGGAATTGAACCCAGGTCCCTGTCATTGTGAGGCAGCAATGCTAACCACTGTGCCACCTTGCCGCCCATAGTTGGCAGGTAAGAAGGAAAGATTTGATAGTCTGTTAATTTTTTCAAATGGACAGCTTTATTGGCGAGCGAATTCCTTTGCACTTCCCAAAGCTGACTTTTCACCATCTCCGGCTCAGCCTGAGGGACAGGAAGTTGCCTGTGCGCACGGGGTTCTAGGGACTGTCGTTCAGCAAGTATCAGCCAATCGGCTTCGAGATTAAGGCACCGGAAGACTACAACCCCCAGAACACACTGCAAACGGTCCTTTGCCTCCAAAATCGTCATTATAAAGTGAACATTTACTCTGTGTGCTGCTCCTTCTCCTCAGTAAAATCCTTCCCCACCAACATATTGCTGCAATAGACAGACGTCGACGATTTGAATCCACCCTGTACTAACGGTCATTGCGAGGCCCCCTGTCAGGCCGGGTGTGGCGGCCTGTGTGTGAATAGCTGCCCGGCCGGGTGCCTGTCTCCGACTGCTGAGTGGAAGCGCAGAGTGCGGCCGAGTAGTGGCGGTGAAAGCGTTAACGGTCTCGCCTCTCTTCCCACCCCCTCCTCCCCCCCACCCCCTTATCCTCCCCCTGCTCCATCATGACCAAATGAACACTCGGGGAATGAAATTTAAATTTCGGAAAGGAGAACGAGTCCTCTGCTTCGAGCCAGACCCGACAAAGGCCAAAGTTTTATACGATGCCAAGGTATCCGCTCCTGGTTCATTGATGGACGCAGAGATTACCCGATAACGCCGAAAATCAGTCTTGGAGAGCCGGGGTAATGAGATCGGGGGGGGGGGGGGGGAGAGGGATGGAGGGAGTTTATCGAAGTGAGTGGGATTGGGGGCGAGATCAGGGGTGGGGATGGTGAGCGAGATCAGGGGTGGGGATGGGGGGGGCGAGATCAGGGGTGGGGATGGGGGGGCGAGATCAGGGGTGGGGATGGGGAGCGAGATCAGGGGTGGGGATGGGGAGCGAGATCAGGGGTGGGGATGGGGAGCGAGATCAGGGGTGGGGATGGGGAGCGAGATCAGGGGTGGGGATGGAGAGCGAGATCAGGGGTGGGGATGGGGAAAGAGATCCGGGGAGAGAAAGATCGGGGGAAGGATGGGGGAGGGATGAGGGGCAGTGAGATGGGGAGGGATGAGGGGCAGTGAGATGGGGAGGGATGGGGGTGTGATATCGGGGGGGAGGGATGAAGGGAGTGATTTTAGGGAAGGATGAGTTTATCAGGGAGTGAGTGGGATTGGGGGCGAGATCAGGGGTGGGATTGGGTGCAAGATCAGGGGTAGGATTGGGGGCATGATCGGGTAGGGAGGAAGGATTGGGGGCGAGACCGGGAGGGATGGATTGGGGCAGCACGGTAACAAGTGGATAGCATTGTGGCTTCACAGCGGCAGGGTCCCAGGTTAGATTCCCCCCTGGGTCACTGTCTGTGCGGAGTCTGCACGTTCTCCCCGCATCTGCGTGGGTTTCCTCCGGGCGCTCCGGTTTCCTCCCACACTCCAAAGATGTGCTGGTTAGGTGGATTGGCCATGATAAATTGCCCTTAATGACCAAAAAGGTTAGGAGGGGTTATTGGGTTACGGCGATAGGGTGGAAGTGAGGGCTTAAGTGGGTCGGTGCAGACTCAAAGAACAAAGAAATGTACAGCACAGGAACAGGCCCTTCGGCCCTCCAAGCCCGTGCCGACCATACTGCCCGACTAAACTACAATCTTCTACACTTCCTGGGTCCGTATCCTTCTATTCCCATCCTATTCATATATTTGTCAAGATGCCCCTTAAATGTCCCTATCGTCCCTGCTTCCACTACCTCCTCCGGTAGCGAGTTCCAGGTACCCACTACCCTCTGCGTAAAAAACTTGCCTCGTACATCTACTCTAAACCTTGCCCCTCTCACCTTAAACCTATGCCCCCTAGTAATTGACCCCTCTACCCTGGGGAAAAGCCTCTGACTATCCACTCTGTCTATGCCCCTCATAATTTTCTATACCTCTATCAGGTCTCCCCTCAACCTCCTTCGTTCCAGTGAGAACAAACCGAGTTTATTCAATCGCTCCTCATAGCTTATGCCCTCCATACCAGGCAACATTCTGGTAAATCTCTTCTGCACCCTCTCTAAAGCCTCCACATCCTTCTGGTAGTGTGGCGACCAGAATTGAACACTATACTCCAAGTGTGGCCTAACTAAGGTTCTATACAGCTGCAACATGACTTGCCAATTCTTATACTCAATGCCCCGGCCAATGAAGGCAAGCATGCCGTATGCCTTCTTGACTACCTTCTCCACCTGTGTTGCCCCTTTCAATGACCTGTGGACCTGTACTCCTAGATCTCTTTGACTTTCAATACTCTTGAGGGTTCTACCATTCACTGTATATTCCCTACCTGCATTAGACCTTCCAAAATGCATTACCTCACATTTGTCCGGATTAAACTCCATCTGCCATCTCTCCGCCCAAGTCTCCAGACAATCTAAATCCTGCTGTATCCTCAGACAGTCCTCATCGCTATCCGCAATTCCACCAACCTTTGTGTCGTCTGCAAACTTACTACAAAGAGCAAAGGTCCCAGCACTGATCCCTGTGGAACACCACTGGTCACAGCCCTCCAATTAGAAAAGCATCCTTCCATTGCTACTCTCTGCCTTCTATGACCTAGCCAGTTCTGTATCCATCTTGCCAGCTCACCCCTGATCCCGTGTGACTTCACCTTTTGTACTAGTCTACCATGAGGGACCTTGTCAAAGGCCTTACTGAAGTCCATATAGACAACATCTACTGCCCTACCTGCATCAATCATCTTAGTGACCTCCTCGAAAAACTCTATCAAGTTAGTGAGACACGACCTCCCCTTCACAAAACCGTGCTGCCTCTCACTAATACGTCCATTTGCTTCCAAATGGGAGTAGATCCTGTCTCTAAGAATTCTCTCCAGTAATTTCCCTACCACTGAAGTAAGGCTCACCGGCCTGTAGTTCCCGGGATTATCCTTGCTACCCTTCTTAAACAGAGGAACAACATTGGCTATTCTCCAGTCCTCCGGGACATCCCCTGAAGACAGCGAGGATCCAAAGATTTCTGTCAAGGCCTCAGCAATTTCCTCTCCAGCCTCCTTCAGTATTCTGGGGTAGATCCCATCAGGCCCTGGGGACTTATCTACCTTAATATTTTTAAGACACCCAACACCTCGTCTTTTTGGATCTCAATGTGACCCAGGCTATCTACACCCCCTTCTCCAGACTCAACATCTACCAATTCCTTCTCTTTGGTGAATACTGATGCAAAGTATTCATTTAGTACCTCGCCCATTTCCTCTGGCTCCACACATAGATTCCCTTGCCTATCCTTCAGTGGGCCAACCCTTTCCCTGGCTACCCTCTTGCTTTTTATGTACGTGTAAAAAGCCTTGGGATTTTCCTTAACCCTATTTGCTAATGACTTTTCGTGACCCCTTCTAGCCCTCCTGACTACTTGCTTAAGTTCCTTCCTACTTTCCTTATATGCCACACAGGCTTCGTCTGTTCCCAGCCTTTTAGCCCTGACAAATGCCTCCTTTTTCTTTTTGACGAGGCCTACAATATCACGCGTCATCCAAGGTTCCCGAAAATTGCCGTATTTATCTTTCTTCCTCACAGGAACATGCTGGTCCTGTATTCCTTTCAACTGACACTTGAAAGCCTCCCACATGTCAGATGTTGATTTGCCCTCAAACATCCGCCCCCAATCTATGTTCTTCAGTTCCTGCCTAATATTGTTATAATTAGCCTTCCCCCAATTTAGCACATTCATCCTCAGACCACTCTTATCCTTGTCCACCAATACTTTAAAACTTACTGAATTGTGGTCACTGTTACCGAAATGCTCCCCTACTGAAACATCTACCACCTGGCCGGGCTCATTCCCCAATACCAGGTCCAGTACCGCCCCTTCCCTAGTTGGACTGTTTACATATTGTTTTAAGAAGCCCTCCTAGATGCTCCTTACAAACTCCGCCCCGTCTAAGCCCCTGGCACTAAGTGAGTCCCAGTCAATATTGGGGAAGTTGAAGTCTCCCATCACCACAACCCTGTTGTTTTTACTCTTTTCCAAAATCTGTCTACCTATCTGCTCCTCTATCTCCCACTGGCTGTTGGGAGGCCTGTAGTATACCCCCAACATTGTGACTGCACCCTTCTTATTCCTGATCTCTACCCATATAGCCTCACTGCCCTCTGAGGTGTCCTCTCGCAGTATAGCTGTGATATTCTCCCGAACAAGTAGCGCAACTCCACCTCCCCTTTTACATCCCCCTCTATCCCGCCTGAAACATCTAAATCCTGGAACGTTTAGCTGCCAATCCTGCCCTTCCCTCAACCAGGTCTCTGTAATGGCAACAACATCATAGTTCCAAGTAGTAATCCAAGCTCTAAGTTCATCTGCCTTACCCGTAATGCTCCTTGCATTAAAACAAATGCACTTCAGGCCACCAGACCCGCTGTGTTCAGCAACTTCTCCCCGTCTGCTCTGCCTCAGAGCCACACTGTCCCTATTCCCTAGTTCTCCCTCAATGCTCTCACCTTCTGACCTATTGCTCCCGTGCCCACCCCCCTGCCATACTAGTTTAAACCCTCCCGTGTGACACGAATGGCCTCCTTCTGCACTGTATGTTCTATGTTCTCTGAGACCGGGAGGGAGGGACTGGGGCTGGAATTGGTCTGGAGGGATTGTGAGAGAGACTGGCAGGGAGGAATTGGGGGCGAGATCAGCGGGGGGGGGGGGGAATGGGATTGGGGGCATGATTGGGGAGGGAGGAAGGATTGGGGGTGAGACCGGGAGGGAGGGACTGGGGCCTGGATCGGGCAGAAGGGACTGTGGGAGGGAGGAATTGGGATCGAGATCAGTGTGGGGGGGATTGGGCCCCAGATCCCGGGATGGGATTCGAAAATCGGGGCGGGGGAATTGGGCTGAAATCCTTGGACGGGATTGTGGGTGAGTTCCCAAGTGGGGGTTGTTGGGAGCGTAAGGATTTGAGATCACGGGCGGGGGCAATCTCAGGATGGGGATGAGAATTGGGAGGTATAATTGATTGAAGTTGAGGAATTGGGTCAGATATTAGTGTGATATACATGGGACATATTGTCAGTGAGGTATTGGGAAATTTGGTACAAGATTGAGTCGAGAAGATTAGATTAGAACTGTTCACATAGAGTGGTTAATGGGTGAGATCTTGGAAGACTGTCACTGAAATTTGGCTTTGCTTGCCTGTGACCTCGGTGATCACTATTCTCAAGAAACAATGATAGTTCTTGCTCCTCCTATTTCATTTTCTGTCACAGAATGCATAACACGCACACATCAAAAAATCTGTTCAAGAATTTTGGTTATTCGATTTCTGGGCTGTTTCTCTTTGAAGTTGACACTCTCTCTCTCTCTCTCTCTCTCCCCCCCCCCCCCCCCCCCCCCCACCAACTCCATGAGCAAAAATTGGAAATTGCTGTAAATAAATAGCAAGCCAGTCAACATCTGTGGAGAGAATTGGCAAGTTGGATCAGCAAGCAGGGTGTCTCAGTTTGCCCCACAGGATGCAATTTGCCAAATGTTTCCCACAAGTTTTCTGGAAAAATGAGCTTAAAATGGCCACAGTAATGGAAATAAGGCATTTTTGATCTGAGTGAATGTGGTAACCAGCGATTATGTTGTTTATTGATGTGATTTAAGGATTGAGAGATAAACAGGGAAGAGTGGGGGGCGGTGAATTTAATGTCAAATCGGGTACAGAAATAGAGGGATATGAAGGTTGAAGTAAGAGAGGGAAAAAGATAAGAACTTTTACAATTTACTTGAAAAATGCAATCTCCTGAAACAATCCACAACTTGGAAGTGAAGGGATGAGATTCCATGCTTTTAGTTGTTCACATTCTGGGCAATGGTGTTTGACAGTCGGACAATTATAATGTCATTACAAGGGTACTTTGAGATTAATTACTATACTTAATTTTCTATGGTGAGTTTAATGGGCAATTAATATGTAAATACACCAATAGCACATAACTCACAGGAACATTAACAGTGAGATGCTGTTTTTGCGAAGCTCACTGATATCACTTCCTTGCCGCCACAAGTTACTGGCTATTTGCATATTAATAACATTGAGTTCAGTGAATTCTGGGCCATAAATGTTTTGGGTAAGGCCCTTCTTCATCAATAGTCTGTTCAACATTTTCTGTTTATATTTTGCTGCTTACCCAGTTTGACTGGCAGCTTCCTGGGAGATTGTACGGACTTGGATGGTAGATTAGTGTCGGCGACGGATAAGGTTAATGGGATATTTGAGGCGTTCTATCGGACGCTTTATAGGTCGGAGCCACCAGAGGAGGAGTATGACATGTTGAGGTTTTTGGAGGGTTTGGAGTGTCCCAAGGTTGAGGAGGATAATCAAGAAGGGATGGATGAGGTCAGAACAGCAATTGGGCGAATGCAGACGGGTAAAGTGCCGGGGCCAGATGGGTCCCGGGTGGAGTTTTATTTTAAAAATTGCTGATCTGCTGGTGGAGATGTTTTGAGAACTTGGTGGTTCGGGGATCTCTTCTGGAGACAATGATGCAAGCGTCCATTTCGTTTCTGCTAAAGAAGGACAAGGACCCGGTGGAAATCCTGATTTCGCTATTAAATGTAGATGCTAAGATTTTGGATAAGATGTTGGGTGATTGGGGAAGACCAAATGAGCTTTGCAAAGGGTAGGCGCTTGACGTCCAATGTGAGGCAACTTTTGAATGTGGTGTTGTCCCCGGTGGAAGGGAGGGAACAGGAACTCATTGTGACATTGGATGCTGAGAAGGCCTTTGATAGGGTAGAATGGGGATATTTGCAGTGCTGGAACGTTTTTGGGTAGGGTCGAAGTTTTGTGGCGTGGGTTCCGTTATTATGTAAGGCACCTAATGCTAGTGTTCGTACAAACAATGTGAGCTCGGGATATTTTTAGCTGCAAAGGGAAATGAGGCAAAGATGCCCTATGTCCCACCTCTTGTTCGCGTTGGCAATTCTCCGGATAGTTGGAGAGAGTTAGTAAGGGGGGGTGGTGGCTGAATGAACACATGGTGTCCTGATGCTGATGGTCTTTATATGTAACGGATCTGATCTCACAAAGGGTGATATCATGGCACTGCTGAAACGGTTTGGGGCTTTTTCGGGTATAAATTGAATTGGGAGAAAAGTGAGTGATTCCTGGTAATTCTGCCGGAGGGGGGACAATCTGAAGGTGTTGCCGTTTCGCCTTACAGGTTCCAATTTAGATATTTATGGGGGCAGGTGGCCAGTGATTGAGCCCAGCTTCTGAAATTGGATTTCACCAGCCGAGTGAATAGGGTGAAAGTGGACTTACAGAGGTGGGACAGCCTCCCTCCATCCTTGGCTGGCAGAATTCAGTCGATGAAAATGAATATCCTGCCGCGTTTTCTGCTTTTATTTCAGTGTTTGCCAGTTTTTAAGCAAATTTCCTTTTTTGGGAGAGTGGAGAGATTGATTCCTATCTTCATTTGGGTGGGAAAAGTAGTCAGGATTAGGAAGATGAGGCTTCAGAGGAGTCAACAGTAGGGGGACAAGTCTGATTTATTATTGGGCGGCGAATGCTGAGAAGGTGCTGGGTTGGTGTGGGGATCGGAGCGAAGGGCTTCTCTATCTTTTTTTCCCGGGACATACTCAGGGAATCAGATGGTGGCCTCCATACCGAAGATATGGAGACAATTTCAGCAGCACTTCAAATTGGGGATGGTATCGAAGTTAGTGCCGGTTTGTGCCCATGTTCGAGCCGGCGAAGTTGGACGCTATGTTTAGGAGAAGGGAGGAGAAGTGGGTTGCTGTGATGAAGGATTTGTTTTTGGAAGGCCGGTTTGCGAGCTTTGAGATGTTAGCTGAGAAATTTGGACTTTCATGGGTGGATACATTTAGATATTTACAGGTGCGTGACTTTGCAAAGATCTTTCCAACCTTCTCGATGGTGCCCCCTTCCTTGTTGTTGGAAAGGGTTTTGTCAATGGCAGGGACAGAGGAGGGGAAAACCTTGGGGGTTTATGGGAGGCTTATGGAGGAAAGAGTATACTTGGAGGGGGTTAAGGCCAAGTGGGAGAAGGAAGGGTGTGGTAAGAGATTCTGCGTGAGGTGAATGCAATGTCATCATGTGCAAGGTTGGCTGTGTTGGGGCTCTTATTTTATCTTCTAATAAGAGTCGATAGTCCGGTTGATTGGAGGTATCAAAATATGATTTATTGCTAATTATTCACTTGAATAAACTTGGTTAAGAACTGAATCAAAACTTTAAAAATGAAATACCAAACGATACATAAAAGGGTCGAACTCATGGCAAAAAAAGCATAAATCATAAAGACATAAGGAAATCATTTTAAACACAAACGAACAGATAGACGATTCAAGAACTCGGGAATGCAGGAATTCAGGAACAAGACCTCGACCACGAGGTCCTACTCTTAAGGGAATTCTTATCTCTAGTTTAATCCCTCATTAACTCTCATTGGTTTCTAATTTTCAGCGGAGACCTCTTGATTTGGTCAAATGGATGTCTGTTACTTAAAGGATGATTTATTAATCAAACATTGGACATTATTTAAGATTGACTGGTGCCTATCAAGACTGGCTCAGCATCTACGTGCGTAGTCTTAGGAAAATTATGAGATATGATTTTTACGCCACAGCCCGGCCTAGAGACCTTGCTGTAACTGTTTATTTGATACATTCCGATTGCTAAATACACTGGAATTCATCATGTGAAACATTGACTGGAACAATGTCTGGATTCCCAGTCAAGGCACTTTTAATAATTTTTACCTCTTTGCTACATGCATTCAATTCGCGCCTAAAACTATGAATAAATTAATACTCTATCAGTTTTCCCCCCCCCCCCCCTTTTTGAAGCTCCCAAGGACCCTAGCCACCCAGTAGCCCAACTCCAAAAGGTGCTGGTCTCGGGTTGCTTAAGTTTTTCAACCTCCTTCTGGATGTGTTTTGTCAAATCAGTGATTTCTTCAGAGCTATCTGGAATGTAAGCATAAGACATAAAGACATAAGGAAATCATCTTGAACACAAACAAACAAACAAACAGATAGATGATTAAAGAACTCGGGAATGCAGGAATTCAGGAACAAGACCTCGACCATGAGGTCCTACTCTTAAAGAAATTCTTATTTCTAGTTTAATCCCTCATTTACTCTCATTGGTTTCTAATTCTCAGCTGAGACCTCCTGATTTGTTCAAACAGTTAACACTGACCCAATCAAGGCACATGTCCCACCTCTTTCGGCGAGAATATAATCAAGAGCCATTCGATTTTGCAAGGCCATAGTACGGATAGCTCGCATTTCAGCGGAAATCTTGAACAGGAGTCTGGAGGCAACATTAGCTACCTTTTCTATGATAGCTGCCATTTTATTAAACTCTTTGGCTCCCATGGCATCCCCATAAAAAGAGCGAGAAACCTATCATGTACAGTAATGGCACATTTACTTCTTACCTCTGCCACCTCTAATAGAGAAGGGGAATGACGACTAGCGGGTACCACATACTGCCTATAACATGATCCTGACCAAAAACATGGAAGCCAATGATGGGCTCTGTGGTCACAAACAAAATAAGTACCATCAAAGGAAGTAAAGTGAACAACATCCTCTGGGTACCAGCGGTCTGAGAAATTCTCACTGCCGATAGAATTGTGTAGGCCTGTTAGTGGGGAAGAACCAAGAGCGGCCTCTATTAACGCTGGAGTACATCTGTCAGCTCTACTTGCGTTAAAATAGTGGGTGCAATTACTATATCCCATCTCCAGTCCCTTAGGGTGTTGACTTGTGAAACATATGGACCCTTCTGAATGCAGGTGGTTGTGAGGTTTATATATGGAGGATTCTGGTCCCTGTCTTGGTTGGGCTGGTACCACCCTGAAAAGGTAGTCAGTGGGTAACCCGCAATTCTCCACAACTGAGCCCTCTTTCTCAGAAAGACCCAGGATCTGGTTCCCCTACATTTGGTGGCTCCCTCTCGATCTTGGGAAGAATAGGCGGTGCCTTGGAAAATGTACCATTCTGCTGTTTCAGAAGTACTAAAAGGAAGAGACAAAAAGGAATAGTTTCCACTGAGTGGGTGAGAATAGCAATGCATACCCAACAATTGGAAACATTGAAATCTTTGGCATACACCATGGACATATAAAGAAAAGCATTATCATTTGACTCCTTGCGAGCCTTTGTGGGTTGGCCATGGTCTGTTAAATTAAAAAGACAACCAAAAATCAAAGTTTAACATGTGAGGCATGGATCCAGGATTTCATTCCTTGGACCTTCACAGCCACATGGGTTGTGAGAAGCGCCTGATAGGGTCCTCCCACTTGGACCCCAATGGCTCCTTCTGCAGTTTCTTCACGTAGACGTTTGCTCCTGGCACAGGGTCGTGCCCGCCTTCGGGAAGGTCACCCCATGCTGCTGATGCAGAACCGATGGCATTTGTTAGGTTCTGCCAATATTTGAGTAATGCATCACTCATCAAATGACAATCAGCTTTTCATAAGGCAATAGTTCCTGGCAAGGACATGGGCCTGCAGTAATTACTTCAAATGGACTCAAGCCCATGGTTCTGTTTGGTGTTACTCTGATGCTGCACAGGACTAAGGTAAGGCTTGAGGCCATGGCATCCCTTCTTGGTGATACTTTGATAACCGTTCTTTCAGAGTCTGGTTCATACATTCCACTTGTCCTGATGATTGTGGGTGATAAGGGCAATGTAGCTCTCACTGGATATCCAATAGCTTACAAACTTCTTTGCAAACAGCACCTGTAAAGTGGGTTCCGTTGTCTGAGATTATGCTAGTTGGTACTCCCCATCTGGGAAGAGAGTCGTTGCATAGAACCTTAGCTGTGTGGCTAGCTGTAGCTTTTCTGGCCGGGATGGCCTCCTTTTGATTTCCGATTTTCCTTCAAAGAGTCATTTAATGCTTGTGCCAACTGTGTGTATGAATCAATCCAATTTCTGTTAAAAGTTACACAAACCCCAAAAAGATCTCAGTTCTTCGACAGTGGTGGGCTCTTTGGCAGCCTGAAGTGCCGCTGTTCTATCCTGGGTAAGTTCTCTTTTGCCCATCAAAATCTGGCCTAAGTGGACAACCTCATGTTTGGCAGTTTGTGTTTTGGCCATGTTGGCTTTATGTCTTCTCTGGCTGGGATGGTTCAGAAGAACATGCAAGTCTCTCTCATGATCCTCTACTTCAATAGTGGCCAATAGAATGTCATCGACATACTGGATAATAGTGGAGGGCAATTAAGGCAGGTCCCTCAAATGGTTCTGTACGGCCATGTGAAACACAGTAGGGCTGTTATGAAAACCCTGTGGTAGTCTTGTCCAGGTGTACTGTTGCTGTTGAATTGTAAAGGCAAACCATGGTTGCACCTCTGTGCTAGTGGTGCTGACCATAAGCCATGTCGATGATTGAAAACCACTCCAGTTCTGATTTGGCCATTAAAATGGTGGACGGGTCAGCCACCAAAGAAGCTTTTTTACCAATACGCAGGTTTGCCTTTCTGTAGTCAATGGTCAGGTACCATATGCCATTTGCCTTTTTACAGGCCAAAGCTGGGTGGAGGATTCAGGGGAGAGTACAATGTAATGTACAAAATTGAAAAAGTTGAATAAAAATATATTTTTTTTAATTGATAAGACCGTGGTAAAGGTCACGGGGCAAGAAGATGTTCCTCAAACTAAACTCCAGGAGTTGCTACACATTTAACTACGCAGATCAGCAACAGAGCAACATAAATTTCCACTAAATCTTATGTTCTCTGGTTTTGTCTGGAGCTGTAAGTTGTCCTATGTCATCAAATCCAGCATATACTTTTCTGGTGGCCAGGTCTCCAAAGAAAATGTGTGGCAACCAAATAATAATACTCTTAGTTCTCAAATTTGGTGCCACAGTCCAAATGGCTGGTGATATTTTGACATTTGCCTAATTACTCAACTTCTAAATGATAGTTAATAACATGTATGCCAATGAAATGCAACAAAATTGAGCAAGTCCATCCTTTTAAAAATAGGTGGATAAATATTGAAACAAAATTGAAAAATTTGGTTCAGTGAAGGAGACTAATTGGATAGCTTTTCGAGAGCCAGCATTGGTATGATGGGCTAGATGGCATACTTTGCTGTAAAATTCAGATTCCATTTACTCCAAGCAAAATGTGGTGAATTGATTTGATTCATTAAAAAATAAACTTACCGATAAGAAAGAGGCCCAATAATCTTTCTCTGTAAATGGGAGATATGGACATGTTCATGATGTTAGAAGATGTTAGTTCTAACATCTATAACTTTCAAGTTACAGATGTAAAAATGAAATTATTTCCATTTGTGAACATGTGGCACATTGGTTAGTACTGCTGCCTCACAGCGCCAGGGGCCCTGGTTCAATTCCAGCCTTGGGTGATGGTGTGGAGTATTTTCTCTTCGTGCCTGCATGGGTTTGCTCTGGGTGCTCCGTGAGTTTCCTCCCACAGTCCAAAGATGTGCAGGTTAGATGGATTGGCCATGATAAATTGCCCTTAGTGATAAAAGATGTGCAGGTTATGGGGTTACAGGGATAGGGTGGGATAGTGGGCCTAGGTAGGGTGCTCTTACAGAGGTTCAGTCAGACTCAATCGGCCCTCCTGCACTGTAGAAATTCTATGGTTGTATGGAGTCTGCTGTATGTATTTTTGAATATTTGATCATCTCTTATAATAGATTGTTGATGTAGAGGTCGGTAGAGATGAAAAAGGCCGAAAGATCCCAGAATATCTGATTCATTTTAACGGTTGGAACAGAAGGTAAGATAATTCTTTATATTTCTCAGAAACTAATCCTTTTTCATACATCTGTCTGGATGCGTAATTAGCTCCTGGCAAGTTTAAATCAAATTAAATGATCAAACCAGAATGAACTTGGTAAAAGCAGAGAACAGAGTACTTCAACCAAGGCCTGAAAGGGTCAAATGTTCCACTGATTCAAGGGCACAGCTACAGGAATTTCTCCAGCGGTTCATCAATCCCTCAGTTTAATTTAGAAATTGCAATGAAATGGCATGAACTTTTAGGCAGTTAGTCTGGTGATTCCATCAATCTTTCATCAAAGTTGCAGTGGGAGATTGTGAAAACTTATTGAGTTAGGACTGCAGAAACATTTCCAGGACGGTTTACAGATTTTTATGCAGTCTGACAGAAGGCACTGGATTTGCAACATCAATTTGCATTGGGGAGCAGGACGGAAAAGGTTAAGTGGGAATGTGGTGAAATGAGCATGGTTTGGACCTCATGGACAAATTGAGCTTGAATTGAAGGCAGTGAGGGTAGATGAGCTAGGAATTAGAGAAGGACACAAGATTGGAACGAGTGCGGGTTTTGCCTGTCTGTGAAGAAAGGAATAGTGGGGAAGTCGCATGGTGGCTGAACAGAGCCTGAATCTTGCTGATAAAGAGTTACATTGCTCACATTTTTTTGGAAGTGAAGTTGAAGGGGGTCAAGGTGAGGAATTTAAGGAGATGGTTGATATAGGCGGAATTAAAACAGAGATTATCTTTGCTTTTCTAATTATTCTGGAATAATGGAATTTTGGCAGTAGATTGAGGCCAGATAGTGCTAGATGTGAATTAGCTAGGTCTGGTGATAGGTCTATAACAGTTGTGTGCAAATATTTTTTTTATTCGTCATGTGCCAGCAATTATTGTCTATCCCTAATTGCCCTTGAGAGAGCAGTTAAGAGTCAGCCACATTGCTGTGGGTCTGGAGTCACATGTAGGCCAGATCAGGTAAGGATGGCACATTTCCTTCCCTAAAGGACATTAGTGAACCAGATGGGTTTTTACAATAATCGACAATAATTTCATGGTCATCATTAGACTTTTAATTCCAGATTTTTAAAATTGAATTCAAATTTACCATCTGCAGTGGTCGAACCCAGGTCCCCAGAGCATTACCCTGGGTTTCTGGTGTAGTAGTCCAGTGACAATACCACTATGCCACCGCCTCTATATGTTGGTGATTTACAGAATATTTGCACCTCAGACTTGACAACCTCAGCGTAAGCCATACCATTGTTGAATTAGAGTCCATAAAATATTTTAGAAGGGAATTTTAGTTGCTTCATAAAATAGATATATATGCGTATAGGGATCAAACAGGAAGTTGGGTTCGACAAGAAGGCTGGTAGAAAAAGTGCAAATTTAGTGCATAAAATTGTCTGTTCCTGTGTCATAATATTTTAAAATGTAAAGGGATAAAGCAAAAAATGATTTAATTGGAGAAATGATGGAAGATATATAAAAATGGAAATAGAGAGCTATCACATCAGCAGGAAAATTAAGCACCATTCAAATTGAATCAGATTTTTTGAACTAATTCCAATTATAACTCATTTGGTTTCTGCATCAATATTGGAAGATATGAAAGTTCTAATGAGGTGTGGCTAGATGATGCCTGGTCTTGTCTTTTTTTTTTAGTTCTCGATATTTTAGGCAAGAGTTTTGTATGCACCACCATACAAACTCAACCAAATCAGTTACCATGTGTTGAATTTGATCACATTTTCACCAACTTTTGTTAATTTCTGTTTGTATTTGTCTGATATTTACCAATTCCAAGATTGGTGTTTTCTGTGTTCTGGGAAAAGCAATGCTTAATTTTACTGCAGAAAATCCCCATTATCTCCAATCTTAATGCTTTGTATAGTTATGCGTTGGTAAAAATTGCTATGCTATTGCCATGAGCACTTGTATTTATTGCATGATATTTTGCATGTTCAAGGATGTAGTATCCTTTTGTGTTGATCTGAAGAAGAAAGGCATTAGATGTATACTGTGCATAAAAGGAGTAGCAAGTGAAAAGACCTTGGTGATGTTCTACCTTTGTATCTTAATCCAATCCAGTATTCTAACACTGCTTCACTATCTGTAAATCTATTCAGATTCTTCATTCCTTTATCGTAGGCAAGTTCTAACTTTTAGTGAAGATATTTTATTTCCATTTAGCTGGTGTTATTTCTGCTGGATTTTTGCTTCTGAGTCGTCATAAAGATGTTTCTACCTTGATTCATGATTCTTGCCTTGTTATCTTTACTGAGAATGAAGCTATTTTCATTTTCTGTTCAGAACTCAACAATGTGGAATTATCCTTCTATCTTTGCACCCTTTCAAGTGTCCCTGTGCCTTTGGAATTGTGTAATCAGAGATAGACATAACCTGAATCTTGCCTCATTTCATACATCACCAATGTTGCGCCTGTAAATTTGTGTGTGCATCATACAGATTCAAAAATTATTCACTTTCCCCTATCTACTCTGATTGTGGAGAGTTCAAATCAGAATTTGAAGATGACCAATCCGCCAAGAGTGACACAAATAAATCAGAAAATGCTGGGTAAACTCAGCAGTTCTGGCAACATCTGTGGACGAAACAGTTAACGTTTCAGATCTAAATGACACATCTTTACCAATGCTACAGATGAATTATCTTTCTGGAAGGGCAAATCACTGAAAGGGTGCGGACAGATGGCTTTTGACATTACATATACATTTGACCATCATTTAAATATGCAGATCATCTGAGCACTTTATTTTCAAACTCAACTAAAGAGTACTTTGAGGTACTTTTGACATCTGCCAGTTGATCACCTCCCTAAACATACCATTTTGAAGTGACCAGTTCACTGCTACTGTTTGAGTCCAGTATTTTAGTCACTTTTCATATATCGACTTCTGTTTCACTTTATTGAAAGCTTCAAAGAATCTTTGTTGAGAGAGGTTGTAACGTTAGTTTAAACAGATGCAGAAACTATGATTTAATCGTAATAAATACTTCTGCTGGTACTTTCATTGTCAATTGAAAATAAACTACTTGCAGTCTTGAACTTCACATTGTTCAGTATATGATCTGTCTTACTGAATATTTATATGTTTTTAGATCTATGGCATGCACTTCTTTATTATTTAACTTTATTCTGCTTTTATTAATAACCCTTAATTAAAACTGTTGTTTTAACTCTTTAAAAAATGCAAAGGTTTTTATTCTAGCTCTTGCTGTTTGTTTAGTCGCAATCCTGATAAGTCATAGTATTCTTATGTACAGATTTGTTACGGTACCATCCAAGGGCAAAATAAATCTGATTGTTTTGAAATTCTGATTGATATTTCATTATTTAACATGTGTTCATCCATTTTAAAAGTTGTATATTGCCTACATTAGGGAAAATACATGTATTTTGCATGTTTGAAAACTAAGCTGCCAGGACGATGTACAACCAGCATCATATATTTAGATCTAATTGCAAGCTCATTCTGTTCTCAACTTGAGGCAATTGCAGCCATTTTTTAAGTAAATGCGAACTTTAATCAAAAAGAGTGAAATGTAGTCTACCAACAGATGGTTGACATTTGAGATTGTTATAAGAATCAGGCCTTCCTGGAATCTACTCTATATATTGATTGTAAAGTCCTGTAATTTCTGTTTTGGACCAGAGTTATAAATAAAGGAAGAAACATTTCCATGATTTCTGATAGTTTAGTACATTGGCTGTAAAATCCACTTTTTGTTTCTTCGGTAATGTTTTTGACATCAACCAACGAACAATGTTTGGTCGAGATTTGATGAATTGGTGCCATTAATTATAAGAATGTTGGATTTTACCAGTCCTTCTGCCTTTTAGAAGATTGACAAAACAGCAGTCTCTTAACCTGGAACTGTTTCATTTGAATACTTCAGTGAAACAAGAGGGTGTGGGGGGGGGTATACAATTCAAAAATAGCATGTTATTTTTTCAAAGAATTTATAAACTGTTGATGGGAATAGCAGATTTTCAATTATTTCTAATGAAGTTTGATTATTCATTTATCCATTTTATTGGTTAGACTTTTAAAATGTTGCTTCCTATGTAAACTCTGGCGATTAATGGACTTTGCGTGATGGAAATGTTTTGTTTTGTATTTGTGTCAGTAATTCAGTGTGGGTAGGAATGAATTGTTTATGGTGTATCGTACTTGTGAACCATCTCAGTACAATTTGCTGTCTTTCTCTTAAAACAATGTTTCTGGTTGCTCATGGTTTTTATATTGTAGCACCATTTTGTGATCTTGTACATCGGAACACAGAGAAATAACGACATTACATAATTAATTTATACGCAAAAGGCCATAAAATCAATAAGATCCAGGACTATATTTCAATAGTTCCTTTGAAGTGTGACAATTATGTTGCATAACTGGAAAGAGCAATTGACGCAAGACTCTCTTTTTGTGAACAGCACACTGCCAAGTAAAGGCCAACAATAGAATATGTTTGGCATCACCTGGTATTTTTAATTGAGCCCGTGCTGCTTTTTGAAATGAAAATTCAAGGACCCGATTCACTTTAACCTTAATACACGTCGGCCTTTTGGATTCCATTTTCCTGTGCTTACTACATACACGGTGGTGATTACATACTTCTATATTGCAAAAATTTTTATTTCAAATATTGCTATATTGTGGTGTTTTAAGCTTTTGATTTTAGCAGGTCAATCCTTTCCATAAGTATGCTTTTAACCCTTTCACTGACAAATTAGTTAGAATTTCATTTTGAAAAAGTGAATTTGTGCTGTTGAATGGGTTAATGGCTTTATTTTGGTTTTGTAAGCTTTATTTTGATTTGAGTTCTTTTTTTTTCTGTTGCCTTTTATTTTTACCTGTCTTTATCCTCCTG
Source organism: Scyliorhinus torazame (assembly GCF_047496885.1). Lineage (NCBI taxonomy): Eukaryota > Metazoa > Chordata > Chondrichthyes > Carcharhiniformes > Scyliorhinidae > Scyliorhinus > Scyliorhinus torazame. Next base: position 116,466,570 of record NC_092714.1, read on the forward strand.
TCTCCAGCTGGGATAGATGGGCAGCAGAAGATCATGTTCTTCGTGACACGGATGAAAATCGCAGATTACAGCGTAAATTGGCCAAGAAAGCTGTGGCTCGCATGTAAGAATAATTTACGTGATGTAAGCATCATTACATACCCCAAAGTATTTACAAAATAATTATTATATAAAAATTCTTGGCCGCTTGGTCAGATAAATGCAGAAATATTTTATCTGAAATCTGGCAAGAAAGACGTTCTTCAGAGGTTCGCCGAAAGGATTGATGAACTGAAGTTAGAGAAACAAATAAATTGTGTTAATTGTCAATACAGTATGCTGCCAGGGCACAGCTAATGCACAAATGGAATGGGGTCCCAATAGGAACAGGTTTATAAGGTGAGTAAATGTGCTCTTCTAGTGGCTCAAGTCAAAATGCAATCACAACAGGAGTCTTCTGAAATATTCAATGTGAATTGCTTTCATACAAAGAGTGCTATGATTGTCAATGAGGTACCATTTATGTCACAAGCAGAAGTAAAATTGTACAGAAATTGCAACTGCTGCAATGTCGGACAGGAACTACATCCAGTGCATCATGTACACAAAGGTCCATTGATTGAAGTTGCCTCAGAGATTCCTATCTGCAGTGCTGTGAAAAGAGTTCCATGGACCACTTGCAACTTGCCCAATTTATAACCAAATCCAGCAATATATGTACAAGTGTTCACTTCATCTATGTAGCTTTCTTTGTGCTGCTGCTGAACTGTACCCAGCTGGAATAAAAGTATTGAACAATCTTAATTGGCATCTTGGTATATAAATATGAATGCAAAATGGTATATGCAATAAATGCAGTTTGAGAGTTAAAGTTACTGTTTCATTGCTCTCTATATACTCATACAAATATTTTACTGTTTTCTTAGACTTTTGAAGTGACGATTTTAAGTAGCTGAGTTTTTTTAATAGTTTTTGTGTGTGCTGTCTATATCTTTGGACAGTGTTGCAGCAAATATATATTTTTTAGAAGTTATTCATGCTCTTGCCTCGTAGACTATGTTCATGAAGGATTGATTGGTTTCGTACTAACTTTCATGTGATTAGGAAAAACAAAGGGAAAAAGAAGCGTCGTTGTCGGCTACCAGGTGTTGACTCGGTGCTAAAAGGTCTTCCTGTGGATGAAAAGGAGGAGAAAGATGAAAACTGTGAGTATTCAGTTTTTAAAAATCAGAGAGAAATTATGACACAGAAGGAGGCCATTTAGCCCATTGAGTCCATGCATCTCTCGAGAGCAATCTAATCAGTCCCATTCCTGTGCTCTTATCTCCTTAGTCCTATAAGCTTGTTCCACTGAAGTGCCCATCAAATCCCCTGTTGAAATCATTTATCATCTCTGCTGCCACTGCCCTCTTAGACAGTAAGTTCCAGGTTATTACCACTCACTATAAGAAAGAAGTTCCTCCTCACATTCCCCTGCATCTGTTGTCCAAAACCTTAATTCTGTGCCCCCTGTTGTACTGTCAACTAATGGAAGCACCTTTCTTTTGTCTACCTTATCTAGACGTGCCATAATTATTATACATATGTATTAAATCTCTCAAGAATCTTCTTTGTTCTGTGGGAGGGAAGACAGACCTCAAAGTCTGTTCTCGACCATGTGTTGGTAAAACTTTGTTTAATTTGGAAAAACTGTGTGCACACAGGAGAGAGAGATTCTGCGACTATCCTGTAGCTCGCAAAAGTCAGCTCTGCCTGTCCTCAGAATTACATGCATATATTTCAAGTTCTTCGGAGTCACAAGCAGGTATTGACGTCACTGAATCATAACAGGAGACAGAGAGTAGTGGTGGAAGAGAGTGTCTCAAAATGGAGAAAGGTGACTAGTGGTGTTCCACAGGGATCCGTGCTCGGGCCATTGTTGTTTGTGATATACATAAATGATCTGGACGAAGGTATAGGTGGTCTGATTAGCAAGTTTGCAGATGATACTAAGATTGGTGGAGTTGCAGATAGCGAGGAGGACTGTCAGAGAATACAGCAAAATATAAATAGATTGGAGAGTTGGGCAGAGAAATGGCAGATGGAGTTCAATCCAGGCAAATGCGAGGTGATGCATTTTGGAAGATCTAATTCAAGAGCGGACTATACGGTCAATGGAAGAGTCCTGGGGAAAATTGATGTACAGAGAGATCTGGGAGTTCAGGTCCATTGTACCCTGAAGGTGGCAACGCAGGTCGATAGAGTGGTCAAGAAGGCATACAGCATACTTGCCTTCATCGGACGGGGCATTGAGTACAAGAGTCGGCAGGTCATGTTACAGTTGTATAGGACGTTGGTTAGGCCGCATTTGGAATACTGCGTGCAGTACTGGTCGCCACTTTACCAGAAGGATGTGGATGCTTTAGAGAGAGTGCAGAGGAGGTTTACCAGGATGATGCCTGGCATGGAGGGTGCTAGCTATGAAGAAAGGTTGAGTAGATTAGGATTGTTTTCATTGGAAAGACGGAGGTTGAGGGGGGGACCTGATTGAGGTCTACAAAATTATGAGAGGTATGGACAGGGTGGATAGCAACAAGCTTTTTCTAAGAGTGGGGGTGTCAATTACAAGGGGTCACAATTTCAAGGTGAGAGGGGGAACGTTTAAGGGCGATGTGCATTGAATGTTTTTTACGCAGAGGGTGGTGGGTGCCAGGAACGGTTTGCCAGCGGAGGTGGTAGAGGCGGGCACAATAGCATCATTTAAGATGCATCTAGACAGATATATGAATGGGTGGGGAACAGAGGGAAGTAGATCCTTGGAAAATAGGCGACAGGTTTAGATAAAGGGTCTGGATCGGCGCAGGCTGGGAGGGCCGAAGGGCCTGTTCCTGTGCTGTAATTTTCTTTGTTGTATCTCCACAATCCAGCAACCCCACCTAACCCGTTGGATACTAACGGGCAATTTAGCATGGCCAACCCAGCTAACCCGTACGTCTTTTGACTGTGGGAGGAAACCGGACCACCCGGAATAAACCCATGCAGACAGGGGGAGAAAGTGCAAACTCCATACAGGCAGTCACCCGAGGCCGAATTGAACCCGGGACCCTGGAGCTGTGAGGCAGCAGTGCTAACCCCAGTGCCACCATGCCGCCCATAAAACCTACTAAATATCCAGCTGAAAGAAACACTAGGGCCGGGACTCTCCGATCCCCCGCCAGGTCAGCGAATCGGCAGGGGGCGCGAGAATCGTGCCACTCCGGCCCGCCGATTCTCCGCCGCCGAGTCGCGGGTGCCCGCGAGATCCGCTGCCGCGCCGGTCACCATTGAAAGCGCCCCCCCCCGCCCGGCGATTCTCCGCGCCTCGATGGGCCGAGTGCCTACCCAGCGGGACCTCTGAGTTCTGGCTGCGGGGGCCGTCCTAGTGGGGGGCGGGGGATCCGACTATTTGGGGGGGGGGTGCCTGGCACGGCCTACCGATTGGCAGGCGGGCTCTGCCATATTGGCCGGGGACCGGCGGGGAGACGGGAACCCACGCGAATGCGCGAACCTGCGCCGGCTGGAGCAGCGAACACCACTCCGGCGCCGTACTAGCCCCCTGGGAAGGGGTGAATACCTGGGCCTGGAGGCTCGTTGATGCCGGAGTGGCTCGCGCCACTTTTGACGCCGGTGTCAGAACTTGGCTTCGAGATCGGACAAAGTGCAGAAGGAGGCCATTCGGCCCATCGAGTCTGCACCGACCCACTTAAGCCCTCACTTCCACCCTATCCCCGTAATCCCAATAACCCCTAATCTTTTGGTCACTAAGGGCAATTTATCATGGCCAATCCACCTAACCTGCAAATCTTTGGACTGAGAGGAAACCGGAGCACCCGGAGGAAACCCACGCAGACACGGGGAGAACGTGCAGACTCAGCACAGACAGTGACCCAGCGGGGAATCGAACCTGGGACCCTGGCGCTGTGAAGCCACAGGGCTAGCCACTTGTGCTACCGTGCTGCCCTAATTGATATGGGGAAAGCTCTTACAAATGAATGTTCACAATTTCTAATACTATATATGATGTTTCTATGTTACATTTCTCTTTACTCCCGTGGTTGTATTCACTTAAACATCATGAGTGAACAAATTACATTTTCAAAAGTAATATTAAGCACCTTTCCCTTTTCTTCCACATTTGAAGCTTTAAGTGCTACTTCTAACGATGAGGTTGATGATGATAACGATGATGAAGACAATGATATAGATGGTACGGATGAAGAATCATTAGAGTGTGAAGATGACAGTGAACCAGAAGAGATAATAGAAATGGTAAATAAAACAAAATGCTGTAAGGCAACATGTCAGTCACCATATGGTAAGAAAGAAATAGAGGTAACATTTCACAAGATCACAGAATTGTTTTGGTGCAGAAGGAGGCCATTTGGCCCATCGTGTCTGTACTGGCTCTCCGAATAAACAACTTGCCTAGTTCCATTCCCCTGCCTTCTCCCTCGGGTCAATGATTTTTCATCACAACTGGTAGATAAATGAATGGTAAGCTTTCTTCTGGCTGAAAAAGGTTTGAATATTATCCTCCAGCAACATCGATGCCAATTGAATGCTCTGTGTATGTGTGCATGATAGTTCCTGACGGTCATCTACTCCAATAAGACAAACTGCCAAAATGAAAATGTTTTCTGCAAATTTTCTTATATTTTTACCTATGCAGTTGTAGGCTGTTTGGTACATCTCATTTATATATCTATCATCATTCGCGAATTTGGTTTAAGTGAATGTGACCAAATTAATTACCCAAAGCCATCCCAGAACAATTCACCAAGTCCACCATGACCTAACCATAAGTTCTCTTGTTCATGAATTGGTTTCTTTTGGCTGCTCCCAGTAAGCACTGAACCACAGAAGCTGATAGAACACTTAAAAAATGTATAGATTTTCTTTTGTTTAAACAGTTACACTTGAAATTCCTTAAGTGCAACCACACCATCTTAGTGACTATCACAACACAACTTGTATAATTCCTTTAGTGTAAGAAAATATCCCAAGGTGCTTCACCTGAGTATTATGAAACAAAATGTGGCACTGAGCCACATAAGAGATGTTGGGATGAATTTTTGCTTCACTGAAGTGGGGGGACAGGTTCAATTTTGCGCCCCCCCCCCCGGCATGCCGGCATTCTTATGAGGTCCCGCTCCCAGACTCAGGAGCCTGTCCATTTGTCCATTGCCCTTAGTTGGATGGATCTAATGGAGGTAGCCACCTAATTATCCATCTCCCTCAAAATCACTCTCTGGATCCCCCTGCCGGAATTTCTGGGACCCACACTTCATCCCAACTATTGGGATTGGGACCCAGGGAAAATTTGTAATGTAAATCGCTAAAATGGTGTTATTTATTTCTTAAATGTCTGGTGACTGTATGCTATAACAAACCTCCCTGTTGTGCATGATGACATCATAGCAATAGGAAAATGCACGATAAAACATAAGAATTTAAATATACGAGGAATGGACAATTACCTATTGTATTTTTTTAAAATCCCATTTCTCAGTTACTTTTTCCAGAAACTCACCAGCTTGTCTCCTGATGTAATTTATATTATCTGTTTCAGTGACTTACCCTCGTAATTTATTCCACAACTCTCTTATCCATTGGCTGGAGAAATGTTATTAATTTCTTCAAATTATCAACATTTCAACTTCTCTTTCCTGCCATTTGTAAAGTCCATATATATGATCTTCAGAATTTAAATTTAGATTGTCTTGATTAATTATGCTTTTCTCTCCAGAGAATGAATTTGATTTACTTAATTTTACCATACAGTTTAAATTCTTGATCCCTAGAATCATCTCAACTCACTCCTGTACCTCCTCAAGGTTGAGAATATTCTAGCTACATTAGGTGCCTCGAACTACACAGTGCTGCAACCGAGGTCTGGCAAACATACTATTCATTTTTATGCATTTACTGAGGCAGAATGCCCTCATTTGCATTTTTACATCACTGCTGATTTTTTAGAACTTGCCTGCTACAAACTGAGATTTCTTTCATAGTCTGCACCCTGTTCCATTTAAATGTTCCATTTAAAACATAAACCCTCTTTTGGTTCCTTGTTGCCTGTTACGATCCCTGAAGAGACTGATGATGTTTAAGAGAAGTGAATTTCCTAGTGCTGTACGCAAAGAGTCACATGATGGGATTTCACGTTTTAAGACTTTTTAAAACTGTCCCTTGAGGGCATTAAAGCCAGCTGCCTCCCAAGGGTGGCACGGAGGCACAGTGCTTAGCATTGCTACCTCACGGCGCCAAGGACCCGGGTTCGATCCCGACTCTGGGTCACTCTCCATGTGGAATTTGCACATTCTCCCCGTGTCTGTGAGCGTCTCACCCCCACAACCCAAAGGTGTGCAGGTAAGTGCATTGGCCATGCCAAAATTGCCCTAAATTGGAAAAAAAATAATTGGGTACTCTAAATTAAAAAAAAAAAAGGAAGCTGCCTCCTCCTTTGAACTTGAATTTCAATAAGCTCAAGTTTGCGTTTCTGTCTCCATAATGAGCAGGTCACATGAGCGTGATTCAACTAAAAGGGAACAAAGACCTAACACAAACGCGTTTAGCTGCATGTTTCCCGGTGCTCACAGCGCCAAGCAACACATGGCTATAAAATGCCGCCCGCGTTACATAAGGGGCTAAGTGGGAAACCCGAGGCCGCACATAGCCCTGTGGCCTTCCGAGGCCTGTGAAACGACCCCTGAGCTCCCCAAGTCCCAACGCACTATACTGCACCCCCAACACCCACACCGGCCCAATTGTCAGCGCACAAAAATGCCAGCTTGACAGCCCAGCTGTGCCCCTGCCAGCTGGCAGTGCCAACTGGGAACATCGACAGTGCCAGGCTGGCACCCACGTGGCAGTGCCATGGTGCACAGTTGGCAGCAGCAGTGCCAGGGTACCATCCTGCGCAAAGGGGATGCACCTGGAGGCCTCCGAACCCTCTCCAAACTACTCCACCTTACCTCGAGTTACGAGAGACTGCTTTAAACATAACTGCCTTATAAAGTCTGGGATTCTTAACACCATACTAATTACATTATATTTACCCATAAATATTTGCATCTGTTATTGTCCTTCCGTTCAGATTTTTTATCTTTCTTTAAAATGTTACAAAAATATGGAACTGACCATGGGAAAATCCCATCAAGACTGCTCCCCACATTACAATGGCTGGCCCATCATGACTAAACACTTCCCACTGCTGCAGCCACATCAACACGAGGGAAATTAAAAAATAGAACTAATTAACAGCAAGTTGGTATTTTGTGTTTAACTGCTCCCAGATGACCAATTTTCTTCATAATCTAGAAGGATGATCAAGAGACTTGCTCTAAAAAGGAAATGGAAGAGAAATGCATAAACATAGAAATTCCAGAAATTCTGAAGAAGAAACTTGAGGATGATTGCTATTATATCAACAAAAGAAAAAAGGTACCATTGCTGTTGTAGAGTGATATTTTTTAAAGTTTTTCATCTATTGCATGTATATTAAACATGTTTGCCAATACTGAAAGGAGTTGTACTACAAATGAAAGTCTGCCAGAAGCACCTTCTCTGAGTAAGCAATCCGGGTGCCTAGTTCTTGCAGAAGTTGTGTCCTACTCCCCTATGCCAAAGCTTTTAAATAACAGACAAATTTTAACATAGATCATGTCCCAACCCCTATTAAAAAAAAAAATACAAAGAATACTAAATCTGACAGACATTTCCACAAATCATTTCTATATGACCTATGCTTGGTAGAAGGTATACTATAATTTACTCAATTTGCCTTACTATGTCAATGTTTAGGAGGATGCTTCAGGACGATTTAGACAAGTTTAGTGGTGGGCATATGAATGGCAGATGCAGTATAATGTGGAAAAGCGTGAAGGAAACTCGCTAGGAAAAACAGAATAGCAGAATATTATTTAAATTATGATAGATTGGGAAATATTTATGTACGAAGGGATCTGGGTGTCCTTGTACACAAGTCACTGAAAGCAAGCATTCAGGTACAGCAACCAATTGGGAAGGCAAATGGTGTGTTCACCTTCATAAGACCATAAGATATAGGAGCAGAATGGGGCCACTTGGCTCATCGAGTCTGCTCCGCCATTCAATCATGGCTGATATTTTCTCATCCCCATTCTCCTGCCTTCTCCCTATAAACCCCTGGTCCCGTTATTAATCAAGAACCGATCTATCTCTGTCTTAAAGACAATCAGTGAATTGGCCTCCACAGCCTTCTGTGGCAAAGAGTTCTACAGATTCACCACTCTCTGGCTGAAGAAATTCCTCCTCATCTCCTCTGTTTTAAAGGATCGTCCCTTTAGCCTGAGATGGTGTCCTCTGGTTCTAGTTTTTCCTACAAGTGGAAACATCCTCTCCACGTCCACTCCATCCAGGTCAAGCAGTATCTTGTAAGTTTCAATAAGATCCCCTCTCATCCTTCTAAACTCCAACGAGTACAGACCCAGAGTCCTCAAACGTTCCTCATTCGGCAAGTTCTTCATTCCAGAGATAATTCTTGTGAACCTCCTCTGGACCCTTTCTAAGGCCAGCACATCCTTCCTTAGATATGGGGCCCAAAACTGCTCACAATACTCCAAATGGGGTCTGACCAGAGCCTTATACAGCCTCAGAAGTACATCCCTGGTCTTGTATTCTAGCCCTCTTGACATGAATGCTAACATTGCATTTGCCTTCTTAGCTGCTGACTGAACCTGCACATTAACCTTAAGAGAATCGTGAACAAGGACTCCCAAGTCCCTTTGTGCTTCTGCTTTCCGAAGCATTTCCCCATTTAGAAAATAGTCTATGCCTAAATTCCTCCTTCCAAAGGTGCATAACCTCACACTTTTCCGCATTGTATTTCATTTGCCACTTTATTGCCCAGTCATATAGCTTGTCCCAAGTCCTTCTGCAGGCCCCTTGCTTCCTCAATACTACCTGTCCCTCGACAGATCTTTGTATCATCTGCAAACTTAACAACAGTGCCTTCAGTTCCTTCTTCCAGATCATTAATATATATTGTAAAAAGTTGTGGTCCCAGCACAGACTCCTGAGGCACACCACTAATCACCGGCTGCCATCCTGAAAAAGACCCCTTTATCCCCATTCTCTGCCTTCCGCCAGTCAGCCAATCCTCTATCCATGCCAGGATCTTACCCTGAACACCATGAGCTCTTCACTTATTTAACAGTCTCCTGTGCGGCACCTTGTCAAAGGCCTTCTGGAAATCTAAATAAATCACGTCCACTGGTTCTCCTTTGTCTAACTTGCTTGTTACCACCTCAAAGAACTCTAACAGATTTGTTAGACACGACTTCCCTTGGACAAAGCTGTGCTGACTCAGTCCTATTTTACCACGCACTTCCAAGTGCTTCGCGATCTCATCTTTAATAACAGACTCTAAAATCTTACCAATGACCGAAGTCGGGCTAACCGGCCTATAATTTCCCGTCTTCTGCCTCCCTCCCTTCTTAAACAGTGGTGTTACATTAGCCACCTTCCAGTCCTCTGGGACCCTTCCTGCCTCCAGTGGTTCGTAAAAGCTCATTAATGCCTCCACAATTTCCTCAGCTATCTCTTCTAGGACGCTGAGGTATAGTCCATCCGGTCCAGATGACTTATCCACCTTCAGATCTTTCAGTTTCTCCAGAACCTTCTCCTTAGTAATGGTCACTGCACTCACCTCTACCCCCTGGTTCTCCTGGAGCTCTGGCATCCCACTGGTATCTTCCACTGTGAAAACTGATGTAAAGTAACTATTCAGTTTGTTTGCCATTTCTTTGTTTCCTATTATTACTTCTCCAGCCACATTTTCTAGTGGTCCAATGTCTATTTTTGCCTCTTTCTTACCTTTTATATATTGAAAAAAATCTCTTCCTATCTTCCTTTATATTACTAGCTAGCTTGCACTCATACTTCATCTTCTCCCCCTTATTGCTTTTTTAGTTGCCCTCTGCTCACTTTTAAAGGCTTCCCAATCCTCTGGTTTCCTACTAATCCTCGCCACTTTGTATGCTTTATCTTTAGCCTTTATGCTGTCCTTGACAACCCTCGTCAGCCATGTCTTCCCCTTTGCATGTTTCCTCCTCCTTGGGATGAATTTCTGTTGTGCCTCCCTAATAACCCCCCAAAACTCCTGCCATTGCTGTTCCACTGTCTTCCCTGCTAGGCTCCTTTTCCAATCAACTCTGGCCAGATCCTCCCTCATGTCTTTTGTCGTTTTAAAAAAAATTTAGAGTATCCAAATCATTTTTTCAATTAAGGGGCAATTTAGCATGGCCAATCCACCTAGCTTGCACATCTTTTGGGTTGTGGGGGCGAAGCCCACGAAAACACGGGAAGAATGTGCAAATTACTCCACACGGACAGTGACCCAGAGCCGGGATCGATCCTAGGACTTCAGTGCTGAATCACTGTGCCACCGTGCTGCCCTTTGTCTTTGTAGTTACCCTTATTTAATTGTTACATCTGATTGTAGCTTCTCCCTCTCAAACTGCAGGGTAAATTCTATCATATTGCGGTCACTGCTCCCTAAGGGTTCATTAAGTTCCCTAATCAAGTCTGCCTCATTACACATCACTAAATCCAGAATTGCCTGCTCCCTAGTAGGCTCTGTCACAAGCTGCTCCAAAAGAAATCTGCCCCACATCCTGACTACTGCTAGGGGGTCTGTACATAACTCCCATCAGGGTCTTTTTACCATTGCGATTCCTCAACTCTACCCACAGAGATTCTATGCCTTCTGATCCTATATCGCTCCTTGCTATCGATTTAACTTCATTCCTTACTAACAATGCAACCTCACCCCCTTTGCCCATCTGCCTGTCCTTTCGATAGGACATATATCCTTGGATATTTAGATCCCAGCCCTGATCCCCTTGCAGCAATGTCTCTGATGCCAACAACATCGTACCAGCCAATTTCCATGTGCGCAACAAGCTCATTTACCTTATTCCGTATGCTGCGCGCATTTAGGTACAACAACCTCAATCCTGCATTGGACACCTCCCTTTTCACGCTCTCCTCAGTCACTGTACCCTGTACTGTGGCCCTTTTTGATTTTTGACTGTGGCTTCTCTGCCTTACACTTTCCCCCCTACTGCATTTTGTTTCTGGCCCCGTTTTACTTCCCTCTGACTTCCTGCATCGGTTCCCATGAATACAGGAACAAGGATGACTTATTGCAGCTGTACAGGGCCTTGGTGAGACCACATCTGGAGCATTGTGTGCAGTTTAGGTCTCCTTGAGAAAGGATATAGTTGCCCTAGAGGGAGTGCAGCAATGGTTCATCAGACTGATTCCTGGGAGGCAAGAATGGTATGAGGAGAGATTGGGTTGACTAGGCCTGTATTAATTGAAGTTAAGAAAAGTGAGGGTATCTCATTGAATTCTGACAGGGTTGGTCAGACTGGATACAGGGCTGCTGTTTCCTTTGGCTGCGAGGTGGGTTCTAGAGTAAGGGGTCACTGTCTCAGCATTCGGAGTGGGCCATTTAGGACTGAGATGAGGAAACATTTTTTCACTAAGGTGGTTCACGAAGAGAATTACCTATGTAATTCTCTTCCACAGTAGGTTGTGGAGGCCAAATCATTGACTATATTTAAGAAGGAAATAGATTTATAGACATGAAAGGCATTAAGAGGTATGGGGAGAGAGTAGGAGTATAGCTTTGAGGTAGAGAATCAGCCATGATCATGTTAAATGGTAGAACCGAGTGGCCGATTGACCTATTCCTGGCCCTATTTTCTGTGTTTATATGTCAACACATTGTGCATTCTTTATCATGTGAGTTGGACATGAACCCAAAGCATTTAAATCTTCTGCAGCCTGTAAAGTGCTCCATCTTTCTGTAGCTTATGTAGACTAAAAACTTTAGACGAAAAATTACCTTTGTCACATTGTGGAGCATCTCAAATTGCCTCCCAAATTTACTAGTTTTTGATTGGATTGAGCTGAAGCATAGACAAATGTAGCACCAATTCTGTGATAAGTGTCCCTCAAAGAGAGAAAAAATCACCAGTGATTGCTTTTCTTGATAATGATGAAACATAATTTTGTTTCATGTAACATGCATTGCTATTAATGCAATTATTACACGAGGGAGAAGTCTAACTTGTAAGCCACCTCATGACAGGAAAATTCACAGTTCTAAGTAAGTTTTGACAGTTGTGACAACTATTACAGTTGTTACAATAACAGCCTTAACGATTGGTGTAATTTTGAAACAAAAACAGAAAATACTGGACAATCTCAGCAGGTCTGACAGCATCGGTGGAGAGAGAAGGGAGCTAACGTTTTGAGTCTGGATGACTCTCCGCTTTGTCAAAGAGTCATCCATAATTGAAATGTTAGCTCCCTTTTCTCTCCACAGATGTTGTCAGACCTGCTGAGATTATCCAGTATTTTCTGTTTTTGTTTCAGATTCCAGCATCCACAGTAATTTGCTTTTATCTTCAGGTGTAATTTTGAATTCAGGTGATCGTGTAATAAGGGTGATCACAGTCCTCTGATATACATCTTTCGATTTTCATTGACTTCATATTTTCTTCCATGCTAATTTGGAGTCAACAGTTATTATCTGAATATTTTAATTGGTATATTGTATTATTGTTTGTTCTCATTACTTTATGACATTTCCGGGTTGTAAATTTCTTCAATTAGCCTTTAAATTTTCAAATGCTTATAATTTAAAAAACCTGCAGTTCAATGTAAAAAATTTGGATGATTTGTTTTTCAGTTGGTGAAGCTCCCGTGCCAGACGAACATTATCAATATTTTGGAATCCTATGTGAAACATTTTGCAATTAATGCAGCCTTTTCAGCCAATGAAAGATCTCGACATCATCAAAGTAATTCGCAGATTCCAATGAATCCTCATTATATTCCACCTGAGAAGAAGTAAGTCTGCCTAATGCCTTTCGGAAATAGGAAAAGATATTGGCCAGCAGCAAACAAAAGGTGCTAGCCATTCATTCTGCTTACACCTGTCCACAGACTTCCTGTGGACTATTGCACTGGAACTTGCAGTGTTTAGAAGTACAAAAGTGTGAAGTGCCCTCTACAGGGGATTGGGGACCTGTGCAAACAGGATACGAATCCAATCAAATTGAAGAATCCTTACCGAGACATGCAGAATCTGAACAGTTTTTTTAAAAATTGGCAACAATGAGTAAAATCTGATAGAAGGAGACTTTGCATTTGTAAAAAATAAATTTCAGTGCCAGTGAAATTATTTGGTAGTTCTTGAATCTGATCACGCCATTAAAATTCATTTTCAGTTGAATGGACAAGCCCTAACTTTCTGGCCTGTTACATGGTTATCGGGTAAATACCCCCAGTTTCTCTCCCGTCATGTATTTCAAAACTACGTCTCCCTTCAAGATACTGTTAGAGTGAAGCACCTTGGAGGGTACGGCTAGAAGCTGATGTCTGAATTCAGTTCTTAATAATATTAAAAGCTGATTGCTTCACCATTTTTTACTGCAAAATTTGGATCCATTAAATAAACCAATACTACTTGAGTAATTAAATACTTTATCCTTATTTTTCTGCAGTGTTGAGCTTTGTAAAGAAATGGTGGATGGTTTAAGAATTACGTTTGATTTTACACTACCCATGATTTTGCTCTACCAGTATGAACACGCTCAGTTCAAGAAGGTTACTTCATCTAAATTCTTTATTCCAATCAAGGAAACATTGCCACATGTTCGGTAAGTTCCCATTTGCCTAAGGATATGAGATTATCAAAAGTCATGTCAGTGGGGAAACTTAAAACTTAATGTCCATGCTCTTTTCAAGGCTGATTTTAATAAATTACCTTTGTACCTATATCAAAGTAAGATATTTATATTCCAAGGACTCATAAGTAAAATGTACATATGTATTACAGAAAAAAGATATTTTTATAGGACCAGTTAATCTAATTATCATAGAATTTGCAGTGCAGGAGGAAGCCATTCAGCCCATCGAGTCTGCACCGGCCCTTGGAAGAAACATCCTACTTAAGCCAATGCCTCTACGCTATTCCAGTAATCCCACCTAACCTTTGGACACTTAAGGGGCAATTTAGCATGACCAAGCCACCTAACCTGCACATCTTTAGACCGTGGGAGGAAACCGGAGCACCCGGAGGAAACCCACGCAGATATGGGGAGAAAGTGCAAACACCACACAGACAGTTATCCGAGGTCAGAATTAAACCAAGGTCCCTGAAGCTATGAGGCAGCAGTGCTAACTACCGTGCCACCGTGGTGGTGTTGACTTTCACGTGGTGATGTTTCCATGTGTCTGCTGCCCTTGTCCTTCTAAATGTTGGCAGTTGTGCGTTTGGAAAATGCCATCTAAAAGGTCTTGGTGAACTCCTGCAGTGCATCTTGTCAATGGTACACGCTATTGCCACTGTTCACCCGTGGTGAAAGGAATGAATGTTTGTGGATATGTTGCCAACTGGGCTGCTTTGTCCTGGGTTGAGTGTTGTTGCAGTTGAGCTCATTCAGGCAAGTGGAGAATATTTTATCACGTTTGTGCCTTTTAAGTGGTGGACAGACTTTCGGGAGTCAGGAAGTGAGTTACTCGCTGCAGGATTCCTAGCCTCTAACCTTGTCTTTTAGACACAGGATAGCCGAGTTCAGTTCCTGGACAATGGTAATCCCCAGAATGTTGATAGTGGGGAATTCAGCAATAATAATGATATTGAATGCTAAGGTGTGATGGTTAGATTCCATCCTGTTGGAGATGGTCATTGCCTGGCAGTTGTGTGGTGCGGACTTGCCACTTGTTAGCCCGATCCTAACTATTGTCCAGGTTTTGTTGCATTTAGTCATTGGTTGCTTCATATCTGAGGAGTCCTCAATGGTGCAGATCATTGATGAAGTAGCAGAAGATGGTTGGGCCTAGGGCACTATCCTGAGGAACTCCTGCAATGATATCCTGGATCTGCGATAATTGACCTCCAACAACCACAACCATCTCAGAACTATAAAACTCTGACAGAGCAGAAGGAGGCCATTCGGCCCATTGAGTCAGCACCAAACCTCAAAGAGCACCCTATCTAGGCTCACCCTCCCTATCCCCGTAACTCCATTATCCCACCTCACCTTTGGACGCTAAGGGGCAGTTTAGCATGGCCAGTCCACCTAATCTGCACATCTTTGGACTGCAGGAGGAAACCAGAACACCTGGAGGAAACCCATGCAAACACGGGGAGAAAGGGCAAACTCCACACAGACAATCACTCGAGGCCAGAATTTAATCTGGGTCCCTGGCACTGTGAGGCAGTGGTGCCAACCGCCGTGCCGCCCTTTTCCTCCCGACTTCCCATTGTAACATTCCCGCCGCTTTCAGGGGAGAGGGTCAGAAATCAGCTGTTTCTTCCTGTCCCGGTGAAGCCTGTGTGAAGGAGTTGTGTGAAGGAAACCCCCCAGATGCTGCCATTTCTGTCCAACTCATTATTTATCCAGAATAAAACTATTTGAAAATGGGAAGCAGTTAAAAGACTTTTCACTGTCAATGGAGAATGTGTCATCAGGGTAAATAATTAACTATTAAATTCCCACGTTCCCCTTGGAAACAAATCACTCGCTCACATTCTCGATCCCAGCCTATCCCAACTCCCGTTCCCAGTGCTTCTTTTGTGCTAGATATGACTCCAACCAACGAAGACCCCCTCCCCCCCAACCCCGATTCCCATTGACATAATTCCAGCATTAGAGCAACAGTACTTTAAAACCTACTTGTCTTTAAAACTTAAGGTGTTACTTGGTGGGGTGATTAACTGGGAAACCTCCAGAAAATTGTCCAGCTTACTTTGAGACTCCGAACGAGGATCATTGTCGACTTTGGGAATTTTAGTTTTGCTTATGTGCGTCCATTCTCAGCATAACTTATGGTGTACTACTAAGTCTGTTCATGTTGGTATTTACCAAGGTATTGCACTTATTTAAGTGTTTACTCTATTTCCTTACTTAAGAGTTCAAAAGGAGCATTCACCAAGTCCTCCTCCTCTTCTGAACCCATCAACACCCCAATCCACAGACAGCCAGCCCTTGTCAGGCGACCCTGCAACACCAAAGCGACGAAAGATTGATCCTGAATCTGTTCAGTCGTTGAGGCGATCTACACGGCATGCATCAGGCTGTGACAGACTATCTGAAAGCAGTGCTTCTCCCCAGTCAAAGCGCCGGTTTTATGAATCTGCTGCCCAAATGCCCAGACTACTTTTACACTTGGAAAAAAGTAGGTATTTAACACTTTTGTTGTAACTTCGTGATCTTAATTGAAAAGAAGCATTTTCCAAATTGCACATTCTGACATTCTTGTTGTGATGATCACAGATCACCTTTAGAATTGTCAGATATTTATTGTTGGAGATAAGTAGCGATGTAGAAACCATTAATAATGGAAAACTATTTGCATGACAATAGTTTCAAAGTGCACCTATGTAGTGACTTCAGTTAGCATTTCAGGTTGGGCTAAGTATACAAGAATGGATGGAGTTAATTAGTTCATGTCCTGCCAACTCTCGGACCCAAATTCAAATTCAGTTCAGCCTGATTGAATTAAAGTCTTCCTTGAATGCTTTAGTGTCCTATAAATTTTGGGTGTTTAGTTGCAGCTGGACACTCCTCTTGCCCTCGACTGTCAATTTCATTCAGAAGCCTTGTGAGAAAAGTGAGATCAGATCATTGTATTACTTCACCATATCTTCAGGCTTGTTGAATAATTTAGTATTCTAATTGCTTGCTTATTACTGCTCCACAATGACTGCCAGATCACTTCTCTATTAGCTATTTCCACACTGCCAATGATATATTTGTGAAATTTATTTCTCCAACAACTGTAACTTCATTGCAATGTTATGTTAGCCTAGTTGTGACCCTAATAAATATTATTATTATAGGTAGTACCTTAAATGTATCCAAATTGAATTTGATCTGGGACCAAATTGCCCAATTGAATACTCCTTTTGTAGGTTTCCAAGTGCTTTGTCCAGTTCAATAGTCCTCTTTGTGAACTTGACCACAGACTCAATGGGCCGAAAGGCCTTTTCTGCACTGTATTTTTTTGTGAAATGGGTTCCTGTATCTTCGCCATTAGTATAAATTACGTCTAGTAGGGCCTCAGCCAGATGCCTGGGAAATACTAACATGGAAAATTTTACTTGAAGGAAATAATCAATATCTTTTTTTTGTGATGAATGCATATGTCAAATTCTGTTTCCATTTCATGAAGTTTAAATGATGTTCTTCAATATTATGGAGATTGGATTATGTGATTTTCTGCTCATTTTTCTTGAGGGAAAACCAGTGAATGTGAATATAAATGGCACATTTAGGTTTTTTTTAAGCTGTTAAGGCACTTAATTGTGCTTGATAGTAACCCCTCATGCTTTCTCCATTTATTTGGTAACTGTTTAAAATGAAAGTTAATATTTGTTTAATTCAAATGCATTTTTTTACTTTGAAGAAACACCTGTTCATAGTGGCTCCTCCTCTCCTGTCACCCTGACACCTAGTAAAGAAGGAGCTGCAGTGTTTGATCGCAGAAGGAGCAATGAATTGAATGAGGTACGAGTTTCTAACCTCTTTGTGGGCTCAGTACGTGTGAATATTATTTTAAAACACTTGTACGAGTTTTTAACTTGCCATTCTCTTGATGTGGACCATATATTTTCTTCCAAAGAAGCAATCCATCCTTTAATAAAATGCCGTCGCTGCAAATCAACAATTTATACTGGGATGCAGAGATAATGAGAAACATCCAAAGTTTGTTATTTTATGTTCCGTCTGTATTTGACATTCCTACAAACTCTATTGCATAATGGGTTAAAAGTGAGAACTGCTGCACAAGAACACTCATTTCAAAGTGGAGGGAGGCTTGCCTCTCAAAACCTTTGAGTGTGCAGTTGGATAGCATGGCCCACTAGCACGACTCGGCACAGGAATCATTACTGAAAAGGGGAGGGAACTTGGAAGATGGAGGGGACCATGCAGAATATTCCGGAGTCTGGTCTGAAATGATATATGGTTCTGCAGCCAATAGTGGAATGGAGCGAAGGCTGTGGGGGGGGGAAGTCTCAAAAAGAGTTCAGAGTCAGAAGTGTTCGTGAAAATAGGAATGAATGAGGTTGTACACGTAAGGAGGGGCAAAGACATGGAGTGATTTATAGGTTGGGATAAGAATTTTGAAATTGATTCATGGAAAGTTTTCAGGAAGCCTCTGGAGGTTGGGCAGCACAGCAGTGAAAAGGGAAATGGGACTAAATGTTGGATTGAATATTATAGCTCAACCTGCCATAATTCTGAAAATTAGATTTTATTTGTAGTACTATGATGTATTGTAGCAAGCGATCTGCTAAATTTGTTTTTATGGTTTATCGATATTTTCGGAAGATGTACTGTGGATCAATGGCATAATTTCTAGAATCCAAAGAAAAAATGCTGGAAAATCTCAGCAGGCCTGGCAGCATCTGTAGGGAGAGAAAAGAGCTAACATTTCGAGTCCAGGTGACCCTTTGTCAAAGCTATAAGACAGAGAAAGTGGGAAATTTCTAGGATGACAGCTTTAGTTGTTTTTTGTATTGGAGATTTTACATTAACCTCGGGTCAAATTACAATTTCCAAATTAATCTTTTTCAAAATTCTGTAGAATGAATGTGAAGTAACAAAATGGAAGAGATTCTGAAAATCTCTGAAGTCATGGTTCAGTTACTTTATAAAGAAGACAGACTACTTCAGTGACAGGACAACTTTGAAAACTTTAGTGTAAACTACACTACGAATTTGTTTTTGGGATTCTACATATTTAACACACAATTGTTTGGGAGAAGATGCCTATTAAGAAGATGTATCAGTTCATTTGGTTGAAAATTCAGTAGAAATTGGTCTATCAGTTAGTCCAAGAATACAAAGAGAATTGAAAATGTATTTTACATGTCATTAATTCCCCTATAATGTGTACAAATTTCCAAGACCGTTTGTGACAATAAATATGTATTGTATTTCAATTTTGAAAGAGAATCCTGTAAAATATTTTACATATGTTTAATGCATCAACAGATCAATTAAATTATCCATCTGCTTTATTCAACAGATAATCAGTTCTGCAAATATATGAAAATGTGTAAATATGTATATACCACACTAGGTTATAATCCATCATCCATCACGCTAATCCTCAGCAGCATACATTGACTCCCAGCCCCTCAACCTCTTAAATTTAAAATCTTCTCATCCCAGTGTTTAAATCCTTTCAAAATCTCTTCACTGGCTCTGTTACACCCTCAAAAACCTTCCATCTCCATCCTCAAACTCTGTGTCCCACTGCTTCTGGATTCCCTACATCCCCTCTCCCATCACCCCACAGTCACCACTCGTGGCTGTGCCTTTGGTAATCTTTGAGAGTTTCTCCCCCTTCCAACACCACCACAACCCTGGAGATCTCTCTGCGCCTTCACCTCTCTTTAAAACCTAACTCTAACCTCACTTTTCAGCCTTTGGTCACATCGCTGAACTGTCAACTTTCCTGTCTGACTTATGCCCCTTGGGTTCTTTTTCTACATTAAGGATGTTGTAGAAATGCTTATCATAGATGTTATATGTTTCTTTCTAAAAATGACTCCCCAAGTTTCAAATGGATCAATAGAGGACAGAAACAAACTAAAATTGAATAAAGGGGCATATGGAATAATGGATATGATGAAAAATAAGAGCATATATGAGAAAAGAAAGAAAGAACATCCCTTCTTGGTTCCCATGTTAGCTGATATTGTGACCAGTGTCTTCCTCTCAGGTACTGTACTTACTCTCCTTCGAATCTGACATTGTGACTCCACTCCTCAAAACAAAAACTCTTTTTTTGCATCCCTTTCCTTTTCAAAGTTCTGGAATGGATTGTTGCCTTCCAAATCCATGCCCACCTTTCCTTGTTTGAATCCCTTCAATCCTCTTCGCACTACTGAAACAGCTCATCAAAGTCACAAGTGACATCTGATGTGACTGTGAGAAAGCTATACTATTCCCCCCTCATCTTTCTCGACCTAGCACAGCACAATAACCAAGTGGTTATCACTACTGCCTCAAGGCACAGAGAACCGGGTTCGACACCAGTCCTGGGTCACTGTCCGTGTGGTGTTTGCACATTCTTCCCGTGTCTGCTTGGGTCTCACGCCCACAACCCAAAAGATGTGCAGAGTTGGTGAATTAGCCGTGCTAAATTGTCCCTTAACTGGAAAAACAATAATTGGGTATTCTAAATTTATTTATAAAAAGAAAAATATATCTTTCTCTACCTGTCTGAAGCCTTTGACATATTCTCTTCGCCATCCAACTCCAAAGATACTTATTATCCAGCTGGGTGGAATTGCGAACACTTGCTTCCATTCTTATTCACATAATTATAGCCAGAGATTCACATGCTGTGGCTTCTCTTCCCTCTCTTATATAATTACCTCTAATGTCCCCCAAGGATCAATCCATCCTTTGCTCCTCCTATTTCAACATGCTTCCCCTCTGCAATGATGTATAGAAACACAGAAAGTCAATTTCTATGCTGTCATGCCCAGTGAAGGTGTGTTTTATTCATAACGTTACTGGACTACATTCAGTATATAATTTTCTGGAACTATCTTTTATTCAAAAATTTACACTAATATGGTGGCTAAGATAATTGCCAAGGGTCAGGTGACTTTGCTATTATCTCGAGCCTCCGGAAAGTTCCAAATTGAATGATTTTGGATGGGGACCTCTGAAAAGACATAACCAAACAAAGCCCATCTGTGAAATTTACTCCTACTTATTGTTTGTGGTTTACTCAAAACTCAATGTCAATAGACTTTCAGACTTAAGAGACAGCTGCCGTTATCTATTGCCCATTGTGTAGCAGTGGCTTTGGATTGCTGCACCATTCTTGGTGGACAATAGCAATTGATCATGTGACCAAAATTGTCTTCCGATAAAGAGTTTTATTATCCCAACAATGAGGGAGAAACTACTCAAGAACAACATCAGCAGCAGCCAAAAGCGGCAAAATCCATGCCATTTTAATAATCTGAAGGCTGTTGTATCTTAAATGTATCTGCAGCCTGTTCCTTTTTCAAAGTCCACCAGCATACCCTGGTAAGAAAGCTAAAAGTGGCTCACTTTGTAACCTACTGAACATCCATCTCTTCAAGGGAATCCTGCAATATTGACAGAGAGGTATAAGGAGTAAATTCCAGAGTTTAGGGCCTTGGCAACTACAGCCGTCAATGGTGGAGCAATTAAAATCAGGGATTCTCAAGTGGCCAGAATTTGATGAGCTGAGGTATTTGAAAACTCTTGGGGCAGGAGGAAATTGCAGAGACAGGGAGAGGCATAGTTATGGAGGGACTTGAAAATAAAGATAACAATTTTTAAATGGAGACGTTAATTGTCCTAAAGCCAATGTAGGACAGCAAGCACAAAGTTGATGCGCGAACAAGGCTTGACACAAGTAAGGGGCGACATTCTCCGACCCCCTGCCGGGTTGGAGAATCGCCGGGGGCTGGCGTGAATCCCGCCCCCGCCGGTTGCCGAAGTCTCCGGCACCGGATATTCGGCGGGGGCGGGAATCGCACCGCGCTGGTTGGCGGCCCCCCCCCGCTCGATTCTCCGGCCCAAATGGGCCGAAGTCCCGCCGATAAATTGCCTGTCCCGCCGGCGTAAATTAAATCATCTACCTTACCGGCGGGACAAGGCGGCGCGGATGAGCTCCGGGGTCCAGGGGGGGTTCGCGGGGCGATCTGGCCCCGGGGGGTGCCCCTACGGTGGCCTGGCCCACGATCCCCGGGCGGGCCTGTGCCGTGGGGGCACTCTTTCCCTTCCGCCTCCGCCACGGTCTCCACCATGGCGGAGGTGGAAGAGACTCCCTCCACTGCGCATGCGTGGGAAACTCAGCGGCCGCTGACGCTCCCGCGCATGTGCCGCCCGGAGATGTCATTTCCGCGCCAGCTGGCGGGGCAACAAAGGCCGTTTCCGCCAGCTGGCGGGGCGGAAATTCCTCCGGCGTCGGCCTAGCCCCTCAATGTTGGGGCTCGGCCCCCAAAGATGCGGAGCATTCCGCACCTTTGGGGCGGCGCGATGCCCGTCTGATTGGCGCCATTTTGGGCGCCAGTCGGCGGACATCGCGCCGTTTCCGGAGAATTTCGCAGAAGAGCACCGACAACAGAGTTTTAGATGACCTGAAGTTTACAGAGGGTAAAACACGAGAGACCAGCGAGGCGTGCTTTGGAATAATCAAGTCAAAAGGTGACAAAGGCATGGATGAGGATTTCAGCAGCTGATGAGCTGCGGTGATGTTACAGACATGGAGATGTGGTTGAAAGCTCATCTTAGAGTGATATGTGATATCTAGGTTGCAGACAGCAAAGTTCAGCCTCAGATAGTTCAAGCGGGAGAATGGAGTTCGGAGTTGGGGACTGAAGATTTAGGACTTCAGTTGTCCCAATATTTGGAAGGAATTCTTGCTCTATGTCGGACAGACAGTCTGATACTTTAGCAATTGTGCCGTTGTCAAGAGAAGTAGTGGGAATCGTCAGTGTACACATGGAAACTGGTGTGTTATTGGGTGATGTCGCCATGGGGTAGTATATCAATCAGAAACTACTGTGGTCGAGGACTCCAGAAGTCATGGTTTTGGAGTGAGAAGAGAAGCCACTTTAATTGATATTTTGGCTATGATTAGAGATCAGAATGGACCCAGGCACATGTAATCCCACCCACTTGGAAGGCACTGGCGAGGCTTTGGAGGAGGATGATGTTCCAAAAGAGTTCAAGGAAAGGTGGGCACAGATTTAGGAGCCGAGTACATGTTTCAGAACTTTGGAGAGGAAAGGGAGGTTGGTGGCAGTAGTTTTCAAAGACAGTGGGCTCAAACATTTTTTTTAGCAGAGGTGTGAATTAAAGACTGAGGGACAGTACTGTAGAGAGCGAACAGGTAACCCCATTAGCTAATTTGGGGACCAGGAAGGGAAGTTGTGTGGTCTACAGTTTAGTGGGAATAGGATCATGAGAGTACGAGGTGGACCTCATGCATAAAATAAGTTCAGAGTGAGCATAAAGGGATACAGAGAAAATGGAGAAAGATGCAAGGTCAGGGCTCGGCAGGGGAATCTTTAGAATAAACTTGAAGTCATCCTAAGCTCTGCCACCCATGTTGTAACTCACACCCATTACCCCTGTGCCAACCAACATCAGTTTCCCATTAAGCAATGCCCCAATTGTAGAATTTTTGTCCTTACTTTCAAATCCCTCTGAGGCATCACCCTTCCGAATCTCTTTGATGTCTTCCATCTTTACAACCCTCTGAGATACCTGCATTACTTCAATACTTGCCTCTAAAGCATCCTCGATTTTAATCGCTCCACCCCTCTCTCCTCCTTTTGGAAGCTCCTACTTCTTTGACCAAGCTTTTGGTCGTCTGCCCAAATATCTCCTGAGGTTTGGTGCCAGATTCTGTTTGGTAATGCTCCTGCGAAGTGCAAGTTGTTGTTAAAAGGGTTAGAAAGGAAGAATGGAGTCTGATGAGGGAATTCAAAAAATATACTATTCTGCAAATATATAAGCAAAAAGGGAATTGGGATTCTGAGGTGCGGCTCCTGAGACAAATGGATATTGATTTAGTAAAGGATAAATGGACTTTGAGCATAGTTAACAACTACTTTCCTTCAGGGTTTGCTAAAAGATAACAATGTCGAGAAGGAGGTAAACTTTGAAATTGATTAGAAATGGAACAAGATAATTCTCACTTTTCTTTTATTTATTAAGATAAAGGGGATGAAATTGCTGATACTTTTTGGCATACAATAGAGGAAACCCGAGGAATTTTATTGCCAGACTGTTAAAAGTGGATGAGCACCCAAGGACTGGAGAATGGCCAATGTGATAATCATTTTCAAAAAGAGAAGCATGGTGAACATCCATATTCACAGTTCAGTTAATTAACATCTGTGACAGGGAACATGTTGACATGTTTTTTAAAAAAAATGAGTTTGCCAAATATAAAGATAAGAAAAGCATTAGAAGCCGCCAACAGGATCACGTTTACCATACCTGATAAGAGTTCTTGAAAGAATGGTCAGTCTAACGGTGAAGATAATGCAGCACATGTAGTGCACTGGGCATTTTGAGAAATCCTTTGATAAGGTGCCACATAGCAGACTACGAAAGGATTAACAATATAGAAGTAAGGGATTAGCAATGTAAATTAAACACTGGTTGGAAGGGATGCAAGAAAACTTTAGCTCAATTTCTCAGAGTAGTTCGAAGTGGATTGTGGTGTTCAGTAAGGTTTTATTCTGTGACTTTCTATTCACTCTGCCCTTCAATGATTTGGATACAGGGCAAGTGAGAATGAATGTGTCCAGATTTGCAGATTCCACTAAAATAAAGGGTTAAGTGAGTAATTTGGAGGGCCAAGGAAATGGCAAGATGCCCTTTTTCTATTTTGGAACTTCCATGTAATTTTATATTTTAAAATTCCTTTTTTAAACTTGAGAAATGTACAGGATAGAAAACATTTCTTAGTATTAGCATAAACTGGGCCTGTCCTTAATAAAGTGTAATCGTGATAGTTTAAACAAAATGGGTGGGATTTGCCGACCAACCCACCGCGTGATTTTTGGCGAAGGAGGCAGCCCGCTAGCGGGATTTACCGACCCCGTCGTTGTCAACGAGACTTCCCAGTCACTGCGCTCCTTGATGCCGGGAAACCCGTGTGCCGGCATGGGACTGGAATATCCCACCGGCGTGTACAGCCAGTAGATCGCGCCCCATACATTTCACTTAAATGCATTTTTGCAAAAACAGTTGAGACCTGAAGTTTGATTCTAGGGTAGATCTGGCAGTTGACCAATGTATTAAGATTCAGCAAACTGAATCTTGAGCATGTCTAATTAGATTGAGAAGCATTTAAGTATAAAATATAATAATGTTGGATTAGGAATCCAGGAATAGATTGGAATTGGCTTTGATCTGTTGAAATATTCTTGCACTGACTACTTTAATAGTGAACATATGTCACTGAAAACTGACTTTTGTGTTGGTTTAACAGGTTTTGTCTTGGAAAATGATGCCAGATAATTATCCATTGATTGAACATCCTCCAGCACCCTCGTATATCTATGGAGCTCAGCATCTTTTGCGACTGTTTGGTAAGTTTTTGTGCATTTTTATTTTCAGTGGAAGAAACTGGAAGTGTAAAGAGGAAATTATAAGAATTAAGTAGATGCCATCTAATATGGGTTAAATGGAAACCGATTAAAAATCTGAATATCAAGTGACTTTTCAATCTCGGTAAGGAATTTCTAAAAATGGCAGGTAAACCTTCAATCATACCATATTTTGCAATGTAATGGGGAAACAGCAAGGAGTAAAATTAATTCAATAGGCCTTTCAAAGAGCTTGTACAGGCATGATATTTTGAATGGTCGCCAGCTTTGCAGTATGATTTTACAATGTACCTGGTAAATATTTTAATTAATTTAATTGGTTTTGAATATTCATCCTAAAGATATCTGTAAGAGCTAACCATTGTTTGCTGTATAGAAATATGAAATTATGTTGCATGAAACATTCTGCTCTTATTTATGGATGGAAGTCCTAAAAATTGCAAGAGTGACAGAACTGCATTATGATATGCAGTCTTGAATATGTTTCTGTAGATATGTGACCCCGAAAGTATGTATGACGAAGTTGAAAATCTATTTATAACTAAGCTTAGGTGCCTGGTAAAATATTAAGATTGAATTTTGCGTCACCTTTTAATACAAATTTAACCCTATATATTAGAATTCTGAATTTGCAATGTTGTAACAGGAGTTTGTTTGCAATGCTGAGGTGTGTCAATGTTTGCAGTAGAATCAGAGGGAGGTGACAGGAATTCTGGTGCTGACCTTGGATAGTGGCCAAGTTTCATCAGGTGATCAGCCGACAAACTAGTCAGAAAATAATTATAGTCTGGCGCTGATTATTGAACACCCATTATGTTGGGGGCTCCAGGGGATGGCTGGGGTTGGAATTCACTTTGCCGGGTAAACAATATAAATCCACCATCGAATGCAAGAAGAAAACTGAAACCCAATATAATTTTGATTTGGGAAGAATATAGAATAAATACAGATTTGCATCTTAAATAGATACTGCAAATACATATTGGGATGTGCAGGGGAAAGTACAGTAAATAACTGAAAAGAGATTTTGGTCATTTGCTCTTCAAGTTTGAAAAAAGAAAACAAATGGCATCAAGAATATGGTCACACACTTTATTACCAAGGTATAAAAGGGATGATGAAAGAAGCTTCAAAAGGATCACGTATAAGTTTTTTAAAATGGAATTGCATTTTACTTTTATCGATTTTCTTGCAGTGAAGCTACCAGAGCTGTTGGGAAAGATGCAAATTACTGACCGGAATTTGAAAGTCTTGGTAAAGCACCTTGCACTGTTCCTTAGGTAAGAAGTTAAAATGTATTCATGGAATTAGCTGCAGTGGGTTGCGAATTGGCTAAAGTTATTGCTAAAATAATGTTCTCGGTTGTATTCACAGGGCATTGTAAAATAAAGCATATAACTTGACCTTGTGGAAGGAGAAGTGGTGGCGTAATGGTATTGTCACTGGATTAGTAATCCAGAGACTCAAGGTCATGATCCGGGGACCCGGGACTCAATAAAATATCTGGAATTAAAAACATCTAATAATGGCCATGAACCATTGCCGATTGTTGTAAAATCCAATCTGATTCACTAATGTCCTTTAGGGCAGGAAATCTGCCATCCTTATCTGGTCAGGCCTACATGTGACCCACAACAATGTGGTTGACTCTTAATTGTACTCTGAAATGGCCTAGCAAGCCACTCGATTGTCTCCAACTGCTTCAAAAACACAAAAAAGGAATGAAACCGGGCAGACCACCCGGAATCAACACAGGCACTAGAAATGACAATGGCAAACTCAGCCCTGTCGACCCTGCAATTTCCTCCTTACTAGCACCTGGTGGTTTGTGCCAAAGTTGGGAGAGTTGTCTCACAGACTAGTCAAGCAACAGCCTGACGTAGTCATACTCTCAGAATCATACCTGACAGAAAATGTCCCAGACACCACTGTCACAATTCCTGGGTATGTCCTGTCTCAACCGCAAGACAGGTCCAAGACAGCATTCGCAAAAATCTTCAGCCAGAAAGGCCAAGTGGATGATCCATCTCGGTCTCCTCGCGGGAGTCTTTAGCCAATACGATTCACTCTACGTGATATCAAGAAATGACTGAAAGAAGGGGTAGCACGGTGGCGCAGTGGTTAGCACTGCTGTCTCACGTCGCCGAGGTCCCAGGTTCGAACCCGGCTCTGGGTCACTGTCCGAGTGGAGTTTGCACATTCTCCTCGTGTTTGCGTGGGCTTCGCCCCCACAACACAAAGACGTGCAGGGTAGGTGGATTGGCCATGCTAAATTGCCCCTTAATTGCAAAAAATGAATTGGGTACTCTAAATTTATTTTAAAAAAAGAAATGACTGAAAGCACTGGATACTGCAAAGGCTATGGGCCTTGAGAATATTCCGGCAATGGCACTGAAGACTTGGGTTCCAGAACTTGCTGCACCCCTAGCCAAACTGTTCCAGTACAGCTAAAACACTGGCATCTACCTGCCAATGTGGAAACTTGCCCAGGTGTGTCCTGTATACAAGAAACAGGTCAAATCCAATCAGGTCAATTACTGCCCTATTAGTCTACTCTCCATCATCAGCAAAGTGATGGATGGACTCATCAATGGTGCTATCAAGCGGCACTTACTCAGCAATAACCTGCTTACAGACACTCAGTTTGGATTCCACCAGGGTCACTCCGCTCCTGACCTCATTACAGGCTTGGTTCGAGCATGGTCCAAAGAGCTGAATGCCAGAGGTGAGGTGAGAGTGACTGCTGTTGACATGAAGGCAGCATTTGTCCGAGTATAGCATCAAGGAGTCCAGGGAAAACTGGAGTCAATGGGAATCAGGGGGGAAACCCTCCGCTGGTTGGAATCATTCCTGACACAAAGGAAGATAGTTGCGCTGGTTGGAGGTTAATCATCTCAGCTCCAGGACATCACTGGAGGAGCTCCTCAGGGTAGTGTCCGAGGCCCAACCATCTTCAGCTGCTTCATCAATGACCTCCATCATAAGGTCAGAAGTGAAGGTGTTCGCAGGTTGCTGCACAATGTTTAGCACCATTCATGTCTTCTGATAATGAAGCAGACCATGTACAAATGCAGCAAGACCTGGACAATAACCAGGCTTGGGTGACAAGTGTTCGCGCCACACAAGTGCCAGGCAATGACCATTTCCTACAAGAGAGGAACTAACCATCGCCCCTTGACATTCAATGGCATTACCATCATTGAATCCCCCACGATCAACATCTTGGGTGTTACCATTGATCAGAAACTGAACTGGACTAGCCATTTAAAACTGTGGCTACCAGAGCAGGTCAAAGTCTAGGGATCCTACGGCGAGTAACTCACCTCCTGACCCCCAAAAGCCTGCCCACCATCTACAAGGGCACAAATCAGAAGTATTCTCCACTTGCCTGGATGAGTGCATCTCCAACAACACTCAAGAAGCTCAATACCATCCAGGACAAAGCCCGCCTGATTTATACCCCTTCCACAAACATTTAGTCCCTCCACCACCGACAAACAGTGGCGGCTGTGTGTACCATCTACAAGATGCACTGCAGGAACTCGCCAAGGTACCTTGGGACAGTACCTTCCACATCTACGACCACTAGAAGGCGAAGAGCAGCAGATACCTGGGAACCCCACCACCTGTATGTTCCGGTCAAAGTCACTCACTACTCCGACTTGGAAGTTCCTTCACTGTCGCTGGGTCAAAATCCTGGAACCCCATCCTGAACAGCACTTTGGGTGTGCCTACACCTCAGGAACTGCAGCGTTTTAAGAAGGGAACTCATCACCACAGTGTGAAGATCAACTAAAGATGGGCAATATATGCTGTCCTAACCCATGACGCCCACATACCGTCAAATGAACTAAAAAGAAATCTTCAGTTAGGCTTAAAAATATTGCATGAGATTCTCTGTCCAACGACGCCAAAATCACGAAGCATGACCAGGCGGAGAACAGCGTGTTAGCCGAATATTGCGTGGCGCCGGGCGCCACACAGAACACCATGCTCCGGTGTTTCGACAGTGGCGTGAATGTGTTCTACACCACACGCTGGTGTAAACATTTTAATCATACAGCAAACGGCATTGGCATATCACTAATGGGCCCGCCCCAGTATTCTCCGTGCCTCCAGCGATGCTCCGTCTCCACCATGAGGAATTGCCCACCGCGAGGTTCACTTGCGGTATTTAAAAGCGGGAAACAGGCGCATGCGTGCTGTCCATTCCATCTCACCGTCCTTTCCGAACATTCTGGGGTGGCGGGGGTGGGGACGGGGTCTAGGGTGGGGGAGTGGGAAGAGCGGGACCGGAGCATTTGGCCATGGCAAGCGATATGGATGTTGACATGTGGTGCAGGGTGGGGTGTGCGCGGACTGCCGGCGGGTGGGATTTGATCGCTCCCTCCGGGGAGAGGGGGGGGTGGGGTGTTGGTGCCAGGGGCACAGAGGTGGCTCACCCAGGCCGTTCTCGAGAGATCCTGCAGATTCTTCTTGCACTGCTTCACGGTCCTGGCAGTGGGGCCCATGTGCTCACGGCCTCTACCACCTGTGCTCAGGCCTGGTTTACATCCTCGGGTTGCAACCTCCTTCCCACCCTGGGGAATAGGTGTCCTGCCTTTCCTCCACGCCATCCAACAATGTCTCCAGTTCAGCATCTGCGAATCTCAGGGCTGCTCTTCGGGGTGGCATCATCTTGGCTGGAATGAGTGTGTGTGGGGAGTGGGGTGCTTATATGCGGCTGCAGCCTGTCAGGCTCTCCAGTGTCAATCTCGATCCCAGTGAATCAGACGCTGGTGTTGTATGGACTTGCACTAGTTCCACATGGCGACAGTGCTAGCGCATTAAAGCGTCCTGAATCGCTCCCGGATCAGCCCCTCTTTTGGCAACGTAGAACTCTCACAATTCAGTCCCAGCGTCAGCACTTAGTCTCTCATCAGAGAATCCTGGCCATTGTGTTTTTACCTTTGGTGACTTCACATGCAGATGATAAAGCCCCATTTAATATATCAGTTACCCATGCTCAAGGAACTGGATATACTTTAGCAAAGCACAGATTTGGACATTTAATTAAGGTTTCTTAAATAATAAAAGGATTTGTTTGGTAATGTGGACTCGTTATTGAATGGGACCATGCCTACGAATTATTTTAGTGCCTAACTAAGTCGGATGTTATTCCAAGCTGACGTGGATAATTTGTTCCCAGAAACCCGTAAAACAGTTGCCGACTTGTGCGGTGAACATTTATTGAATCAACAGAGTTGGACCCACCTCTGTTTAAGCAAAGCTGTTACCCCATTACTTAAAACCACGAAAGGAAGCCATTTCTCACAAATCTCAGTTCCTACCTATTATCTCAAAAGTATTACTTCTGTCTGGCCAGTAATGCGCAATTGTCATTCTTAATGCATTATGTAGAAAACCTATTCCTTGACTTCTGTCTGAAAGACAAGCAAATCTGAGAGGATGTTCCATTTCCTGAGAAAATTGACACTTCACCATTAAAGAAATTTGTCTGAGTTATTCTGGAATATTATCAGAGTACCAGCATGAGTTAGAACATAGAACATAGAAAAATACAGCACAGAACAGGCCCTTCGGCCCACGATGTTGTGCCGAACCTTTGTCCTAGATTAATCATAGATTATGATAGAATTTACAGTGCAGAATGAGGCCATTCGGCCCATTGAGTCCACACCGGCTCTTGGGAAGAGCGCCCTACCCAAGGTCAACACCTCCACCCAACACTAAGGGCAATTTATCATGGCCAATCCACCTAACCTGCACATCTTTGGACTGTGGGAGGAAACCGGAGCACCCGGAGGAAACCCACGCACACATGGGGAGGATGTGCAGACTCCGCACAGACAGTGACCCAAGCCGGAATCGAACCTGGGACCCTGGAGCTGTGAAGCAATTGTGCTATCCACAATGCTACCGTGCTGCCCTTAAGAACAAATTAATCTACACTATATCATTCTACCGTAATCCATGTACCTATCCAATAGCTACTTGAAGGTCCCGAATGTTTCCGACTCAACTACTTCCAAAGGCAGTGCATTCCATGACCCCACTACTCTCTGGGTAAAGAACCTACCTTGACATCCCCCCCTTTATATTCCTCCATTCACCTTAAATTTATGTCCCTTGTCATGGTTTGTTCCACCTGGGGAAAAAGTCTCTGACTGTCTCCTCTATCTATTCCCCTGATCAATTGATAAACCTCTCAAGTCGCCCCTCATCCTTCTCCGTTCTAATGAGAAAAGGCCTAGCACCCTCAACCTTTCCTCGTAAGACCTTCTCTCCATTTCAGGCAACATCCTGGTAAACCTCATTTGCACCTTTTCCAAAGCTTCCACATCCTTCCTAAAATGAGGCGACCAGAACTGTACACAGTACTCCAAATGTGGCCTTACCAAAGTTTTATACAGCTGCATCATCACCTCACGGCTCTTAAATTCAATCCCTCTGTTAATGAACGCTAGCACACCATAGGCCTTCTTCACAGCTCTATCCACTTGAGTGGCAACTTTCAAAGATGTATGAACATAGACCCCAAGATCTCTCTGCTCCTCCACATTGCCAAGAACTCTACCGTTCACCCTGTATTCCGCATTCATATTTGTCCTTCTAAAATGGACAACCTCACACTTTTCAGGGTTAAACTCCATCTGCCACTTCTCAGCCCAGCTCTCCATCCTATCTATGTCTCTTTGCAGCTGACAACGGCCCTCCTCACTATCCACAACTCCACCAATCTTCGTATCGTCTGCAAATTTACTGACCCACCCTTCAACTCCCTCATCCAAGTCATTAATGAAAATCACAAACAGCAGAGGACCCAGAACTGATCCCTGCGGTACGCCACTGGTAACTGGGATCCGGGCTGAATATTTGCCATCCACCACCACTCTCTGACTTCTATCGGTTAGCCAGTTCGTTATCCAACTGGCCAAATTTCCTACTATCCCATGCCTCCTTACTTTCTGCATAAGCCTACCATGGGGAACCTTATCAAATGCCTTACTAAAATCCATGTACACTACATCCACTGCTTTACCTTCATCCACATGCTTGGTCACCTCCTCAAAGAATTCAATAAGACTTGTAAGGCAAGACCTACCCCTCACAAATCCGTGCTGACTATCCCTAATCAAGCAGTGTCTTTCCAGATGCTCAGAAATCCTATCCTTCAGTACAGTGAGTTGTTGCCTCGTTATATCAGATATGCAAGAGCTTAGCAACTACACCTTAACATTGAGTATTAAGCAAATAGGTGCATCACAAATGGCAGTGAAGCACAACCCACTAGTTCTGCTTTCCAGACAACGTTATTTGCTGGAAATGTTCTTCTCTACTAAATTCTAAAAGTTAACTATCCTGAACGAGATTCAGTGAATTATACTCTAGATATGCAAAATCTGTGACTTCTCCCAAGTTAATTTTGTGCCCCCAGCATCTGCCTTGCTGCACATGTCTCAGCCTGCACACTTTTTACCCGTCAGTATTGAATTCACTATTTACCTGTGTGTGGAACAATTCAATGGTTCACCAACTCAAATCAAATTGAGAGCAGCAATTTCCTTAATCTTAAACCTCTTTCAGGTAAATGCATCCATGTTACAGAAGAAATAAAGTGGAATTGGGAAGGAGCGTATTAAATAGCTAAGCTGTATCTTCTGTTCTTCACTTCAGTTTGTTCAATTGTCCTTAGTTCTAGCCTTGGGAATCATGTCCCTCGCAGTGAATGCCTTGATAATCAGTAAACTTCTTATCCGCAGTTCTGTAGGGAGAGAAGAATAAGGAATCATCCCTGAGAAACTTGTGAAGTTAGCTTTAATAATAACTTAATTGTCGTCCATGGCAGTCCCTCAACTCGAGAATAACATCTAATTGGGCTCCGGAGCCTCTGCCATGGGTCTTCATGGGCGGGATTCTCCACTCCCACGCCAAAGTGGCCGCGCCGTCGTGAACGCCGTTGAGGTTCGCGACGGCGCGGAACGGCCCCGGTCCCGACCGATTCAGGCCCTGACAATGAGCGAGGATCGGGGCCGCGTCATCTACACGCGGCAGGCCTTATCGCCCGCGTAAAAGCGGAGACGCCTAGATGACGCGGCCGGCGCCGCATAACGTGGTTGTCGTCCTGTCTAAATCCGCTCCGCAAGAAGATGGGGGACGGATCTTGCGGGGCCGCGGAAGGAAGGAGGTCCTCCTTCAGAGAGGACGGCCCGACGATCGGTGGGCATCGATCGCGGCCCACCCCACATTCCATGTGAAGCCCGGTGCAGGATCCCCCCCCCCCCCGACCCCCACAGGCCGCCCCCCCAGCGTTCACGCACCGCCCACGACTGCAGCGACCAGGTGTGGACGGCGCCGGGGGGAACCCGCCGTTTTGGCCTCAGAATAGCGGGGGGGCCGGAGAATCACCATTTTGGGTGCCTCCGGCGATTCTCCGGCCTGCGGCCCGCGAAACTCGACCGGGCCGTTCCCGCCGCTTGGGAGAATCGCAGGAGGGCGTCGGACCGGCGTCCCCGGAAATTTTGGCGGCCCAGGCGATTCTCCCAATCGGCGTGGGAGTGGAGAATCGCGCCCCATGTGACTGAATAGGTGATTCTCATAATCTTTGTGCACATGGGCCAGAATATCCAGGTGGTGGGATCCAGAGTGCAGAATTTGCTTTAATTTTTTCCCTTGTCTGCTGCCATAGGCATCATCATAGGCATTTGAACTCAAAGCATGATGCAGCTTGAAGGATGAATGAGAGTGACTGCCTCTAACATCAAGGTAGCATTTGACTGAGGGTGGCGTTAAGGAGCCCAAGCGAAAATGAAAAATGGGAATGGGGTGGGGAATCTCCACTAGTTGGAGTCATACATAGCACAAAGGAAGATTGTTGTGGTTGTTGGAGGTCAGTCATCTCAATGCCTGAACATCGCTACAGGAGTTTCTCAAGGCAGTATGTTAGGTTCAGCCACCTTTAGCTGCTTCATAAATGGCCTTCCCTCCATTAAAAGATCAGAAATTGGGATGTCCACGGAAGTTTACACATTGTTCAGCACCATTCGCAACTCCACAGATATTGAAATAGTCCGTGTCCATGTGCAGCAAGACCTGGACAATATTCAGGTTTAGGCTGATGAGTGACGAGTAACATTCATGCAGCACAGTGCCAGGCAATGACCATCTCCAATAAGAATCTAACCGTCTCTCCTTGACATTCAATGGCATTACCGTCGCTGAATTCCCCCCTATCACTATATAAATACTGTGGCTGCAAGAGTAGGTCAGAGGCTGTGAATTCTGCAGGGAGTAACTCACTTGTCTATCAACTGCAAGGGACAAGTCAGAAGTGTAATGGAATGTGCTCCACTTGACTGGTTGAGTGCAGCTCCAACAACTGTCGAAAAGCTCGCCACCATCCAGCACAAAGCAGCCCACTTGATTGACACCCGATCCACCGCCTTCAATGCTCACTCCCTCCACCAGCGACGCACAGTAGCAGCAGTGTGTACCATCTATAAGATGGACTGCAGCATCTGCCTCCTTTGACAGCACCTTTCAAACCTGCGACCTCTACCACCTAGAAGGACAAGGGCAGCAGATGCTTGCGAATGTTATATTGTGCCTAAACCACATTGTGTTTTTAACTCTTATACGGTGGACCAATGACTACAAGTCTGTTTCATTGAACAAGTCAATATTTATTCACTATCGCACAATTGTTGCGGTTAAATAAATCACACACACACATAAGTTAAACTAGAGAGAAAGTTGGCACAAGGCCTTAACTCAACTTCAAGTGACCGACACTTACGAGACAGGACTTTATCTGTGACTTGCAGTCCTCGATGGTTGGTTGTTGGTCTTCCTCGTTCTTGACTCTCGTCTTCCTTCTGCTGGTGGCGTGGATGGTCTTCCTATTTGGCTGGTGAAGGCTCACCGGTGTTGTGTGCTGCTATACAGAGAGCGATTCTAAGGTGGTGCAGAACCTTTTAACCTGCTTGGATTTTGTGCCCTTTGGTGGGCGGTCTCTGGGTCATTGTCAATCAATTGATCAGGGCTCGATCACCCTGATCAATCCAGTCCAATCAGGGACTGACACATCGATTTTGGGGTGGGCACTCAGTGGCCATGTTTGCATGTGTTGGGGGCAGATAGGCCCTTCCAAATAACGAGTTTAGGTGCCGCTGTGTCTGGTAAACAAATGTGATGACAAGTCAGTTCCATTGTTCCTGGAGATGGCTTTTATTCCTGTGCATTGTAGAGTCTGAGCTGCAGTTTATTTCTCGAGTGTTTATTTGAGCTGCAGCCTACTTGTCCTCGAACTTGGCCAATTCTCCCAGCACCCTTTGCAGGACGCCATTTTAGGTGGCCATTTGGCCACAGTTACCACTTGCAGCTTCTCCACCAAGTCACACTTTCCTGACTTGGAAGTATATCGCCATTCTGTCACTGTCGCTGGGTCAAAATCATGGAACTCGTTTCCTGACAGCACAGTGGGTGTTCCTGCAGCACATGAATTCAAACGGCAGCACAACACCACTTTCTAACGGGCAATTAGTGGAGGGCAATGAATGATGTCCCAGCCTGCGATGTGCACATCCCATGAACGAATGAAAAAAGCAAGTTGTCGCTATTTTGAACAATTGATAGCCAGCCTCTCCCCGGCATTAATGTCATGGAGAGCTTCAGAGTGCCTTTGGAGCATTTTCTCTGTCTCCTCCTGGAACACGGCCATTTGAGAGTTGAGATACTTTTCAGTCCACTGGACACGGTGTCCAGTCCATTGAAGTTGATGTTGCAAGAGTTTACCTGTGGAGCTGACTTCAAGAACGGCACCAGCATTTGCTCAATGATCCTCCCAATGAATCTGGAGGATGGGGCAGAGGCATTGCTGATGGAATTTCTCAAATGCTCTTATGTGTTAGTGATACACAGTCCAGGCTTCACTGGCACTTTTGATGACTTGCAGAGATTTCTTGTTGTCAAACACTCTCTGGCGTAGTTTGTAGAAGGCTGAGCTGGCACAGCTGATCCGCTGTTGGATCTCCTTGTCAATAGTAGACTTTTGAGAGAGGTGGCTGCTAAGGTATGGTAAATTCTCAACATATTCCAGAGTTTCTTCAACATAATTGGGAAGTGAAATATTTGGCGACCAGCTTTTCTTTGATGTATGGGTTTTGCAAACCATTCTCGATCTCTTCAATTCTGCATTCAAGATATGCGACCTTTCCTTGAATGTGGTCAATAATACTTAATGTTTTGCAAATGACAGCCGTCCAGAAAACAGTTATTATTTATGCTTACATTTATTACAATAGTTGAATTAGTTTGTAATCTCTTTTCTGGATCTTTGCCAACTGATACAATTTGATAACAGGACCGATTTATTGCAGCTAGTGCAAATGTAGTAAAAAAAATTAACTAACCACTTTGTCAAGAAATTATCCTTGTGCATTGACGACTTATGGGAGCAATAAGAAGTATTAACTCAACAGATATCTATTTAGCTGTGCTTCACTGTGATGTACACTGACAACATGAAGAATTAATCGCGTTCATAAAATAATCCACAAGATGAGAGAAGTATGTAGCTGATACTCTCACTTCCTGATATATCAGCTATTCTTTATTTTTCATGTGTAATTCTTCACTGGAATTTTACCTTATTTCTGTTGTGCCCTTTAGGTTTAATGGGAACAGGAAGTGAAAACCGAATATGGTCTAGCTCCTAGTTAATTTACAACAAAGCTTATTTCTAAAAATATAGCAAATATATAGATAGATAGACCTATCTAGCAATATATATATGTATAGATACACATCTGTCCTGTCCAAAATGTTAACTTCGATTGTTTTAATTTTTGCTGTTGCTTGTCCCATCAGCATTTACCATTGACAAATATTGATGCTGCAACTTACATTCAGTTTTTCAGTTTCAGCTGTAGCTAACAAATTGATCTGGTGCAAATGTTACCTCTCCCAATAATAATAATCTTGATTAGTGTCACAAATAAGCTTACATTAACACTGCAATGAAGTTACTGTGAAAATTCTATATAAAAATGAAATTCAGCAACAGACCATGGGACAAGTGTTAGCTTCTTCCACAAGAACATTTGATCTGCCTGCTTTATGTACTTGCCATTTTTTTCTTGTTTACCACACAACACGCTGGAAGACTGTCACAGTAGACTAACTGATGCTTGGGAAAATAGTGATCATGGAAGCAAACCTAATGATAAACCAAAGGCTAAGAGGCCATCGTGATATCTATTCAGAATAACAGAACCACGAGAGACTTTGTTTTGGACACCTAATCGAGAATTGTGTGGAAATTAAGAGCTTAGTATCAGTAGATGATTGGCTGAAACTGTGTTCAAAGACAAAGGAGGATGGTAAGTGACCTAAACGCTGAATAGATATTGCTGTAAAACCTTCCATTTCAAAGCATCGCAAATGCCAACGTTTTCTCGGGTGAGGTTTCCCATTTACAGAGTCAACAGGATTCTTCACTGTATCTGCCCCAATTCCTGTACTCTTACCCACACTCCAACTTATCAACAGAAGTGCCCTGTTGACCTAGTCTTCTGCCCTCCGATCTCTACATTCACCAGATTATCTTTCTACCTCACCAACATATCTTCCATTAATTTCTTTCCCTGCTTTGGGGAGGGACCATCTATTCCACCCCCACCTTGTTCATTCTCCCAACAGCCCTGTTTCCAGCAGGCTTTTTCCCTGGATGATACCTCCCCCTACAACAGCAAGAACCAGCACCAGGGTCAGCAATGCCGCCTGGGAGACAGTGACAGCTGCAGTGAGTGTAGGTAGCATGACCAGGAGGACTGCCATCCAATGTCAGAAGAATGACCTCCAATGAGCTGCAAGGGTAAGTTATCACCGCTCTCATGGCATCAGTCCTACCTGCCAATCCCTCTCCTCGATCAAACCCCCCCCCCCATCCACTGGCCTGACATCTCGCACTCTCCCAATATTTGGTCGTCAAGCTTGTTCCTGGAACCGCCTGGCACCCGCCAGCACAACCCCTTCATGTCCAGGTGCAGTGCCCACACATGCCACCTGCGATGTGATTGGGATGTGGGAGAGAGGGGTCCGTCCTCCAACCCCTCATGATCCGCCGCATCCTTCTCAGACCAGGTTGCATATCCATCCTCCTTATCCTCCACCAGTATTTCGGACCACTTCTGTGCCAGATTGTAGAGTCCACAGTAGACCACCACAACGCAAGAGATCCTCGGAGCCGGGGAGGGGGATCCACTTTAGAGCCCCACCTGAGCAGTCAAGGCATCTGGACTGCATTTCTAGCAGCTTAATGCACTGCTCAATGACAACGTAACGTGAGCCTCGTATCCGATCTTGGTCTCGGGCCTCCGCACCGTTGTCCCCCCCCCCCCCCCCCCCCGTACCAGCCTCCCCGAACAGGCGCCGGAATGTGGCGACTAGGGGCTTTTCACAGTAACTTCATTGAAGCCTACTCGTGACAATAAGCGATTTTCATTTGCATTTCATTTTTCATTAACTATGACCTATGACCTCAGCGGGTAGAACTTGTCCACCATGAGCCAACTCACCATCCTGGAATGGCCCTCAAAGAAAACTGGGATCTCCAGGTGCACTAGGGTCATGCATGCTCCCAGGGATTAGGGAACTTGAGGTGAAAGAACCCCTAGGGGGCAGTACCCACAATATGATAGAATTCACCCCGCAGTTTGAAAGGGAATAGCTGGAATCCGATGTAACGGTATTACAATTGAGTAAAGCTAACTACAAAGATATGAGGGAAGAGCTGGCCAGATTTGATTGGAAGGGGAACCTAGCAAGGAAGACAGGGGGATAGTAATTGCAGGAGTTTTGGGGGGTTATTCGGGAGGCACAACAGAAATTCATCCCAAGGAGGAGGAAACATGCTATGGGGAGGACGAAGCATCCATGGCTGACGAGGGAAGTCAGGGACAGCATAAAAGCAAAAGGAAAACATACAATGTAGCAAAGATTAGTGGGAAACCTTTAAAAGCAAGCAGAAGACAACTAAAAAAAGGAATGTGGGATGGGGGGATGGATGAGAAGATGAAATATGAGTGTAAGCTAACTAATAATATAAAAGAATATTGCAAGAGTTTTTTTCGATATATAAAAGGTAAGAGGGAGGCAAGAATGGACATTGTACCATTGGAAAATGAGCCTGGAGAAGTAGTAATGGGGAATAAAGAAATGTCAGAGGAACAGAATAGGTACTATGCATCAGTCTTCATAGAGGAAGACACCAGTGGCATACCAGAACCTCGAGAGTCATCGAGCAGACGCGAGTGTGGTGGCCATTACTAACATCTGAAGGTGGATAAATCCCCTGGACCAGATGCACTACACTCCAGGTTCTGAAGGAGATAGTTGAGGAGATTGTGGAGGCATTGGTGGTGATCGTTCACTGGAGTCATGGTGGGTCCCAGAGGACTGGAAAATGGCTAATGTAGCACCCCTGTTTAAGAAGGGAGGGAGGCAGAAGATGGGAAATTATAGACCGGTTAGCTTGACTTCGTTCGTTGGTAAGATTTTAGGGTCCATTATTAAGGATAAAATTGCAGAGTACCTCGGAGTGTATGGTAAAATAGGACTGAGTCATCATGGCTTCATCAAGGGGAGGTCATGCCTGACAAATCTGTTAGAATTCTTTGAGGAGATAATGAGGAAGTTAGGCAAAGTTAGATCAGTGGACGTGATCAATTTGGATTTCGATTTGACAAGGTGCCGTACAGGAGGCTGCTAATAAGATAAGAGCCCATTGTGTTAGGGGCAAGGTAATGGCATGGATAGAGGATTGGCTGTCTGGCAAAAGGCAGAGAGTGGGGATAAAGGGGTCTTTTTCAGGATTGCAGCCAGTGACTAATGGTCAGTGTTGGGACCACAATTATTCATGATATACATTAACGATCTTGAAGAAGGAACTGAGGGCATTGTTGGTAAGTTTGCAGATGATACAAAGATGTGTAGAGGGCCAGGTAATGTTGTGGAAGCGGGGAGGCTGCAGTGTTGTGGAAGCAGGGAGGCTGCAGAAGGACTTGAACAGGCTCAAAGAGTGGGCAAAGAATTGGCAGATGGAATGCAAGTGTGAGATTATGCACTTTGGTAGGAAGAATAGAGGCAGAGACTATTTTCTAAGTGGGCAAAGACTTTGGAAATCTGAAGCACAAAGGGACTTAGGGTCCTAGTTCAGGATTCTCTTAAGGTTAATGTGCAGGTTCAGTTGGCAGTTAGCAAGGAAAATGCAATGTTAGCATTCATTTTGAGAGGGCTAGAATACAAGAGCAGGGATGCACTGCTGAGGCTGTATAAGACTCTGGTCAGATCCCGTTTGGATTTTTGAGAGCAGGTTTGGGCCCCATATCTAAGGAACGACAGGCTGGCCTTGGAGAAGGTCCAGAGGATGTTCACCAGAATGATCCCGGAATGAAGGACTTTTCATATGAGGAGCAGTTGAGGACTCGGGCCTGTATTTGATGCAGTTTAGAAGGATGAAAGGGGATATTATTGAAACTTACAGAATATTGAGAGGCCTAGACAGAGTGGATTTTTTTTTTCCACTTATGGAGTGACTAGAACCCAAAGCCACAACCTCAGACTGAAGGGATGATCTTTAGAACTGAAATGAGGCGGAATTTCTTCAGCCAGAGGGTGGTGAATCCGTGAAACTTATTGCCACAGAAGGCTGTGGAGGCCAAGTCACTGAGTGTCTTTAAAGACAGAGATAGATTGGTTCTTGATTAATAAGGGAATTGGGTTGTGGGGAGAAGGCAGTAGAATAGGGTTGAGCCATGATCAAATGGCAGAGCAGACTCGATGAGCTGAATTCTGCTCCTATATCCTACGGTCTTAAGGTATTGGGTGCACGTGTGCATGATTCTGAGGCGATGGTCGCACACGATCTGAACTTTCAGGGAGTGGAAGCCCTACCTGTTAATATAGGGCCCTTCCTGGTGCTCGCAGGGCGATATACCTGCCATCGATGGCCCTTTGGTCCTGGGGCATCCTGGTGATGGCGGCGCATCCTGCAGCACAAAAAGCTTGGTAGGCGTGGTCCAGGCCGAAGGCGATATAGTCTGTTGTCCTGGCATAGAGAGCATCTTGGCACCTTCCGGATGCGCCTGTGGGCTGAAGATTGCGATATGCCACACAGGTCCCTGCTCAAGCCCTCGAATGACCCGGTGACATAGAAACTTAGTGTTGCAGTGACCTTCACAACCACTGGGAGTGGGTGTTGCCCCCCTCCGCGGGTTGCCATGTCTGTGAGGATGTGGCACAGGTACTGCGCTGCCTCTCCTGTTGAGACACAGTCTTCAGCAGCATATGCTGTCTGTCATCTCATTGAAGGACCGACGACTCCTGTACACTTTGGCATGTCACTGGACTCCCCTTCATTCAGACACTTGCCCTTTAGCCAGGCAAGTGTCCTCAGTGATGAAGCCCTGCTCTTTAGTATTTGATTGCTGGCAGATGCCTCTTTAGTTCTGACACTCCTAGAGTTCAGGTACACTATTCAGGACACCCAGTCCACTAATCATCGTCCCCACCATAGCAACTGTTCCTTCAAGCAAGCGTTTAAGAGTTCAAGCGTGCTCCCACAGCTAGCAAAGCTAAGCCCTCCTTTGAAATAACTTTCAGCTGTGATGGTAGAGGTTGCTCACAGTCAAAGGGGGTGAAATTGACTTCCATCGGACAAGCTGCAACATGGCTCTGCTCTGGGAGAGTTTGATAGGGTAGCCAGGTTGCAGCTATGGTTGCTCCTGCTATGCCTCTGTTGCCCCTGTTATGGCTCTCAACAATATTTAAAAATGGCTTGCAGGCCTCACAGGCACACAGCCACTCTCTTTCCCCCCCCCCCCCCCCCCCGCCCAGTGGCAACCCCTGAGCGGGACCCCACCAGCCGAAAGCCCCTGAAGGCCCCCCACCTTCCCCGAGTACTGGGGCAGCAGCTCTGGTGCCTTTGAGCTGCGTGCCAGTAAATGGAAATGGCTATTACCTCCTTTCTTCCCCTCGGTAGCCATTGCGCCAGCTTCCCGTTTTTGTAAAGAAATACTAAACAATGCCCAAGTGGCTTCTTGCTGGGGAGTTGGTTGACTTCCAAGAAGCCACTGCATTCGACTTCAGTCTTGCTAATGAGATTGAAATTAATGCAAATTAGACTTGGTGACCCTCTCGCCATTTTTGGGCTGATCTGAAACTCGCCATTGGGAGCGGGCTGGGTGAATTGCAAAATGGTACATGTCTGGCGCGAATCTCGATTTTGGCCTCTCCCTCTATTCACCTGGATCAACACTGGGCACAATGTGGTAGTTGAATCACACCCAATATCTCATCTTTCTCCTGGCCACTGTACAGTGTTTTAGTCTGACTGTTGAGTAAATTAAGACTTTGGTTATATTGCCCAATTTCTTACGAACAGCCGAGGCTGATTATGATGGTAGGGGTCTACTTGTTCATGATGGGGGTGGGGATTGACTTGTCAAGTGCTTCATTTGAGCACAGTGATGGTGGAGGGAGGAGGAAGAGATGAGGTGGGGATGATGAAGTGACTGTTTTGTCAGAGTCTTCTCACTTCATTTCAGTTCTCACTTCTGCACTTGGAGGGGCCTGTCTAATTTTCTTTCTTTTTTGTAACCACTAATATCATTTTTTTTATTTTCTTCGTTATTTGCACAATCTTTAGTTCTTTTCATGTCTTCCTCTGGTGCCACTAGATTTCAGGCCATTTAGCCTATTAATTCACTCTATTTTTGGAATATTATGTGTTGTTTACCAAGCTCCCTATTTTTTTCTGACTATTTTAGTTTTTCATTTTTCAGTTCTGATGAAGGGGGACGGAATGAGTATGTTATTAAACCGCATCTTTCTAATTACCAACTTTAAAGAACCATGATGTACTTTTTAAAAATTACTCCATGTACTTTACACCTCATGAAACAGATTGCATTTAGGTTTTACGTGTTAATGTATCATCTGTGTGATAAATTCCGAATCTTAGCCTGGACATGCATGTTGCATTTTTCCTGAGGCTGATTTTATGACCATCCATTGGATCTTCCAACAGCGAGTTACAAAGCTGTATTTGAAGTAAGTGATAGGTTGATAGGCAAGGTGGAAATCTTTTCAGTATTCAAAATACGTTCCAACCATGTTCAATATGACCAGCACAGATGCGATAGCTGAAGGACCTTTTCTGTACTGTAGACCTCTATGGCTACACCAACATTTTAATGAACTA
The DNA here is from genome assembly GCF_047496885.1 of Scyliorhinus torazame. Classification (NCBI taxonomy): domain Eukaryota; kingdom Metazoa; phylum Chordata; class Chondrichthyes; order Carcharhiniformes; family Scyliorhinidae; genus Scyliorhinus; species Scyliorhinus torazame. Next base: position 116,510,018 of record NC_092714.1, read on the forward strand.
CAGCTTATTTTGTATCTTTAAATCTGCAGGTTTTTGGCTGAATACCAAGAGGACTTTTTTCCAGAATCTGCTTATGTAGCTGCATCTGAAGCTTACCATTGTACCAAACACCCTCAGGCTATCTACTGAAGCATTGGAGAGTTGCAGACTGATTGTTACTTTTATCCCAGTGGTGTTGGTTAAAGGAATGTAAATGATCTTCAGCAGCTGAGAATAAAAGAGCATTGACATCCTGTTGGAAGGAAATCTGTTGACATTACATTGTGGAGATGGACTACTTTCTGTTTGAACTCTGCCGTTTCCAATCCACCTTCAACCCTGCTTGATGCTGTGGGCACAAGTTCTGTTCTTCTGTGGTTGTGTCATGAATGAAAGCATTGACTATATGCAATCAAAAATCTCTTCTGCAAATAGACTAAATGCCTTCTGAAAGGCAGACTGCATTTATTAAGCAAGACTTAATACTGTACGTAATGGAAAAACATGGTTTAGAGATATTCTGAATAGTTGCAAGTTGAAGAAGAATATATTGTATAATTGCGGTAGAGCTTGCTTACGCATTAGAAAATAAATTCTCTGTGTTGTAATATTTTTTAATGTTGATGGTTCATGTGCCTGTTCAAAGTTGAATGCTACTATGTTTTTATGAGTGTTATTTTATGCAATGGAACAGTATTGGCAATCTTAGGACTAAACTCTTGAGATGGTTGTGTCTCGTAGAAGTTTTGCTTTACTTTTTTTGGAGCCACATTTCCTTTTTTGACATGTGAATGAACAGAACAAATGCTGGAAAATCTCAGCAGATCTGGCAGCATCTGTAGGGAGAGAAAAGAGCTAACTTTTCGAGTCCAGATGACACTTTGTCAAAGCCAAGACTCGCTTCCACAGCCATATTTCCTTCCTCAGTTACTGTCTTCGTCTCTGTCTTACCCCACGGGGATTTCAACTTAAATTCCACCCTGCATGTATCCTCCAGGATTACAGGTACCTCCAGGATATACAACATTCTTCCAACTGCTGCTCTCACCGCATCCTGAAAGCCACACTCAGTGCCATGCGCCGCCACATGAAGACACTCGACATCTCTCTCCAGCAACATCGTCTTACTCTCTCTCAAAGCTGTCCCTGTCCCCAGTTTCATTTCATCCTTTGCATCATTCGTTGCCTTAACAAGAATCTTTTCCTGTTCTTACAGATGTTAAGGAACCCAAGCTTCAACAACTTATCAACACCACTGCCCATCCTAGGCCCTCCACGTGTCCCAATCCCTCATACCCCATTTCTTCCAGCCCCAGCCTTTGCCGCGTATTCACCATACCTTCCGATCTTCCCCTCTGAGGATGAGCTTGCTGTTCTCAGCAAAGGACTCGGCTTTATACCCTTACGTCCCCCGGGCTCGACATGATGTTGAACTCTTCTTTTGTCACCATGCCCACTTCTTTGGGCAAGAGTCCTCCCCACGTTCCACTGATCCTTTCATGTGCCTCCAACATTCTGCCTCCAAGTGGACACTCCCGCCGGGACAATTACCTGCCCTCGATCAAGAGCTTTGACAAAGGGTCATCTGGACTTGAAACGGTAGTTTTTTTCTCTCCCTACAGATGCTGCCAGACCTGCTGAGATTTTCCAGCATTTTCTCTTTGGTTTCATATTCCAGCATCCGCAGTAATTTGCTTTTATTTATGAGAATGAACAGAGTGGGTTGCTTTTGTGTGGCTGCATAATTACTGAGTTTATGTTGTTTTAGCAGAGCATTAAGATATGGGAGTATCCCAAAACCCAGAAGGGTAACTTGGAACACCATTTCTTAGTGGTGTATATTTTCAGTTGGGTATATTGAGAAAAGATATGCAAACTGGGGAAGAATAGTCCAGTTGTTTTGTGATTAATGAAGAATATTTACTAACTTAAAAGAAAAACACACAAGAAGGACTATAATACACTACAACACGCAAGTACACTGATGGTTATACCCACGCACACACTATTACAGGAAATTACCCCTTGGTTTCAACTACCTATGTTCACTGAACTCAGAGATGCTCCTTTGTTCCCAAACAACATAAGTATTATGCAACTTTACAAGCTAAATCCAGCACGTAATTACCATGCACAGGTTGTGTGGCCACATTTGGGAAAACTGTCTTCAGTTTCAGCGAAGGTAAAATCTGCTCAGTTCGAGTTTTGATCTTAAACAGCTAGCTGCTTTGGGAGACTGTTTCTGCAGCTCGGTGTGGCTAATGGCAGCTCTATCTGTGTTTGTCTGTCTCTTTCCTCAGCCATTGTCATATCGACATACCATTTTTCTCTTTGGTGTTATTCACCCTGTGAAGTCGGCTTTTTGCATACGCGTTTCAATTTCCTTATCTCCACTTTGAAATCACCTTTTCTATATCCCTATTGTTTTCCTCTTATCAGTCCGAGGTTACCTCGGACTGATATGATAGTTCATATCTCAACATCCCTCCATGCATCTCCCTGCTTTATTTTCTTTTATGCTAATTTGGTTTTTTAATCATGATTTCCTCAATTCTTAACATATTCTGTTTTTTTTTAAATAAACGTCTTAATTTGAAAGATAATTTCATTTCTCAACCATTTCTTATCAGTTTTACCTTATCAAACATTACAATGATTTAAAACCATGCAGTAACGTAAAATATATCCCAAAGTATATACACACACGAGGTTCCCAATAGTCCCTTTTACATTCCTGATAAGGCATCCACTTGGAGGTTTTCTCTCCCGGCCACATGATTGATTTTCAAATGACGTGCTGTAGTAACAAAACCCCATCTAAGTAACCTGGTATTCCGATTACAAAATCTCCAGATATTTTAGGGGATTATGGTCTATATATGATTGTTTCTGCTGAATTACTGGCAACATAATCTCAATGTTGTAATGCCGATACCAAAGTTAAAGTCCCTTTTCCAATTGTAGAACACTTCTGTTGACGATGATTTAATGTCCTTGAGAAATACCCCACAGGTTTCTCAATTCCAAGTTCATCATCTTGTGATAATGCAGCTCCCACACCAATGCCACTAGCATCCATAGACAATTTAAACTGTTTGTCATAATATGGTGCCGCTAACACTGGTTTTGTTGTCAACAGTTTTCAGATGTTGGAATGCAATTTGGAAGTCCTATGTCCATTTAAATTTCTTGTTCTTCTTCAAGAGTTTTGTTAGTGGTGCTACCACACTGCTGAGGTTCAGCAAGAGCTAACGATAAATTTACTCATTCCCAGAAATCTTAAGAACTCTTGTTGCCGGTTCTGGAAAATCCCAAATCGCCTATATTTTCGCATCTCATGGAACCATTTGACCATGTCGTACGATATGTCCAAAATATAAAATTTGAGCTTTAGCAAATTTACCTTTTTGCCAAATTCATGACTAGATTAACTTCTTTTAATTGTTCAAACAGTTCTTTTAAGTGTTGCAGATATTCTTCCCAACTTCGACTCAACACCAGTAAATAGTCAGTGTGATGAATTTAGACTGTCCAACTCTTGCAGTGCAATCCTCCACTGTGGTATAGGAAGCAAATCCCCCTTGGTGTTGGCATTCACTTTCCTGTAGTCTACATAAAGATTTTGTGTTCAAATCCAGCTTTGGCACCAGTACGATCAATGAACTCCAATCACTACAACTCAGCTCAATAATGCCATTTTAGAGCAGACATTTAATTTCCTTCTGTACTTGTGATAACTTTGGTAGATTTAATCTATATGGATGTTGTTTTATGGGAACTGTTTGCCCCACATCTGCATCATGCATCACTCTCTATTCTACCTAATTTATTCCCACAGATACAATTATAAAACTGTAGCAACTCTTCCAATTCACCTCGGCTATTTTATCTGGACGATAACTTAACCAGTTGTTTACATTTTCCAGTTCTTGTTACCCAAATGAATTAGAGGAAAGTCACTCTCCGAATTTAACCCTTCCTCTTCTCCCTGCTTCATTACTACCAAGACCTCATGTCCTCTATTGCAATACCTCTTAAGCATATTAATACGACAAACTCTGAGATTTATATCTATCTAGATTATTTTCTTTGCTCAGTTTTCTTTCAATTGGATACAGTCCACCAAATCTAGCTTTCACCTGACACAGATAATAACACTAGCTTTTTCTCCTCTCCTACCAAACTATACAAGTCTGCTTTCCTGTCAGCCATTGCCTTAATTCCCTGCTGTGCTATCTTTAAATGTGTCCTTGCCACCTCACATGACCCATTCAGTCTTTCTCTGAAATACTATATGTAGTCCAAAAGTGTAGCCTCTAACAATTTTTCTTGAATTAATTTCCGTGGTCCTCTAATCTCTTGTCCATAAACCAATTCAAAAGGACTAAACCTTGCAGAATAATTTGGTGCATTCCTAATGTAAAGTAATACAAATGGAATCCCTTTGTTCCAATCATGATGGATTCCAATCATTTTGGCTATACACTAGTTTTCAAAGTTTGATGTCACTACTCTAATGCACCCTGTGTCTCTGGATGGTAGGCTGATAATTTAGACTTTTATTTCCAGGCTATATTCATTACTTCTAAATAATCCTGACATGAAATTTGACCCTTGATCTGATTGTATCTCTTCCGGTAAGCCATATCTAGTAAAGAGCTTGGTTAATTCCAATACCACTCTCTTGGCTGTAAAGTTTCTCACCGGTGTGACTTCCGGAAATCTAGTGGATATATCCATAATAGTTAACAAGTATTGATTTCCACTTTGTATTCTCGAGAGTGGTCGAGCACAATCGACTAGAATCTTGTAAAAGGTTCTTTGAAAGCGGGAATAGGGATAAAAGGTGCTTACTTTATTGCAGCTTGCGATTTCCCTATCACTTGGCATGTTCGACAAAATTTAACGACAGCTTTATTGTAGTCCCGACCAGTAAAACTGTTTCTGCATCTTGGCTTGTGTTTTCTTTATTCCTAGATGTCCTATGGAATTTTCTGAGCTATTCTTAGAATCTCTTTCCTATACTCCGAAAGTAATACAATTTTATGTATTTCTACATTTGTCATCTGCCATTTTCTCATTAAATTGTGATCCTTTACATAATAACATTCAGGAATACACTGACTCTAATTCCAAGGCAGCCATTTGATAGATTTTCAATTTCAAATTGTCTTTCCCATCTTCATTAAACTTACTAAAGATTGTATCAGATAAATGTATTTTCTCATCCTGTGCTCTTAACTCTTGTCTCATGCCTGTGATTGCATTAATACATAACCCGGAAACACTACAGGATGATCTGTTTGCAATTTTTCTACAGCTTGATTTTTCTACTTGCTGTTCAACCATAGTGGGCATCACTACTATCTGTGATCCAGCTATATAATTCCCTAGGATGAGTTGAATCTCTGCAATGGGCACTGTTTCTACCACTGCTACAACTATTTATCCCGTCTTCTAACTACCCTTTAAGTTTATTTTCACAAAATGATTTTCTTTTGTCTCGCCGGGAATGCTGCTAATCAGAACATCTTACTTCAATATCCCTTCTGGACAACAAATATCTTGATCCCACAAAATTAGGGTTAACTTGCCCTTGTATCTCGTAAGAATATAATGGGTGCGATTCTCCGTGAAAAGTTCTACGTGTGCTACCGAGTGGGAATTGTCGCATATTTCCCTGCACTTGGCCCAGCGAGGCCGGCAACAATATTCAACGTTAATTAGTCCACTTAACGAGGCCTCAGGCTTCCCACCCCGAATGTAGATTCGCCCGGACCGTGTTCGCCAGCCCCCTGCTAACAAGGTCGAGCAGCACTTAAGCTGCACTTGCTCAATCAACCCCAGCCAGCTCGCAACAATGACGCCGAGATTCGGGTATGCTGATGTGGGGAGGCTCCTGGATGCGGTGGAGGCCAAGAGGGATGTCCTGTTCCCCCGAGGGGCAAGGAGGGTGAGCCACAAGGCAGCCAGTGCTGCCTGGGACGAGGTGTCAACTCGGGGAGTGTGACCAGGAGGACAGGCGTCCAGTGTCGGAAGAAGGTCAACACCAGGTAGCACGAGTGATCGATACCAATGTCCCAAGCCCCCCTCCCCACCCCCCAAGGGAGCGACCCCCAACACTCCATCCTCCTCCCGATGGCACAGTGGTTACTACTACTGCCTCAGCGCCAGGGACCCGGGTTCGATTCCGACCTCGGGTGGCTGTGGAGTTTGCACATTCCCTGTGTCTGGGTGGGTTTCCTCCGGTTTCCTCCCACAGTTCAAAGATGTGCAGGTTAGGTGCATTGGCCATGCTAAGTTGCCTCTGAGGGTGGGGTTGCAGGTAGGTTAGGGGGTTGGGCCTAGGTTAGGTGCTCTTTCAAAGGGTCGGTGCAGACTCGATGGGCCAAATGGCCTACTGTACTGTAGGGATTTTATGATTCCCCCTTCAGCACTCCCTCCACCCACTCCTTCTAGCCCCCTTCAATCCTCCCTCCACCCCAACCTTCCACTCACAACCATTTCCCACAACTGTGAACCATGCGTGTGGCTAACAATGCCCTCTGTGTTTACTCAGGAAAAGCTCTCCCATAATCGGCGAGATAGGGCCCAGACTGGCGATGAGGTGCTGGACTTGAGAATCCTCACCTCCTTCGAGGTGTGGGACCTGTAGATGATGGGTGTGGCCGAGGGCATCGCAGTAACCAATGTGGAGCCTGGCGGACGCCACAGAGTGAGAAAACACCAGGTTCCACCTGGGGGACCTGTCAAACGTGAGTAGTGATTGCCTTACTGACCGACCCATTACTCTCGCTGACCGCATGTCCATTCTCCTACAGGTCCAACAGCCGACGGCGCCGGCCCATCCCGGGCGGCACCTCTCCTGACCCCGAGGTGAACACCTCCGAGAAGAGCTCTGAGGATGCAACTGTTATAGTCGTGAAACAGCTGTCACCCCCACCCTCCACAGTACAGATAAACACACCTCGGTAAGAAATGTTAGTGGACAGGCTTGGGCACAATCTGGTGAGCACTACACTGCTGCTGATGCACGTCTGGTAGAGGCAGGAACTTCCAGGCGATACAGCAGTTGTAAGCCTAATGGATCCCGGGACCCAGCTGTGTCCCAGCCTGATATTGAGCCTGTGGAACAAGGTTACCCAGATCTGATGGAGACGATAGAGAGTGGCCAGGACATTCAGAGGGAGATGTCAGCGTCACTCCAGCAGATCCATAGCCGATTGGAGGAGTACTCGAGGCTATGGCGCAGGAGATGGCGTTGGCAATGAGTGGCACCGAGGCCAACACTGCTAGGGTGGGGACTGCAGTGGAGAACCTGGTACATGACATCGGCACCATGAGTGATGTTGTCCAAGGCGTTGTGACAGCCATGGCTGAGGGTTTCAGTAGTTTGTCTGCCTCGCTGGAGGATGTCGCCCATTACCTTATTGAGGTGCTGTGGGACATGTCCTGCTCTCAGATGGGAATGGCTGCGGAGCTTGTCTCAGTCACAGGTAGCATTGCTGAGGCGCTGCAGAGCATAGCCCAGTCACAGGAGCATCGCTGAGGGCGTCGACACCGTGGTGCGAACCATGGGGAGCCGCCAGGGCTGGCAGACCCAGATGATGCAGGAGCAGCCGGGGCTCAAATAAGCTGCCCCTCCGTCCCAAGGTGAACCCCAGGGCCCTATGAGCACCGACCGGGATGAGGGAATGCTGAGTGCCAACCCGGACCCATCCCAGGGAGCGACGACATTGGCCACCAGCTCTCCCGAGTTCCTCCCCTTTGATGTGGCTACATGTCGGCATCAGCACACGACACGGGGCAACACGGCTGTGCATGTACCGTCGACAAATGAACCCCGCCTCAAGAGCCCTGAGAGGACGCCCACCATCGAAGGCCACCAGAGAGGGAAGCAGCTGGCTACCTTCAACTGAGATGAGCATCCTGGGAACACACCTAGAAGTATAGGTAGAGCTAGGAGGGCAAAGCACATTGAGGATCACTGAGGGCACCAGGGGAGAGGGGATGGGGTAGTGTTGCCTTTTCTTCTCTTACTCTTTTAATTTGTCCTTTCTGTGGCACTGTTCCAATTATGGCAATCAGTGAATTTGCCCTTCTTTCTATGTTATCTATGTCCTAATGCTTTGAGTCGCCAGGTATCAAATGATACCACCACAAGTTTCAACCGGCTATCGATCAAAGAGCCAAACACCAGTTAGTTAGTTCAAGGTCAAGGGTACTTTATTTACACACAATTAGTCATGCAACATAAATACTACTAGTTAACTACACCTATTGACTAAGACAACCTGTACTTAACTTCAGGCACCCGGCTTAGGTCAGAGAAACAGGGGGTGCTGTTCGATTCTGGATCTTCTCGGGTCCGAAGGAGTAACTGCTGCTCAGCTAGGCTCATCCGTCTGGTATAGAGCGTTGAACTTGGACTTGCTTCTGGTGTTGCTGCACTTGGAGATGGCCGTGACTGGGGTACCAGGTCCAAGAGAGGAGGAACATGTGGCGAACACGTCTTCTTATACTTAGGGGTTTTCGCGCTCTTTTGGGCGGTCCTTCGATTTGTTCGATTCCTTAGCCAATAAGTGGGCGGGGATCTGGATGGCTGGGCGTGTCCCAAGCGGTCACTGAACCCGTTGTTTGCGTTTCCCTTGAACAGGGAGTGGCGCCGAAATGTCTGGGACTGTACCGGATGCTCGAGTATCAGTCCTTTGTTTTGGTGGAGATGGGCCATCAAATGCTAATCGGCCCCATTAAAATGCTAATTGGACGGAGTTTCGATACCGTCTGGACTTCTTGCTTGCAAATATGCATTTCAGGCTCTGAGCCTACCTGAGTCTTGGCTTGTCCATTTTACCCGCTGGGCTTTGCGAGTTTCTCTGTACCTAGTTGGAAGTGGCCATCCCAGATGGCAACACTCCGTCCTCTTGATCCTCAACGCGAAGCGTGATGGATCACAATACTGGGTCTTCTTCGTTCTCTGAAATGCTGGGTACCCTCAACCAAGGACAGGTTCTACCCTACTCTGTCCTATGGGTCAAAAACATTTACCTAAATTTCCTAATACAACACATATCTAAAAATGCCTAAGGGGGTCATTTAACATTCAAAAAAGGGGGAACCTCTAACTGTAACTAGACTACACTGGTGCTGATATTTAACAATCAAAGAACTTATCTTACAATACAAAAATCTAATAGCAGCATCAAATTTCTTCTCATCACTAACATTCATATACAGAAAAATAATCTTTATTAACGAAACAACAACCGTGGAATGTATTAAAGAGAAAGGTTCAGAAAGAGTGTGGGGTTTGCTGGAGTCCGAGGAAAGGGGCTCTAAAGCTGTATATTGGAGGGTGGGAGGCTCTCCTTCTCCATTTCCGCAATCTAATTGTCTAGATGACGCTGCACAATATGGCTATCACTAGTAAGGCTTTCACTGTGTAGGACAGGGAATACCACTTAACGAGATACTCACACCATGTGGGGGTATCAGTGGCTGGGTCTATGTGGGGTGTAGTCTCTGGGCTGGGGGTGTTGTGTTGGGTAGTCGTGTTCGGGGCCTGTGTGGTGAGGGAGGTGGAGGTAGGTAACGCGCGCAACTGTACTGTTCCAGCGACGATCATGACGTAGATCATTAGGGTCGTCTTCGCCTTGTTCAGGCTTTCCTTCGTCTTTGAGTATCTTTGTATCTTCCTAGGGGGACAAGCATAATATCTGTCATTATCTTGCCGCTTAACATCTCGTCTGTCTGTCTGTTTCTCCTTAACGTCAATTTCCCATTAGAATCGTCACCATATGTGACTCCCTCATTTTTGCGGAGACAGGACATCCGAAAAACAATTCTGTCAGTGCGAGCACTCTTGCAGCCTGTGTCTGTCGGGCAATTTCTCCATCCTTTGCAAACTTGTTTTTCCAACCAAGTGATCCTAACATGTAAATAGTAGGTGGGGGATAGCAACCGAAGGGTTGCCGGAAAGGGTAAAGTTGTGGCAAAATGCATTCTTTAAACCACAGGACTGAAAAAGAACAGCAAAAGAGTTTTGAAAACAATTCTCCGAATGGGGTGCGTATGATCCATGGCAGGGCAAGAATGGGTGGAATCCCCGGGTACGGTGGTGATCAGTGCCGTTGCTCCACTACCCGACCTTGGCTGACCGAATGTACATAGGGGGTCCTCAGGCAGGGCGGGGATAAGTATTACTCCACTGCCTGAGTGACCTTCCAAGAACGGTAAGAATTTGTAACAATATGGGCTCCAACAAACTTGTTTCTTAAACTGCCATGTGGCTTCAGAAGAGTAGTTATGACTATATCAAGACAGTATCCGTGAGGCTGACACACAAAATCGTACAAGAGAGAACGAACAACATTTAAAACAAACTAAACATAAAGCGTGCAGGTTCCATCAGAGTATAGGACACCGTAAATCACATTTGGCCTGGGGTGTAACTAGCATATGGAGTCAGTGTAGTGTGACCGAAGAAGAGAGGAAGGAGGAGAGAAACAAAAATGAAATGGCATTGCTGAGGTGTCCCTGCCATGAGAAGTGGTGGGTAAGCGCTCACAGTTTGCATGGGGCAGCTGGGACCTTGTAGCTGCTGTGGGTGGTGTTATCTTTCATATCTGGGGGCTAGTCTAGCTGATGATGGGGATCTCCAGCAATCTCGGGCGAAGTGTCCTGACTGCCTACAGTTGTAACATGACCCCTGGGGCACATAAGGTGGAGCAGGTTCTCTGGTGTATTGCTCCCTTGGGTATGGCTCCCTGGGTGGGGGGTTGGGCTGTTGGTACCGTTGCTGGTTCGGGGGGCATTTGTGGGCTGATTCCTTTGCTGCTTCTGGGGGGCTTGTCATTCTCGTGTGTAAGACCATAAGACATAGGAGCGGAAGTAAGGCCATTCGGCTCATCGAGTCCACTCCACCATTCAATCATGGCTGATTTCAATTCCATTTACCCGCTCTCTCTCCATAGCCCTTAATTCCTCGAGAAATCAAGAATTTATCAACTTCTGTCTTAAAGACACTCAACATCCCGGCCTCCACCGCCCTCTGTGGCAATGAATTCCACAGACCCACCACTCTCTGGCTGAAGAAATTTCTCCTCATCTCTGTTCTAAAGTGACTCCCTTTTATTCTAAGGCTGTGCCCCCGGGTCCTAGTTTCCCCTGCTAATGGAAACAACTTCCCTACATCAACCCTATCTAAGCCATTCATTATCTTGTAAGTTTCTATTAGATCTCCCCTCAACCTCCTAAACTCCAATGAATATAATCCCAGGATCCTCAGACGTTCACCGTATGTTAGGCCTACCATTCCTGGGATCATCAGTGTGAATCTCCGCTGGACCCGCTCCAGTGCCAGTATGTCCTTCCTGAGGTGTGGGGCCCAAAATTGCTCACAGTATTCTAAATGGGGCCTAACTAATGCTTTATAAAGCTTCAGAAGTACATCCCTGCTTTTATATTCCAAGCCTCTTGAGGTGAATTTCAACATTGCATTTGCTTTCTTAATTACGGACTCAACCTGCAAGTTTACCTTTCGAGAATCCTGGACTAGGACTCCCAAGTCCCTTTGCACTTCAGCATTATGAATTTTGTCACCGTTTAGAAAATAGTCCATGCCTCTATTCTTTTTTCCAAAGTGCAAGACCTCGCACTTGCCCACGTTGAATTTCATCAGCCATTTCTTGGACCACTCTCCTAAACTGTCTAAATCTTTCTGCAGCCTCCCCACCTCCTCCATACTACCTGCCCCTCCACCTATCTTTGTATCATCGGCAAACTTAGCCAGAATGCCCCCAGTCCCGTCATCTAGATCGTCAAATCGTGTAATCTCCTTTCTGTCCACAATTATAACATTCCTGTGTCTTGGGGTGCTGTGCTGTACCTCTGCCTTCATTTACCCATGCGGGGTCTTGGTGTGCCCTTACTGGATTCATTGTGGCGTCTACTCTCCTGCTCTGCCTTTCTCTGTATAGACTGTTCCCAAGCTCTGGACAAGTGTTTTAGAACCCACACTTCATTGTGTGCTGGGTCTGAGGGGTTGTAACTGGCACATGCCTTTTGTCCTGCCTCTGTGGCATGGTATACTCAGGTACGGGTGCATTTGCCCGTATTGTCTACCGATAACTGGGTGCGGGCTAACTCACCAAATACCGCAGTAAAATGGACCCAAAGGCATCCAGCGAATGCTGTTTGATGCTCTCCCTTTTTCTGTCGGCACTGGTTGAGCCCTTCTACCGGATCTCCTCTATTATAGCCAATGGCGACTAAAATGGCTGTTTTCATCTCTTGGAGGCTACCTCCTCTTACATTTTAAAACATTTTTCAATTATTTTTATTCAGATTTTTATCAAAAGACAATGTGTGCATAACCATTAACAACATTTAACAAAACAAGGTAAACATTAACATTATATAAAGAAAAAAGAACAAAAATACACAACATTCCCTACCACCCCCCCCCCCCCCCCCGGATTGCTCTTCTAGAAAGTCGAGGAACAGCTGCCACCTCAGAGAGAACCCCGTCATGGACCCTCTCAAAGCAAACTTTATTTTCTCCAGACTGAGAAACCCAGCCATGTCACCAATCCAGGCCTCAACACTCGGGGGGGCTTCGAGTCCCTCCACATTAAAAGGATCCGTCTCCGGGCTACCAGGGAGGCAAAGGCCAAGACCTTGGCCTCTTTCGCTTCCTGAATTCCCGGTTCGTCTGACACAGCAAAGATCACTATCTCTGGACTCGGCACCACCCGTGTGTCTAGGATATTGGACATTGCCTTAGCGAAGCCTGCCAGAATCCTTTAAGACGGACATGCCCAGAACATATGGACATGGTTCGCTGGGCTTCCCGCACACCTTGCACATTTATCCTAAACCCCAAAGAAATTGCTCATTCTCGCTGCCATCATGTGTGCCCGATGGACCACCTTAAACTGAATTAAGCTAAGCCTGGCACATGATGAGGAATTAACCCTGCTTAGGTGTGATGAACGGTTACTGTAACACTACCCTTGTCATCATGTAAGGTGATGTTCCCTTTAAGACCGGGCTTGGAGCCCTGGGGACTCCGTCTCCGACTCCGACCATCTGGGAGCCGTATATAAGGGGCCGCCTTGTGGGCGGCACCCCAGTTCGCACACGTCTCGGCACCAGGCTAGTTCATAGCTTATTAAAGCCTTCTTTACCGTTTACACTCCAAGCGTCGTTATTGAGGGTACCACAATTTAATAAGATAAACTACATCAGGGTGGACGCAGGCCTAAAACCAAAGAAACTCAACCTGGAAGCATGGACGGACACCGGAAGCAAAGGATATTTTTAAATACTGGCTCCGATGCTTCGAGGCCTACCTGGACTCCTCAGAGACTCCATCCTGGGGCCACGCAAGCTGCGTCTACTCCATGCCCGGGTGAGTCACAGAATCTCCGCCAAGCTCGAAAAGGCGCCGACTTACGAAGAGGCGGTCGAGCTACTCCGCAAACGGTTCGTCAAACCCATCAACGAGGTGCACGCCAGGCATATGCTCTCTACCTGGCGGCAGCGCTCGGGGGAATCGCTAGATGAATTCATCGAAAGACTCACCGCGCTTGCCAGGGTCTGTGACCACCAGGATGTGACAGGGGAAGTCCATATGAACCTGCACATCGGAGACGCTTTCGTGTCCGGCATCTGCTCGACCTACATCCAGCAGCGGCTGCTTGGAAACGGGGCAAAAGACCTCCAGGACACGCTAACGCTCGCCTCCTTGCTGGAGGTGGCCCGACATAATTTGGGTACGTACCGCGCGGACTCTGCGAGCCCCCCCCCAGACTTCCTCAGACTCAGCCATGTTACAGGCCTGCACCAAGCGGCGACCCGCTCATCATGGGGGCACACCTTGCTACTTCTGCAGGCAGGGCCAGCACACACGCCCATGCTACCCAGCCCGCTCCGTGACCTGCAGCGACTGCGGGAAGAAGGCATTTTGCGAGGGTCTGCCTGGCCAGGGCCAGAAGAACAAAGAACAGCCGGCCCGAAAATCAGGCCTGCAGGCCTCGCAATGCAGCTGCGCACCGACCCAACACACCCCTTTCTGACGCGTCATCAGCCTCGTGCGAATCATGGGAGCGGCCATCTTGTCGGCGGCCATCCTCTCGACCCGACACGTGCAACCGACGGCGGTGGCCATTTTACAAGTCTGACTCGGCTGAGGACTCAGACTGCCCGCGAGTCGGAGCGATCACCCTCAACCAAACTCGGCCAAAACATCTGCAAAATTCGATGATGAAGGTCCAAGTCAACGGGCGCGACACTGCATGCCTCTTCGACTCCGGGAGCACGGAGTGCTTTATCCATCCTGAATCGGTAAGGCGCTGCTCCCTGCACAACCATCCCGTGCCCCAAACCATAGCCCTCGCATCGGTTCCCACTCGGTACAAATCAAGGCGTACTGTAGAACATAGAACATAGAACATTACAGCGCAGTACAGGCCCTTCGGTCCTCAAAGTTGCGCCGACCTGTGAAACCACTCTAAAGCCCATCTACACTATTCCCTTATTGTCCATATGTCTATCCAATGACCATTTGAATGCCCTTAGTGTTGGCGAGTCCACTACTGTAGCAGGCAGGAAATTCCACGCCCTTACTACTCTCTGAGTAAAGAACCTACCTCTGACATCTGTCTTATATCCATCTCCCCTCAACTTAAAGCTATGTCCCCTCGTGCTAGACATCACCATCCGAGGCAGAAGGCTCTCACTGTCCACCCTATCCAATCCTCTGATCATCTTGTATGCCTCAATTAAGTCACCTCTTAACCTTCTTCTCTCTGACGAAAACAGCCTCAAGTCCCTCAGCCTTTCCTCATAAGATCTTCCCTCCATACCAGGCAACATTCTGGTAAATCTCCTCTGCACCCTTTCCAATGCTTCCACATCCTTCCTATAATGTGACGACCAGAATTGCACGTAATACTCCAAATGCGGCCGCACCAGAGTTTTGTACAGCTGCAACATGACATCATGGCTCCGAAACTCAATCCCTCTACCAATAAAAGCTAACACACCGTACGCCTTCTTAACAACCCTCTCAACCTGGGTGGCAACTTTCAGGGATCTATGTACATGGACACCGAGATCTCTCTGCTCATCCACACTGCCAAGAATCTTACCATTAGCCCAGTACTCTGTCTTCCTGTGATTCCTTCAAAAATGAATCACCTCACACTTTTCTGCATTAAACTCCATTTACCACCTCTCAGCCCAGCACTGCAGCACCCAGTTAGCACCCGTCTCGGCACCAGGCTAGTTCTTAGCTTATTAAAGCCTTCTTTACCGTTTACTCTCTAAGCGCCATTATGGAGGGCACAACACCCCCCCCCCTCCCTCCTCTCACTCTCACCCCTCCCCCCTCCTCCTCCTCCCCCTTCCGCCTCCTCCTCCCCCTCCCCCCATCTCCGCTCCCCCTCCCCTCCCCCTCCTCCTCCTCCCCTCCCCTTTCCTCTCACTCTCCTCCTCCTCTCCCTCCCCCTCCCCCTCCCTCCTCCCTCCCCTCCCCCTCCCCACGGGCCCCCTTCTCCCCTCCCCCTCTCCTCCCCTCCATTCCCTGCCACCTCCACCCCTCCCCTCTCCTCCCCTCCCCCTCCCCCTCCCCTCCCCCTCTCCCTCCCCTCTCGCCCTCCCCCCTCCTCCTACTGCTCCCCCTCCCCCTCCTCCTCCTCCCCCCCTCCCCTCCCCCACCCCCTTCCCCCTTCCCCTGCCCCTCCCTCATCCCCCCTCCCCCTCTCCCTTCCCCTCCCCCTCCCTTCTCCCCGTACCCCTCCCCATTTCTCTTCCCCCCTCCCTCTCTCCCCCCCCTCCCTCCTCCCCCCTCCCCTCCCCCTCCCGTCCCCATGGCACCCACCGATCCTCCCTCCGTGGACATAGAATCATTGAATTTACAGTGCAGAAGGAGTCCAATTGCCTGCAGGAGCAGGGAGTGATGCCGGTCATGCGTGCCACCCAGGCCGAAACTGCACGGGTGGCGTCCGCGGTGGAGGCAATGGGATGCGACGGTGTTGGACATGGGTCAGGTTTTGCAAGGCCTGGGGCATTCTGTGCAGGCTGTGGCCCTGGAAAGGGCTGCCCACTCACAGGCAGCCATGTGCCAGAGCCAGCTGCAGATTGCAGCGGCGCTCCTCAGCGTGGCCCAGTCCCAGCGGGCCATTGCTGAGCGCATTGGCGCCATTGCCTGAGTGCTAGCCGGTGCGGCACAGTCTCAGAGGGAGGTGGCACAGTCCCAGAGGGAGGTGGCGCAGTCTCGGAAGGAGCTGGCCCAGTCCCCGAAGGAGGTGACACAGTCCGAGTCAGGGATGGCCCACTCCCTGTGCTCCATGGCCGCGAACGTACAGACCCTGGTCGATACCAAAGCGGGCATCCAGGATTCGCAGCGCCAGGTATCATGGGGTCCTCGGGGTTTGTCTCCGCTCGCACCTCTGTCCCATAGAGAAGCCCGGGGGCCATTGGGCACCCCGAGGGAGGAGGAGGTGCTGGAGCCTGTGCAGGTAACTCCTGCAGGGGAGATCCCGGATCGCCGCAGCACCTCGGACCCCCCCCCCCCTCCCCAACCTCCTGTCCCTGGTGCATCAGGTGGGCAGCGGGCGGAACAGGTCAGCACGACGCCACTCAGGACGTCCAAGGAGCAGCCAACCCCCTCCAGGCCCGGCCGCCCCAGGAGACGTGCGCCAACGGGGTCCCAAGTCGTAGGGCAGGAGTCATAGCAGCCCGCCTCCACTCCTGCTGTACCGTCTGGGGAACCACCTCGGCGTAGTGATAGGGCCATAAGCCCAGAAAACTAGACACCAGCTTAGCTGGCATGGGTGCAGGGCACCGTTTAGTTATAGGGGCTCGGCCACAGACTGTAAATACCTCTTCACTTTAAGCACCTATCATCGCCATTGCAAGCTGCCTCTGTGCTCTGTCTGATGGGTGTGGGGGGTGGGGCATTCAGTGGTGGCCACTGTGGGTGAGGGATGGTGGACGGGTGAGACCCAGCAGGTGAGATGGGCCACCTCTCCCCCGACCATCCCCATCACCCGTCCCCCAGCTATTCGGTAAGGCCTGGGCAGCTCGCATGCGGTGCTCACCCTGGTGGGAGGTGGTACTGTGGGCATGAGTCAGACATTGTCTACCGATGTGGAGCACGGAGCACATCGCAGATTGGGCTGTCATCATCCTCCATCCCCATGGACCAGACCCGCTGTCACTGGCAACCCAGTGCCCCCCAGCTCATTTTGCCGCGAGTATATATAATGGAAGATGTGTGTGTGCATGCGGGTGGTTCGGTGATGTGGGAGGTGTTATAACCTGCCTGCTTACCACTGGCTGGGGACTAATAGCAATCCCACAATCCTTTGGGAGTATGAGTATCCCCAATGAGGGTGACGTAGAAATCATTAGCAGATTCCCTGCATTAATAAAGCTGGCCCGTTTGGTACCAGCCACAGAGGAGTGAGCAGCAAGGGAGTTGCAGCTGCTGCTGTTGTATATACATGTTATTGTAAATAAATGTTATTTCTTTCTATCCTTCAACTTGTGCTGGATTCTTCGTGGCCCTCACAAAAGGAGGTGTGGGTGCTTGGTGGTGTGGGAGGTGAGGCCGGTCGGTGGTGTGGGAGGTGAGGGTGGTCGGTGGTGGCGGAGGTGAGGCCGGTCGGTGGTGTCGGAGGTGAGGCTGGTCGGTGGTGTGGGAGGTGAGGCCGGTCGGTGGTGTCGGAGGTGAGGGTGATCGGTGGTGTCGGAGATGAGGGTGGTCGGTGGTGTCAGAGGTGTGGGTGGTCGGTGGTGTCGGAGGTGAGGCCGGTCGGAGGTGAGGGTGGTCGGTGGTGTGGGAGGTGAGGGTGGTCGGTGGTGTGGGAGGTGAGGCCGGTCGGTGGTGTCGGAGGTGAGGGTGGTCGGTGGTGTGGGAGGTGAGGGTGGTCGGTGGTGTGGGAGGTGAGGGTGGTCGGTGGTGTGGGAGGTGAGGCCGGTCGGTGGTGTGGGAGGTGAGGCCGGTCGGTGGTGTCGGAGGTGAGGGTGGTCGGTGGTGTCGGAGATGAGGGTGGTCGGTGGTGTCAGAGGTGTGGGTGGTCGGAGGTGTCGGAGGTGAGGGTGGTCGGTGGTGTGGGAGGTGAGGCCGGTCGGTGGTGGCGGAGGTGAGGCCGGTCGGTGGTGGCGGAGGTGAGGCCGGTCGGTGGTGTCGGAGGTGAGGCTGGTCGGTGGTGTGGGAGGTGAGGGTGGTCGGTGGTGTGGGAGGTGAGGCTGGTCGGTGGTGTGGGAGGTGAGGGTGGTCGGTGGTGGCGGAGGTGAGGCCGGTCGGTGGTGTGGGAGGTGAGGGTGGTCGGTGGTGTGGGAGGTGAGGGTGGTCGGTGGTGGCGGAGGTGAGGCTGGTCGGTGGTGTGGGAGGTGAGGGTGGTCGGTGGTGTCGGAGGTGAGGGTGGTCGGTGGTGTCGGAGGTGAGGCCGGTCGGTGGTGTGGGAGGTGAGGGTGGTCGGTGGTGTGGGAGGTGAGGGTGGTCGGTGGTGTGGGAGGTGAGGCCGGTCGGTGGTGTGGGAGGTGAGGGTGGTCGGTGGTGTCGGAGATGAGGGTGGTCGGTGGTGTCAGAGGTGTGGGTGGTCGGTGGTGTCGGAGGTGTGAGGGTGGTCGGTGGTGTGGGAGGTGAGGGTGGTCGGTGGTGTGGGAGGTGAGGGTGGTCGGTGATGTGGGAGGTGAGGGTGGTCGGTGGTGTCGGAGGTGAGGCCGGTCGGTGGTGTCAGAGGTGAGGGTGGTCGGTGGTGTGGGAGGTGAGGGTGGTCGGTGGTGTGGGAGGTGAGGGTGGTCGGTGGTGTGGGAGGTGACGGTTGTCGGTGGTGTGGGAGGTGAGGGTGGTCGGTGGTGTGGGAGGTGAGGGTGGTCGGTGGTGTCGGAGGTGAGGGTGGTCGGTGGTGTGGGAGGTGAGGCCGGTCGGTGGTGGCGGAGGTGAGGCCGGTCGGTGGTGGCGGAGGTGAGGCTGGTCGGTGGTGTGGGAGGTGAGGGTGGTCGGTGGTGGCGGAGGTGAGGCCGGTCGGTGGTGTGGGAGGTGAGGCCGGTCGGTCGTGTGGGAGGTGAGGGTGGTCGGTGGTGGCGGAGGTGAGGCCGGTCGGTGGTGGCGGAGGTGAGGCTGGTCGGTGGTGTGGGAGGTGAGGGTGGTCGGTGGTGTCGGAGGTGAGGGTGGTCGGTGGTGTGGGAGGTGAGGGTGGTCGGTGGTGTGGGAGGTGAGGGTGGTCGGTGGTGTGGGAGGTGAGGCCGGTCGGTGGTGTGGGAGGTGAGGGTGGTCGGTGGTGTCGGAGATGAGGGTGGTCGGTGGTGTCAGAGGTGTGGGTGGTCGGTGGTGTCGGAGGTGAGGGTGGTCGGTGGTGTGGGAGGTGAGGGTGGTCGGTGGTGTGGGAGGTGAGGGTGGTCGGTGATGTGGGAGGTGAGGGTGGTCGGTGGTGTCGGAGGTGAGGCCGGTCGGTGGTGTCAGAGGTGAGGGTGGTCGGTGGTGTGGGAGGTGAGGGTGGTCGGTGGTGTGGGAGGTGAGGGTGGTCGGTGGTGTGGGAGGTGACGGTTGTCGGTGGTGTGGGAGGTGAGGGTGGTCGGTGGTGTGGGAGGTGAGGGTGGTCGGTGGTGTGGGAGGTGAGGGTGGTCGGTGGTGTGGGAGGTGAGGGTGGTCGGTGGTGTGGGAGGTGAGGGTGGTCGGTGGTGTCGGAGGTGAGGGTGGTCGGTGGTGTCGGAGGTGAGGGTGGTCGGTGGTGTGGGAGGTGAGGGTGGTCAGTGGTGTGGGAGGTGAGGGTGTTCGGTGGTGTGGGAGGTGAAGGTGGTCGGTGATGTGGGAGGTGAGGGTGGTCGGTGGTGTGGGAGGTGAGGGTGGTCGGTGGTGTGGGAGGTGAGGCCGGTCGGTGGTGTGGGAGGTGAGGGTGGTCGGTGGTGTCGGAGATGAGGGTGGTCGGTGGTGTCAGAGGTGTGGGTGGTCGGTGGTGTCGGAGGTGAGGGTGGTCGGTGGTGTGGGAGGTGAGGGTGGTCGGTGGTGTGGGAGGTGAGGGTGGTCGGTGATGTGGGAGGTGAGGGTGGTCGGTGGTGTCGGAGGTGAGGCCGGTCGGTGGTGTCAGAGGTGAGGGTGGTCGGTGGTGTGGGAGGTGAGGGTGGTCGGTGGTGTGGGAGGTGAGGGTGGTCGGTGGTGTGGGAGGTGACGGTTGTCGGTGGTGTGGGAGGTGAGGGTGGTCGGTGGTGTGGGAGGTGAGGGTGGTCGGTGGTGTGGGAGGTGAGGGTGGTCGGTGGTGTGGGAGGTGAGGGTGGTCGGTGGTGTCGGAGGTGAGGGTGGTCGGTGGTGTCAGAGGTGTGGGTGGTCAGTGGTGTGGGAGGTGAGGGTGGTCAGTGGTGTGGGAGGTGAGGGTGTTCGGTGGTGTGGGAGGTGAAGGTGGTCGGTGATGTGGGAGGTGAGGGTGGTCGGTGGTGTCAGAGGTGTGGGTGGTCGGTGGTGTCGGAGGTGAGGCCGGTCGGTGGTGTGGGAGGTGAGGGTGCTTGGGTGTCGGAGGTGAGGGTGGTCGGTGGTGTCGGAGGTGAGGCCGGTTGGTGGTGTGGGAGGTGAGGGTGCTTGGTGATGTGGGAGGTGACGGTGGTCGGTGGTGTCGGAGGTGAGGGTGGTCGGTGGTGTGGGAGGTGAGGGTGCTTGGTGATGTGGGAGGTGAGGGTGGTCAGTGGTGTCGGAGGTGAGGGTGGTCGGTGGTGTGGGAGGTGAGGGTGGTCGGTGGTGTCGGAGGTGACGGTTGTCGGTGGTGTGGGAGGTGAGGGTTGTCGGTGGTGTGGGAGGTGAGGGTGGTCGGTGGTGTGGGAGGTGAGGGTGGTCGGTGGTGTGGGAGGTGAGGGTGGTCGGTGGTGTCGGAGGTGAGGCCGGTCGGTGGTGTGGGAGGTGAGGGTGGTCGGTGGTGTGGGAGGTGAAGGTGGTCGGAGGTGAGGGTGGTCGGTGGTGTGGGAGGTGAGGCCGGTCGGTGGTGTGGGAGGTGAGGGTGGTCGGTGGTGTGGGAGGTGAGGGTGGTCGGAGGTGAGGGTGGTCGGTGGTGTGGGAGGTGAGGCCGATCGGTGGTGTGGGAGGTGAGGGTGGTCGGTGGTGTGGGAGGTGAGGGTGCTTGGTGGTGTGTGTGGTAATGTGGTCTCCTTGCCCTTGCTGAATAACCCCTCCCCCCACTAGTTGGTGAAACGTGCGTCGACTAAAGCGTCCTGTGCTCGCTGGCCCTGCCGATGGCATAGTGCGGCCTCCCGTGCATGGCTGGCCCCCAGATCCCACCCATTGCCCCCCTCCACCTCATCCTCCTCATCTGGAGAGGCCTGCCCTTGCTCCTCATCCTCCTCCAGCACATCGACGCTCTCCTGTGCTATATTGTGGAGGACATAGCAGACCACAACGATGCGGCCGACCGTCCTTGACTCGTACTGGAGGACTCTCCCAGAGCGGTCCAGGCACCTGAAGCGTATCTTCAGGACTCCGAAGCACCTCTCCACCACACCCCTGGTCGCACGATGGGCACATTGTACCGGTGCTCCGCGTCACTCTGTGGCTCCATATAGGCGTCATCAGCCACGACTGCAACGGGTAACCACTGTCGCCCAGCCCCGCAGCCAGGGGGGGGGCGTCCCTCGAACTGGGTATCACATTTTAGGCCAACACGAATGAGTCATACACACTGCCCGGGTATCGGCCGCAGATTTGCAGGATCCTCATCTGGTGGTCACAGACCACAAGAAAATGAAATGAAAATCGCTTATTGTCACAAGTAGGCTTCAAATGAAAAGCCCCTAGCCGCCACATTCCGGCGCCTGTTCGGGGAGGCTGGTACGGGAATGTTCATGGAGTGGTACCCCTTCCTGTTTGTGAACAGCAGCCTGTTATCTGCAGGTGGCCACAGGGCGACATGCACCCCGTGATTACCCCTTGGACCCGGGGCAACCCGGCGACAACAGCGAACCCGCTACCCGGGCCTCCTGGTGGGCGCGGTCCACAGGGAACTGGATATACCGGTCCGCCAGTGTATACAGGGCGTCAGTGACAGCACAGATGCACCTGTGCACCGATGCCTGCGAGATGCCGGACAGGTCCCCACTTGTCAACTGGAACAACCCAGTCGCATAAAAGTTCAGGGTGACCGTTACCTTGATGGCCACCGGTAGAGGGTGTCCTCACCCACTCCTGCGCAGTGCCAGGTGTGGCAGCTGTGTCGGACGGTCTCCCGGCTCATCCGCAGTCTGCTCCGGCATGCCTGGTCCGGGAGTTCCTCAAAGAACATACGGTGCCGGTACACGTGGGGCCTCATTAGGCACCTCCATGGCACCACCACACCCTTCTCCTCCTCCTTGCCTTGTTCCTCCTCCTCGGCCTGTCGGACAGGCGGCCCTCCAGCCTGGCCGGCTTCCACCTGCTGCAGTCTCCACCTCCTCTCTGAGCCGCCCCCGCCCACGTTGCTGCAGGGCAGTGGCCCCGCCACGGCGGTCAACATCGCTGGGTGGTGACCAAACATGATCTGCAGGGGGTGAGGGGAGAAGGTGTTACCATTAGGGAATGGACCTGTGTACGACTGGGTGCCATGGGCTACATGGTGGCCCCGGTTAACACCGTGCGCCCCAGCCAAGCATGTTCCTGGTGCACGTCCCTGCTGCCAGGGCCACCGTTTCATGACACTGCCCTCACTGGGGGCTGCCGTCGGTGTGACCCTGGGTGGTCCCCCCGGTGTGTGTCGCCGGTTGAGTGGGCTGGGCAGAGAGGGGAGCACACACCCATACGGACATCTCCTTGGCGTCGACCCAGGGGCCGGGGTGGGTGGCCAACAAGATGGTCGCTGCAATGGTGCTCCTTACGTGGGAACCGCCCTGCCATGTCGGGGGCTCCCCGACTGTTCGGCCTGTTTCTCGCCCCCCTTCCTCTCGACCCTGGCAACCCCCCGCAGAATGCACAGCCAATGTCCGTTTCGGGGGCCCGCAGATCCCCCCCCCCATGCCAACCTCTACCTCCTTCCCCCCGCAGCCGCCTCAGCCAACACGTCGGCTTCACGATTTTTTAATAGGTGGTTAGAACCATGCCGTTGGGAACTCGGGAACTCGCAAAATTGCTGGGGCCCCAGAGGATCGGTGGTCAGTGCACCTGAGGTGATTCTCCAGGCCGCGCGGAGAATGCTGCAATTCCGTCGAGTTGGGAGTCCGGAGAATACAGAAATCGGCACGGAAACGCGACAACGCCGATTTCAGCGTCAAAGCCGATTCTCTGGCCGATCGCGTTTCGCAATTTCGCTGCGATGTCTCGGAGAATCCAGCCTACATTTCCGCAGTCATTGTGTTATGGATACACCATTTTCCCCTTTGATGGTACCCGCTCTGTGAAGTCGACATTTTGTGTAAACATGTCAATTTCCTTACCTCTCCACTTTGAAGTTATTCTTTTCTATATCCCCATTGTTTTCCTCTCATCACCTTGGTAAACACTTGCATTTCTCACTGGTATGCTAATTTGCATCTCAATATCTCTTTAGACAGCTCACTATTTTATTTTATATTAATTTCATTTTTTAATCTTAATGTTCCACATTCTTAATAAGAGTGAAAAGTGTTTCTCTTGAAATGAAACATTTCGCTGATACAATCCTCCATCTACCATCGCACCCATCTGTGTGACATTTGGCAGGAAGTCTGATTGCCAGTTCTACTTAGTTTAATACCTTTAGTTCCTAAAACATTGCTAAGGAGCAGTATTTAGTTGAACAAATGTAATATGGCATCAGTGGGTGGATAGAAAATTCTGGACCAAGTTCAACAGTGGTCTGTTGCCTCAATTTATCTCTTTCTAGCTGGAAAATACTGATCGAGCTTTAGGTAATCCAGGTGAAAGTCTTTATAGTTTGAATTTTAGGCTTATTGAGGTACAGGAAAACAAAAGAAAAAAAAAAGTGATGACTACGAATATACTAGAATTCAAATTGTAATAAATGGGTCTGCCATCTTCGATGCCCAAAGCCATTATATCAGGGAAGAAAAATCTATTGGCTGTCCATTTAACATAGTCGTACTGGAGGAGTTAAATTGGATAAAGCACAGTGCACTGCCACACGAATGTTGGCTACTTAGGAGTCCATGTACCAAGAGTACAGATTTTTAAATTTACCAGGTTAGAGGTTGAAGCCACTGATGATGCCCTACTTGCCTTCCGCTTCTCCATCTTTGTATGAGTTTCAATCTGATGGCATTTTTCAAAAAAAATGAATAAATAACCAATCAAAAATTAGGAAGAGCAAAGAACTTTGCCTGGCCATAAGTTACAATTATGGAGTACCTTTAAAGTAGTGAAAATACCCCAAGGAAATACCAAGCTATCTAAGGAGATATTAGGACAGGCGACCAAAAGCTTGGACAAAGGGGTAAGTTTTAAGGAGCAACCTAAATGACACATAGATGCAGAGCCTTAAAGGGAGACGTCCAGAGCTTGTGGCATTTATCTGTGGCCCTATATTGTTCTTTATGCCATTTAGCACAATAAGGCACCAGTCTGAGCTGGGCTAAGGTGGTGTCAGTTGCATTTGGCTTTTCAATTTCTGATCTCATTCTTTTACCTATTCAACCATGCCTGTCAGAGATTAATTACACTCTGTGGCCTCGCCTAAATATAATAGGCTCTCAAATCATGAAAAACGTGTACTGCAAGACAGGCAAGTGAATGTTATTTTTAAGTCTGATGTTCTCTGTTTGTCATCTATACGAGTCTCTCTTCTCATCACTCTTCTGGCTTCATATATTATGTTGCAACTCAAGAATGAGCCCAGAAGTTTATCTGTTCGTGGTGACTTTCCCCCACCTGTTATTGCGTGGATTTAATTTTGTTTGCGAAGGTTGACCTTTGAAAAGAATGGGGAAAATTATATCTCTGGAATTGTTTTTTTTAAGTTAATTGTTTTTATAATTGTACCAATGTCTACATGTCTGGTGTTTAATACCAGTGCCAGCCTTGTGAGCTCTGATTGAGAGTACTCATGTGAGACAATTATAATGCAGAATTTCACCCAGTGAAAATTGGCCTGAGATTAGTAGATTAGAAAAACAAGGAGAAAAAGGGAAGGAGGAAGGAACTTAAAACAGTCACGATTAGTAGAGAAAACATACGGGGAAAACTAATAGGTCTAAAGGTTGATAAGTCACCTGGACCTGATGGCCTGCTTCCTCGGGTCTTTAAAGAGGTAAGTGGCTACCGAGATAATTGATGCATTAGTTGTAATCTTGCAAAATTCCCTAAAACTTGTAAAGACCTCAGTGGATTGGAAAACCGCAAATGTCACACCATTATTCAAGAAAGGAGGGGAAAAGCAGGAAATCTTAGGCCAATAAATCTAACATCTGTCTTTTGAAAAATGCTAGAATCCCATTGTTCAGGAAGTAGGAGCAGAGCATTTAGAAAATCGTAATATAACAGGCAGAGTCAACATGGTTTTGTGAAAGAAATGGTTTTAGCAAATTTATTAGAGCTCTTTGAAGATGTAACAAGCAAGGTAGATAAAGGAGATCCAGTGCATGTAGTGTATTCCAAAAGGCATTTGATAAGGTTCCACAGTAAAGGTTACTACGCAAAGTAAGAGCTCATGGTGTTGGCAATATATCAACATGTATAGAGGACTGGTTAACTAACAAGAAACAGACAGTCGGGATAAGTGGGTCATTTTCACATTGGCAAACATAACAATCTTTATTGTCACAAGTGGGCTTACATTAACACTGCAATTGGCAGCACGGTGGCGCAGTGGTTAGCATTGCTGCCTCACGGCGCCAAGGTCCCAGGTTCGATCCCGGCTCTGGGTCACTGTCCGTATGGAGTTTGCACATTCTCCCCGTGTTTGCGTGGGTTTTGCCCCCACAACCCAAAGATGTGCAGGGTAGGTGGATTGGCCACGCTAAATTGCCCCTTAATTGGAAAAAAATGAATTGGGTACTCTAAATTTATTTTTTTTAAATAAAATAAACAAAAAAACACTGCAATGAAGTTACTGTGAAAATCCCCGAGTCACCACATTCCGGCGCCTGTTCAGGTACACAGAGGTTGAATTCAGAATGTACAATTCACCTAACAAGAACGTCTTTCAGGACTGTAACTAATGGAGTGCTGCTGGGGCCTCAACTATTTACGACCTATATTAATAACCTGGATGAAGGGACCAACTGCCTTGCAGCAAATTTACTGATGATACAAAGAAAGTGGTGAGGAGGATACAAAGAGTCAAGAAATGGAAAAGTTAGTATGCAAAAATGGTAGATGGGAGTACAATGTGGAAAAATATGAACCTCTCCACTTTGGCAGGAAGAATAGAAAAGCTGAATATTATTTAAATGATGTAGAGGCGCCATCGTTGGACTGGGGTGGGCACAGTAAGAAGTCTTACAACACTAGGTTAAAGTGCAACAGGTTTGTTTCGAATCACTAGCTTTCGGAGTATTCACCTGAGGAAGGAGCTGCGCTCTGAAGGCTAGTGATTTGAAACAAACCTGTTGGACTTTAACCTGGTGTTGTAAGACTTCTTACTATTATTTAAATAGAGAGAGACTGCAGAATACTGGGTACAAAGGGACCTGGGTGTCCTTGTACATGAATCACAAAAATGTAGCATGCAGGTACAGCAAATTAATTTAAATAATCTTTATTGTCACAAGTATGCTTACATTAACACTGCAATGAAGCTACGGTGGAAATCCCCTAGTCACCATATTCCGGCGCCTGTTTGGGTATACTGAAGGAGAATTTAGAATGTCCAATTATCTAACAGCACGTCTTTCAGGACTTGTGGGAAGAAACCCACGCAGACAGGGGGAGAAAGTGCAGACTTCGCACAGACAGTGACCCAAGCAGAGAATCGAATCTGGGTCGTCGGCGCTGTGAAGGAACAGTGCTAACCACTGTGCTACCATGCCGCCCGTGCTTATTAGGAAAGCAAATGGAACATTGGCTTTATTGCAAGGGATTTGGAGTATAAAAGTAGGGAAATCTTGCTATAACTGTACAGGGTATTAATGAGACTGCCTAAGAGTACTGTGTACAGTTTAGGTCTAACTTAAGGAAGGATTTACTTGCTTTGGAAGCACTTCGGAGAAGGTTCAATAGGCTGATTCCTGGCATGAAGGAATATGAGAAAAGATTGGGCCTATATTCACTTCAGCTTAGAAGAAAGAAAGTTGATCTTATTGAAACATATAAGATAGCGAGAGGGCGTGCCAGGGTAGGTGCTGAAAGAATATTTCCTCTTGCGGGGAACTTGGGGACACAGTTTCAAACTATGGGGTCCCCTATTAAAGATGTAAGTGAGGAGGAACTTCTCTTAGAGAATCTTTCATCTTTGGAATTCTCTTCCACAAATTCACAGTTGAGTTGGACAGATTGTTGATCAACAAGGAAGTGAAGGGTTATGTGGGACAGGCAGGAAAGAGGAGTTAAGACTGTAATCAAATCAGCTATGGTTTTATTGAATGGTGTAGTAGGCTTGATGGGCCCACTTGAATTTCTTAGCTTAAGATTTGCCATGCTTAGTTTAACTTTCAGTCCTCAGGGTGAGTCTCTCGTCTGCTCAGTATGTCAGTCTGGTCTAATCTAAAGGTGGACCTGATGGGTGAAAGTAATTTGCATTGAACAAGTTGGCTGGGAATTTCTAATTGAAATAACGATGAAGTCAGAACCTTACATAGCTTCTCAAAATAGAATTTACGTAGCTGCTTAATTAGTTCTAGGCAAAAACCGCATATATAAAGCAAAGTTCTTTGTAAGCTGCTCTCGTTATTGGAGCATCAACTTTGTCTGAAACCACTGAGTACTTACCTGAGAATTCCAAAGGAGAAATTTGCTTCACACTAATTTTGCAAGTGTAAAACATTTCATTTATTTCTCATGGGTTCCTTGGACATGCAAAAGTCCAACTTGATGTGAAATTTTAAATGAACTGACTGATCAGTAAATTCATTCCCTAATCTTAGTAACAGCAGAATATGAAGTTATATGATTTTATAGTCTACGTGTAATCATTTGAATGGTCTTGATGCTTTTATGGTTTATCTTGGTGAACCTTATCACATAAGTCTTTTTCTGATCATGAAAATTGATGATGTTGCTACATTTAATCAGAATTAAATATTTTTGTGACTTAATGAATTATGAATAATTATATCTCATAACGTGTGATGTGGTCGAAATTTTAGATTTGTCGGCAAACACTGAGATTATCACTGACCATGTTATTTTCGATATAATTAAGTGTGGAGAATATTAGCACTGTTCAGAGAGGTGTTTGACAAATAGTTAATCCGAGAGTAATTTTGTACCTCATGGCTATTCATTCTGTGCAGTATTGCACTTACCCGAGAGGTGGTGGGTATGTTCTTTTGCCAAAAATAGCAAAGTTCTACTAAATAATTGTGATTGTTGATTTAAAAATATTAAATTTTTTTCCAACAGGGAGGAACCTGAACCTGTTTAATTACAAAATAAATAAATACAAGCATGTGATTTTTTTCTGGGCAGTTTCAGTCTCATTGTACTGCTACTGCAAAAGTATGAGCAAATTTAGCTAAAAAGTATTGTTATCCACTATTAACTCATGAGTTCCTTTTCCTAACAACTTCTGTCATTTCTGAGAAATAAAGAATTACTTCTGATGAGTTTGGAACCGTTACATTGGCAGATTGGGGCTAGGCCGGCGCTGGAGTGGTTGGGACCGTGGCAAATGCCGCCGAAGGGGGCACCAGCATGTTCTGGCACATGCGCAGAATCGTTGGTGTGATCCCTGCGCATGCGCAAGGGGTTTCTTCTCCATGGCGGAGCTTGACAGAGGCCGGCGCAGAGGGAAAGAGTGCCCCCACGGCACAGGCCCACCCACAGATCGGTGGGCCCCGATCGCGGGCCAGGCTACCGTGGGGGCCCGCCCCGGGCCGGATCCCCCCCCGCCCCCTGAAGACTCCACAGGCTGCCCTCAGAGCCAGGCCCCGCCGGTATGGACCTTGTGTATTTCAAGCCGGCAGGACCGGCCGAAAACGGGCAGCCACTCGGCCCATCGGGCCCTGGAGAATCGCCGGAGGGGCTGCTGCCAACGGCCCCCGACCGGCGTGACGTGATCCCCGCACCCGCCAAAAAAACGGCACTGGAGAGTTCGGCAGCCGGCATCAGAGCGGCGGGGCGGGATTCACGCCGCCCCCCGCCGATTCTCTGACCCGGCGGGGGGTTAGGAAAATCCCGCTCAATGCCTTTCATTCACTCAATCTTTGGCCATAACTTCCTGTTATGGAATTCCCGTCCTCCGAGAGCAGTACGGAAAAAGTCTTGAACATTTTTAAGGCTGAATTTGGTAGATTCTTGACTGTCCAGGGAGTCAAAGGTTCCAGAGGGTAGATAGACTAGCCTACAGTTGGAGGAAAGAAAAACCTCAAAGTCTGTACTCGACCGCGTGGTGTTGGTAAAACTTTGTTTAATTCGGAAAATCTGTGTGCACACAGGAGAGACAGACCCCCTCGACCACCCTGCAGCTCGCAAAAGTCAGCTCTGCCTGTCCTCAGAATTACATGCATATATATTTAAAGTTCCTTGGAGTCACAAGTAGGTATTGACGTCACTTAATCATTCAAAACAATACAAAGTGATCAGTATGCATATTTTCTGGTCCCCGTTATGGGAAAACGATTAAAGAAAACAATGTTTCCTTACAATCTCATATGTTTGTGCTTAACATATTTAACTTCTAGAAGAGGTGCGAATGTGTTGGACAATGGATCCCTTAGACTTACTGGGGCCTCCTGTGTTTCCCTTTTCATATTCAAATGCTCTATGATATGATTAAACATTTCCAATGTTGTTGACTTTAACCCCTTGCTTGCTGGTTTTCCCTTGCTATATGTTTAACCCCTTGCCTGCTGGTTTGACCTTGACCTGTGCTATTACAATACTTTGAGACATCTTTATTATACCAATCCTGACACATATAGCAACTTCTTCCCCCAACACTACAATCCGATCAGCCATGATCTTATCAGATGGGAGAGCAAGTTTGAGGGATCAAATGGTCTACTCCAGCTCCTAACTTGTATGTTTGTATGTATACCCCACTGTGATCAAGAATTAGACCCCAATTCCTTACCCTGCAATTGGAAATTGGACTGCTCCTTGGAGTCAGCGATGGAAAACCACTCCACTACCCCCCCTCCCCCCCCCCCCAACTCAAGTGGAAGCCAGACTCCCAGACAGGTAATCGATTGGTGAAGGAGGACATACACTCCCAGCACACCATTACTCTGCCTCTCTCCACAGTACTGCTAAAGGTACCTACCTCCAACCAGAACATCCTGCATACCATTTCCCTTTCTAACCAAAACTTCAAAAATAACAAGCAATTGAAATTTATTGTGATGGTAAACAAATTTACATTACAAAAGTAAGGATCACTCATTTGTAATTACCATAACATATTGGACATATTGGAATTGTGCAATTCAATCCTCAAAAACTTCAGTTAAAAATACCTGAATACCACTTAATAAAAATGCAAATTTATTTTATCACCCTGATTCAGTAGCTCTGATGATTCATTGTGAATTATATTGTATAACAGATCCACAGTTAAGAAACATTGCATCCCTGACTTACCATGAATAATAGTGATGCACCAGAGTGTATAAACACATTATGGATATTAACACATTGATACAAACATAGATAATGGAAAATAAGCTGTGACTCCACTAAAAAGCAAATGCAAATATCGAAACACAAAACTCAACAAAGCAATCACTCTTCTGGAAACTCTGTGGCAGTAACAACCTACATAAATCATGTAAATATTGGGACATCAAAATGTTCCAAACAAAAACATTTTGGAAGACTTTGGAAACAACTATCAGGGATACTACTATGATTTATTTCAGATGAACACATTGCTTTCAATAGTAGAAAACCATTTTCTGAATACAGCTGAGCCCCTCTTTCCTGCAGACAATGCTGGGATAAAATTCTGTTAGGCAACAACTCCTCATGCCTGGAATGCCCATGGGCACCAAGCTTGGAATGGATGGGCAATACCCTCAAGTTTCACTCCCATTGCATTCATTTCCTGTGAAAACAGTTGGTTTGGTAAAGTAAACGAGCTGCATGGAGTATACATCAGTTTCCCATGTGGAGCTTTATCTTTATTTAAAAGAAAAAGTATGTTTATTGAGATTTTGCATTTTATAAAATAACGCAACAGTTACAAAATAATATATCACCATAAGCAAGGAATGGTAAAAAAAACCACAGAAATGGCTGAACCTAGATGAGCACAGCATGTCGCAGGAGAATGACACCGCAACTAGTTTAATACAATCATCAGACAGAACTAGATACCCAAATGGCCCCACAAAAGGAACAAAGGAGAAATAGGATTGGATCATGAAAACATGATGCACACCCTCTCACACCGTACAACTCTGCAATCATCACAGGAAATCAGGATAAACCTCCCATGCAATGATCGGGTGGGCACCAACGTACATCTCCCTCAACTCTAGCAGCGCCAATAGCATCAATGACCCAACAATTAGTGGGGTTATAGGTCTCGGTACTTAAAACACTAACAAAAATTATGAAGGTGGAAGCTGTTTAGCACAGGGATAAATCGCTGGCTTTGAAAGCAGACCAAGGCAGGCCAGCAGCACGGTTCAATTCCCGTAACAGCCTCCCCGAACAGGCGCCGGAATGTGGCGACTAGGGGCTTTTCATAGTAACTTTATTGAAGCCTACTTGTGACAATAAGTGATTTTCATTTCATTTTTTCATATTCCCGGGACCACTTGAGGCAATTTTGAGGGTGTTGGAAATACCAGGATAATAGAAGGGAAAAGAGCCGATGTAATGTCCTTTGCCACATTGACCATCTGAAGGCGAATTTTATTAGAATGGACGTCAGGGGCAGCACAGTGGCGCAGTGGTTAGCATTGCTACCTCACGGTGCCGAGGTCCCAGGTTTGATCCCGGTTCTGAGTCACTGTCCGTGTGGAGTTTGCACATTCTCCCCGTGTTTGTGTGGGTTTCACCCCCACAACCCAAAGATGTGCAGGTTAGGTGGATTGGCCATGCTAAATTGACCCTCAGTTGGAAAAAATGAATTGGGTACTCTAAATTCAAAAAAGAAATGTCGTTGTTAAAAAAAAACGAATGGAAGTCAGAAGATCCGCCAAAGGTATTGACATGGTTAAGGGATCTTGCGGAATTCCTTAAACTTGAGGAAATTAAGTTTGCCCTTCGTGGCTCAGATGGAGGGTTCTGGATGAGATGGAAGCTGTTCTTGTCTCTGTTTACAGATCTGTTTGTTACAAGCGGGTAAGGGGAGGGGGGGACGGGATGTGGGAAAAGGGGGTTGGGAAGAGAGGAAAGGTTGAATGGAAATAAAGGAAACAAATCTCAAATTAGGAGAACTGAGTATTGCTCATTTTGTTATTGAATGATTGTATGTTGTTATGTATCCTGACTTGAATAAAAATATTTTAAAAAGGAAAGAGATAACAGAACAGAATTAGAACAAACGGCAGTTAAATACGAATAAACATAGGAAACAACTACTAATGACATCACGGCACTTACCGATGGTATAGCAATGGATTTAAATAAAGTGCATATTTATAACACTCTGTAACATTTCCCCACCATTAAATTTCAATGCCCTTTAAAAACAGAAATACTAGGAGCTGCGTAAGGAGATGCTGGCGCCTATGCTGGCGGTAATTGAAGGACTAGGGATAACCCAGGAGGCCCACGAGGTGAAGATCCAGGAGGTCCAGAAAAGACTGAGTGAGAATGAGGACGAGCTCTTGGGCCTGGCGGTGAGGGTGGAGGAGCACGAGGCGCTACACAAGACGTGGGCGGGAAGACTCGAAGACCTGGAGAACAGGTCGAGGAGAAACAATCTGAGGATCCTGGGTCTCCCAGAAGGAGTGGAGGGGGCTGATGCCGCGGCATACGCGGGCACGATGATCGGGGCGATGATGGGCGCGGAGGCCCCATTCGAGGTCGCTGGAGCTTGACGGGGCGCACCGGGTGCTGGCGAGGAAGCCCAAGGCAAATGAGCCGCCAAGGGCGATGGTGGTGAGATTTCACCGGTTTACGGACAGAGAGATGATCCTGAAATAGGCCAAGAAGGAGCGGAGCAGCAAGTGGGACAATGCAGAGATCCGAATATACCCGCACTGGAGCACGGAGGTTGCTAAGCGGAGAGCGGGTTTCAACCGGGCCAAAGCGGTGCTGCATCGGAAAGGAGTGAAATTTGGAATGCTGCAGCCAGCGCGACTGTGGGTTACATACAAGGACCAACACTACTACTTCGAAACGCCTGAAGAGGCGTGGACCTTTATACAAACTGAAAAGTTGGACTCTAACTGAGGGTTTGTGAGGGTGGGGGGTGTTTGAGGGTTGAAGTATGATGGTTGTTTTATATAGGGGGTCAATCACGCACAGGAAATGTTATATTGGCTGGGGGAGAGAGATACAAGGCCGCAACAGGAGCTGCGCCAGAGGGGGCGGGGCAGGCTTTGGAAAGCGTGGTTTTTTTTTCCCGCGTGCGGGAAGAAAGGCGGGAAGGGGACCGAAGGAACGTATATTGATTGGGAGACTCCCACACGGGGGGGCAAAGGGACGGCGGGGGAAGCCGGGGTCAACAGGTGCCAGCTGACTTACGGGAGTGATATGGGGGGAGCAAAAAAGCTAGACAGGGGTCTAGCGGGGGGGAGGGGAGGGGGGGAAGGGTGGGAGGGGGGGAAAAGGGTTGCTGCTGCACTGGCCGAAAGGGAATGGGACACAGAAGAGGTGGTCGGGACGGCGGTCCCCCGGCTGGGGGACTAGAGGGCGAGGGAGACGCGGACACAGGACTGGCCCAGAAAAGATGATGGCTAGTCGGCGGGGGTGGGTGGGTGGGGAGAGCCCCTCCAATCCAGCTGATAACGTGGAACGTGAGGGGCCTGAATGGGCCGGTAAAGAGGGCTCGAGTGTTCGCGCACTTGAAGGGACTGAAGGCAGACGTGGCTATGCTCCAAGAGACACACCTGAAGGTGGCGGACCAGGTCAGGTTAAGAAGGGGATGGGTAGGACAGGTATTTCACTCGGGACTGGACGCGAAAAATAGAGGGGTGGCAATTTTGGTGGGAAAGCATGTGTCATTTGAGGCCAAGACTATCGTAGTGGATAATGGAGGGAGATATGTGATGGTTAGTGGTATGTTGCAAGGGACGTGGGTGGTGTTGGTAAATGTATACGCGCCTAACTGGGATGATGCTGGATTCATGAAGCACATGTTGGGGCGCATTCCGGACCTGGAGTTAGGAGGCCTGATAATGGGAGGGGACTTCAATACAGTGCTGGACACAGCACTGGATCGCTCCAGATCAAGGACGGGAAAGCGGCCGGCGGCGGCCAAGGTGCTCAGGGGGTTTATGGATCAGATGGGGGGAGTGGACCCATGGAGGTTTGCAAGACCGCAGGCCAGGGAATTTTCTTTCTTCTCCCACGTGCACAAAGCCTACTCCTGGATAGATTTCTTTGTTCTGGGCAGGGCGCTCATCCCGAGGGTGGAGGGGACGGAGTATTTGGCCTTAGCCGTTTCGGACCACGCCCTGCACTGGGTGGAACTGGAGCTGGGAGAGGAGAGGGACCAATGCCCGCTGTGGCGGCTGGATGTGGGACTGCTGGCGGATGAGGTGGTGTGTGGGAAGGTGAGGGGGTGTATCGAAAGGTACTTGGAGGCCAACGACAACGGGGAGGTGCGAGTGGTGATGGTATGGGAGGCGTTGAAGGCGGTGATCAGGGGAGTGCAGGAGAGCTAATCTCCATCAGGGCTCATAGGGAGAGGACAGAGGGCATGGAAAGGGAGAGATTAGTGGGGGAGATTTTGAGAATGGACAGGAGATACGCAGAGGCCCCGGAGGAAAGATTACTGGGGGAAAGACGACGGCTCCAGACGGAGTTTGACCTGTTGACCACGGGGAAGGCGGAGGCACAGTGGAGGAAGGCGCAGGGGGCGACCTACGAGTACGGGGAAAAGGCTAGTCGGATGCTGGCACACCAGCTCCGTAAGAGGACGGCAGCAAGGGAAATAGGGGGAATCAAAGATGGAAGGGGAGCCACGGTTCGGAGTGTAACGAAAATAAACAAGGTATTCAAGGCCTTCTATGAAGAGCAGTACAGATCCCAGCCCCCAGGGGAGAAGAGGGGATGAGACGATTCCGAGGCCAACTGAGGTTCCCGAGGGTGGAGGAGCAAGAGGTGGCTGGTTTGGGGGCACCAATCGGGTTGGAGGAGCTGAGCAAGGGTTTGGGGAGTATGCAGGCGGTGAAGGCCCCGGGGCCGGACGGGTTCCCGGTGGAGTTCTACAGAAAGTACGTAGACCTGTTGGCCCCGCTACTAGTGAGGACCTTTAACGAGGCAAGAGACGAGGGGACCCTGCCCCCGACAATGTCGGAGGCGATAATTTCCTTGATTCTAAAGCGAGACAAGGACCCACTGCAATGTGGATCGTACAGGCCGATTTCGCTCCTCAATGTGGACGCTAAGTTATTGGCAAAAGTGCTGGCCACGAGGATTGAGGACTGTGTCCCGGGGGTGATTCATGAGGACCAGACGGGATTCGTAAAGGGCAGGCAATTAAACACTAATGTGTGGCGGCTCTTAAACGTGATAATGATGCCATCGGAGGAGGGAGAGGCGGAGATAGTGGCAGCAATGGACTCGGAAAAGGCGTTCGACCGAGTAGAGTGGGAGTACCTCTGGGAGGTGCTGCGTAGGTTTGGGTTCGGGGGAGAGTTTATCAGCTGGGTTAAGGTCCTTTACATAGCCCCGGTGGCGAGTGTAGTGACGAACCGGCGGAGGTCGGAGTACTTTCGGCTGTATCGAGGAACGAGGCAGGGGTGCCCCCTGTCCCCCCTGTTGTTTGCATTGGCGATTGAACCCTTGGCCATATCACTGAGGGAGTCTAATAAATGGAGGGGGGTGGTCCGAGGGGGAGAAGAGCATCGGGTGTCGCTATACGCGGATGACCTGTTGCTGTACGTGGCGGACCCAATGGAGGGGATGGTGGAGGTCATGCAGACTCTGGGGGAGTTTGGGGAGTTCTCGGGCTATAAGCTCAATGTAGGGAAAGTGAGCTTTTTGTATTACAGGCAGGGGACCAAGAAAGAGGGATAGGGCACCTACCGCTGAGGAGGGCGGTGGGGAGTTTTCGGTATCTGGGATCCAGATAGCCAGGAGTTGGGGGGCCCTATATAAACTGAATCTGACGAGGTTGGTGGACCAAATGGAGGAGGACTTCAAAAGATGGGACATGCTACCGCTCTCGCTGGCGGGTAGAGTGCAGTCGGTCAAAATGGTGGTCCTTCCGAGGTTTTTGTTGGTGTTTCAGTGCCTTCCCATCGTGATCACCAAGGGCTTTTTCAAGAGAGTAGGTAGGAGTATTATGGGGTTTGTGTGGCGAATAAGACCCCGAGGGTAAGGAGAGGGTTCCTGGAACGCAGTAGGGACCGAGGAGGGTTGGCGCTGCCAAACCTAGGGAGCTACTACTGGGCAGCAAATGTGGCGATGATCCGCAAGTGGGTTATGGAGGTAGAGGGGGCAACATAGAAGAGGATGGAGATGGTGTCCTGTAAAGGAACGAGCTTGGGGGCGTTGGTGATGGCACCGCTGCCGTTCTCGCCATCAAAGTATACCACGAGCCCGGTGGTGGCGGCAACGTTAAGGATCTGGGGCCAGTGGAGATGGCACAGGGGTGCAGTGGGAGCCTCGGTGTGGTCCCCGATCAGGGGTAACCACCGGTTTGTCCTGGGGAAGATGGACGGAGTGTTCCAGGGCTGGCATCGAGCGAGGATTAGAAGAATGGGGGACCTGTTCATTGACAGGACATTTGCGAGCCTAGGGGCATGGGAGGGGAGGTTTGGGTTGCCCCCGGGAAATGCATTTAGATATATGCAGGTGAGGGCTTTTGTGAGGCGACAGGTCAGGGAATTCCCGTTGCTCCCGGCACAAGAAATTCAAGACAGGGTGATCTCGGGTGTAGGGGTCGGGGAGGGCAAGGTTTCGGCAATACACCAAGAGATGAAAGAAGAGGGGGAAGCGCTAGCAGAAGAGTTGACGGGTAAATGGGAGGAGGAGCTGGGGGAGGAGATCAAGGAAGGTTTGTGGGCTGATGCCCTAGTTAGGGTTAATTCCTCCTCCTCATGTGCCAGGCTCACCCTGATACAATTTAAGGTGGTTCACAGAGCGCACTTGACGGGGGCGAGGTTGAGTAGGTTCTTTGGGGTAGAGGACAGATGTGGAAGGTGTTCAGGGAGTCCGGCGAACCATGTCCATATGTTTTGGTCATGCCCAGCATTGGAGGGGTTCTGGAGAGGAGTGGCGGGAGCAATATCTCAGGTGGTGAAAGTCCAGGTCAAGCCAAGCTGGGGGCTAGCAATATTTGGAGTAGTGGACGAACCGGGAGTGCAGGAGGCGAAAGAGGCCGGCATTCTGGCCTTTGCGTCCCTAGTAGCCCGGCAAAGGATCTTGCTAATGTGGAAGGAGGCGAAGCCCCCTAGCCTGGAGGCCTGGATAAACGACATGGCTGGGTTCATAAAGCTGGAGAGGATTAAGTTTGCCTTGAGAGGGTCTGTGCAGGGGTTCTACAGGCGGTGGCAACCATTCCTAGACTATCTCGCGGAGCGTTAGAGGAAGATCGGTCGGCAGACGCAGCAACCCTGGGGAGGGGGGGGGGGGGGGAGGGAATGGGGGATTGCTTGGGGGGATGGATGAGCAGGAGATAACATGAAGGGCGGCGGAAACTGGCATGTGCGGGAGAGAGCCAGTGTACAAAGCTATGTAAATATACCATTTTGCCATGTATATATCTTGCTCAGTGCGATTTCGTGTTATTTTGTTACGGGGGGGGGGGGGGGGGGGGTTATTGTTTGTAAGGGGGAAAAATTGTGTTGGTAAAAAACTTTAAGAAATATATTTAAAAAAAACAAAACAGAAATACTATGAAACTATTGCCTTAATTATATGTCAGTCTTCAGGAGGTTTGCGACTACACTGTGATCTCCACAGTAACGCTGGTGACTCTGTTAACTCCTCCTCCACTTTGCCTATCATGGCTTAGGGCACTGTCCTTGGCCTGAGAAGTGAACAGTAGCCTGAGGATCTACAAACAATTTAATTGCAGTGCCCTGCAATGTACCCCATTCATCTTTGCAAACCTCAGGCTACCTCTGAATGACAATCTCTGCCACCCCTGTGTGCCTTATCTCACCCGAGTTCATCTGAATTTTCCTGAACCAGTCATGTCTGAGTAGACTAAACCCATGACCATTTACCACCAGGGACCATG
Source organism: Scyliorhinus torazame (assembly GCF_047496885.1). NCBI lineage: Eukaryota > Metazoa > Chordata > Chondrichthyes > Carcharhiniformes > Scyliorhinidae > Scyliorhinus > Scyliorhinus torazame. The sequence continues at coordinate 116,548,360 of NC_092714.1, forward strand.
CTCTTGTTTCTTGGCTGTTGTTTGCATATCCACCTCTAACACTCCCAAGCAATGGTATAGTCTCGTTGGTTTGCATCCGGAGGTTGATTCCTGCCTGAGTAAGTAAGGGTTGATGCCTGCTTATAGCCCCAAATCTTCCTCAACGTCTCCTCACTGATTACCGATCCAAAGGCTCCTGTGTCCACCTCCATCTTGATTTTCTCTCCATCGACCTCTATGTAGCATAAATAGGCTCTGCACGCCCCTCACTCATATTAAACATGTTGTAATAGTGCCTACCTGCTTGGCCTTAATTTTAAAAGTGATGTGCAGTCAACTGAGGCTTCCTTGCCTTTAAAGTTCCCTGGTCTACCGTCGACTTTCTCTTAGCACCTCGGCACTTATTCGGTCAATGCCCCTTCTCGTTGCACGGGTGACAAACAGCGTCTATGAACTTACAATGATTTGCATTGTGTGACCCTCCACACCTAACCTGCACATCTTGATTTAGTGCACCCACCTATGTGCCGCCATTGGCCTTCTGAATATCTCTTGCATGATTGGCAGTCATTTCCATGCCGTGAGAAATTGCTAGAGTTTCCTGAAAAGTGAGTGTGGCTTCTAGCAAACGCTGTTGAATGCTGTCCTCTTAATGCCCCATACTCACTATGTTCAGAGATTGGGTGCAATTCAACATTAAAAGTAGCTAATTTGAAACAATTACAGAGGACTGAGGATTCTGGTGATTCTGAACGAATGTAACCAAATCCCAAATGAAATGTTCCCTGGTTTCCGTGGTGTATCTAGATTTCTCACAAACCTGTAAGTCTTTGTCCCACAGATGCTCAGGGGAATTGAACACTTTCTAGCCTCGTCTGCGATCCCATTTTCCAAGAAAAAGTGTTCCAACCTTTCCACATATTCAGTCCACTTCTCATTCTCTTCCACAAACTCACTGATAGATATAAACCTAGCCATGGTGCTGCTAGCTTGTCTTCCATTGTTAAATTTAGCAAAACTTTGTTTGAAACTCAAATTCTTATTACTCTTGCCGCCAAAAAGATGTGGTAACTTGACCACAAAAAGTTAGTTGAAACGGGTTAATTTTAAAGTTCAAGTTAATCTTCTTTAATATATAAAAATAATGAAGTTTAAAATACAGTGGCACAGTGGTTAGCACTGCTGCTTCATGGCGCTGAAGACCCCGGTTTGATCCTGGCTCCAGGTCACTATTCGTGTGGCGTTTGCACATTCTCCCCCTGTCTGCATGGGTCTCACCCCCACAACCCCAAAGATGTGCAGGGTAGGTAGATTAACCATGCTAAATTGCCCCTTAATTGGGGAAAAAAAATGAATTGAGTACCCTAAATTTGTTTAAAAAAAAGAACTGGGCAGCACGGTGGCGCAGTGGTTAGCACAGCTGCCTCACGGCGCCGAGGTCCCAGGTACGATCCCGGCTCTGGATCACTGTCCGTGTGGAGTTTGCACATTCTCCTCGTATTTGCCTGGGTTTTGCCCCCACAAGCCAAAGATGTGCAGGGTAGGTGGATTGGCCACGCTAAATTGCCCCTTAATTGGAAAAAATTAATTGGGTACTCTAAATTTGAAAAAAAGAACTAACGGCAGTTAAATATGAATAAACACAGGAAACAACAACAACTAATCACAGCACTTACTGATGCCATCAGCAATGGATTTAAATAAGATGATGAACAATCATAAAGAACCAACACAATGCTCACCCGGATGAAGGGAAGAAAAGAACCACCAGTGTTGGGCACCCAACCTAGCTTAAATCGACCACCGTCACAGAAAGCATATCAGAGGAACCTCCATTCCCAACAAACCAATCATCATATTAGCCCAGGAGAGGAACATGAAGAGAGACCCGAACAGAGGGAAGAAAAACTCAACCTCAAGGAGGAGACAGAAGGAACCCAGTCCTCCCAGGATACAAATTCTTCCCAGGTCAAGAAAGGGTAAAGACATGGATTCTTAATTCAAAGAACATAAAAAACAAAAAAAATTGCATATCAATCCAAAAGAAAAACCTGAAACAGATTCGCTCTAAGTGGTGGAGATATCCTCAATCTCAGTGAGGACTGGACTAACCGTACCAACCATATCCAACCACCCTTCACCCCGCCCCCAGCTCCACTCGTCCTCTTCGTAAACAAGGCAGCGGGTGAGAAAAAACACTGCCCTCCCCCAACCGCAAGGATTATAAACCACAATACCCAAAAGGAGTAAAACTGTGCACAAATCACACTCTCCATAATTGACTGAAAATGACCTTGCTAGAACAGAGCTAACTGGATAAGGATAATCAATGGCACAGGCCATCCTGGTCACACCTCTCACCCTACCCCACCCCACAGGAAAAAGACAGCAATAAAACATCAACAACATGATCAACAGGGGGTAACATACAGGATTATTAAAGAACCACGGGGGAAATTGCAGGATAAAGGCATCTTTCATGCCACACGAGAAGGCAAAGGGTAACACAGGATCAATGAGCACTCTTCAGGATCTCTCAATATCTCCATATCTAAGCATGAGGCACCAATACTTCCACCGTGCCATTTCTCCGGTGCCCAGGCGGTCCACAGCCTAGCCTTCAGCTGGGAGGGAAATGGTTTCATATTAGCCACCTCCGAACCCTCATGATGAGCATTGAGAATAGGATGAAAAAAGGGCCAGTGATTGATGGAACCTACCGACCCTTGGCCTTGCAAACAGGATACATTGTGCTCCATCGAACCTGACGCACACAGTCTGCAAATCAAGATCACCAAAGCATGGCAGCCAATTCTTGAATTCAATTGGGAACTCATCTTCCATTACTCGCCAGGGACCGGACTCAGGGGTAAACTCCACCCAGCCTCCATGTCCCGAACCTGTCAAGATTAACGACACACCATGCATCAAGATTTCAATGATATAAAGGTGAACCCTAACCAGGGACTGTGCTCTTTTGAGTGCAAGAACCCTCTCATGCGCCTCCACCGCTCTTCTAAAGGTACCCCGCAATCCTTCAAAGTGAGCTCGAACAACCTGCACTGCACGAGCCAAAATTTTCAGTCATGGCAACATCTTCAATGGCAGCCATCATCCGATGCACACAGCATCATCAAGCCCGCTCAGCAGCAACTGCACCACTACAAGCTGGGCCCGACACCAGCACACTCCGACTGCCACGAACAAACCAGAGTTTTAGCATTTTATCTCGGCTCTGTCTCACAAAAAAGGCCAATCAGAAAATTCCAACATGGCGCAAGCCATATTGCCCAAGAAAAAGCAAATAAGAAGGACGGAATATTCCAGCCGTCGCAATTCACTTTCCCCGCCAGCAGCGCAGCCCCGCCCGCAGGTTTCCTGGAAGCGGGTGGTGGCTTCAATGGCAAATCCCATTGACATGCGTTGGGAGTAGAGAATCCCGCCACCAGCAAACATCGTGCTGCTGGGAAACACGCGGCTGGGGACTGGAGAATCCAGTCCAAAATATGTCACAGAAGTGCTGAAAGAAAGAGTTCTGCATCAGGACTGCACGTTTGAAATGGTATAAAATTGTGCTGGCTAAAACGTGCTGCACACTCCTTTGTTTGCCGCAATACTTAGTACTATAGTTTCTATTGTTTAGATACAAGCATTTCTGGCTTCTGATATGGCATCTCGGTTATACGCCTTTAATAGTTACTTTTTAAAAGAGGTTTTTCCAAAAAGTAAAGTCCTTTACCCAATGGTAAAGGGTTAATTTTCAAACCTATGAATAAGTTGCAGTGTGACATAAAATTGGATGCAAGTAAATAATCTCACAGGACATGATTTAATGCCCGAATTCCCTAGAAATGAGCAGATTATGATATGAATGAGATGAACTTTAAATATTATATAACTGAATATTGAAAATAAAAATTCAGTACAGAAGGTTATGCGAATGAGGAAATGGAAAAATGTTTTCTCACTAGAATTGTCAGAATATAAATATTCAGGGTAGGAATGACTCTCCAAAATTGCTTTCTGTGACATTATTATTATCTCTAAAGCTCAAATATGAAAGTACAGCACATTTTTAAGAGCAATCAGTTAAACTGAAACCGCTTACTTTGCCATATTTCATCAGTATTTGCATTAACTATAAACTGTTAGGATGATACTTGAAATTACACTGCAGTGTATGCATCCTGATGTGGACTTGCAAACACATGACTTTCTAGGTAGTGTGGATAGGGTTATAATTGTGTGTGATGTAACTGCTGGTTCCATTTGCAGCACTATTTTCCTTCAAGCCCCGATAGAACGTTATACTTTCTTTACTAGTTTTGCAAAGTTCTAGATCATCACAGTAAGAGATATTAGTATTGTTATAGAGAACACAGCCTCTAAATCTTCCAACTGTACCTAAACCAAGTGATTCAAATCCAACCTCTGACAAGGCTATTGACAAGTGTACATTTTGTCCATTTGCAAGACAAACTAAATGTGTTTGTCGAATTTGCATGGGAATGAATGGCAGGCAGGAACTGTTTTGAAAATGCCCAAACTAATTTAATGCAGGAGTCATAACAGACAATAGATAGAGATGGGACGTCACTTTCAACACTTTGAACCAAATTTGATGCCTGGTGTATTGTCTAACTAACTGTAAGTCTATTGCTAGAGATTGTCCAGGTCAATCCCAGCAACATCACATATTCTCGTGCTCCCCTCCTTACCCCCATCCCCATTACTGCCAGTGCCACTGTTCACAAACCGGCTTAATTTTATAGCTTAAATTGGAGATTGATTTTCCTTAAATTCATTTCAGATTGTAAATAACTTAATGATCTTTGCACAGCATAACTTAATTCAGAGCATTGCAAATTATGCCATTTAAAAAAACACATGAAAATTGTGTAATAATTGGTGCTGGAATGAATGATGTGTCACTTTGGAACTTTGTGACTCCTGGAGACTATCCTTTAGAGGGAGCTCTCGCATTATTTTCTGATTGGTGATTCAAGTTGTCATATGAGATCTTCATTGGAGTTGCTAATTAACATTTTATATTCAATTGCTTAATTGTGTAATTGTTGCCGGTCAGTTAAACTGACCTGACTTGCTAGGTGGGAGTGAAGTATGATAGTTATCAACAAGAGTGTTATTCACAATACTTCACTACAGGGGCGCGGTAGCACAGTGGTTAGCACTGTCGCTTCACAGCTCCAGGGTCCCAAGTTCGATTCCCTGCTTGGGTCACTGTCTGTGCGGAGTCTGCACGTTCTCCCCGTGTGTGCGTGGGTTTCCTCCGGGTGCTCCGATTTCCTCCCACGGTCCAAAGATGTGCAGGTTAGGTGGCTTGACCATGCTAAATTGCCCTCTGCAAAGGCTGTATGGAGGAGCCCCACATACCTATGTCACAGGAGATGTTGCTGGCAATGCATGGCACCCAGGCAAACTCTGAAAGGATTGTCCTCAGTGGGAAGCCTTGGCCAAAATGTCAGATCCATGATGGGAGAACTCTGAAGCATAGTCCAGTCTGTGAAGCCCATGAGTGAGGGGTTCAACTGCATGGTGCAGACAATGGTGGGCCTCTAGGACTGGCAACTGCAGACAATGGTGAGGCACATGGAGTTCACTCCAGCTGTCCCTTCATCCCACGCAGGAGCACCCAAAGGGAGGAGGATCCATTGGCACACAATCCGTAGCCTTCCACCCAGGAGACCCTGGGATTGACCAGCCAATCTGAATCCCCCTTCCTGAGACTGGCGCAACTCAAGGACAGTGGGCAGAGCAGGGTGTCACAACTACACCAGAGCAACCTGAAAGAATGCTGGGCCCTCTAGGTGTCGGCCCTCCAGACGAAGCCCGCCCAGTGCATCCCAGACAACAAGACATGGAGGACTGCAGACCACCTTCACCTCTGATATGCATCCTGCGAACACACCAAGACATGGTGGGAAGTTATGCAAGTCTAATTGTAGGGGCACAGCATAGGCACCGGAGAAGTTACGCACGAGTAGTTGTGGGACATTGTCACTTGTAACATTTGGTTATGGCATTAATTAAATATTATTGTTTGTCACCAATTTAACATCTCAGAATCTTTAACCCACCTTTATGTGCCATGGCGCTTCTCCCCATTGGGGCGCAGTTGTTCTCAGTGGCTTTCTATGCCCGCCAAACACTGTTTCATTCGTAGCGATAGGACTTAGGCCTGACTCAGTGAACCCTAGACCCTCACCCCAATCCCCCTCTACAGCAAAAGGACAAAGGAATGAAGTGCGACCTTCACTCAGACATGAGCCGTGGAGTCAGCGTGCTGGCAGCAGACAGACAGGAGGAGTCAGACCCTATTTCTGAGGAGCATCACAAACCATTCCTCACTGTGAATCATCATCACTCTCCTGCATTGACTGGGCAGAAGGCACTCAAGGACTCCCCAGCCCAGGACTCCGATGATTGAGACCTCGGGCACGTTCATACACTGGTCGCAGAGGTGTCACAACGTTCTGGGGGAGGGGGTGGGGTTCACGCTGTAGGTCAGCTAGCTGGTCTACATCCATGAAACGGGAGGCGCTGAGCCCTCCTGCCCATCTGCCCCGATGCCCCCACCTGGCCTCCATCCTCACGGCTGTGGAAATGTAGGTTTTTGGCTAAATATAACCAATGCATGATGGGATACTTGGCCATAATTGTGGTGTACTCACAATACTGCTAACAGGGCAAGAATAGGTTGGAGTGGTCCACACGACTGCTCGGGTCCCCTTTCCTGAGTATTGTAGTGTCACTTCCTTATCTATGTCCATCATTGTCACACACGTAAGCATGTATTGATACATTCTCGCTACAGCTTGGGAGCTTCCGGGCATAGTGGGAGTGGTGATTTTAAGCTGGGTAAGGTCTTTTTAGGCACGAAGATTCAAAGTCATGTCTTACCTGCTTACTCCAGTGTGTAAATATCGCAGGAAAACTGTTGTAGTTTGGATTCTCGCCCTAACCCTTGATTCGGTGCAGTCTCCCTTTGCTACAAGTAAAATAAACCAGCTGTTGATGTTAAATTGTATTTTGTTGTCTGAGTCTTACTCGGAGTCGAGTTTTCGAAAGGGTCCTCAGCGGGCTCTTCCTTTGCACCCTCAGCAACATCCTCCTCCTTGTCCCAGGACACGTGCAGTTCTTCAAGGTCGTCCTCAGGAAGCTCCTTGCCCAGCTGCAGAGGCAGGTTGTGGACGGCACAGCAGACCACAACATCTTCAACAGGCTGATGCACTGCTCGATGACAGCTCGTGTCTCACTGTGAGCCCCATTGTATCTGGCCTCCACTGCAGCCTGTGGCCTACCCTCTGGCGTCATCAGCCACAACCTGAGGCAATATCCCTTGTCCCCAAGGAGCTATCCCTGTAGCCTGCGGTGTTCTTTGAAGATTCCAGGGATCTGCGACTGACCAAGCATATAGCTGTCATTCAGGTCACCTGACAACAGGCACACACGTGCATGACACGCATTTGGTGGTCGCACACCAACTGGACATTAAGGGAGTGAAATCACTTTCGGTTGATGAAGGAGACTTCCTGGTGACACAGGCCGTGGAGAGCGACATGGGTGCAGTCATCGCCCCTGTACCTGTAGCAGACCAGCTATGTGCCCAAAGCCCATAGGCCTCTTGTCCTGCCAGCCCTGGTCCAGGTCAAAGTGAATGTAGTCCAGAGCCATGCATCCTCACCTCACGGATGCACTTATGGGCGGATGGCTATGAGATCCCACAAAGGACCACTGTGGAACCATGGAAGGACTCTGTGACATAGATATTGAGGTCTACTGTGATCGTGACGGCCACAGGGAGCAGGAGTTCTCCACCACCACTTGGCGCCAAGTCTGCAACAATATGGCACAGTAACTGAAAAGTCTTTCTTGTGAGGTGGAGTCTTTGATGGCACATGTTGTCCCAACAGCTCGATGAAGGACACACAAGACCGATAGACCTCCTTCTGCAATGCAGGAATTCTAGGTCGCTGCTGGAGTCTGTTCTCCTCCAGTGCAGTGATTGGCATAACGGCCAACTCCACTGGCTCAATTCCAATATCAATCAGAATCCTGCGAGGGATGAGAGAGAGAGAGTCAGGTTAGTGTCGCAGCTGCTAATCATCATCACCTCCCGTGACCCCTTGGCCTTGCGGATCTGGAAGCAGTCAGTTCCAGAACTTCGCCAGCAGTGAAGAGAACAATAGTATTAAAGAACCCCCACCCTCATTCCCTGCTCCTGAACCAACGGCACCCCAGATGTTATTCTGTCAGGGGAGACTATATTAGCCACGTCCATGAATCCGTTAATGATCACTAGAACACCACGACAAAATAATCAAGTTATATATGCAACACCCCTAAATACCACATAGTTGGCTGAAATTGCTAAAATGATAAAGCCATTTGAATGTGGAAGTGATCCAGAGTGTTTCTATCAAAGGGCTAATCAGCAGAAAACTCAACATGGCTTGGATGATGATGAGAAAAAGCTGTTCATACGACACTAAGTCCAGCAGTGCTATCTGCTTTGCCATTTCCCCAGAACACAGGTGGTAAATCTCTTCAGGAAATGTTGGAAGCCATTAGAGATGCAGTAGGATCTAACAGGGGTGATCCCGTAGAAAGTTTAAATAATTACCAGCAGAGAAAGGGAGAGCACCCAACCTCATTCGCCAACTGACTCTGGGTACATCTTAATAAGGTTCTTACTCTGGGAGTTGTACGGGCACAACTAGTAGCTCCCGACTTGAGAAAATAGTTACGTACACTGATAAGCCACTCTACAGAACAGGGAAAGGAAAGTTGTGAGCATTCTGATCACTCAGATGCCACCCAGATGGAGGCATGAGTCCTGAGGCGCTGAGTTAAAGCATGGGAAAAGGAGGTGCTTGAAAATGCTGCCTCTAAGCAGCAATGCGGAATGAATCCCGTTGCCGGACAAACTGGGGAAGCGGTTTGGAATAATGAAGGGGGAGATAGACATCGGCCACCCAATAGCGCACGATCACTTCCAGCCTGGCCCCCTCAGGTCGACAGCCAGCAGGAGATGTTTGTTTTAGATGTGTTCACCCGGGACACTTCTCAAGAATTTGTGATGTCCCAGGAGACTGCACCCCTGTTTGGGACCAACCGATTACCGCCAAATCCAGGGTCCGTCCTGCAGAAATAGAGTACACCCCATGAATCCTATCATATAAGATGAGGAGCGACATGATGGCACAGTGGTTAGCACTGCTGCCTCACAACACCAGAGACTCGGGTTCAATTCGGCCTTGGGTGACTGTCCGTGTGGAGTCTGCATGTTCTTCCCGTGTCTGTGGGTTTCCTCCGGGTGCTCCAACTTCCTCTCACTGTCCAAAAATGTGCAGGTTAGGTGGATTGACCATGCTAAAATTGCTCCTTAGTGTCCAAAGATGTGCAAGTTGGGTGGGGTTGCGGGGATAGTTTGGGAGAGTGGGCCTATGTAGGGTGTTCTTTTGGAGGGTTGGTGTAGATTTAATGGGTCGAATAGCCTCCTGCACTGTAAGGATTCAATGTTTATGGGAATTGATGATGTCAGGCCTCTGGTGTGATGCAAAATGGGATAATGTGGGATGTCCAGTTATTAACCACTTCCAGTGGTTGGAGGCCACCCTATGGAATTTTTATGGGAGACTGGAGGTTCTTGCACTACTCTCAACATATCCAAATGTTTTAAATATAAATGGGAAGCACAATTGAAAATCATTCTTAGTGGTTTCAGGTGTCATTCAATGGAAGGAATTGATACAAATTAGATTTTACAGTTTGAAATTTGCAATATTCACATATCTTCGGATCCGATTTAAACTCAGAGTTAAAATTATCCTTTGATCCGGCAAGTTATAGCATATGGAGAATGGGTAGAGAAAATAGGGGCCCCATTCCTAAGGGAATTTATTAGGAAAGAATTGCTCTGTTGGGGATTTGTGGATTCGACCATCCAACATGTCAGATAACAAAGATGTTCAATCTGTTATTTACCGAAACCAGTTGGCCTTTGCCAGTCACAAACCTGACTGCGAGTTGTATGCTGGGTGAAGTTAGTGTTGAGGGACCTGTCCCTAAGCCCACAAAACAGTACCATTTTCTAAAAGGAGCTGAACAAGATGTTGATAGAGTGATTGATAGTTTGCTTGATCAGGGAGTCCTTCGACATGTCGCATCAACCGATAGTTAAAAAAACAGATGGGTCATGGCGTCTTACAATTGATTACAGGGAATTAAATAAATCTACTCCTTTTATTACACCAAGGTTAACTACTAGCCCTGAACCCATGATGAGACAGACCCGGAAATAAAGTTCTTTACTATCTTGGACATTAGCAACGGCTTTTGGTTTATTCAGTTAACCCGCAAGTGTCAGTACAAATTTGCTTTTAGTTTCCAGGGGCAACAGTGAACATGGACCTGCCTCTTGCAAGGATTCCAAAATTCACCCTCAATTTTTCAGCAGCGTGTTGCTAATGGCCTTAAATCATTCTCAAAGCCGGAATATCTAGTACATTATCTGGATGACCTCTTGTAACAACTGAAATTGTTGAGGAACATCTTAAATTGTGAGATGAATTATTGAAACTTTTGACCTTTCTCGGGTTAGAAGCAAATCTGAAAAAGGCACAAATAATGAAAACTCAGGTCATGTATTTGGGTACTGTGATAAAATATGGAAAGGAAGAAATTGATCAGCACAGAATCAACGCTATTTTTAAACTACCACTCTCTATGGATGTGAGGTCCTTAAGATTCTTTTTAGATTTGGGAGGTCACTGCTGAAATCACATCGATGGATTCACCACAAAGACAGCACCATTGTCCGAACTTTTAAAGAAACATGCTGAGTGGTAATGGACACCGATGCACACACAGGCTTTTCAGCAGTTAAAACAAGGTCTCGTACAGGCACCAGCCCGACAGGTTCCCATCCCAAAATCTCCCTTTGTGCTGGAATTAGCAACAACTAGCTCCACAATCTCTGCCGTTCTGTTGCAGGAACAACACATAGACTTATGCCTGCTGCTTATGGTTCACGGCAATTCACTTCATTGGAACAGGTTTTCTCTGTGTGTGAGCACCACCTTTTGACAGTAATTTGGGCTGTCCAGTATTTTAGTTACATTATAGGTTTACATCCCCTCACTATCCTGACAGAGCACACTCCTATCCAACTTTTATTGGCTCGACATATAAAAGACTGCACAATCAGCCACAATTGCATTGCCCAATGGACTCTGTTGCTCCACAGTTGGGATATCTCAGTCAAACAAATTCACTCAAAGACACTCTTAGTGAACAACATTATTTACCACAGGATCACACATGAATGTACTCCTTTGGCAGCAAATGTGCCCAAGGGCCCATTTGTGCCAACATTCAAGGAGTAGATACAGGGAGACCAATTGGACCTAAAATTAATATTTTCAGAGATAGATCATCCATGGTGAAGGATGGTACTAGAAAAACAAGCTGTGGTACTTATGGTGAAGACCACACAGGCAAGCCAGTGATAAAATTAGTGTTGAAGCTGCCCTGGACAATGAGCACACAAGCAGCTAAACTAGCAGCCATAGGCAATATGGTTAGTGATCCAGAGAATATTCCACCAACAGCTACAATCTATTCAGAGAGTCAGCTGGATTCTCTGCTGCCAACCAATAGCCAAGTTCCTGGTGTGGCGGAGAATCCAGCATCGACCAGAAAATGGGATGGCGCCCATTCTGATGCTCCGGCCCCCCACTAGAAACCCCTCCATTACAGAGACCCCTGCCTGGAACTCTACCATATCAGAGACCCTTGCATGTAACCCCTTCCCCCCACATTACAGAGGCCCATGCCTGGAAACTTCCTGTTACAGAGACCTCTGTCTGGAAGCCCCCATTACAGAGATCCCTGCCTGGAAGCTAGAGAGCAGTCCAGACAGAGACAATGAAATAAATTACTGCTTTAAAACGCACCTGTGCCATACACCTGCTGGCTCAGGCAGAGGAAGCAGCACCTGCCAATTCCTAGAAAGAGAAAACCACATCAACGGGGTTTAAATCCCCTCAGTTCTTTGATATGCAATGCTTTCATTCATATCTATGTGCAATTGATTTTACTAGGTTGTGATTGTCAGCTTCCACACACACACAGCTGTCTATGTTGTTTAATATAATTTCCCTTCAAGCTTGAGTGGATCTTAAGTAGTCAGCTGTGAAACTAACTACTATGTTTATGAACATCTAGCTATGATTGACAGCTCTTGGGCCACATCAAAGACAGTTAAGTGTTCTCACTTCCTCCTTTTCTCTGCAGAAAGAACTGGACACCACAAATTGCAAACGAGCCGACAGAAATACTGAGCTCATCTGCATAATAGCGGTTAATCAGACACAAGTCAGTGACGTAAATGAAGCTCAGAAAGGGGACAATGATCGAAAACAATTGGCTGTGGGAATTACATTCCCATCGTACAAATTCAGATTCAGGAAAACTATGGGTTAGTGCTAAAAGACGATACATATGTAGTCCCCACACAGGATCAGAACCAAATTTTGTATCAATTCCATGATTTACGGGACACCAGGAAATTGACAATACAGTTAAAAGAATAAAAGATGTATGTTGGTGGCCACAAATTGAAAATTATATAAAGTATTACATAGAAAATTGTCTAATTTGTGCTCAAAACAATCCGCACCGCTGTGGTAATAAAGAAGCCCTGAGACACACTCGACCAGTAGATGGTCCATGGATTAATCTCCAAATTGATTATGTGGGTCCTCTGCCATAGTGCAAGGCGGGGGGGGGGATGCAAGTTCATTCCGGTCATAATAGATAAGTTCAGCAAATGGGTTGAAGCATTTCCTACAACCTCAAACACAGCAATGGCCAACAGGTTGTTACTCGATGGAGTTTGTCCCATAGTATGGAATTGGACCAAGGAACACACTTTACCACCCAAGTTATGCAAACTATGGCATTGCTAGGGATAGATCAGAAATTTCACATTGCCTATCACCCACAATCTAGTGGAATTGTCAAAAGGATGAATCACACTTTTAAAAATGTGCTTACGAAAACAGTGCAGCAAAACATCTCACTTGGAATAAAGTACTGTCTTTTGCACTCATCATCATTCAAAACACGACCGCTAGTTCTACAGGGTGTACTCCACATATGTTAATGACCGGACGCCCTTACGAGAGGGATTGAAACACTATTGGGTTTAGACCTGACCAAACAAAGGATATAATCCGTGTCACATGAGAACATAAAAACTAACTGTAGGTATGTAAAGCGAAAAAGATTGATAAAAACAAATATAGGCCCCTTACAGTCAGAAATTCATTCCAGGGAACAAAAAAGGCTGAGGAACTAAATTTGTACCAGCTTCTGTCTTCCGTATTGAAGTTCTGAGAAACACAAGTCTTCGTGAGGAGCTGAAGGAAATTAGTATTAATAAAGAAATGGTTTGGGGGAAATTAATGGGATTGAAGGCAAATAAATCTCCAGGGCCTGATAATCTTCATCCCAGAGTACTGAAGAACGTGGCCCGAGAAATAATAGATCCATTAGTAGATTCAGTTTCCAAAAGTTGGACTCTGAAATGTTTCTACAGATTGGAGGGTAGCGAATGTAACCGCACTATTTAAAAAGGGAGGGAGAGAGAAATCAGGGAACTATAGACCAGTGAGCCTAATGTCAGTAGTAGGGAAGTTGTTGGAGTCCATTATCAAGAATTTCATAGCACAGCATTTGGAAAGCAGTGGTGAAATCAGACAAAGTGAGCATGGATTTACAAACGGAAAATCATGCTTGACAAATCTACTAGAATTCTTTGAAGAGGGCAGCACGGTAACATAAGTGGCTAGTACTGTGGCTTCACAGTGCCAGGGTCCCAGGTTTGATTCCCCGCTGGGGCACTGTCTGTGCGGAGTCTGCACGTTCTCCCCGTGTCTGCGTGGGTTTCCTCCGGGTGCTCCGGTTTCCTCCCACAGTCCAAAGACGTGCAGGTTAGGTGGATTGGCCATGCTAAATTGCCCTTAGTGTTCAAAAAAAGATTGGGAGGGGTTGTTGGATTACGGGGACGGGGTGGAAGTGGGGGCTTGGGTGGGTCGGTGCAGACTCCTATGTTCTATGTACTGTGTTCAGTAGAGTTGACCAGGGAGAACTGATGGATGTGGTTTATTTAGACTTTCAGAAGGCTTTCGAGCAGGTCTCACATAGCAGATCAATATGTAAAGTTAAAGCGCATGGCATTTTGGGCAGCACGGTAGAACAGTGGGTAACACTGTTGCTTCACAGCTCCAGGGTCCCGGGTCGATTCCCAGCTTGGGTCACTGTCAGTGTGGAGTCTGCACGTTCTCCCCGTGTCTGCATGGGTTTCTCCGGGTGCTCCGGTTTTCTCCCACGAGTCCCGAAAGAAGTGCTGTTCGGTAATTTGGACATTCTGAATTCTCCCTCTGTGTACCCAAACAGGCGCTGGAATGTGGCGACTTGGGGCTTTTCACAGTAACTTCATTGCAGTGTTAATGTAAGCCTACTTGTGACAATACAGATTATTATTATTATATAGGTAGTGTCTTGAGATAGATAGAAAGCTGGTTAGCAGACAGGAAGCAAAAGGTTGGAACAAATGGGTCTTTTTCTGATTGGCAGGCAGTGACTAGTGGGGTGCCGCAGGGATCTGTGCTAGGGCCCAACTGTTCACATTATATATTAATGATTTGGACAAAGGAACTAAATGTATCTTTTTCAAATTTGCAGTCGATACAAAGTTGGGTGGGAGGGTGATCTGTGCGGAGGATGCAGAGATGCTTCAGCGTGATTTGGACAGGCTGAGTGAGTGGGCACATGCAGTATAATGGATAAATGTGAGGTTATCCACTTCAGCAGCAAAAATAGGAAGGCAGAATATTATCTGAATGGGTGTAAATTGAGAGAGATGGCTACTCAGCGAGACCTTGGTGTCCTCATGCATCAGTCGCTGAAAGTAAGCTCACAGGTACAGCAGGCAGTAAAGAAGGCAAATGGTATGTTGGCCTTCATAGCGAGAGGATTTGAGTACAGGAATAGAGATGTTTTACTGCAGTTGCATCGGGCATTGGTGAGGCCACACCTGGAGTATTGTGTGCAGTTTTGGTGTCCTTATCTGAGGAAGAATGTTCTTGCTATGGAGGGTGTGCAGCAAAGTTTTAACGGGCTGATTCCTGGGATGGTGGGATTGTCATATGAGGAGAGACTAAATCGGTTAGGATTATATTTATTGGAGTTCTGAAGAGTGAGAGGAGATCTCATAGATCTAATTCAGATTCAGAAAGAATGTTCCTGATGATGGGGCAGTCCAGAACTCGAGTTATTATTATTATAGGATCCAGCGGAGTTTATCCTGACATACATTTGTATACGATCATTAAGGTCCTTTTAAATGAGCAAGTATGTATCAATTGTTCTTCAGAGTTTCCCAACCTCATGCACATTGAAGCATTACCTCTTCAGGGGGGGCTTTTATTGGGCACCATATGATATTGACAACAGTTTATACTTCGACTAGGTGCATGCTTTTGAAGGGAGAAGATGATGCTAAAGTACTAACCCTAAATTAAATCAAAAGAAAGCAGAACAGATCTTAGATTAATCCCAACAGTCTCAAGGTGCAAACACAAGGGATTCTCCCATCTGGGGACTAAGTCCCCACGCCGGCGGGAGCACCGGCGCCAACCGCTCAGGTGTCAACAGCCCCTGAAAGTGCAGAATTCTCCGCACTTTCGGGGGCTAGGTGGACGCCAGAGCGGTTGGCACCAATCCAGCCGGCGGCGAAAGGACGGCGCGGGTTCGCTCATGCGCCGAAGGGCCGGCGTGATCTCGCGCATGCATCGGGGCCCGGAGAATTGACGGGGGGGGGGCGCTGCCAACGGCCCCTGACCGGCGTGGCGTGAATCCCGCTCCCGCCCGAAAAACGGCACCGGAGAATACAGCAGTCGGCGGCGGGGCGGGATTCGCGCCGCCCCCCGGGGATTCTCCGACCCGGCGGGGTGTCGGAGAATCCCGCCCATATCTATGGAATGGGATAAGATGTCCGTGACAATAGTCATCACCCTAACCCCTCAGATTAATACCATCGTATATACGGAAGCAATCCAAACCAATATAAAATGTCCTGAGCAAATAGAAGGACCAGAAAATTGATTAGTGTCAGGAGGAACAGATTACTATACGATGACATTCATTATGAATTAATACCAGTAGTTCTAAATATAACTGATATAATTGATATCCAATTGCTCACTTGGTTCCCTGAGAATCTAAGGCAGCTATACGATAAATTAATGGATATTCGGCTCAAGCAAGAGATGGATTAAATAAAGATCTAGGAAAACGCAAAACAGGAAAGACGAGGAATCGTAGAAGGAATGATAGGAGTATACAGAGCAGGAATGTCTACCGTAAATACCTTTGATGTACCAAATTTAGATAGCAAATTAAGGACCCTGACCCAACAGGTCAAGAAGGTACTTAATGATGTGAACCGAAACCAGGGAACTGTAACAGAAGGAGGGCACCAACAAACTCTAGTGAGTTGGATGATAGTAAAAGTATTATAAGGACACGCAAATACCATTAATCAGATCATAGACCAAGTCCAGAAGGAAGAAGACAGAAACCAGAATCGAACATTTTGCAGTATTTATGAAAACTGGATGATAAAACAGCTGTGGGAAAACTTTGAAGAAATAGAACAGGGAATAGTAGCATTGTGGATTAACAATGAGCAATAAGGGAATTTAACCAGTAAAAAAATTAACAGTAACATTACAATGTGCCAGCTAAGAGAATTAACACGTATTTGGTTTAATCAAGATTGTACAGGTCCCACCACCGGAAATCTAGGAATATCCATCATACCTGACAAGAAGCAGAGCATGGAAGTATTCACGGTTGACAATGTAGGTATGGCAGTTAAGAAACACCCAGAAGTACAAATGAGTCTTGAAGGAATTTTACCATATGGGATAGAAAGGAATGGAGAACTGGTAGACTTGATTGGTGCCAGAAAACAGACCAACTAGTAATGTGCCCCAATCCTATATATGACACTGACAAGATAAATCGGACAAAAATATGTGGGGCGCAATTATCCAGCCTCCCAGCTGCATGTTTCCCGGCAGCGGAAGGCGGTATGCTGTATACTGATGGTGCGATTCTCTGCTCCTGCCGCTATCAATGGGATTTCCCATTGGAGCCACCCCATGCTGCTGGGAAACCAACGGGGAGAAGGAGCACTGCCGGCGGGATCAGAGAAACCTGCCGCCAGCAATTGCACCTGGCGAGTGGAAAGAAATGAAAGGGTGTACGTGAAAGAAGGATACATGGGAAATGAAACTTACTGTGTGACCACCTATGAAGCAGAAATACATTATGGATCACATTATGGATCTGAAATTTGTCACATCCACCATTCAATATTTTGTTTTAAACCAGAAACCCCAGCCAGAATTGGACAAATAAACTTTATCGATATTCATTCCAGACAACAAATCACAACGAGTATGACTGGGGAATTAAGGGAAATTCTCAGAAAATATCAGGAGAAATATTTGACAGAAATCCTGAAGTTAGATGAAAAACTAGAAGAGTTAAGACAATAGCTGGGGTAAGTGTTTGAAACATATTTAAGGGTTAAACAAGGGACAAAGAAAATTAAGACTGTAAAATAAACGACATGGGTGGAATTGGGGAAATAATGTACAAGTACACGAGGGGGTATGTTTATCGTTCAATATCATAATCATATTAATGATGGTAATCATGGCATATCAATTAATTGTCTCTGTGATGTTGAGAAGATGGACTGGACAAATATATGTGATGTTGAAGATAAAGAAGTTAGACATTAATTTAAAGACATGTAATGGTTACATGTAACACAGCTGTTAGAGTCATTGATGTGTAAACTTGGTTTGTAATTAGTCTGGAAGCTGGAATTTTAATTTGTTTTGCAGTTAAGAGATTTTAGCATAGAAATACTATGATGTATTCGAGATGGTTATAAAGTGAACCCGTGGATGCGGAACGCCCAGACCGGATCAAGGGCGGAATGTGGCCCTGGACCAAAGCTTGCTGGGAAATATGGCCAAGTAAAAGGGACACTAAGCCTGCTCGGAAATATGGCCAAGTGACACTGAAGAAACAAAAAAGACACTAAGAGCTGAGAATGCAGATTCTGAAATAGGAACAGGACAGAAGTTGATGGCCCCCGACTGTGAGATTGATTGTTATTGACAAAAGGTGCCAGAAGCGAGTGATGGAAACAAGGTCTGGGAACGATCACCCGATAATAAGAAGGATGAGAGATAAGCGGGTGTGAAATATATCAGGCCATAAAGATGAACATTTGCTGTGGTCTGTCCAATGAAAGATGAGGTGATCATTGTTTATGTGTAGGAATGCATATAGGCTATCAGATACAGAGTCCCACGAATAGATATAAATTTCAACCCAGAAGTGTCCAAAGTATGTACAACCTTGAGGAAGAACAATTGCAGAAGACCTCAAGCCTCCAACTCGAAGACGAAGATGAAGTCCGCTCCCTGCTTGTGCCTGGCCAATGCGATTGGGTGGTGAAGTCTCCACAGGTCCACTAAAAGTTAGTAGGTAAATATTAACAGTCTCACCTATGCTTATGAACCTATAGTGGATGTTAAGGAAAGTAGAATCATTTGTGGATTTCTAATACTGTGTATGTTAGAACGTCTCTTGTAGTAATGATAAGCATTGGAATTTTTATATTGTGATTTTATTCAAAACTTAAGGTGGTGTGTCTATCAATCAACTAGAGTGAGGGTCCCGGTCAACACCATATCATGTTTTTACTTTATATGGGATGGAATCCTACTAGAATTCAGCAAAGCGTCAGGCTCAGACTAAAAACAGGCATGTAACTCTCCAGTTGCATTGACCAGTTTTCATTCAAATATTGAGCCTCTTAGAGAAAAAGAGTAGGTGTGGTTTACGGCATCACTCTGGTGGCACAGAGCCTCATAGAGCTGCCAACTGGCTCCACAGAGATTGGGACACCAGCGTCAAAGGGTGCCCCGGTCATCCCTGCAGCCTAACAGCCCCCAGTCCCCATCACGGAGGTTTGGGGCTCTCCAGTCACCCTGACAATCCTCACCAGCATTCCATGCTCTCAGCCCAACAGTCCTCACTGGCATTCTACCCTCCCTTCCCCCCACCCCTCTGCAACATTCGTTGGCAACATTGCACCCCTGCACGAACACAGCGGATATATTGTTGACACGCCCCCTTCTCTTCGATGTCTACTCGCCCTCTGCAGTGCACATAAATGCACCCCCCATGGGCCTCCCAGTAGGATACACCCCTGGCACTGCCTTCACATAGGTTGGCACTTCCCAAGTTGGCACTGCCAGGTTGACTCTGTGCCAACATTGCTTGCCAGCCTATGCCAGATGGTAGTGCCAGGGCACTGCCCGCTCATGTCCCTCTACCACCCGGGAGCTGTACTTATCCCTGTGCCCTCAGAAGGATCACCTTGATTGCTTCCCGGCTGGCCAAACTGTTGTAAACCTTGCCAATGTGACGTCACATCAGCGAGGTATGAATATTTAGAGAGGGGGGATCATGTGGCAGAGGGCCCGCTAATAATATTTAAATACATGGAAATCTATTAAAATGAGGTTCACATGCTTTGTGGGCATGAACCACATGATTTTGCTAGCGAGAGACTGAAAAAAATCAAGAAATCAAGCTCTCCAGCAAGAATCATGTTTCCAGGTCTCACTAGATTTTCCAACTGTGTCACTGATCCCATGTGCAGCGAGTGCAGGCTCAAAATCACCCCCGAACTGTGTCTTAAATGGATACTTCTTTCTCCAGGAACCAGGCCAATGTGATTCTCTGATCCTGAAGGCTTGCTTCCTTTCTTTTCATTTCCCAGATGGGGTGTAACGATTCAAAAAGAAGCGAAAAAAAACAAGCATAAGGACACCTTACTTAAATGCTCGTATGATTCGAAACAAGGTGTGGTAGTATGCATTAGGGGTCATGTGGGACTGTGAAGCCGTGATGTCATTGGCTGACAGATCCCGGGTCCTGGTTGGATGTTGACCTCTAGCTCCGCCCTGAAGGCGGAGTATAAGTACCAGGAGTCCTCCCCCGCAGGCGGTCTACTACTGAACTGCGGGGGAACAGTCACGCTTAATAAAGCCTCATCGACTTCACTCTATTCGTCTCTCGGAGTCTTTGTGCGCTACAATTTATTAAGCGTGACTAAAGGACTATGGAGCTCAGGATCATCCCGGAATGCCTGAGGATCAGCCCCCACGCAGTGAACGCAGCAGCAGCTTTCAAGCACTGGCAGACTTGTTTCGAGGCCTACCTCAGAACGGCCCCCGGCCGGGTCACAGAAGACCAAAAACTACAGGTCCTGCACTCGAGGTTAAGCACGGAGATTTTCTCCCTCATCGAAGACGCAGAGGATTTCCAGACGGCGTTCGCAGCACTAAAAAGTCTCTATGTTCGCCCAGTAAACCAGATCTACGCTCGCTATCAACTCGCAACGAGACGGCGAAGTCCCGGAGAATCGATAGATGAATTCTACGCCGCGCTACTAATTTTGGGACGGGCCTGCAGCTGCCCGCCGGTGAACGCAAATGAACACACGGACATGTTAATGCGCGATGCTTTTGTGGCAGGTATGAACTCCTCCCAAATCCGCCAAAGACTTCTAGAAAAAGAGTCGCTAGGACTCTCAGAGGCACGGGCCCTAGCAGCCTCCCTAGACGTGGCCGCGCGAAATACCCGCGCCTACGGCCCCGACCGCGCGGCAGCCCAGTAGGCTCCGTACGCACCCGTCGCGACAAACCCACCCCCCCCCGGACACCCCACAGGCTTGCGCGGTTCAAACGCCAAGTCGCACCGGGGGAGCCCGCTGCTATTTCTGCGGCCAGGCGAAACACCCCCGGCAGCGCTGCCCGGCCCGCGCAGCGATCTGTAAGAGCTGCGGGAAAAAGGGCCATTTCGCGGCTGTGTGCCAGTCCCGCGAGGTCGCCGCTGTCCCGGGAGAACAGGGAGCCCAGCACGCCGTTTACGCTCCCCAACTCCCCCAGCGCCCCATGTACGACCCGCAGGCGCAACCACTCTGGGTCCCGACCACCGCTCTCCCCGGAGAACAGGGAGCCCTGCACGCCGTTTACGCTCCCCAACCGCCCCCCCCGCGCCCCATGTATGACCCGCCGGCGCTACCACTTTGGGTCCCGGCCACCGCTGTCCCCAGAGAAGAGAGAGTCCTGCGTGTTCCTAATGCTCCCCAACCCCCCCAGCGCCCCATGTGCGACCCGCAGGCGCCGCCATTTTGGGTCCTGGCCACCACGAGGGGAGGAAGGGCGCCGCCACCGTGGACCACCCCAGACCTGTGCGACGCACGGGGGCGGCCATTTTGTCCACCCCCGCCGCCATCTTGTGAACCCCCAGCCATGTGCGATGCATGAGGGCAGCCATCTTGTTCACCCCCGACGCCATCTTGGGCGGCAACAACGGACCCCAGTGTCGACGGCTCCACGGGGTTCGAAGAAGACGCTCAACCATTACAACCACGTCTGGCTTCAATGATGCTGGACCAAGCACGGCACCGGACGCTCCAGACGACGACGACAACGGTGCTGATAAACGGGCACGAGGCACCATGCCTGGTTGACTCCGGGAGCACGGAGAGCTTTATCCACCCCGACACGGTAAGACGCTGTTCTTTGACCATCCGTCCCAGCGCACAAAAGATTTCCCTAGCTGCAGGATCCCACTCCGTACAGATCAAAGGCTTCTGCATAGTTACCCTAACGGTGCAAGGGAGGGAGTTCAAAAACTACAGGCTCTACATCCTTCCCCAACTCTGCGCCCCCACATTACTGGGATTAGACATCCAGTGCAATCTACAGAGTCTAACCTTCAAATTCGGCGGCCCAATACCCCCACTCACTATCTGCGGCCTTGCAACCCTCAAGGTGCAACCCCCATCCTTGTTTGCAAACCTCACCCCGGATTGCAAACCCGTCGCCACTTGGAGCAGACGGTACAGCGCCCAGGACCGGACCTTCATTCGGTCCGAAGTCCAGCGGCTACTAAAGGAAGGCATAATCCAGGCCAGCAATAGTCCCTGGAGAGCACAGGTGGTAGTAGTAAAGACAGGGGAGAAGCAAAGGATGGTCATAGACTATAGCCAGACCATCAACAGGTACACACAACTAGACGCGTACCCTCTCCCCCGCATATCCGATATGGTCAATCGGATTGCCCAATATAAGGTCTTCTCCACCGTGGACCTCAAGTCCGCCTACCATCAGCTCCCCATCCGCCCAAGTGACCGCAAGTACACAGCCTTCGAGGCAGACGGGCGATTATACCATTTCCTAAAGGTCCCATTTGGCGTCACAAACGGGGTCTCGGTCTTCCAACGAGAGATGGACCGAATGGTTGATCAACATGGGTTACGGGCCACGTTCCCGTATCTCGACAATGTAACCATCTGCGGCCACGATCAGCAGGATCACGACGCCAACCTCCAAAAATTCCTCCAGACCGCTAAAGCCTTGAACCTCACGTACAACGAGGACAAGTGCGTTTTTAGCACAAACCGGCTAGCCATCCTGGGCTACGTAGTGCGCAATGGGATAATAGGCCCCGACCCCGAACGTATGCGCGCCCTCATGGAATTTCCCCTCCCGCACTGCTCAAAAGCCCTAAAACGCTGCCTGGGGTTCTTTTCATACTACGCCCAGTGGGTCCCCCAGTACGCAGACAAGGCCCGCCCCCTAATACAGACCATGACCTTCCCTCTGTCGACAGAGGCTTGCCAGGCCTTCAGCCGCATCAAAGCGGATATCGCAAAGGCCACGATGCGCGCCATCGACGAGTCCCTCCCCTTCCAGGTCGAGAGCGACGCCTCCGACGTAGCTCTAGCGGCCACCCTTAACCAAGCGGGCAGACCCGTGGCCTTTTTCTCCCGAACCCTCCACGCTTCAGAAATCCACTCCTCAGTGGAAAAGGAAGCCCAAGCCATAGTGGAAGCGGTGCGACATTGGCGGCATTACCTGGCCGGCAGGAGATTCACTCTCCTCACGGACCAACGGTCGGTAGCCTTCATGTTCGATAATGCACAGCGGGGCAAAATCAAAAACGACAAGATCTTAAGGTGGAGGATCGAGCTCTCCACCTTCAACTACGAGATCTTGTATCGTCCCGGAAAGCTGAACGAGCCGTCCGATGCCCTATCCCACGACACATGTGCCAACGCACAAATTAACCGCCTCCAAACCCTCCACGAGGACCTCTGCCACCCGGGGGTCACTCGGTTCTACCACTTTATTAAGTCCCGCAACCTCCCATACTCTTTAGAGGAGGTCCGTACAGTCACAAGGAACTGCCACATCTGCGCAGAGTGCAAACCGCATTTTTTCAGGCCGGATGGTGCGCACCTGATTCAGGCTTCCCGCCCCTTTGAACACCTTAGCCTGGATTTCAAAGGACCCCTCCCCTCCACCGACCGCAACATATACTTCCTTAATGTGGTGGACGAGTACTCGCGCTTCCCATTCGCCATCCCCTGCCCTGACATGACCGCGGCCACAGTCATTAAAGCCCTGAACACCATATTCACACTGTTCGGTTGCCCCGCATACGTCCACAGCGACAGGGGGTCCTCCTTCATGAGTGACGAGCTGCACCAGTTCCTGCTCAGCAACGGTATAGCCTCGAGCAGGATGACCAGCTACAACCCCCGGGGGAACGGGCAAGTAGAGAGGGAGAACGGCACAGTCTGGAAGACCGTCCTCCTGGCCCTACGGTCCAGGGACCTCCCAGTTTCACGGTGGCAGGAGGTCCTCCCGGACGCCCTCCACTCCATCCGGTCACTACTGTGTACTAGCACTAACCAAACGCCTCATGAGCGCCTCCTTGTCTTCCCCAGGAAGTCCTCCTCTGGAATGTCGCTGCCGACCTGGCTGGCGGCCCCAGGACCCATCTTGCTCCGAAAACATGTGCGGGCGCACAAGTCGGACCCGTTGGTCGAAAGGGTTCACCTCCTTCACGCGAACCCGCAGTACGCTTACGTGGAGTACCCCGACGGCCGACAGGACACGGTCTCCCTGCGAGATATGGCGCCCGCCGGCAACACACACACCCCCCCGACACCAATCACCCCCTTCTTGCCACCGCCGCACCCCGCGACCGCCCCCTTCCCAGGAGGATCGGTCCTCCTCCCAGGCCCGACCAGGAGTGAAGCCCAAGCTGAAACCGTAAGGCTCCCAGAGACGACAACACCGGAACAAGCACCTGCACCACCACCGGGGCCGAGGCGATCGACACGGACGACCAGACTGCCCGACCGACTCGTGGCGTCGATCTAACACTACAATATGTGGACTTTTAACGAGAACATTTTGTCTTTTTTTTCCTGACGATTATTGTAAATAGTTTGAAACAAAAAAAAACCTTGTACATACTGTAATAACATGCGAAAGTTTTCCTCCCAGGACCAGCCTTGTAAACCCTTACCACCATGCGAAGCATCACCCCGCCGGGTCCATTTTTAACAAGGGGTGAATGTGGTAGTATGCATTAGGGGTCATGTGGGACTGTGAAGCCGTGATGTCATTGGCTGACAGATCCCGGGTCCTGGTTGGACGTTGACCTCTAGCTCCGCCCTGAAGGCGGAGTATAAGTACCAGGAGTCCTCCCCCGCAGGCAGTCTACTACTGAACTGCGGGGGAACAGTCACGCTTAATAAAGCCTCATCCACTTCACTCTATTCGTCTCTCGGAGTCTTTGTGCGCTACACAAGATAAATGAGATGACGGCACAAATCATAACAAATGAGTATCATATAGTGGCCATTACAGAGACAATGGGCAAAATTCTCCCCAAACGGCGCGATGTCCGCTGACTGGCGCCCAAAACGGCGCCAATCAGATGGGCATCGCGCCGCCCCAAAGATGCGGAATGCTCCGCATCGTTGGGGGCTGAGCCCCAACATTGAGGCCGACGCCGGAGGGATTTCCGCCCCGCCAGCTGGCGGAAACGGCCTTTGTTGCCCCGCCAGCTGGCGCGGAAATGACATGTCGGGGCGGCGCATGCGTGGGAGCGTCAGCGGCCGCTGACAGTTTCCCGCGCATGCGCAGTGGGGAGAGTCTCTTCCGCCTCCGCCATGGTGGAGACCGTTGCGGAGGCAGAAGGGGAAGAGTGCCCCCACGGCACAGGCCCGCCCGCGGATCGGTGGGCCCCGATCGCGGGCCAGGCCACCGTGGGGGCACCCCCCGGGGTCAGATCGCCCCTCGCCCCCCCCCAGGACTCCGGAGTCCGCCCACGCCGCCTTGTCCCGCCGGTAAATAGGTACTTTAATTTACGCCGGCGGGACAGGCAATTTATCGGCGGGACTTCGGCCCATCCGGACCGGAGAATCGAGCGGGGGGGCCCGCCAACCGGCGCGGCCCGATTCCCGTCCCCGCCGAATATCCGGTACCAGAGACTTCGGCAACATGCGGGGGCGGGATTCACGGCGGCCAACGGCCATTCTCCGACCCGCTGGGGGGTCGGAGAATGACGCCCCATCATGGTTGCAGGGTGGTAACAACTGAGAATTAAATATCGAGGGCCATCAGACTATTCTGAAGGACAGACAGGAAGATAAGGGAGCTGGTGTAGCTCTCATATGTAAGGATGACATCAGGGCGGTTGGCAGATGATATAGGATCCATGGAGAAAAAGGTGAATCCATTTGGGTAGAAATTAGAAATAGTAAGGAGAAAAGGTCGTTGATAGGTATAGTATATAGGCCTCCCAATAATAACATCACGATGGGACAGGCAATAAACAAAAAAATAACTGATGCATGTAAAAATAGTAATGCAATTATCATGGGGATTGTAGTCGACATGTTGATTGGTCAAACCAGGTCACTCAGGGCAGCCTTGAGGAGGAGTTCATAGAATGTATCCACGATAGTTTCCTCCAACAGTATGTAATGGAACCTGCAAGGGGGCA
Source organism: Scyliorhinus torazame (assembly GCF_047496885.1). Taxonomy (NCBI): domain Eukaryota; kingdom Metazoa; phylum Chordata; class Chondrichthyes; order Carcharhiniformes; family Scyliorhinidae; genus Scyliorhinus; species Scyliorhinus torazame. The sequence goes on from NC_092714.1 coordinate 116,574,397, forward strand.
AGCTACCCTTGATCTAGTCCTTTGAAATGAGACAGGAATAATTAATGTTCTCATAGTTCGGGTTCTTCTCGGGAGGACGGTTACAGTATGGTTGAATTTAAAATACAGATGGAATGTGAGAAGGTAAAATCCAGTACCACTGTCTTGTTCTTAAAGAAAACAGACTACAATGGGATGAGGGAGGAGTTGGCGAAGGTAGACTGGGAGCAAAGACTTTATTGTGGGACAATTGAGGAACAGTGGAGGACTTTCAAAGTGATTAAAAAATAAATAAATTTAGTGTACCCAATTCAATTCTTTCTTCCAACTAAGGGCCAATTTAGCGTGGCCAATCCACCTACCCTGCACATCTTTGGGTTGTGGGGGCGAAACCCACGCAAACACGGAGAGGATGTGCAAACTCCACACGGACAGTGACCCAGAGCCAGGATAGAACTTGGGACCTCGGTGCCGTGTGGCAGCAATGCTAACCACTATGCCACCATGCAGCCCTCAAAGTGATTTTTCACAGTGCTCAGCAAAAGTATATACCAGTGAAAAGGACTGTAGGAAAAGGGATAATTAGCCATGAATATCTAAGGAAATAAAGGAGGGTATCAAATTGAAAGAAAATGTTTACAAAGATTAGTGGGAAACTAGAGGATTGGGAAATCTTTAAATGTCAACAAAAAGCCACGAATAAAGCTGTAAAAAAAAGTAAGATAGATTATGAGAGTAAACTAGCTCAGAATATAAAAACAGATAGCAAAAGTTTCTACAAATATATAAAACAGAAGAGTGGCCAAGGTAAACATTAGTCCTTCAGAGAATGAGGAGGGGGATTTAATAATGGGAAATGATGAAATGGCCGAGGCATTGGACAGATATTTTGCGTTGGTCTTCACAGTGGAAGACACAAATAATATGCCAATAATGATAGCAAGGAGGCTGTGGCAGGTGAGGATCTAAAAACGCTCATTATCACTAAGGAGGTAGTGTTAGGCAAGCTAATGGGGCTCAAGGTAGATAAGTCTCCTGCCCCTGATGAAATGCATACCAGGGTACTAAAAGAGATAAGAGATCGTGGGGAAAATAGCAAATGCGCTCGTAATTTACCACAATTCGCTGGACTCTGGGGCGGTCCCGGAAGATTGGAAAAGCAAATGTGACGCCACCGTTTAAAAATGGAGGCAGACAAAAGGTGGGTAACTATAGGCCGGTTAGCTTGACTTTTGTAGTGGGGAAAATGCTTGAATCTATCATCAAGGAAGAAATAGTGAGACATCTGGATATAAATTGCCACATTGGGCAGGCGCAGCATGTGTTCATGAAAGTCAGGTCATATTTAACTAATTTATTGGAATTCTTTAAGGACATTATGAGTGTTGTGAACAATGGGGAACCAGTGGATTTCCGGAAGGTATTCGACAACGTGTCGCACAAAAGCCTGTTGCATAAGATAAGGGTGCGCGGCATTGCAGGTAATGTATTAGCATGGATAGAGGATTGGTTAACTAACAGAAAGCAAAGAGTGGGAATAAATGGATGTTTTTCTGGTTGGCAATCAGTGGCTAGTGGTGTGCCTCAGAGATCAGTGTTGGGACCATAATTATTTACAATTTACATAGATGATCTGGAGTTGGGGACCCAAGTGTAATGTGTCAAAGTTCACAGATGACACTAAGATGAGTGGTAGTGTAAAGTGTGCAAAGGACACTGAAAGTCTGCAGAGGGATATAGACAGTTTAAGTGAGCGGGCAAGGGTCTGGCAGATGGAGTACAATGTTGGTAAATGTGAGGACATCCATTTTGGTAGGAATAACAGCAAAATCGATTATTTAAATGGAAAAAAAAATTGCAGCACGCTGCTGTGCAGAGGGACGTGGGTGTCCTTGTGCATGAATCACAAATGCTGATTTGTAGGTGCAGCAAGTAATTAAGAAGGCAAATGAAGTTTTGTCCTTCAATGCAAGAGGGATGGAGTTTGAAAATAGGGATGCAATGTTGCTGCTGTATAGGAGGCTGGTGAGGCCACACCTGGAGTACTGTGTACAGTTTTGATCTCCTCACTTGAGAAAGGATGTGCTGGCACTGGAGGGGGTGCAGACGAGATTCACTAGGTTGATTCCGGAGTTGAGAGGGTTGGCTTATGAGGAGAGACTGAGTATACTGGGACCATACTCATTGGAATTTAGAAGAATGAGAGGGGATCTGACAGATACATATAAAATTATGAAGGGAATAACGAAGATAGAAGCAGGGAGGTTGCTCCTTGCATTTGGAGACCAACAGTCTACCGACCATCAGCACAGCTGCTTAGGTCATTGTTTATCGGTGCAAATAACCTGCACCATCTTCCCAGTGGGACACTGTGGGCCCCAGCTTCAACCTGTAACTACCAAGGCACCCTAGATTGTTGTCAGACAGAATTCAGAAGAGGTGACATGTCTCCCTTTACTTTTCCTTTTGTTTTCTTAAATTTAGAGATCCTCCCAAAACATAACAATCTCACAAAATCTGTCAATCAAACAGAGCTATCATGCCCTGCAAGTTGTGTCAACATTGCTATAGGGCTCTGTCCATTAGTCAGTCTTGGAGCTCAGCAAAGCATTCATAAATAATAATTCAGTGAATTTCATGTCAGAATTTAACAAAGGTACCATCAGATACAAAGATAGATGATGGATTTCTGAGGAGAGAGAGCTCCTGAGGCAGTATTAGGGTATGGTGACTAATGTTTGTAGCAGTTTTGTGATAGTGGTTTGTGCCATGAAATTATATAGTACGTTTATTGAAGCTATACATCACATGACTGGCTTAGTTAAAATATATTATGGGCGTAATTTTCGAAAAGTTGCGCAGAATGTTGGATCAGGCGAGAAGCGCAGTGTAAAACTCGTTGGTTTCACAGCTGCCTTTTCTAGCCAGCTTAAACAGCACTCTGTGCAACTTCAAAGTATTTGTGAGGATTACACAGCCAGATGGGGAGGCGGAGAGTGGGGGGTTGGGGGGGGGGGGGGAGGGCATGGCCTAAACTCACTTGTCATATGCAGGCACACACACACACATAATGATATACAGACACGCAGCTAATGGACACAGAGAACAGGACATGACCAATAAGCAGGCAGGACACTCAGGGGTGGGATCTGACTATAAAAGACAGCTCAGTAAACCTGATTGAACTAACTTCAAGGTCTGGAGTATCTTTCTAATCTAAACTGCATCCAGTTGCAGTCAGTGTTACACCAGTGTACCTAACACAACATCACTGGCAAAGTTGGGATTCAGACATCAGGACACAATTTTTAAAGTGAAGTTGAAGGCTCCCTCCCCGGACATCTGGGCCTCCAGCAGACAAGGGGAACACCACCAACCCCCCAACACAGAGGGTCAACCTCCCCTTACCACTCAATGCCCCACCCCCCCACATCCCGGAACATGCTGGCACCAGGGTGATCCAACACCCCTCCCCCATCCTTGCTGGCATGGAAACCCCGCCAATGGGGTTCCCAAGAGGCCCTACCCCTGGCCCTGCCCCCTGACAATGCCAACCTGACACTCTATTAGTCTATCATTCTATTAGTGTATCCTTCTTAATTAGATTTTTAGTTATATCAACTATATAAATAAACACGGGCAGCAAGGTGGCACAGTGGTTAGCACTGCCGCCTCATGGTGCCAAGGACCTGGATTCGATCCCAGCCCTGGGTCACTGTCCATGTGGTTGTCATGATATCCACATCAGCATATCATGGTGCAATCACACACACACTGATGGACAGGCAGTTGGACCAACAGCACACACATAACATCGCAGCCAATCACCAGTGAGAGCACACGCACTATAAAAAATGGAACACCGCAGTTCCTGCTCATTCTACCAGGAGATAGCTCAGAGCACAGAGCTCACAGTGCGCCACTCAGACATAGACCATGTGCTGAGTGCCTCACTAAGATAGTGATAGGGCTGGGTCCACAGGTTAGCTGGTGAAGCACGTACCCAAGCCAATAGTTAGTTGGTACTGTTGTTTAGACAATAAAACAGAGTTGTACCATCTACAGCCGTGTTGGATCATTTGTGCATCAGAACACCCAACGCGACAGTGGTGTTTGTACATTCTCCCCGTGTCTCCGTGGGGCACACCCCTACAATCCAAAAACGTGCAGGGTAGGTGCATTGCTCACACTAAATTGCCCTTTCATTGGAAAATAAATATATTTTTTAAACTACATAAACTATGTTCAGGTGTTGAGTGCTGCAGTTTATCAACTGCTGGAGTCTCACTTGAAGGTTATAGCATACCTCATATTCCTTAATCATAGAATGTTGCAGCACAGTAGGAGGTCATTCATCCCATCATGCCCATTCCTGCTATCTGGAAGAGCTATCCAATTAGTCCTAATCCTTACTCAACATTTTTTTTTCTTTTCAAGTATCGATTCGATACTATTGAATCTACTCTCCCCATCCATTCACGAAATGCATTCCGGATCATCCAACTTGCTGTGTAATTTTTCTCCCTCATGTTGCCTTTTTGTTTTATTCGCCAATTATCTTAAATCATCGTCCTCAGTTACCGACTTCCCTGCCACTGGAAAGTTCCCACTTATTTAATCTATTTAAATGCTAAAATAGGTCCACCAAATCCCTCTTCAATATTCTCTGCTGTGAGATCAATCCAGCTTCTCCAGGTAATTCATGTATTTTTAAGGTGAAGGTAGATAGATTCATGTTATGGAGGGAATCAAAGGCCATTGGGGGTAGATGGGAATGTGGAACTCGAAACACAAACGGATCAGCCATGATCTTATTGAATGGCGGAGCAGGCTCGAGAGGCCAAAGACCTAATTCTGTTCCTATTGTGTAGGTTCATCAAATCTCTGATCCCAGGTACCATTCCAGTAAATGTCTTCTGTGTAACTCACTCCAAGGCCTTGTCATCCTTCCTTAAGTGTTGCACCCAAAATTGGCCACAACACTTCAACTGGAGTCTCACCAGTATTTTATAAAGATTTAACATATCTTCCTTGTTTTCATACTCTTTCCTTCTGTTTATAGAGCCAAGAATCCCCTGTAACTTTTTAACGACTTTCTCAATTTGTCTTACCACCTTCAAAAGCTTTTTTTATATACGCCCCAATTGTTTCTGCTCCCCACATCCCTTTGAAATTGTACCATTTACTTTATTACAAAAGTAACGTACTGAGGATGCTGGAGGTCTGAAATATAAAGAGAAAATGGCAGAAATATTCAGCAGGTCAGGCATCATATGTGGAGAGAGAAAAAGAGTTCTGACAAAGACCCTTTGACCTGGAACAGTGACTCCCTTGTCACTCCACAGATGCTGCCTGACCTGCTGGGTACTTCCAGCATTTACTTCACATTGCCTCTCCTTATTCTTTCTACCAATACTCTTTCCTTCACACTTCGTTGCATTAAATTTCACCCGCCAGGTGTCTGTCCACTTCACCAGTCTGTCTGTGCCCTCCTGATGTTTTCACTGCATGGAGATTCAAAAACTCAAGGCCATACGTACAAGTAAAAATAATAAACAAACCTAATTGGGAATTTAGAAGAAACTATTTTTACAAAAGTGATCAGATTTTGTACCGTGGCGGAGAAATGCATAGAAAAATATTCTGATAGGGTTAGATGAAGATGGGAGAAAGCTCATGTGGAGCTTATATGCTGGCATGGATCAGTTGGACCAACTGATCTGTTTCTGTTGCTGCAGACTTGATGTAAGTCAGTTCTCACTGTTTCTATGTTTCTCACTGTTTACTTATTATATTTCTGAGTGTTGTGTCATCAGCGATCTTTGAAATGAATCCCTGTATTCCCAAATTCAGGTCATTAATATATATCAAAAACAGCAGTGGTCCCAACACTGATCCCTGGGGGATATCACTGCCCCCTCCCTTCTAGTCTGGAAACAACCATTGACCATTATTCTCTGTTTTCTGTCCCTTTGCCAATTTTCTATCTATACAGCAGTCGCCCATTTAATCCCTTGGAGTTCGATTTTCAAACAGGTTATGTGGATATTTTCAAATGCAATTTGAAAGTCCATATACGTTAGCATTAACTGCGGCACCTTCATCCACCCTTTCCATTACTTCATCAAAGAACTCAATCAAATTAGGCAAACATAAATGTAGCTTTTTGTTTACTAACGTGTCAATTAATTTTAAGCTTGATTAATGTCCCCACCACTGATGTCAAGTTAACTGGGGCGTCATTCTCCGACCCCCCGCCGGGTCGGAGAATGGCCGTTGGCCGCCGTGAATCCCGCCCCCGCCGAAGTCTTCGGTACCGGAGATTGGGCGGGGGCGGGAATCTGGCCGCGCCGGTTGGCGGGACCCCCCGCTGGATTCCCGGCCCGGATGGGCCGAAGTCCCGCCCAGGAATTGCCTGTCCCGCCGACGTAAATCAAACCTGGTATTTACCGGCGGGACCAGGCGGCGTGGGCGGGCTCCGGGGTCCTGGGGGGGGGGGGCATGGGGCGATCTGACCCCGGGGGGTGCCCCCACGGTGGCCTGGCCCGCGATCGGGGCCCACCGATCCGCGGGCGGGCCTGTGCCGTGGGGGCACTCTTTCCCTTCCGCCTCCGCCACGGTCTCCACCATGGCGGAGGCGGAAGAGACTCCCTCCACTGCGCATGCACGGGAAATTGCTAGCAGCCGCTGACGCTCCCACGCATGCGCCGCCCCGATATGTCATTTCCGCGCCAGCTGGCGGGGCAACAAAGGCTGTTTCGGCCAGCTGGCGGGGCGGAAATCCCTCCGGCGTCGGCCTAGCCCCTCAATGTGGGGGCACTCTTTCCCTTCCGCCTCCGCTACGGCCTCCACCATGGCGGAGGCGGAAGAGACTCTCCCCACTGCGCATGCGCGGGAAACTGACAGCGGCCGCTGACGTCTCGCGCATGCACCGGGAAGCTGACAGCGGCCGCTGACGCTCCCGCGCATGCGCCGCATTTCCGCGCCAGCTGGCGGGGCAACAAACGCCATTTCCGCCAGCTGGCGGGGCGGAAATCCCTCCGCCGTCGGCCTAGCCCTTCAATGTTGGGGCTGGGCCGCCAAAGATGCGGAGCATTCCGCACCTTTGGGCCGGCGCGATGCCCGTCTGATTGGCGCCGTCTTTGGCGCCAGTCGGCGGACATCCCGCCGTTGGGGGAGAATTTCGCCCCTGATCTGTAATTGTCAGGTTTGTCCTTCCTTTTTTTGAATGCGGTTAGTATATTCACAAACCTTCAGTCACCGAAGGAGGATTGGAAAAATGTGGCCAGAGCCTCTGTGATTACCATCCTTATTTCCCTTCGGAATTTAGACTGCATTCCATCTGGATTGAGAGACTCTGGACGCGATTCTCCACTCCCGCGCCGGTTGGGAGAATCGCCTGGGCCGCCAAATTTTCCCGCGATGCCGGTCCGACGCCCTCCCGCGATTCTCCCAAGCGGCGAGAACGGCCCCGTCAAGTTCCGCGCAGTGCAGGCCGGAGAATCGCCCGAGACACCCAAAACGGCGATTCTCCTGCACCCCTGCTATTCTCAGGCCCGGATGGGCCGAAGTCCCGGCGGCGTGACCCCAGTTCACGCCGTCGCCGTTCACACCTGCTTTTTAAAGTCGTCAGCCAATCGTGCTGGCTGACGCTGAGCAGGGAGGAGGTGAGCGGACTGTTCCGCAGCTCCTGGAGACCGGGTCGGCTTACCCGAGAAGGCTGCGGCCAAAGGGGGGGGGGTGCAGGAGAGTGTGCAGGTGGGAGGGGGGGCGGGGGGGTGGGGGTGCGGGAGAGTGTGCAGGTGGGAGGGGGTGGGGGAGGGGCGGGCGGAGAGTGTGCAGGTGAGAGGGGTGGGAGAGTGTGCAGGTAGGAGGGGGGGGGGGTGCGGGAGAGTGTGCAGGTGGGGGGGGTGGGAGAGCGTGCAGGTGGGAGGGGGGGTGGGAGAGTGTGTAGGTGGGAAGGGGGGGTGTGTGGGAGGGTGTGCAGGTGGGAGGGGGGCGAGGGAGAGTGTGCAGGTGGGAGAGGGTGTGTGGGAGAGCGTGCAGGTTGGAGGGGGGTGTGTGTGGGAGGGTGTGCAGGTGGGAGGGGGGCGAGGGAGAGTGTGCAGGTGGGAGGGGGGGTGTGGGAGGGTGTGCAGGTGGAATAGGATGGTGGGAGAGTGTGCAGGTGGGAGGGGGGTGTGGGAGAGTGTGCAAGTGGGAGGGGGGTGCGGGAGAGTGTGCAGGTGGGAGGGGGTGTGTGGGAGAGGGTGCAGGTGGGGGGGGGTGTGGGAGAGTGTGCAGGTGGGAGGGGGGTGGGAGAGTGTGCAGGTGGGAGGAGGGGGGTGAGAGAGAGTGTGCAGGTGGGAGGGGGGTGGGAGAGTGTGCAGGTGGGAGGAGGGGGGTGAGGGAGAGTGTGGATGGTATCGTCCATCCGCGGATGGCACAGGTCAGCCGCCCTGATATGGCAGGACGGTGACGAGGACATGACCGCAGGGTGCGTGTGGCTGATGGGCACAGGTGACTGGCACACTGGTGAGCAGTACAGTGTGAACTGACCGTTGGGCGCAGACAGTGACCAGGTGTTAGGCTGGCTGCGTGTCTGCAGCGCGACCAGGCCACCGGGGCACACAGGTATCCCATGCAACCCGGCTGACGAGGTGTGGAAGAGCCTCCGTGTCACATGACGTTTCTCTGTCCCCCACCACCCTCCTGCAAGTCACCGTGTATGCCAACCGACAGCGATGTTCACTGCCGTGGTTGGAGCCGCAGCTCTGGAGTTTGCCATCCGGCAGCGTAGAGTCGGACGTCCCACAGTGGCTGCAGATGCAGCGGTTGCCGGTGCAGCAGAGGGGATGGCCGCGGAGTGGCCCGTCGTCGACGCGCAGGCCGCAGGCATTCAGGACCCGAATGTACAGGGGGATGCCGAGGGGAACATTGACCGCCAGACAGCGAGGAATGCAGAGGAAGTGCTTGGGGGGAGCAGGAGGAGGAGTTGGAGGAGACGGAGCAGGTGGAGCAGGAGGATCCACTGATGGTGGTGCCAGGGCGCCACAGGCGTCCAGCAAGGCCGAGGGTGTACCGTGACAGAATGTCGTTCGAGGCCCTAACGGATATCACATGCAGGAGGAGACTACGGTTCAGCAGGGAGACGGTCGCACATATATGCCAGCTCGTGGCGCACCTCGCACCACGTGGAATGGGAGGAGGACACGCGATACCAGTCTCCGTCAAGGTGACGGTGGCCCTAAACTTTTATGCGACCGGTTCCTTCCAGGCGCCGAGAGCGCACCTATCCGGGATATCACAGGCATCGGTCCACAGGTGCATCAGGGCCGTCACCGACGCCTTGTATGCCATCGCGGACAGGTACATTCAATTCCCCGAGGAATGAGCACAGCAGGAAGCACGGGCACATGGATTCGCCAAGGTGGCCGGGATACCGATGGTCCAGGGTGTCATCGATGGTGTGCACGTCCCCATGCGCCCGCCTGCAGACAGCAGGGAAGTGTTCATGAACAGAAAGGGCGCATACTCCATGAACATTCAGGTGGTGTGCGACCCCCACATGAAGATCATGCACGTGTGTGCAAAGTACCCCGGCAGTGTGCATGATGCCTACATCCTGGCACAGTCGTTCATCCCCATAATGTTCGATGGATGCCTCCCCCCGGCTGAGGGGCTGGTTGCTGGACGACAAGGGCTATCCATTGAGGTCATGGCTGCTGACGCCAATACGGAGGCCTCACACTAACGCGGAGAGCCTATACAACGAGGCACATGCAGCAACCAGGGGTGTGGTGGAGCGGTGCTTCGGGCTGCTGAAGATGCGCTTCAGATGCCTGGACCGATCAGGAGGGGCCCTGCAGTACCGGCCCGACAGGGTCAGTCGCATAGTTGTGGTCTGCTGTGCGCTGCACAACATTGCCATGCAGAGGGGAGATGACCTGGTGGAGGAGTCGGAGGGAGGACCCGACGGCACCGGAGCCGATGCAAACGAGGGGGATGGGGAAGAGGAGGATGCGGAGGAAGAGGATGATGGGGCGCATCAGGTTGGGGGGAGGGGCGAAGGATGCAGACACTGCCCGGCTGCTCATTACGTCCAGGGGGCTGCGCGACGGCACCGCCGCGGACAGCGGGCACGCGATGCATTGGTGGCCGCACGGTTCACGCACTGTGGGGGTGGGATTCGCTGAACACTGCCACTTGCACCGTCACTCCTGTACACGGGCACCCCACAGCGCCCACCGTGCCGGGCGGGGGGGGGGGGGGGGCCTGGGGGCACCCTCATGGCACTTACCCTGGCAGCTCGGGTAAGGTCGTGCAGCTTCTTGCGGCACTGCTCCCCCTGTCCGAGGGGTCTGCCCCACAGCACTGACTGCGGTGCCCACCTCCCGCCAGCCGCGCCTCACCGCGCTGAATGGCTGGCGATGCCCACGTCTTGGGCAGAGGGTGTCCCTTCTCCGTTCCACCTCATCCACCAGGGTGTCCAGGTCCGTGTCTCGGAACCTCGGTGCGGCTCTTCGGGGCTCAGTCATCTCCTCTCTTCTCCTCTGGGTCCTCTGTGCGCGGTTCGCGCAATTTATGACGCAGCGCCACGTCATTCGGGCGTCGTGCGGTGACGACGCGGCCTTCGCGACACGCCCGCCCCCCCCCGAGGTTCTCGCGGCCCCGATCCTAGCCCATTTTCGGGCCCTGAATCGGTCGGGATCGGGGCCGTTTTGCGCCGGCGTGAACCTCAACGGCGTTCACGACGGCGTGGGCACTTCGGCGCGCGAGTGGAGAATCCCACCCAGAGACTTTGAGCGCTGCCATCCAATTAAGCATATTCTCCTTTTTATATTTTTGTCCTGTCCAATTTGTCTACTAACTTCTTCACTGTTACATTGGCAGCACCCTTTTGTCAACCAGGTTACTATTTTATAATGCATATAAAGGCTGTGATAATCCATTGTAACATCCAGCGCAATAAATCCTGATAACTCTGCTATTCCGGGAAGGTATGTCACAAAATCAGTGCATATCCCTAAAAATTGAGGACTCCACTTGTGTAGTTAAGCCACAATTGTCAACAAATGAAATAAGAGGCAGTATTGAAATAAAAGTGAAGGCTCACACAAATACAAGGAAAAGTGGAAATATAACTAACTAAAAGATCAATAAACTGGTGCAAAATGAAGGGAATAAGGGGGAACAGTGAGCTTGCAAGGGGTACCAAAGCTAATAGCAAAAGTTTTTCAAATGAATATTTTACGAGGAAGAGTGGCACGGTGGCACAGTGGTTAGCACTGCTGCCTCACAGCTCCTGTCTGTGCAGAGTCTGCACAGGAACTCCCCGTGTGTGCGTGGGTTTCCTCCGGGTGCTCCGGTTTCCTCCCACATTCAAAAGATGTGCAGGTTAGGTGGATTGGCCATGATAAATTGCCCCTTAGTGTCCAAAAGGTTGGGTGGGGTTAGGGTGGAGGCGTGGGATTAAGTAGGGTGCTCTTTCCAAGGGTCGGTATAGACTCGATGGACGAATGGTCTCCTTCTGCACTGTAAATTCTATGATTCTATGATTCTCTGAGTGGTAAAGGGGAATGTGGCCTATTAAAGGCAGACACGGGTAAAATTGTAATCCCTCATTGGGAAATGCCTGACTTGGTAAACTCTGTACTTTGCATCCATTTTCACAGGGGAGGAAGAGGACATAGGAAGTCATTCAATGAAGCCCCAAAATTGGTATCAAACCTGTAATTTGATTCGGAATTTAGATATTGCGGTGGATTCTCCAATATCCGACCCCAGTATCAGGGGCGTCATTCTCCAACCCCCCGCCGGGTCAGAGAATGGCCGTTGGCCGCCGTGAATCCCGCCCCCGCCCCCGCCGAAGTTTCCGGTACCGGAGATTGGGCGGGGGCGGGAATCGGGCCGCGCCGGTTGGCGGGACCCCCCGCTCAATTCTCCGGCCCGGATGGGCCGAAGTCCCGCCCAGAAATTGCCTGTCCCGCCGGCGTAAATCAAAGCTGGTATTTACCGGCGGGACCAGGCGGCATGGGCGGGCTCCGGGGTCCTGGGGGGGGGGGGGCGGGGCGATCTGACCCCGGGGGGTGCCCAAACGGTGGCCTGGACGCGATCGGGGCCCACCGATCCGCGGGAGGGCCTGTGCCGTGGGGGCACTCTTTCCCTTCCGCCTCCGCCATGGCCTCCACCATGGCGGAGGCGGAAGTGACTCTCCCCACTGCGCATGTGCGGGAAACTGTCAGCGGCCGCTGGCGCTCCCGCGCATGCGCCAGGAAACTGTCAGCGGCCGCTGACGCTCCCGCGCATGCGCCGCATTTCCGCGCCAGCTGGTGGGGCAACAAACGCCATTTCCGCCAGCTGGCGGGGCGGAAATCCCTCCGGCGTCGGCCGAGCCCCTCAATGTTGGGGCTCGGCCCCCAATGATGCGGAGCATTCCGCACCTTTGGGCCGGCACGATGCCCGTCTGATTGGCACCGTTTTTGGCGCCAGTTGGCGGACATCGCGCCGTTGGGGGAGAATTTCGCCCCAGGTCTGCCAACTGGCGGAGAATGGAGCATCGGCCAAAAAGCAGGATTGGCGCTGGGCACCAAACTCATTTCGATGCTCCGGTTCCCTGCAGGCAGTGGCGGCAGTGAGCTACATGCCCGTGCCAGCGGGAGGAGGCAAGTCACCAATTTGTATCCCTTTCCATCTGATTAATGGGCTGGAAGCCTGAGTTTCCATCTCCCGGTTATGCACTAACCCCCATAATAATAATCATCTTTATTATTGTCACAAGTATGCTTAAATTAACACTGCAATGAAGTTACTGTGAAAAGCCCCCAGTCGCCACACTCCGGCACCTGTTCGGGTACACAGAGGGAGAATTCAGAATGTCCAATTCACCTAAGAGCATGTCTTTTGGAACTTGTGGAAGGAAACCGGAGCACCTGGAGGAAACCCACGCAGACACAGGGAGAGCTTACATTGGGAAATCTTCCAAGTGGGATTTGGTGCAAGTTCGCCCAAGCATGGCCCTGACCTGGTGGACCCGTGGTGGGTCAAGGGGGTTAGTGCACAAATGTGGTACCACCCAAAGTCCCCCATCAGTCACCCCTGCCTGAAAGCTGAAGAGCAGTCCAGACAGTAGAGTGAAAAATCACTACATTTTCACTAACCCTTCCCTAACATCTGCTACCTTAGACAAAAATGTTTAAACCAGTAGCTGTTACAAGTGTCAGAGGGTTCCTCGAAAGCCAAATACACTTCAGTGGGCTTCAAAAACCTTGACAGCCATTGAAATGCAAATCTTACATTCAATTTCATACACCAATACATTGCATTAGCAGCAATTGACAGTTTTATTACTCCAGAGACAGGTGCTTGGTGGATTGTTAATCTATGTTCCCTATCACACTTGAATGCATCTCAAGTCCCTGGTTTGATGCTAGCCACAATGTTTATCATCACACTGCTATGATTGATAGTTCCTCATCACATCGAAAGCAGTTATCTGCTTTCACGTCACCTTTATCACGGCAAAAAGAACTTAGGAAGGGTTAGTGAAAAAGCTGTGATTTTTCACTCTATTGCCTGGACTGTTCTTCAGCTTCCAGGAGGGGGGTTGATGGGGGTCTCTGTTGTGGGTCTCTGTTGAGGGTCTATTATGGGGTGGTCTGATGAATAGGGTCTTATGGAGAGTTTGATGGCGGGTCTGATGACTGGTCTGATGGGAGTGTCTCATGGGGGACTGAAGGGGTCATGGGAGGATCCGGCCACCCTCATACGTACGTGCTGTTGTGGGGGGAGGGGGGGGGCGGTGACCTGTTATTCCTGTGGGGGGGGGAGGATCGGAGGATGCAACTACTTGTCAACGGAGGGGGCAAGATTTGTATTATTGGGGAGGGCACCTGCCCCTGGACCTTGGTATCAGTCCGCCCATTCAAAATGGCGGCCCGATATTGGGATTGTAATGGAATCCAACAAGCATAAATTAGCATGGTAAAGATTGTAAAGGAGTGAATCATTCTTTGCCCCCAAATCTAGCGCCAGCAGAGATCAGTAGCAATTATCTGCTGGTGGGAGTACTAAGTCTCCAGAATGGAGAATCCAGCCCATTGAAAATCATGAAAGTCTTGTTCTTGCAATATGCATGAAATGAGATTAAAACTTTGTAACTCTGTCCTTGTTATTTACCTTTTGTGTTTGATATCACACTTCCCTGCCTGCACAACTGGTGGTGAGATTTTCCATTGAGTAAAAGAAGCTGACCAACTTGGGCTGATGTGGACAATGGTGGTTGGAATTCTCCTGCCATTGGGATTCTCTTTCGCACCCCCGGTGGTGGGAGGTGGCTGCAATGGGAAATCCCAAAGACAAATGGCAGGAGTAGAGAATCCCACCATGTGCCACTGAGAAACACGTGGTAGGGGTACGGTATATCAACCTCTTAAGGAATACACTTGGCAAAAAAATTACTGAATAAGGAACTAGTTTGAGACTTTCTGTCATCTCGGCCACAAAGTGAGATTACAGTTTTGAAATCACATATTTGTGTGTTTCTTTGGTTTTATATGCTACAAACTTTGTGAGGTGCTTTTACCAGTATTCCATTTGTTTTACTTGAGAGTTTTTCAACATAGCTGCTGACTCTTAGTTTACCTCACTCAATGTTTAATGATTGCACACTAAAAATCGTCACATAATCACTAAAAAGTTAATTGAGGAATAATTTGATTTTGATTGCTGGAAAATAGTATAGTCTATATTTTCAATACTGAAAAATATACCCAATCTTTGCAAACGTCACCCTCTAACAAATAATCCATTTGTCTATTTATTGCAGCTTTGGTTACCATGACACTCCTTACTACAATGCAAAATGAACACCTCCAGCAGTGAAGGCTGCTGATTCACAATTGCATAATCTATAATTGTTCTGCACATTCAAAAAAAAACAGTACACAATGAAAAGATAGCCGTGTCTTCAAAAATTACAAAACTCTACTTCAGTACAAGGCCTGTTCTTCTCCAATAGCTCCAAGAAAGTGTCCAATGAATATCTGTGAAGAGAACAAGGAAGCACATGGTGCATTCCCTGATCTTCTCTGAATTAACTGATTTTAGTTAGCTCACTGGTAAGAATACTACGGTTTCCCTCAGTGTCCTGGCTTAAGGGGCAGTAAGACAAGGATTCACACCCCTTATTCCCCTTATTTCCTGTGAAACATATGTGTATATGGATGTCAACGAAGGCCAGGATAAAGGTTGACTGTGATGGTCCCATTGGTCAAATAGCTCACCACAGCTGATCATGGACGATTATATAAACTACGGGCGCAATTCTCTGGAAAACTTCTAAGCGTGGTATCGAGCGGGAATTGCCGCAAGCTCCCCGGCGCTCGGCCCAGTGAGGCCGGCAATGCTAGTCAACGTTAATTGGTCCATTTAACAAGTCCTCACGGGCTTCTCTCCGCAAATGAAGGCCTGCCCGCTGATTCGCCGGCAGCGCGCTCGCCAGCCCCCCGCTAACAAGGCCAAGCAGCACCTAAACAGCACTTGCTTAGCCAACCCCAGCCAGCTCACAACAATAGCACCGAAGGAAATGAGCCCCAAGATTTGGGGATGTAATGATATGTATATTGGCAAGCTAGTGATGGGTTAATTATTACATCTCTGTGTAATTCAAACACTAGAGGGCACCACCATTTCTCTGTGTATATATATGTCAGACCTCAGGGAATGCTGGGTAGAGTTAGCAAAGGAGAAAGCCTGAGTACAGCACGAGGAGTAGATTAGATTAGAGAGAGTTAACATGAGGATATCATTAGTGACTACTAGATTATTGATTATTGCCAGACAGATTCAATATTACTTTATTATTAATTACAGCTCAGTAGTGTGTGCAAACTTCATTTAATTTGTCATTATCCAATAAATTAGTTTTGATTCAATCTAATGAATGGTGGTTTCTTTGTCATCGACTCAACGGACCATTCTGGATCAAAAGACAGAGAACAACGACATATTGCCACCAAAGGCAATATAACCGGGGATACTGACCTGGGGAGGCTCCTAGATGCGGTGGAGGCCAGGAAAGATGTGCTGTTCCTGCGAGGGTGGCGGAGGGTGAGCCACAAGGCAGCCAGTGCTGCCTGGGTTGAGGTGGTGGCAGCTGTCAGTTCAGGGAGTATGACCGGGAGGACTGGCCAGCAGTGCAGGAAGAAGGTCAACAACCTACACCGGGCAGCATGTGTGAGTAGACACCAACTACTCCTCCCCAAGGGAGCACCCACCCACCCAACTCCCCATGCGACCGCAGCCCTCCCTGCCCCCTCCCCTCTCAACCCCCCCAACCCTTCCTTCATACGCCCTCGCCCACCACTGTGAACCACGCGTGTGGCTAATGATGCCCACTCTATGTCTATTCAGGTAAAGCTCTCCCATAATTATCGGCAGAGGGCTCATAACAGTGGAGGTGTGCCAGACATAAGAATCCTCGCCTCCTTTGAGGTGTAGGCCCTGTAGGTGACCGGTGTGGACGAGGATTAATCAGTCAGACACGCGGAGGCTGGTGGATACTGCAGAGGTGAGAAACCACCGGGCTCCACTGGCAGGACCTGTCAAACGTGAGTGTTATTGCCTTACTGACTGACTGACCCATCCCTCCCACTGACCACATGTCCATTATTCTGCAGGTCTTCGAGCCGATGGAGCCGGCCCATCCCGGAACGACACCCTCTGCTGACTCAGGAGAACACCTCGGAGGAGAGCTCTGAGGATGCAACCGTGGTCGCGGCACAGCTGTTATCTCCACCCCCCACCAGCGCAGATACACACACCTCGGTGGTACATGTTAGTAGTGGACATGCTTTAGAGACACAATCTGGTAAGCACCACACCGCTGATGATGCAGGTGGAGGTGGGAACACACAGGCGAGACAGCAGTCAGAGGTCTGCTGGATCCCAGGACCCAGCTGGGTCCCAACCTGATGCTGAGCCTGTAGAACAGAGTTACCCGGAGCTGACGGAGACAATAAGGGTCAGCCTGTCTGTTAAGAAGGAGTTACCAGCATCACTCCAGCAGATCCGTAGCCGCTTGGAGGAGACCTAGAGGCTCGGAGTGCAGGAGATGTCGCCGGAGGTTCGTGGCACCGAGGGCAACACTGAAAGGGTGGTGACCGCAGTGGAGAGTCTGGTGTACGAAGCCGGCACCATTAGTGAAGGTTTCCCACGCATCGCACAGTCGGTGACAGCTATGGTTGAAGGTCTCGGCAGAATGTCCGACTCACTTGGGGATGTCACCCAGCACCAGGCCGACCTTGATGAGCTTCTGCTCATGTCCCGCTCTCAGATGGGCATAGCCGAGGCACTGAGGAGCTTGTCCCAGTCGAAGGTGGGCATCTGACTGCGGCACTGTAGAGCATGGTCCAGTCACTGAGGAGCATCGCCGAGGGCATCGACACGATGGTGCAGATCATGGGGAACTGCCAGGGCTGGCAGAGTCAGATGATGCAGGGGCAGCAGGGGCTCAAACCAGCTACCCTTCCATCCCAAGGTGATCCCCAGGGCCCTATAGGTACCAATCGGGAGGAGGGTGTGCCGGATCCGTCCCATGGAATGGCGATGGTGGCACCAGCTCCCCGTGTTCCACTCCTCTGATGAGATTGTGTCTCGCAGTCAGCACACGGACAGGGTGGCATGGCTGTGCATTTGCTGCTGACAAGTGAGCCGGGGCCCTCAGGTCCCAGAGCCCGCAGAGGCCGCCCACCAGGGGCATCGAAAGCCATGGGATGAGGTAAACAGCTGGCTGCCTCCACCTCTGATGTGCACCCTGGGGAAACACTAAGACACAGTGATAGAGCTATGAGGGCATAGCATGTCGAGGATTACTGAGAGGGCATCGGGGAGGGAGGTGGGGGAGCAGCACCATCGGGAGTGAGGTTTGGACAGCACATTAAACAACGTTTCGCAAAATCATTATGATGCCTCTATCTCTTCCTTCTGAAATGTGGGGTGACCTCCGGACCCTTTGCCCATCTCTCCAGCACACCCACCCCCCCATGGCGGCCCACCCCTGCAAGGGTTCCCCAACCCCCACCGAGCACTAAGGTGGCAAACCCAGTGCCCCCGGGCTCATTACCTGGAGAAAAGATGGCTACTCACCTCCTCAACTCCCTACAGAAGCCCTTCTGCCAGGTTCACATTT
Source organism: Scyliorhinus torazame (assembly GCF_047496885.1). Lineage (NCBI taxonomy): Eukaryota > Metazoa > Chordata > Chondrichthyes > Carcharhiniformes > Scyliorhinidae > Scyliorhinus > Scyliorhinus torazame. The sequence continues at coordinate 116,592,545 of NC_092714.1, forward strand.
TTCAAAAGGAGTATGTGATGAATGATATCTGTATACACATGTACCTTTAATGCGTAGGCCCCTTTAAGACAGGGTTTGGAATCCTGGGGGACTCCGCCTCCGGCTCCGCCCCAGGGAACTGTATATAAGGTTACTTTCAGTGGGCAGTGTGCAGTGAGCACACTTCTAGGCAGCTGTCTGGTTCTCTGGTAATTAAAGCCTTTGAATTATTAATCTTCTCTCCTTAGTCGTAATTGAGGGTATCTCAGAGTACAAATCAGCGCCAGCATGAGCACTTGCTGGGGAGGCCGCTGAATGATGGGTTGCCGTTGGATGGTGGGTCGCTCTCGTAAATTGTATGGAAATGGGGCTTAAGTGGTGATAATTGGTTTCTTGCCACGCTACGATGAGATCCCGATTTCGCCTACGGGAGCGGGCCGGTTCTATCACAAACTGTTTGACACCTGGCGCAGATCTCACTTTTGTCCTCTCCCACTATTCACCGGCCTTGTTATGCTTGAGCGAGAGCTTAACGAGGACAGAGAATTACACCCATGTCCCTGTGAGAAAGATCAAAGCTGGAGTTCCTGCCAGTCATGCTTCTGAGGAAGGATTCAATGGATCAAAATTAGTGAGGATAATATCCATAATTATGACATAGCTTTGTCACTTTCCTTGGGCCCAGATTGTTTTTGTTGATTTTAATTAGTTTTACTTTGATTTTTTACATTGCCTGATAGTCTCAATAGCACACTGCACAATGTCATTAAAAAAAAATTCATGGGGCATGGGTGTGGCTGGTTAGGCCAGTATATATTGCCCATCCCACATTTCCCTTGAGAAGGTGGTAGTGAACTGCTTTCTTGTACTGCTGCAGTCCATGTGGTGTCGGTTCACTCCCAGTGCTGTTACGGAGGGAGTTGCAGGATTTTCATCCAATGATACTGTAGAAATTGAAATATAGTTCCAAGTCAGATGGTGTATTGTTTGGAAGGGCACTTGAAAGTTGTGGCGTTCTGCTGATATTGTCCTTCTAGGACTAGGTGATAGAGGTCGTGGGTGAGGGAAGGAGCCTTGGTGAGTTGTTGCAGTGCACCTTGTAGGTGCTACACAGTGCTTCCGTTATGATTCGGTGATGGAGGGAGTGAATGTTTAAGCTGGCACAATCAAGTGGGATTGTAACTCAATGTCAACAAGATTGGCATGAATTTCGGCGAAAATTGCTGGAGTTCCTGCCAATCATGGAGCTGCTTCTGAGTAAGGTTCAATGGAACAAAATGAGTGAGATTTTTTTCAGAAAATTATGGATTAGAATTGACACATTTTGATTGTCAGTGGCCTCATTAATAAGTAAAGACTGGAATTGCTAGAAGTTTTAGCTAATATCTCATCTATTATTCTTGGCCAAAAACATACTGCACCTGTCTCCTGATGCCATCATGATTGAGCTGCTCTGCCAAAGATTGAGTTTGGATTGGATTGGATTGGATTTGTTTATTGTCACGTGTACCGAGGTACAGTGAAAAGTATTTTTCCGCGAGCAGCTCAACAGATCATTAAATACATGGGAAGAAAAGGGAAGAAAAGAAAATACATAATAGGGCAACACAACATGTACAATGTAACTACATAAGCACCGGCATCGGATGAAGCATACAGGGTGTAGTGTTAATAAGGTCAGTCCATAAGAGGGTCATTTAGGAGCCTGGTAACAGTGGGGAAGAAGCTGTTTTTGAGTCTGTTCATGCATGTTCTCAGACTTCTGTATCTCCTGCCCGATGGAAGAAGTTGGAAGAGTGAGTAAGCCGGGTGGGAAGGGTCTTTGATTATGCAGCCCGCTTTCCCCAGGCAGTGGGAGGTGTAAATGGAGTCAATGGATGAGAGGCAGGTTTGTGTGATGGACTGGGCAGTGTTCACGATTCTCTGAAGTTTCTTGCGGTCCTGGGCCGAGCAGTTGCCATACCAGGCTGTGATGCAGCCAGATAGGATGCTTTCTATGGTGCATCTGTAAAAGTTGGTAAGGGTTAACGTGGACATGCCGAATTTCCTTAGTTTCCTGAGGAAGTATAGGCGCTGTTGTGCTTTCCTGGTGATAGTGTCGACGTGGGACAGAATTTTGGAGATGTGCACCCCTAGGAATTTGAAACTGCTAACCATCTCCACCTCAGCTCCGTTGCTGCTGACAGGGGTGTGTACAGTACTCTGCATCCTGAAGGCAATGTCCAGCTGTTTAGTTTTGCTGGCATTGAGGGAGAGATTGTTGTCGCTGCACCACTCCACTAGGTTCTCTATCTCCCTCCTGTATTCTGACTCGTCGTTATTCGAGATCCGGCCCAATATGGTCGTATCGTCAGCAAACCTGTAGATGGAGTTGGAACCAAATTTTGCCACGCAGTCGTATGTGTACAGGGAGTAGAGTAGGGGGCTAGGTAAGCAGCCTTGCAGTACCCCGGTATTGTGGACTATTGTGGAGTAGGTGTTGTTGTTCATTCTTACTGATTGTGGTCTGTTGGTCAGAAAATCGAGGATCCAGTTGCAGAGTGGGGAGCCAAGTCCTAGCTTTTGGAGCTTTGATATGAGCTTGGCTGGGGGATTATGGTGTTGAAGGCGGAGCTGTAGTCAATAAATAGGAATCTGATGTAGGAGACCTTGTTGTCGAGATGCTCTAGGGATGAGTGTAGGGCCAGGGAAATGGCGTCTGCTGTAGACCGGTTGCGACAGTGTGCGAATTGCAGTGGATCAAGGCGTTCTGGGAGTATGGAGGTGATGCACTTCATGATCAACATCTCGAAGCACTTCATTACGACTGAAGTCAGGGTCACCGGACAGTAGTCATTGAGGCATGTTGCCTGGTTCTTCTTTGGTACCGGTATAATGGTGGTCTTCTTGAAGCAGGTGGGGACCTCGGAGTGGAGTAGGGACAGGATAAAGATATTCGCAAATACCTCTGCCAGCTGGTCCGCGCAGGCTCTGAGTTCATGACCAGGGATCCCGTCTGGGCCCGTCGTCTTCCGAGGGTTCACTTTCAGGAAGGCCGATCTGACTTCGGAAACTGTGATGGTGGGTATGGGTGAGTTATGGGCTGCTGGGGCACTTGACAGCGGATTGTTGGTTACCTGCTCGAACCGAGTGTAGTATGCATTGAGGTCATCGGGGAGGGGTGCGCTGCTGTCGGAGATGCTGCTCGGCTTCGCTTTGGAGCCCGTTATGTTGTTTAGTCCTTGCCACAATCGCCGAGAGTCTGTCTGTGACTCCAGCTTGGTTTGATATTCTCTCTTGGCATCTCGGATGGCTTTGCGGAGGTCGTACCTGGATTTCTTGTATAGGTCAGGGTCATCTAACTTGAACACCTCAGATCTGTCCTTCAGTAGGGAGTCAATCTCGTGATTGAGCCATGGAGCGTACGTACTGCTTTCTTTGGCACGCAGTCGTCCACACGTTTGCTGATGAAGTATGTGACGGTGGTGGCATACTCATTTAAGTTGGTCGCTGAGTTCTTAAATATGGACCAGTCCACTGTCTCTAAGCAGTCATGTAAGAGCTCTTCTGTCTCCTCGGACCAGCACTGCACGACCTTCTTAGCTGGATTTTCCCGCTTGAGTTTCTGCTTGTATGCCGGGAGAAGGAACACCGTCTTATGGTCTGATTTCCCAAAGTGCGGTCGGGGGATGGAACGGTAAGCGCCCTTGATTTTTGAGTAGCAATGGTCAAGAGTGTTGTCGCCCTTCTTGGGACAGGAGATGTGCTGGTGGAAATTTGGCAGTACACTTTTGAGGTTGGCCTTGTTCAAGTCTCCGGCCACGATGAACAAGGTCTCCGGATGTTCTGTTTCGTAGTTGTTTATAACTGTGTACAGTTCGTCCAGCGCCTTCTTAATTTCTGCCTGGGGTGGAATGTAGACCACTGTGATAGTGGCTGAAGTGAACTCACGTGTAAGATAGTATGGGCGGCACTTCACGATCAGGTATTCCAGGTCCGGGGAGCAGTAGGTCGCCAGGGTCACCACATCCAAGCACCAGGAGGAGTTGATGACGCGGTGCGGGCCGCCCGATGAATTGAGAAGCCTTCAGGTTGTATGGCACAGTCCGGTGAGGCGGGGATGAGCCATGTCTATGTGAAACAGATCACACAGCAGTCTCTTACGTCCCTCCGAGAGGTAAGTTGAGCGTTAAGTTCATCCAGCTTGTTTTCGATCGCTCGGACGTTTGCCAGGAGTATGATGGGAGAGGGGTCTTGAAACTGCGTTGCTTAATTCTAACCTGCAGACCACCGTGTTTCCCTCGCTTCCTCGGTCAGCGGCTGCGGCTGCATAATCCTGAGATCCGATGAGAGCAGTCTGACCTTGTGGAAGGTAGGTGGTTGCGTCTGGCGGGGTCCAGGGTGCTGGCGGGGACCAGGGCGCTGATTACGTTTCCGGGGTCACATCTGGCAGGGTCCCGGGTGCTGGTTGAGGTAGAGGGGTTGCTGGGGGGCATGTTTGTGATCCTCCGTATGGGTCCTGGCGTTCTGCGGGCACGGGAATACCTTGCAGCGTGTTTGGGTCCTCGCGCTGGGTCTCCGCCATTTTGGGGGTCGTGGGCAAGGGCTTCCTGAGGCAGGTTCGGCTGAGTACCGTGGTCTGTCCCCTCCCTGGGCACTCCTAGGGTCGGGTCTTGAAGTAGGCCCGGTCGGGCCTCCACGTGGATTTTTCTTTCTTTCATCTCCAGGTAGGTCGGGTTGCTGGGCAGACCTCTCCGGGTCGGGTCGCTGGGCAGGTCTCTCGGGGTCGAGTTGGGCTGGGTCTCGTCGTTGGGGGTCGGGTCGGGAGCTCCGGGGATTGGATCGGGCGATCCGGGGGCTGGCGTTGGTTGTTAGGCCAGGTTGGGAGCTCCGAGGTCTGGGTCGGCTCCAAATCGAGGTCGGGGCTTCACTTCCGGTTTGGGCACGATCCGCTTCCAGGTCATGGAGGTCAAGTCGGGTCGGGTCAAAAGGCCTCCATGGGCCTCGGAGGATGTTCAAGCCTGCAAGAAAAGTTTTGAGTGAAAGAGTTTCGAGTGAAAGTCACTTCTACTTGCAATGTACCCAAAATGGTTAAATTTGAAGTGCGTTCACTGGTTAGTGACCTGCTGTTTCTTATGCATGTTTGTGAGAGCTGATATTTTTGAAAAATTAACTAAACAGTGGGGAATTGTTCAAGTGGCAATTGATAATGTCACGGGATTGCTAAATAAATTTGACAGCAGAGTCTGGCACTTGAGGGGCACTGAGCTGTTACTAATGGTCATCAGCACAATTACCGACAGGAAGTAGCCTGAGAATTCTGAATGCATTATAACACTTGATCAGTAACTCGCCACCTGGACTTGGAAATCTGGGGCGAAATTCTCCCCCAACGGCGCGATGTCCGCCAACTGGCGCCAAAGACGGCGCCAATCAGACGGGCATCGCGCCGGCCCAAAGGTACGGAATGCTCCGCATCTTTGGCTGCCTAGCCCCAACATTGAGGGGCTAGGCCGATGCCGGAGGGAGTTCCGCCCCGCCAGCTGGCGGAAATGGCGTTTGTTGCCCCGCCAGCTGGCGCGGAAATGCGGCACATGCGCGGGAGCGTCAGCGGCCGCTGACAGTTTCCCGGCGCATGCGCGGGAGCGTCAGCGGCCGCTGACAGTTTCCCGGTGCATGCGCGGGAGCGTCAGTGGCCGCTGAAAGTTTCCCGCGCATGCGCAGTGGGGAGAGTCTCTTCCGCCTCCGCCATGGTGGAGGCCGTAGCCGAGGCGGAAGGGAAAGAGTGCCCCCACGGCACAGGCCCGCCCGCGAATCGGTGGGCCCCGATCGCGGGCCAGGCCACCGTGGGTGCACCCCCTGGGGTCAGATCGCCCCGCGCCCCCCCCAGGACCCCGGAGCCCGCACACGCCACCTGGTCCCGCCGTTAAATACCAGGTTTGATTTACGTCGGCGGGACAGGCAATTTCTGGGCGGGACTTCGACCCATTCGGGCCGGAGAATTGAACGGGGGGTCCCGCCAACCGGCGCGGCCCGATTCCCGCCCCCGCCCAATCTCCGGTACCGGAGACTTCGGCGGGGCGGGATTCACGGCGGCCAACGGCCATTCTCCGACCCGGCAGGGGGTCGGAGAATGACGCCCATGTTGTCTTGCATTCATCATCGCTGGGTCAAAAACCTGGAAGTCACGACCTAACAGTATTGTGGAGCACTTTCTCCACACAGACTGCAGTAGTTCAAGAATGCAACTCATCACCACCTTTTTGCGGGCAAACCAGGATGGACAATGATGCTAGCTTTGCCGTTGTTGATGACATCCGATGTATGAATTTTTTTAAGTGTAGCTGCTAGAACCATCTAATTTATCTGTGCTGTTTACATGATTTTAGGATATCTATCTTAAGACTCCAGGTTAAAGTCCAACAGGTTTGTTTGGAATCACTAGCTTTCGGAGGGTAGCTCATTCATCAGATAAGTCACCTGATGAAGGAGCTGTCCACCGAAAGCTAGTGAATCCAAACAAACCTGTTGGACTTTAATCTGGTATTGTAAGACTTCTTACTGTGCCCATCCCAGTCCAACGCCGGCATCTCCACATCATATCTTAAGACTGTCAATAATTGGACGATGCAGACATTCAGGACATGTTTTCAATGTTGCTCTCACGACATGCACACATATAATTCTGGACTTACATTGAGGATGAGCCTGCTCAGAGGGGATGTATGCTCAGTGAGACTAGTGTGGGGGGTGGTGTAGAGGGGCGCAGCGAGGTGTTTGGTAACAGGTGGAATGTAACGGGATTGCTAAATAAATTTGACAGCAGAGTCTGGCACTTGAGGGGCACTGAGCAACAGGTAATAGGTGGAATTTCTCAGTCATATAGGTTGGAATGGGTGGTGAATGCAGTTCAGTTCGGGAGAAGGTTTCTCAGTGGCCTGCGAGGGTGGACGGGGGCAGTGTGGCAGTGCGGGTGGGGTGGCTATTGGGAAGGTGGTGAACATTTATATCCTGAATTGAGTGTGGATATTATATAGAGTGGTGTTGTGGGGAGGGTTGGTTGCTGGTCATGTGAATGCCGCTGTGCAAGAAATGCTAATGTAAACAGATTTCTCAGGTAGGACAATAGAAGCCACAGATAGCGATGATTCACAGAATGGGGTGAAAGCCACGAGGCATCCATATTGTGTTACTAAAAATGTTACAAGTTTACAGCAATCCATGACACTGTGCATGTTGTGGTGATATGTATTAGGGGTATTATGGTACCCTGTGATGCTGAGAGGCTATTGGTGGATAGACGCTGGGTCCCGATTGGATCAGCCGCCTACTGGCTCCACCCAGTAAGGCGGAATATAAGAGCCCGGGTTCCCCCAGCAGCCAAATTCTGTAGCTGTGCTGCTGGGGAACAAGTCTGCGTAATAAAGCCAACGATTGACTCCATCTCTTCTCGCCTCGTGAGTGATTAATCGTGCTACAATTTATTACGCAGACTTAAAGGACATGGAGCTCCGAATCACTCCGGAGTGTCTGCGAATCAGCCCCACGCGGCAAACTCAGCGGCCACTTTTAAACACTGGCTAGCGTGTTTCGAAGGATACCTCTGAATGGCCACCTGCGTGACTACAGAAGACCAGAAAATATAAGTCCTGCATTCCAGGATGAGCCCGGAAATCTGCACTCTCATAGAGGACGCGGAGGATTTCCAGTCGGTGCTCGCCATGCTGATGGGAATCTATGTTCGGCCCGTCAACCAGGTCTACGCACGCCACCAGCTCGCGGCGAGGTGGCAGATCCCCAGGGAATCGCTGGACGAATTCTACAGTGCGCTGTTGATACTGGGGAGAAACTGCAACTGCCCATCGGTTTCGGCTAATGAACATATGGAACTACTAGTTCGGGATGCCTTCTTAGCAGGTATGCTCTCGTCCGAAATTCACCAGCGATTGCTGGAGAGAGACGCACTACGCCTCAAGGAGGCACGGGCCCACGCTGCCTCGCTCGATGTGGCGTCTCAGAACGCCCGTGCCTATGCCCCCGACCGCGCGGCTGCCTCTTGGGCACCGTGGACCCCTGCCACAACTGACCCCCCGGCACCCCCCACCTCCTCCGCAGGCCTGTGCTGCAAGAGCGCCAGCCCACCCGGGGGGGCCCGCTGCTACTTTTGCGGGCAAACAAAACACCCCCGGCTGCGCTGCCCGGTCCGCTCAGCACTCTGCAAAGGGTGCGGCAAAAAAGGGCACTTTGTAGCGGTGTGCCAAGCCCGGGGGGTCGCCGCAATCTACCGGGGAGAACAAGGACCCCAAACTCAACCCCCCCAATGATCCATGTGCGGCCAACAGGTGCCGCCATCTTGGGTCCTGGACTCCATGCGGGAGGGAGGGGCACCGCAATCTTGGGTCCCGGACTCCATGCGGGAAGGATGGGCGCCGCCATTTTGTGCTCCCCCGGCCACATGCGATCAATGGGCGGCGCCATCTTGTTCACCCCCGACCGTGTGCGACGTGTGCACGCCGCCATCTTGGCTGACGGCCAAGGACCCCAGAATGGACGACTTCACGGGGCCTGAAGAAAACGCCCCGATGCAGCAGCAGCGACTGGCTTATGTGACCCAAACGGCAACAACGACGGTACTCGTCAACGGGTACGAGACGCCCTGCCTGATCGACTCTGGGAGCACGGAGAGTTTTATACACCCCGATACGGTAAGACGCTGTTCTCTTTCGACTCACCCGATGTGGTAGTATGCATTAGGGGTCATGTGGGACTGTGAAGCCGTGATGTCATTGGCTGACAGATCCCGGGTCCTGGTTGGCTGTTGACCTCTAGCTCCGCCCTGAAGGCGGAGTATAAGAACCAGGAGTTCTCCCCCGCAGGCCAGTCTGTTACTGAACTGCGGGGAACAAGTCACGCTTAATAAAGCCTCATCGACTTCACCTCTATTCGTCTCTCTGGAGTCTTTGTGCGCTACACCCGAGTAATCAAAATACTTTCCTGGCAGCATTCCATAGAGATCAAAGGGTTCTGCATCACAAACCTCACGGTGCAGGGGAGGGAGTTCAAGAACTACCGGCTTTACGTCCTCCCCCACCTCTGCGCTGCCACACTCCTGGGGTTGGATTTTCAGTGCAACCTCCAGAGTTTAACGTTCCAATTCGGCGGCCCTATGCTCCTACTCACTATATGCGGCCTCGCGACCCTCAAGGTTGACCCGCCTTCCCTGTTTGCGAACCTCACCCCGGGTTGCAAACCCGTCGCCACTAGGAGCAGACGGTACAGATCCCAGGACCGAACCTTTATCCGGTCGGAAGTCCAGCGGCTGCTGCGGGAAGGCATAATCCAGGCCAGCAATAGTCCCTGGAGAGCTCAGGTGGTAGTGGTAAAGACCAGGGAGAAGCAGAGGATAGTCATAGACTATAGTCAAACCATCAATAGGTATACACAGCTGGATGCGTACCCTCTCCCCCGCATATCCTACATGGTCAATCGGATTGCACAGTACAAGGTCTTTTCCACCGTGGACCTTAAGTCTGCGTATCACCAGCTCCCCATCCGCCCGAGCGACCGCAAATACACTGCCTTTGAAGCAGATGGGCGGCTCTATCATTTCTTAAGGGTTCCATTCGGCGCCACTAACTGAGTCTCGGTCTTCCAACGGGAGATGGACTGAATGGTTGACCGGTACGGTTTGCGGGCTACGTTCCCGTACCTCGATAACGTCACCATCTGCGGCCAGGATCACCAGGGCCACGATGCCAACCTCCACAAATTCCTCCAGACCGCAAACGCCCTGAATCTCACGTACAACAGGGAAAAATGCGTGTTTAGCCCAACCGTCTAGCCATCCTTGGCTACGTAGTGCGAAATGGAGTTATAGGCCCCGACCCTGAACGCATGCGCCCCCTTATGGAGTTCCCCCTCCCTCACTGTTCCAAGGCCCTGAAACGCTGTCTGGGCTTTTTCTCTTATTACGCCCAGTGGGTCCCCCACTACGCGGACAAGGCCCATCCGCTAATCCAGTCCACGGTCTTTCCCCTGTCAACAGAGGCCCGCCAGGCCTTCAGCCGCATCAAAGCGGATATCGCAAAGGCCACGATGCACGCGATCGATGAATCCCTCCCCTTCCAAGTCGAGAGCGACGTGTCCGACGTAGCTCTGGCGGCCACCCTCAACCAAGCGGGCAGACCTGTGGCCTTTTTTTCACGCACCCTCCACGCTTCAGAAATCCGCCACTCCTCAGTCGAAAAGGAGGCCCAGGCCATAGTGGAAGCTGTGCGACATTGGAGACATTACCTGGCCGATAGGAGATTCACCCTCCTCACTGACCAACGGTCAGTTGCCTTCATGTTCGATAATGCACAGCGGGTCACGATCAAGAACGACAAGATCTAGCGCTGGAGGATCGAACTCTCCACCTATAACTATGAGGTCTTGTATCGTACCGGAAAGCTGAACGAGCCTCCTGACGCCCTGTCCCACGGCACATGTGCCAACGCTCAAAGTGGACCGTCTCCGAACCCTCCACGAGGACCTCTGCCACCCGGGGGTCGCTCGGTTCTGTCACTTTGTAAAGACCCGCAACCTGCCCTACTCCATCGAGGAGGCCAGGGCAGCCACTTCTACAGGCCAGATAAAGTGCACCTGATAAAGGCTTCCCGTCCCTTAGAGCGCCTCAGTCTGGACTTCAAAGTTCCCCTCCCCTCCACTGACCGCAACACGTACTTCCTGAACGCGATTGACAAGTACTTTCGCCATCCCCTGCCCCGACATGACCGTGGCCACGGTCATTAAAGCCCTCTGCACCATCTTTACACTGTTCAGTTGCCCCACCTACATACATAGCGATAGGGGGTCCTCATTCATGAGCGACGAACTGTGTCAATTCCTGCTCAGCAAAGGCATTGCCTCGAGCAGGACACCCAGTTACAACCCCCGGGGGAACGGTCAGGTAGAGAGGGAGAATGGAACGGTTTAGAAGACCGTCCTGCTGGCCTTACGGTCCAGAAGTCTCCCAGTTTCCCGCTGGCAGGATGTCCTCCCGGACGTCCTCCACTCCATCCGGTCGCTGCTTTGTACAACAACGAATCAAACACCTCACAAACGCCAACTGATCTTCCCTAGGAAGTCCTCCTCCGGAACGTCACTTCCGACCTGGCTGGCAGCCCCGGGACCCATCCTGCTCCGAAAACATGTGCGGACGCACAAATCGGACCCGTTGGTCGAGAGGGTTCATCTCCTCCACGCGAACCCTCAATACGTCTATGTGGCATACCCCAACAGCCGACAGGACGCGGTCTCCCTGTGGGACCTGGCGCCCGCCGGAGCTCCACACACCCCCCCAACACCAATCACCCCCTCCCTCCCACCGACGCACCCCACAGCCACCCCCTCCGGAGCTCCACACACACCCCCAACACCAATCACCCCCTCCCTCCCAGCGGTGCACCCCACAGCCGCCCCTTCCCGGGTGGATCGGTCCTCCCCCCAGTCACGACTAGGAGTAGTGGAGCAGGAAGAGGCGTCGCTCCGCTCCCAGAGACGATGGTGCCTGAGCCAGCGCCTGCATCACCACCGGGGCTGAGACGATCAGCGAGGACGACCAGGGCACCCATTCGCCTCATCGAATCCGTATAACAAAGCAAGAAATGCCTCTGTAAATAATTCAGTTGCCCAGTAAAAGTGGCATTGTAAATAGTACTGGTCGTTTGATATCGGAGCATAGCCGCCATGTTAGCGGCATCCTAGATCCCGACTCTGTAAACCCCTACCACCATACGGCCCACTACCCCCACCGGGTTCTTTTTTAACAAGGGGTGAATGTGGTGGTATGTATTAGGGGTATTCCGGTACCCTGTGATGCTGAGAGGCTATTGGTGGATAGATGCTGGGTCCCGATTGGATCAGCCGCCTACTGGCTCCACCCAGTAAGGCGGAGTATAAGAGCCCGGGTTCTCCCTGCAGCCGCATTCTGTAACTGTGCTGCTGGGGAACAAGTCTGCGTAATAAAGCCATTGATTGACTCCATCTCTTCTCGTCTCATGAGTGATTGATCGTGCTACACATGTACAAATTTGCAATAAAGAGGTTTGACGTAAAAACTAAGACAAATGAGTTTGATTGAAAGTCATAGCGTACACAACCTGAATCGATCCAGTAACCTACTGAAAATGCAAGACAAAGGGAGAGTAATAAACATGATTGCAAACTTGCACAAGAAGATTGAGAAAGAGCTTAGAATGATGCAACTGGGAATTACAATTTCATTTTCTATGTTTTCCGATTGGTGTAATTTACTATATCAGTCGTAACCCATTTAAAAATAAATGGCTATTTAGCTAGCTGAGTCGATCAGATAATCTTGACCATTTTCTCAGCTTTAAGCATTCTCGCAAATCTTCTGTTAAGGTGCATTACATTCAGCTAAATTATGCATATGGACATAAACTGTGCTGTTGCTTGAAATACAAGAGGAAATATTTGCTCATTTAATGCATACTTATCCCCGAGCAGAAAATGATCAGCGTCAACGGAAAGTATACAGCGTAGCTGAGAGGACACAGTAGGCCAAAGATCATGCACCCTTTAATTTTGTTTTTAATAAACATTTTATTGAGGTATTTCTTTGGCATTGCAACAGCAGCAATATAAACAATGTACATAAAAATAGTAACATAGTGCAAATACCGCCTCCCTCTCCCACAGATCCCACCACTACTTAATCCCCTAATCTACACTCGTCGACAAATGGTTGCCACCTCCGGGCGAACCCTAACAGAGACCCTCTCGTGGTGAACTTAATTTTCTCCAAGCAGAGGAAGCCAGCCATGTCCGATAGCCAGGTCTCCGATTTTGGGGGCTTCGAGTCCTTCCATGCTAGTAATATCCGTCTCCGGGCTACCAGGGAAGCAAAGGCCAGAACGTTTGCCTCTTTCTCCTCCTGGAATCCCGGATCCTGCTACACCCCAAAAATCGCCTCCTCTGGATTCAATGCCACCCTTGTATTTAATACCTCGGACTTGATGTCGGCAAACCCCTGCCAAAATTCCCTAAGCTTTGGACATGCCCAGAACATGTGGACATGGTTCGCTGCCCCCCCCCCCCCCCCCCCCCCCCCGCGCACTTTGCACACCTGTCCTCCACCCCAAAGAATCTGCTCATCCGGGCCACTGTCATGTGAGCTCGGTGCACGACCTTAAATTGTATCAGGCTGAGCCTGGCACGTGTTGCGGTCACGTTGACTCTACTCAACGTGACCGCCCAGAGGCCCTCCTGTATCTCTCCCCCCAGATCCTCCTCCCACTTTTGCTTCAGCTCCTCGATCTGCGTCTCCTCCGATCCCATAAGCTACTTATATATGTCCGAAACGCTCCCCTCTCCTATCCATCCTCTAGAAATCACCCTATCCTGAATCCCCCTTAGCGGCAGGGGTGGGAAGGTTGGTACCTGCTTCCGCAAAACGTCCCGTACCTGTAAATATCGGAATTCATTTCCCCCCGCCAGTGTAAACTTCTCCTCCAGCGCCCTCATACACGGAAATCTCCCCTCTATAAACAAGTCCCCCATCCTCTCAATCCCTGCTCTCCGCCATATTCGGAACCCCCCCGTTCATCCTCCCCGGGGCAAACCGGTGATTATTACAGATTGGGGACCAGACCGATGCTCCCACTGCTCCCACATGTCTCCTCCACTGCCCCCAGACTCTCATGGCCGCCACCACCATGGGGCTGGTGGAGTACCGCGCCGGCGGGAACGGCAGAGGCGCCGCTTCCAACGCCCCTAAACTTGTGCCCTGACAAGAAACCTCCTCCATACGCACCCATGCCAACAACCCCCCCCCCCCCCCCCCCCACCCAGCCGGTTCCTAATCATGGCTATATTAGCCGCCCAGCAATAATTGCTAAAGTTCGGCAGCGCCAGCCCACCACCCCCCCCCGACTCCGCTCAAGCACTACCCTGCTCACTCGCGGAGACTTGCCCGCCCCCCCCCCCCCCACACACAAAGCCCGCAATAACTTTATTGACCCACTTAAAAAAGGACCGCGGGATGAAGATGGGGAGACATTGGAAAACGAATAGGAATCTCGGGAGCACCGTCATTTTTACAGTTTGGACTCTCCCAGCTAGAAACAACGGGAGCGCATCCCATCTCCGGAAATCCACCTTCGTCTGATCCACCAACCGGGCCAAGTTCAATTTATGTAGCCTGTCCCAATCCCTCACCACTTGGATACCCAGGTATCTGAAACTGTCCCCGACCACTCTGAACAGCAGTTCCCCCAGTCGCCTCTCCTGACCCCTAGCCTGGACCACAAACATCTCGCTCTTCCCCATATTAAGCTTATACCCCGAAAACCGGCCGAATTCCCCTAAAATTCCCATAATTTCTTCCATCCCCTCCATTGGGTCTGAGACATACAAAAGCAGGTCGTCCGCATGCAGCGAGACTCTGTGCTCCACCCCCCCGGACCAGCCCCTTCCAGCCCCTCGAGGCCCTCAGAGCAATTGCCAGCGGCTCTATAGCCAGCGCAAACAGCAGTGGGGAGAGAGGGCATCTCTGTCTCATCCCCCGGTGCAGTCTAAAATAGTCCGAAGTCGTCCTGTTCGTCCGTACACTTGCCACAGGAGCCTGGTACAGCAACCTGACCCAGTCAATAAAGCCCCTCCCAAATCCGAACCGTTCCAGCACATCCCATAAATAATCCCCCTCAACCCGGTCAAAAGCTTTCTCCTCATCCATTGCGACCACTACCTCCACCTCCCTACTCTCCGGGGGCATCATGATCACGTTTAACAGCCTTCTTACATTGGCCACCAGCTGCCTGCCCTTAACGAACCCCGTCTGAACCTCCACAATAACATCTGGTATACAGTCCTCAATCCTGGAGGACACAATTTTGGCCAATAGTTTGGTCTACGTTCAACAGGGAAATCGGCCTGAAAGACCCACATTGCTCCGGGTCCTTGTCCTGTTTCAGAATAAGCGAAATCATGGCCTGTGACATCGTCTGGGGCAGAACCCCCCTTTCCTTAGCCTCGTCAAACACCTTCAACAGCACCGGTCCCAATATCCCTGAGAACTTTTTATAGAACTCAACTGGGTACCCATCCGGTCCCGGGGCCTTACCCGACTGCATGGCCTTCAAGCCCTCCACTATCTCTTCCAACCCGATCGGGGCCCCCAGCCCTTCTACCAGCTCCCCATCCACCTTCGGGAACGTCAGCCCCTCCAGGAAGTGCCTCATCTCCTCCAGCCCCGCAGGGGGTTCCGACCTGTACAACCTGCTGTAAAAGTCCCGGAAGGCCTTACTCACCCCTGCCGACTCCCCAACTAAGTTCTCATCCCCGTCAATAACTTTCCCTATTTCTCTAGCTGCCTCCCTCTTTCTGAGCTGCTGTGCAAGCATCCTGCTGGCCTTCTCACCATGCTCGTATATTGCCCCCCTCGCCTTTCTGAGCGATTCCACTGCCGCCCCTGTGGTTAACAAGCCAAATTCCGCCTGTAGCCTTGTTCCCTTAAAAGCCCTGCCTCTGGAGTCTCCGCATACCTCCTGTCGACTTGTAGAATCTCTTTTACCAGTCGATCCATCTCTGCCCTATCCGTCCTGTCCCTGTGAGCCCGGATCAAAATCAGCTCACCTCTCACCACTGCCTTCAGCGCTCCCCAGACCACCGCTGCTGAGACCTCCCCTGTATCTATCTGCAGATAGTTCAGCATGCAATTCCTCAGCCTCTCGCACACCGCTTCGTCTGCCAATACATGCACCCTTTGATGATGCTATTAAGCTGGTCATTGGCAAAAGCTTTTCAATGGCAATAATGCACAGCTCTCGTGTTGTAATTGTAAGCCGGTGACAGAGCACAATGAAATACTAGCTTAATAGCATCATCAAATGGTGCATGAGGTTGGCCTAATGTGTCCTCTCATCTGTGCTATATACCTTTCTGTTGAAGCTGACCATTTTCTACAAGGAGATAAGTGTGCATTAAATTGTTGCCAATTCGTACCGGAGATGCCAATAATGTTACTCTTTTTAACTGGATACTGATATGACAGTAATTAATGATGATATTGCTTTTCAGAGCCGCCAGGTATCAAATGATACCACCACAAGGTTTTACCGGATATCGATCAACGAGCAAACAACCAGTTAGTTAGTTCAAGTTCAATGATAGTTTATTTACACACAAGAATTACTTCGACATGCAACATAAAACACTACAAGCTAAATTACACTTAACACAAAAATAACCTGTACTTAACTTCAGGCACCCGGCTTTGTACAGAGGAACAAGGCCTTTGTTCGGATCTTGTGTGGCTGGGTCTGGAGAAGTGACTTAGTTTCTGCTGGGCTCAACTGTCTGGTAGCGATCGTTGGCCTTGAACTTGTCTTCTGGTCGTAGTGCTGCATTTGGTTTTAGGCGTAGGTTGGGGCCAAGAGAGACCGAGCGCCAGGACCAAGAGAGACTGAACACATGCCAGTGTCTCTCTTTATCCTTCTGGGGTTTCGCGCTCTTTTGGGCGGTCCTTAGATTTGGACCCAATAATTCAGCAGGCTTCGATTACTGCCTTTGATTTTGGCCAATAAAGGGGCGGGTACCTTGATGGCGGGGCGTGTCCTGAGCGGTCATTGACCTTGGATTTTTGGGCTCCCTGAGCAAAGGGAGTGGCACCGATGAGTCTGTTTCTGGATTTGTTACCTGAGTACAGGTCTTTTGTTCTGGGGAAATGGGCCATTAGAATGCAAAGAAGCTGGGGGTTTCGATAGCGTCTAGTTATCTGAGTTGCCAATATACATAAGCTCTGAGCGTCTGAGTCCTGGGTTGACCATATTTCCTATGGTCCTTTGCAGGTGGCCATATTTCCCGGGATCCTTTGTAAGTGGTCATCCCTGAACGTGTAGCGTGGTGGATCACACTGTTGATCCTCATCCGTCCTTGGTGTGCCGGTTACCCTTGGTCAAGGACAGGTTCTACACTACTCTATCCTATGTTTTTGGAGCATTTACCTAATTTTATCAACACATCACAAATTCATAAACTCTAACGGGCCACTATAAAACATTTAATCATTACACATTTAACTTATTTACACAAGGGAACCTCTAACTATCATTACCTAAGCTGCTGGCAAATCTCAAAAAAGGAACTTATATACAACACAAACATTTTAAAGAAATAAACAGCAGCATCACATCTCTACTTAATCTATTACAGTCATAGAAGAAGTACAATCTTTATATTTTGTCAGTGAAAAAGGTTTAAAAGGTTTGTGGGGTTTGTTGGATTCCAAGGAATGGGGCTCGGAGTGTGTATATCGGGGAGCGGGAGGCTCTCCTTCGCCATTTGCGGAGTCTAAGTGTCTGAACGACACTGCAGAGTATTGCTATTTCCAAAAGGGCTTCTACTGTATAGGAAAGGGAATACCATTTTACAATGATTTCACACCATGTGGGGGTATCAGTGTTTATTTTCATGTGAAGTGTGGTGTCCGGGCTAGGGGTCCCATATTGTATGGTCATGTTGAGGGCTGGTGTGGTGTGGGGAACAAAGGCTGTAGGAGTCCAGCGATTATCACAACGGAGGTCATCAGTCCTGTCTTCATCTTGTCTTTTTGTTCTTCATTCTTTGTATATTCCTGAGGGTCCAAGCATAATATCTGTTATTAGCATTGGTTAACATCTCGTTTTGTTTGTCTTTCTCTCTTCAACTTCAATTACCCATTAGAATCGTCACCACGTGTGACTCCCTCATTTTTAAAAACAAATAACCATTTTAGAGACAAGACATCCGAAAAACAAAATTCTGTTTAAGTGCAAGGAATCCTACAGCTTGTGGTCGATGCGGTGAGTGGGCGGACACTTTCTCCGTCCAGGGTCCAGAGGTAGTTCACGTATAGTAGCAAATGTGTAACAACCAAGTGTGTCAAACATGTAAATAGCAGTTGGGGTAGCGACCAAAGAGTCGCGGAAGGTAAAGAGTTGAGTTTACAGGCTGTGGCAAAAGGCATTCTTTAAACCACACTAAACAGCAGATAAGGGGAAACAAAGACCTGCCAAGGACATTAAGGAATGTAAAGACCCATTCCAGATTACTTGAAGAGATCGAAGCATGAGGTGCGTGTGGGCCGCGGCAGGGCAAGAATGGATGGGATTCCCCGGGTAGAGCGGTGATCAGTGCCGTTGCTCCACTACCCGAGCTTGGCTGACCGGATGCATTGGTGGTCCTCAGGCAGGGCGGGGATAAGTGCCATTACTCCCTACCTGGGTGACCGAATAAGCGGAAAGAATTTGTAACATATGGGATCCAACAATTTGTTCCTTTAACAGTCATTGGGCAGTAAATGGCACAAGAAGAGTAACCATGACTGTGTCAAGAAAGTTTGTAACTGACCGACATTAATTAAAACCATGTGAGGTCGGAAGAATAAACTGTACCAAGAAATGTTGTGTCGAGCCGACATTAATTAAAACCATGTAGCAATAAGAAAGAAAGAAAGCGGGCAGGTTTCATCAGTAAATAGGACACCGTAATTCACATGCGGTTCCTTTTTCTCATCATCTGGACACCTCAGGGTTCCGTATCAAAAAGCGTTGTGAAAGGGTTACCGTAACGGGAGTCAGACTCTGAGTCATCACCATCTCCCGGTTGCCAAACTTGTGTCTGTCGTTTCTGTGACGTGGCCGCGTGGGCAGTCGTGAGATCAGAATCATCATTCCTTACTAATCGACAAGAGTTGTCACGGTGCCAATGGGGGGTTTGTTTGTCAAGAGGAGTGGTATCTGCAAAGGGAAAATTTCTGTTGTCGGACGGTGGCGGTGGCTCTGGATGTGGCAGTGAAAGGGGGTACAGGGGTCCAAACATGTCCTGGTCATGGTTCCAGGGGCTGTCGCTGTCGTCCGAATCAAGCTCAAGGTGGAAAGGCGTACCTGTGGGCGGAGACAAGGTCGGGTCTGTGGGCGTGGACGTGCTGTCCTGGCTGGGGGGAGGGGCTGCTCTAAGTTGTTGATGGGCAGGGTGGAATCGTCTGCCATTGCTAGGGAGACGTGGTGGTAGTGGCTACATTTGGTTCCATAAACTGTAAGCTGGTTGATATGGAACCAACCTGTTTTCCATTGGAGTACGTTATTTTGTACACAGAGGGGCTCACTTTATCCGAAATGGAGTAGGGTCCTGCAAATTTAGGGGTGAGGATCGAACTGGGATTATACAAGGAAACCATCTCTTGCTGACCAACTGTATACTCTACTGGGTGGACTGTTTTATCAAAGCAGGCCTTACTCTGCTTTTTCCTAGCACCTAGTCAGACAGCTGCAGCGAGCTGGGCTGCTTTAATATTTTCCGTGACTTGTTGGACTGCTTTTTCGTGGATGAGGGCGGTGACTGTGGGGCTGGACAAATCAACTCCTAATAAATATTCAGTTCCTTTCATGGGTCGTCCGGTCATGAGGGTGTGGGGGGGGTGAATCCTGTGGAACTGGATACTGTGTTCCTAATAAACATAAGGGCGAATGGGAGAATTGTGTCCCATGTGGTGTTGTGCTGTTGCACCATTTTCCTAATAGTCGCTTTCAGGGTCCGATTCATACATTCCACAATACCGCTGGATTGGGGATGATAAGCAATGTGGAATTTTTGTTTTATTCCAAAAATCATTCGGACATTCTGCATTACTCTGCCGGTGAAATGGGAACCTTGGTCTGATTCAGTGCTGCGGGGGAGTCCCCAGCATGTAAATATCTGCTGTGTTAAGATCTTGGCTGTTGCCTTAGCCGTGTTTGACCTGGAGGGAAATGCTTCCACCCATTTTGTGAAGGTGTCGATTATTACTAATACATATTTAAAACCATTTCTGCAGGGGGGGAGGGGACCAATGTAGTCGAGCTGTAAATTTGTCCATGGGCCATTAACAGGTCGGGTGTGTCTTAATTGTCCTTTCCTGGAGTACCTTTCAGGATTATTCTGTGCACAGATTAGACAATTCTCAACATAATGCTTTTAAATCAGGCCACCAGCACAAAGGTCTTAAGTGGGCAATGGTGGTTTCTATCTCCTGATGTCCGTGTCCGTCATGAAATTGGCAAATTATCTGGTTTCTGTCCTGGTTGGGGACCACATGAATTCCATTCTTTAAAATTATATTGTCCTGTACCGTCAGTGAGTCCTTGAATTTGTCGTAGGGGGCTGGGTAGTTTCCGTCTAAAACTTGCTTAAGAGTGTTGTCTGCCTTTTGGGCCTGGGCTAAATCTTAGATATTGGTCTGTGAAGCCTGGACTGCATGTATCGGTTCACTCTCGGGAGGTTGCCAAAAGTGACCGTGTCGTGATCCTGCCTTTGCTATGGCGTCTGCCTTCATGTTACCGGGTGGGGAGGAACGATGATGGCTTCTCACTTTGATTATGCCATATGTGCGGTCTTTTGCTGTCTTAAGGATATGCTTCAATAATGGGGCTGAGGGTAGGGGTTTAGCATCAACGGATATGAATCATCTAGATTCCCACAGGGCAGGAATTCTGTCAAGCTATTGCAGACATATAAACTGTCCGAATATGTATCTGCGGGTGTCGGGGAAGAATCTGGGTGCTGCACTACATATGCTATAGCTGCTAATTTGGGTGCTTGTGATCCTAAGTGGCCTGGCAATTTTAAAGATATTTCCTCTAGTGCACGTCTTCCACATAAACACCGCATCCTGTTATTCTTTTTCCATTGTCAATGGTGGAGGAACCATCTACATAAATCTTTAAAGCGTTATCCGTGGTCGGGGGATTCTGTGTTCTGATGCCTGCTCGTGTGGGTAGTAATTTTGGAATAAAGGGTCCTGTGTGGTGTTTGGCTGCAATGACCTGGCACTCATGTTGGGTTCCTTCATGCTGCAGGTTGTCCGCTAAAGATTTTGGTCTTTGTCCGTTTAACTGTGATGCCCCTTCCTTGTAATAACAGTGTCCAGCGAGCTGCTCTGATCTGGCTAACTGAACCGTCCTTTAACCGACCATCTAACAGTTGGGGTGGGCTCAGTCAAAATCGTTACGGGGTTGAGGCTTGTGATATATGCAAAATTTTGAACAGCCCAAAAGACTGCGAGCAAGTGGGGTTCACAGGCTGAAAATCCTTGCTCCACAGGATCCAAAACTCGTGAGGCATAGGCTACGGATCCTAAACGGTCATGTCTTTCCTGTAGTAGTACTGCAGAGAGGGTTCGGTTGGTGGTCGCTACTTCTATGGCATAGGGAGAATGTGGGTCTGGTACCTGCAAAGCGGGGGCTGTGCACAGGGCACGTTTTAATTCATCTATGGTGTCCGTGTGCTGAGAAAGCCATTCCCATGGGGCGTTTTTTTTAAGGAATTCTGAAAGTGGGGCGGCTTTTGTGGCAAAACCATCTATATGGTTCCTACAATACCCAACTAATCCTAAGAATGATCGGAGTGCAGTGACATTGTGGGGCAGGGACAATTTAACTATTGATTCCATCCGTTTCTGTTTGATCTCTCTTTTCCCGTATGTGATAATGGTGCCTAAATAAAGGACCTTTTCTTTCAGGATCTGGGCTTTTGTTGGGTTGACTTTGCATCCAATTGACTGTAAGAGACCTAGCAATTCGGAAAGAAGTTTAACATGCTCTTCCTTTGTATCCGTCTGTAGGAGTAAGTCGGCCACATACTGAATAAGGCATTCGGGTTGGGAAAATTTGGAAAGTCTGTTGGCCAATTGTCGGTGAAGGATGGAGGGGGAGTTGTGGAAACCTTGCGGGAGGCATGTCCACGTATACTGCTGTCCTTGAAATGTGAATGCAAACTTGTATTGACAGGCCTTATATCAGGGAATGGACCAAAATCCATTGCTAATGTCCAGCACGGTAAAGTATTTTGCACGTACTCCCTGCTTCAGCATGGTTTCGGGACTTGTGGCAATGGTGGGGGCTGCTAATGGGGTGACCTTGTTGAGCTCTCGGTAGTCAATGGTCAATCTCCATGAACCGTCGGGTTTCTTTATGGGCCAAATTGGGGCATTGTTTGTTGAGGCTACGGGCCGAATTACTCCTTGATCTAGTAAGCTATTGATAACTTTTGCAATCTCACCCTCGGCTTGCTGTGGGAAACCGTATTGCTTCTGGGGCTTGGGATCGGGACCTGTAATTGTGACTGTTCCTGGAATTTTTCCACAATCGTGCTTGTGATGGGCGAAGGATGCTTTATGTTTTCTTAGGAACTCTCTAATCATCTTATCTGTATTAATGGCTTGCGGATCAAACCAATAGTCACCTACTGAGCAAATCCTATGTTCGTAGCCTCCAACTGTGAGCGTGGCGGGGGCACTTGCTGTTCTGGCCATTTTCCACACACACTTATTCACGGGGTCAAAGGAAAGGTTGTGTGAGCTCATAAAGTCGGTTCCTAGAATGTGCTCGGCTGTTTGGGGCAAGTCGACTAAAACAACAGGGTGCTTGGTGTTTATGTTGCCGATTTGAATATCTACGGGGGCCGTAATGTGTCCCTGCTGTACATGTCCTGTAAATCCACTAAGAGTGATGGTGTCTGTGGTGGGCCATTTGTCATGCTGAAACATTGTAGAGGAGTTTAAAAGTGCGGGACCCTCCTGTGTCCCAAAGGAACTCTACTGGGTGTCCCCGGACTGTGCCTGTGACTACTGGTCTGCCTGATTTGTCCCAGAGTGTGTCGCAGACCCAAGTTGGGGAGTCCGAACACCGTCAATCTGTGTTATTAATCACTGCATTATCTGATCGGGCGTTAATGTTATGTATGGGCCTAACATTGTTCTGAGGTGGGGCGTTCGATTGCTGGTTCCGTTGCTAGTTCGGGGTGGCGTTGCATTCGCGGGCGTAATGTCATTTTTGCCCACAATTACAGCAACCTCGTGGTGCCAGTGCTCTGGGGTGCTGACCTTCATGTCTGCCTTCATTTACCCGTGCGGGGTCCTGAGTAGTCCTGACTGGGTTCATATTCGCTTTTGCCTTCTCTTGATCTGCCTTTCTATGGAGGGATTGTTCCCAAGCTCTGGAGAGTCTCTTTAAAACCCAAACTTCATTCTGTGTGGCATCTGCGGGGTCGTAATTTACACAGGCATTTTGACCTGCTTCTGTGGCGTGGGAGACTAAAGTACGAGCCCATTTAGTTGTGTTGTCGTTATTTAAGTTTGTGTGGTTCAATTCCCCAAATACCACTTTAAAATGGATCCAAAGGCGACTTGCGTATGCAGTCGGATGCTCTCCCTTCTTTTGTCTACATCAGTTCAAACCTTCTACGGGATCTCCTCTGTTGTATCCAATCGTGTCTAAAATAGTTGCCGTCATCTCCTGGAGACTTCCTCCTCCTACATGCTGGGGTTTTGTTAAAGCTGAGGTAACGGACGGGTCAAGGCTCATGACTATAAGCTTAACTTCTTCCGGTTCGCCCAGACCGTACATAACTGTATGCTGTCGTACTCTCTGAAAGAAATTATGCGGGTCTGCTGTGAGTTCAAATGGTTCAATTTTGGCGCAGGCATCTCTCAATTGGGCGATGGTTATTGGGGTGGTGTAAACGAAATTGGGCTCCTCGCGATCCTGTGACGTGCGATGTGTGGTGACTGGATTCATGGAGGTGTGTGCTGCCTGTGCAGTTGGTGGTGCGGGTGCTTTCCTTTTCGGGGCCTGATGGGGCTCTATTCTGATTTTCTGTATCCTCCACATGGAGCTATGGGCGGTTTCATTTAGCTCTTACCAACTGGGGCCATCCTCCTGATCTAAATTCAGTCCAAAGGTATCTCTGAAGCCGTTTTGCACTGAAAGCAGTGACTGTAACTTTGCTATTTGTTGCCTACATTTGGTGTGATCTACTGTACTCTGTCTTTGTTCCAGTGTGAAACTATGGAGCACCCGTAAAGCTGCCTTCAAATCTGCGCATTGTTTCTTTAGCTGTTCTACCTGCTGTTCCGTCTCTTCTCGTACCAAAATTGTGCGCTGTGTATCTTGGTAGGCTTTATCGTACTGGGTCTGAAAGCTGCTAAGGTGAACTAAACAAGAGTTGTGTGCCCGTTTGACATCAGCCATCTCTTTATCTTTAGCTGCCAACTGTTCCCGGAGTTGCTCATTAATTTTCTCACATTCACTAAAGTTTCCCTCATTCTCCTCTTTCTCAACTAGCTGTCTGTGGAGCGTCCTCACGACCTCCTCTGTGCCTCACAACTGTGCCAAACAGGACACTATTGCCATCGGCTTATGAACTTTCACTGCATTCTTTTGGTTGTCCCACCAGGTTTGTCCTATGCTTCCGACATGACTATTCATTTGAACAAAACTCGGACCAAAGGGGCAATCCTTTCCCCTTCAAATACTTTCTCAATTCCTCTTCCCAAATGGGGCACTTCTCTGCTCTACTGGTCGCTGCGACCTCGGGTTCCTGCAGGTTCATTAGGCATTCCATTGCCTTTGCTTCTATTATCTCTTTTCTTACCGTTAATTTGGGACAGGGGGAATAAGGCGGCGATTCGAACAGCGGGTATGGCCTTGGCTATTTTCCGGTTCACAATACTCCCGATAGTTTTACGCAACAAAATCTAATGATTTAAAATTATATCCCTGTTAGTACGCATGCAGGTTAATACACACTTCCGAATCTTAGAGATTTGATCGATACGGGCCTTACACTTGTGGTTTCTTTCACTTTTCTCAATTGGGTTTCGAATGCAAAGTTTTGTGGGTTCTCTCGGAGTGACAAAATCACTTCTAGGTCGAGTCCCGTCAGATGTCGGCAATAATATTGCCAATTCATATCGGAGACATCAATAATGTTGCTCTTTTTAACTAGATACTGATATGACAGTTATTAATGATGATATTGATTTTCAGAGTCACCAGGTATCAAATGATACCACCACAAGGTTTTACCGGACATCGATCAACGACCAAACAACCAGTTAGTTAGTTCAAGTTCAATGATAGTTTATTTACAGACAAGAATTACTTCGACATGCAACATAAAACACTACAAGCTAAATTACACCTAACACTAAAATAACCTGTACTTAACTTCAGGCACCCGGCTTTATGCAGAGGAACAAGGCCTTTGTTCGGATCTTGTGTGGCTGGGTCTGGAGAAGTGACTTCGTTTCTGCTGGGCTCAACCGTCTGGTAGCGATCGTTGGCCTTGAACTTGTCTTCTGGTCGTAGTGCTGCATTTGGTTTTAGGTGTAGGTCGGGGCCAAGAGAGACTCAGCGCCGGGGCCAAGAGAGACTGAACACATGCCAGTGTCTCTCTTTATCTTTCTGGGGTTTCGCGCTCTTTTGGGCGGTACTTAGTTTTGGACCCAATAATTCGGTAGGCTTCGATTACTGCCTTCAATTTTGGCCAATAAAGGGGTGGGTACCTTGATGGCGGGGCGTGTCCTGAGCGGTCATTGACGTTGGATTTTTGGGTTCCCTGAGCAAAGGGAGTGGCACCGATGAGTCTGTTTCTGGATCTGTTACCTGAGTACAGGTCTTTTGTTCTGGGGAAATGGGCCATTAGAATGCTAAGTAGCTGGGGGTTTCGATAGCGTCTAGGTATCTGAGTTGTCAATATACATAAGCTCTGAGCATATGAGTCCTCAGTTGACCATATTTCCTATGGTCCTTTGCAGGTGTCCATATTTCCCGGGATCCGGGCAGCACGGTGGCGCAGTGGGTTAGCCCTGCTGCCTCACGGCGCCGAGGTCCCTGGTTCGATTCTGGCTCTGGGTCGCTGTCTGTGTGGAGTTTGCACATTCTCCCCGTGTTTGTGTGGGTTTCGCCTCCACAACCCAAAGATGTGCAGACTAGGTGGATTGGCCATGCGAAATTGCCCCTTAATTGGAAAAAGTGAATTGGGTACTCTCAATTTATAAAAGAAAAAAATATATTTCCCGGGATCCTTTGTCAGTGGCATCCCAGATGGCGACAAAATGAGCAAATATGTTTTGCAGTATTTTAAGCAACAGCACAGTTTATGGCCATATGCATAATTTAGCTGAATATATTTAGCTAAATGAATACAAAACTATGCATACTGTTTTATTGCCTGTCCTTTCCCTCTTGCTACAAAAATGCCACTAGTGCAGCAAATGGACCTTTTAGCAACTGCCTTACCATAGTAGTCAACATCACAATCACTGAACATACACACTGTGATGGTGCATGACGTCACTGATTTACTGGAAGAGATTAAAGAAAGGATGGAAGCTGCCAAACAGAAACCTACCATTTCTACAAACCCTGTTCATATAGAATTCACACAGAAATCAACCATTCAGGATTGTTCCAAATGAGCCTCCTCCTGTCTTAGTTCACCTAACCCTTTCTATATATCCTTCTGTTTCTTTCTCCCTCACGTATTTGTCAACTTTCCCCTTAAATGCACCCTTGTAGCAAGGTCCTTTCTAACCACTGCCTGGATAAAGAGGTTGCTCCTGAATTCCTTGTTGTCTCTATTGTTGACTATCTTGTATTTATGGCCCTACTTTGGATTCCTGACCACTTGAATAATCTTTGAATAATTTCATGATTCCAATCTCACCGGTCCAGCTATGGAATTGAGGAAATTTCAGGAGTATGAATAGCTGTACCAGTTGGTTGCCTTTTGGCAGAGCATGATACAATCAGTTCACAGCTGGCCAATATAGGGCGGGAGACGTTCTCAGCTCTGCAGAGTGTTGAAACAACAGCTAGGATATTCCGGGCATCATTGCAGGCAGGATTGGAAAATTTGGAGAACGGTTGAAAGTCGATTGATTTTTGGCTGCTCTCCAAATTTTCCTGTCCCACCCATGATGATGCCCGACGGTGGCGTTACTGGAAAATCCCACCCAGTGTCTGTGACATTCGAGAGATGTTAAAACATCTGTCACAAACTCCCGCACTGATAAAGCATTATGATCTACATTCCATTATAGCAGGGCAGCCAATATCAACATGCTTAATGACAAATGCCAAAGAACCATGAGTAGGTGTCTCTATGAAGCATTTCAATGTTCTGTGCTCAAAAGGAACGGTGGCTATCAATAGGGCTGCACAGCAGGAATGTGGGTGTCTTTCAAATATATATCAGTCCTTTCCTGTTGTTGTGATAGCAGCAACCATTGAAAATAACCAATGCCCCTTGCCAGAATAGGACAGTATTATGATTCCAGACCAGATCCCAACAGTGGCTAGGATACTGGACAGAAACCCCAATATTTTATTTTAATTTTGTAAGACTGTGAGGTAAGAATAACTCACTCCAGGAGTGATTTCTTGGAGAAATAAAATATGGTATATTAAAGCAAACTTTACTACCAACAGAGTAATAAAATATCTTTAACATCACAGCAGGAAATAGCTTATAATTACCCCTTAAACAATGTTAATCAATACAGTGAATACAGTAACCATTAACTGCTATCTTTATTCCCACTCAAACAATTAAAAAAACCATCTGAGCTCTCAATCCACTGTTAAAATATAGTTAGCCCCCAGGAATATTTGCTATGCAGAGATATTCTTTGAGAAAGAGAGATTTTATGATATTGCTTTAAAGAAAAGATCTGGGGCGGGATTCTCCGACCCCCCGCCGGGTCGGAGAATCGCCAGGGGGCAGCGTGAATCCGCCCCCATCGGCCGCCGAATTCTCCGGCACCAGAGATTTGGCAGCGGCGGGAATGGTGCCGCGCCGGTCCGCAGGCCCCCCCAGCAATTCTCCGGCCCGCGATGGGCCGAAGTCCTGCTGCTGTCATGCCAGTCCCGCCGGCGGGAATTAATCCGCCTCTCTTACCGGCTGGACTGACGGCGCGGGCGGGCTCCGGGATACTGGGGGGGACGCGGGGAAATCTGGCCCCAGGGGGCGCCCCCACGGTGGCCTGGCCCGCGATCGGGGCCCACCGATCTGCGGGCAGGCCTGTGCCGTGGGGGCATTCTTTTCCCTCCGCCTCGGCCAAAGCCTCCGCGATGGCCGACGTGGAAGTGACCACCCACCCTGCGCATGCGCGGGGATGACGTCAGCAGCCGCTGACGTTCCCGCGAATGCGCGGACTTCCGCTGGCCGGCGAAGTCCCTTCGGCCCCGGCTGGCGTGGCGACAAATGCCTTTCCCGCCGGCCGGTGGTGCGCCAACCACTCCGGCGCGGGCCTAGCCCCTCAAGGTGAGGGCCTGGCCCCTAAAGGTGCGGAGAAATCCGTACCTTTGGGGCGGCCCAACGCCGGAGTGTTTCCCGCCACTCCATCCCGCCGGGACCCCCCGCCCCACCGGGTAGGGGAGAATACGGCCCTGAATCCTGTCAGCACGGTAACATTGTGGTTAGCACAAATGCTTCACAGCTCCAGGGTCCTAGTTTCGATATCCGGCTTGTGTCACTGTCTGTGTGGAGTCTGCATGTTCTCCCCGTGTGTGCGTGGGTTTCCTCCGGGTGCTCCGGTTTCCTCCCACAGTCCAAAGATGTGCGGGTTAGGTCGATTGGCCATGCTAAATTGTCCTTAGTGTCCAAAATTGCCCTTAGTTTTGGGAGGGGTTACTGGGTAATGGTGATAGTGTGGAGGTGTGGGTAGGGTGCTCTTTCCAAGAGCTGGTGCAGACTCGATGGGTCGAATGGCCTCCTTCTGCACTGTAAATTCCATGATAAAGAACCATGCAGAAACTCTGGGCTGGGTTCTTTGGCTGAGCCCACCCCAAGAACGCCACGGACAGGAGGGGGACCATGTAAAGATCCATTGACCTTAGGCGGTAATTTCCGATCAGTGGGCGACACGGCCAAAGAATCCTGTCCTCTGGTTGTATTTCTTCAGAAGCTGCTTCAGCTGTTTCGGCTCACCTTCTAATTACACTCTTCCTAACTGCTTGGAAAGAAACTGTTAATCCAGCTGCAGGTAAATCTTTTAACTGAACTGAGATGGTTACTTCTGCTTACATCTCCAAATAACTCACAACCTAAAACTGCTTTTCTACAAAATGCCTGGTACCTTGGCTCATCCCAGTAATTACATAATATTACAAAGCTGAAACCTAATTAACTCCACAGGTAATCCCCTTAATCCACTAGCCCAAGCTTTTTACAATGCATTAATTGTACGTCTAGCTCCAAAACGTAATTGTCTTTCAAACTATGATTTTTTAAAAACACTACTGCAGCAGTCAAACACACTCTAATCCAGGCCTTTAACCCTTACTGCACAAAATACCTATAATTGAAGTTCCTATATTCATCACAACAGGGTCACTATCAGGGAGATATTAGAAATTTGGGTCAGAGACAATTTAAAGGTATAAACAGATTGAAGAAAAGTGCTGTTAGCTGAACTCAAAGGGATAGATACCTGGCTGAGTCACACGCTCACATTCAGATTTAAACTCGCGAGGGAATGCAAAATGTGATTCACCAAAGACCCATTGTCTTTCGGGACATTACTGCATGACCAGCCATTATCCTATTAACAGAATCTGATGACCTAATGGTCTATCAATGGAAGTAGGTGCATATGAATGGCATGGCTCTGGCCTTTTATTTAAATGGTAATGGGCTATCAGCCAAACAATGAGAACAGGTTCAGGTTTGACCACCTCAGGGGAGAAGCTTTGTTTGTAGGGCTGGGCGGGTTTAGAGAGAGGGCGAGAAATCCTTTTGGGAACAAGGGCAGAAGCATATGGACAGCAAGGAAACATGTCAGGAAACTGGGAAGTAGAAGGCTGTGGAGAGCGGAGACAGTCATGTCATGAAGCCTGTTAGCTTAAAGACGTAAGCAGCCATGGGACAGGTCATGAAGAACTGCCATGGAGAGAGAAAGATTTGAAAAAGGAGCCTGAAAGAGATGTCCTAACAGAAGAAAGATTGTGTCCTAAAAGAAAGTGCTACCTTTGCCTGGATATGTAAATGGATGAGAGATATTTTATATGCTCAGTGTTGTCTGATGAGAATTAAAATTCCGGTTAAGAAACTACATGTGATAAATCATAGATAAATCATAGAATTTACAGTGCAGAAGGAGGCCAATTGGTCCATCGAGTCTGCACCGGCTCTTGGAAAGAGCACCCTACCCAAGCCCTCACTTCTACCCTATCCCCATTACCCAGTAACCCCACCCAACACTAAGGGCAATTTTGGACACTAAGGGCAATTTATCATGGCCAATACACCTAACCCGCACATCTTTGGACTGTGGGAGGAAACCGGAGCACCCGGAGGAAACCCACGCACACACGGGGAGAACGTGCAGACTCCACACAGACAGTGACCCAAGCCGGGAATCGAACCTGGGACCCTGGAGCTGCAAAGCAATTGTGCTAACCACAGTGCTACCGTGCTGCCCTAGAGGTGAATGGTCTGGGTGGGTCAATGTCATTCTCATTCATACTTATTTCCGTGTACATCATAGAAGTGGTCTGCTGATATACAACTGTTCAAAGTCACCTTCTCTGGCACCGTGACACCTGCTTGTTCTTTTAGTCCATCAAAAAGGAATAGTAGGATTGAAATAGGACATCAGACCATTTTGTAAAAATTACTTTATGAAATTTAGGCATTGATGGCTACACTAACATTTATTGCCCATCCCTAATTGCCTTCTGAATGTGGTGGTGAGCTGCCTTCTTGAACCGCTGCCGTCATTGAGGTGTCGGGACACCCACAGTGCTGTTCGGGAGGGAGTTTCAGGATTTTGACCCAGCGACATTGAAGGAACGATGGTGGGCATGATTCAGCAGACTTCAAATAAGTCTGCTGATGGGCACATTGAGTGAGGTGGTTCTCGGCAGCTACAGCGCTGAGAAGCATCGCACTATCTAATGGCACTTTGCCATTTCTTTTGGCCTTGGGGAGTTTCTCTCCGCTGAGGCCGCACTTAGAGGGATTTGCTGCTGGTGAACTGACGTTTGCCAACAGGAAAAGCTCCTCGCAGAGTGGGGCACCATTTTGTCCAGCAGTCTCAATCTCCTCCTCATTCAGACCCCTTGTTCTGTTGAACCCCCCACACCCTCTCTCCACCCCCAACCTTGGGAGGTCCGGAACACCCCCCCCCCCCCCCCCCCCCCACACCCACTCTACATGGCAAGGCTCCACTCCCTGGCCCAATCCCTGGCAGGACCAGCCTGGTACCTGAGCACCCTGACACTCCCAGCCTGGCATTTGGTAGTGCCCCTGGAAACCTGGCAGTGCCACCTGGGCACCCTGGACGCCTGGGCACCCTGGCAGTGGCAAGGAGGCAGTGCCAAGGTTCCCAGTTGCCAGTGGGTGTACCATGGTACTGTCCTGCCTGGTATCCAACCACCCGGGGTCACCAATGGCTTAGGAACCCACCCCCCCAGGTGCGATTGCCACTGGTCCACATTTGTGCGGGACAGTGCTAAATGGCTTTCGGGTGAATTACCGATTGCGCAATGGGATTGCTGAATCTGCGCCCAATAGATTTCCAAGTCAGGATGGTGAGTGACTTGGCGAAAAACCTCCAGATGGTGGTCATCACAGCTATCTGCTGCCCATTCTTTTTAGATGGTAGTGGTTGTGGGTTGGGAAGATGCTGCCTAAGTAACTCTGGCGAGTTCCTGCAGTGCATCAATGGTTGCCATTGTTCACCGGTGGTGGAGGGACTGACTGTCTGTGGAAGAGGGGGCAATCAAGCGGGCTACTTTGTCCTGGATGGTGTTGAGCTTCTTGAGTGTTGTTGGAACTGCACTCATCCAGGCAAGTGGAGAATATTCCATTGGGAGCTGAAATACTGGCCACAGGATTCCTAGACTTTGACCTGCTCTAATAGTTACAGTATTTACATGGATCGATCAGTTTCTGGTTAATGACAACCCCAGGATGTTGATTATGGGGAATTCAGTGATGGTAATGACATTGAATGTGAAGGGGAGAGTTGTTTTGTTGGAGATGGTTATTGCCTGGCACATGTGTGGCGTGAATGTTACTTGCCACTTGTCAGCCAAAGTCTCGATATTGTCCCGCTCTTGCTGCATTTTGGACATGGACAGCTTCAGTATATGAGGAGTCACAAATGGTGCCAAAAATTATGCAGTCCTCAGCGAACATTCCCACTTCTGACCTTATGATGGAAAGAATGCCATTGATGAAGCAACTGCAGATGTTGGGCCTCGGACACTATCCTGAGGAACTCCGGCAGTGATGTCCTGGAGCTGAAGTGATTGACCTCCAACCACCACAACCATCTTCCTTTGTGCGGGGTATGACGCCAACCAGCGAAGTGCCCCCCCCCGCCACAATTCCAGTTTTGCTAGGGCTCCTTAATGCCATATTTGGTCAAATGCTGCCAGGATGTCAAGGACAGTCACTCTCACCTCTGACATTCAGCTCTTTTACCCAAGTTTGAACCAAGACTGTAATGAACTCAGGAGCTGAGTGACCCTGGCAGAACCCAAACTGAGCGTCCATGACAAGGTTATTGCTGTGTAAATGCCGTTTGTTGATGACCCTCTTCCATCACTTTACTGATGAGCAAGAGTAGAGTGATATGGCAATAATTATCCGAGTTGAATTTGTCCCGTTTCTTGTGTACAGGACATACCTAGAGTATTTTCCACATTTCCGGGTAGGTGCCAGTGTTTTAGCTGTATTGGAACAACTTGGCTAGGGGCACAGCAAATTCTGGATGACAAATCTTCAGAACTATTGCTGGAATATTGTCAGGGCTCATAACCTTGGCAGTATCCAGCGCCTTCAGCCATTTCTTGATATCATATGGAGTGAAGCTATTGAATTGAACACTGACATCTGAGATGCTGGGGACATCCGGGAGAGGCTGAGGTGGATTATCCACTTGGCACTTCTGCTTGCAGATTGTTGCAAATGCTTCAGCCTTATCATTTGCACAGCTGCTCCCTTATTATTAAGGATGGGGCTATTTTTGCAGCCTCCTCCTCCATTGAGTTGTTTAATTGTCCATCACCATTCATGACTGGACATTTCAGGACTGCAGAGCTTAGATATGATCTGTTGGTTGTGGAATCACTTAGCTGTCTATCACTTGCTCCTTATACTTGCGTTTGACACGCAAGTAGTCCTGTGTTTTAACTTCACTGGATTGAGATCTCGGATTCTCCCTTCCGGGGACTAAGTCCCCACGCCGGCGGGAAAACCGGCGCCAAAGGCTCTGGCGTCACCGGACTGCTAAGGTGAGGAAATCTCACCTGTCTCGGTGGCTAGGTGGACGCCGGAGGAGTTGGCGCCAATCCAGCTAGCGGCGAAGCGAGTTTGCGCATGCGCCAAAGGGCCGGCGTGATCTTGCACATGCGCGGAACCACCAGCGTGTTTTGGCGCATGCGCGGGGGGTGCTCTTCTCTGCGCCGGCCATGGCGGAGACCTGCAGGAGCCGGCGCGGAAGGAAGGAGTGCCCCCACGGCACAGGCCCGCCCGCAGCCAGTGGGCCCCGATCACGGGCCAGGCCACCGTGGGTGCCCCCCCGGGGGTTGGATCCCCCCATGCCCCCCCGAGGACCACCCTCGCCGACTTACCTTCCAGGTCCCGCCGTTTGGGACCGTGCGTAACCCGCGCCAGCCGGACTGGCCAAAAACAGACGGCCGCTCGGCTCATCGGGGCCCGGAGAATTGCCAGGGGGGCCGCTGCCAACGGCCCCCGACTGGCGTGATGTGAACCACGCCCCGCCCGAAAGACGCCGTCAGAGAATACGGCAGCCGGCGATGGGACGGAATTCGTGCCACCCCCGGGGATTCTCCTAACCCGGCGGAGGGTTGGAGAATCCTGCCCCTCATTTTGAATAATGCCTTGTGTTGCTCCTGGCATGCCCTCCTTCACTGTTCATTAACCCAGGGTTGATGGTAATGGTTGAAGGGTGGATAACTTGGCCATGAGGTTGCAGATTCACTTGTGTACAATTTTGCTGCTGTTGATAGCCTACAGCGCCTCATGGGTGACCAGTCCAGAGTTACTAGATCTGTTTGAAGTCTATCACATTTAACACTGTGGGAGTACCACACAATACAATGGAGGGTATTCTCATTATGAGGTTGGGACTTCTTCTACACAAGGACAGTGCGCTGATCCCTCCTACCAATACTTTCATGCATCTGTGGCAGATATGTTGATGAGGATGAGGTCAAGTATGTTTTTGCCTCTTGTTGGTTCCCTCAATTATGTCCTTTAGGACCTGGCCAGCTTGGTCTGTGGCGGTACTACCAAGCCGTTCTTGGTGATGGACATTGAAGTCCCCTACCCAGAGTACATCCTGTGCCCTTGCCACCCTCAGTGTTTACACCAAATGGTGTTCAACATGGAGGAGTACTGATTGACCAGCTGAGGGGAGATAGTACTTGACAATCAGCAGGAGCTTTCCAGGAGGTTTCCTTGCCATGAAACCTCATGAGGTCTAGTTTCAAAGTCGAGGACTCCCAGGGCACCATACTCCTGATTGTATCCTAATGTGCTGCCACCTCTGCTTGGACTGTCCTGCCAATGGGACAGGATGGTGATGGTGGTGAATGTAAGCTATGATTCTGTGAGTATGACTGTGTCACGCTGTTGCTTTACTAGTCTGTGAGACAGCTCTCCCAATTTTAGCACAGATGTTAGTTTCCTGGGTTTCCTGATGCCTAGGTCAATGCCAGGTGGTCCCTCCAGCTTAATTCCTTTTTATTGACTTTGCAGGTGTTGAATACAACTAAGTGGTTGCTGGGCCATTTCACAGGTGCATTTAAGAGTCAACCACATTTCATGTGGTCGGCAGGATTCCTTCATTAGACATTTAATTCCAGATATTTTAATGAGTTTAAATTCCAGCATCAGGGATTCGGGTCCTCAGTGGATTACCCTGGGTCTCTAGATTATTAGTCCAATGACAATATCACCATTCCACTGCCTCTCCTTACATATCACAATACGAAGTCTTACAACACCAGGTTAAAGTCCAACAGGTTTGTTTCGTGACATCGAAACAAACCTGTTGGACTTTAACCTGGTGTTGTAAGACTTCGTACTGTGCTCACCCCAGTCCAACGCCGGCATCTCCACATCATACATATCACAAGGAAGAGGCACGGTGCTGCATCACTTTAAGCCTACTTGACAGATCAGATTAAACTTCGCAGTTATTGTTTACTTATGCGCATAAAGGTTTTCACAAATGCCATGCTTTTGAGGGATGGTTGTTCATATTAAAAAAGTCCAATGAAACAAAGACAAAATTGTTGTTTGATCAGATGCTGCAAACCCTATGCTAGTTGAATGAATTTAATTTAGTTTGCACTGTCGCTTAAATGCTGAGTTTGATTAACCAAAACAGGTACTTATTTGATAGTGCTCCCAATTAATCTACTTCGATAGAGACAGGGCCAAGACAATTTATCGTTAAATTTATGCTTTCTGTTACAAGGTGTTTTTCAATTCCTATATCCATTTTCATAACAATAATATTAATCATTATTAGTGTCACATTAGGGCAACACGGTGACGCAGTGGTTAGCATTGCTGCCTCACGGCGCCGAGGTCCCAGGTTCGATCCCGGCTCTGGGTCACTGTCCATGTGGAGTTTGCACATTCCCCCCGTGTTTGCGTGGGTTTCGCCCCCACAACCCAAAAAAGATGTGCAGGGTAGGTGGATTGGCCACGCTAAATTGCCCCTTAATTGGAAAAAAAAAATTGGGTACTCTAAATGTATAAAAAACAAATTGGTGTCACATTAACACTGCAATGAAGTGACTGTGAAATTCCTTGAAATTAATCCTTGAAATCTTAATCTTCTTTAGAAAACCGAAATGTCAAACTTTATTCAACACATTACACAACGCAATGTGTTGGCTTGCCCATATTTGCTAATTTAATAGCTTCTTTAAAAATGTCAGTAATCATGTCCTGTTGCCTTGAAATCCATGCTGACTGCTCCTTATAACTACTTGTGTTTTTTAAGTGAGTATATTGTAATTTTATTGTAACCTACACTCCCCTTCGCAACTGCTGTCCTGAAACATTTTATTAAATATTTATTAATTATATCGGCTTCCCTGTCTCTGATGTCCAAATTTGATTCCTGTATTTATGGAGCTCCTAACAATAAGCCTTTGCTTTTTTCTATATTCAGGTCTTTGAGGATGTATGAAATTAGATGTGTGCAGATCCTATGGGAAATTATTCCAAATGACTGTCAGACAATACTTAAGGGATTGTTGAATTCATATGCAACTTGTGAACTATATATACAAAAGGTGTTTCAAGAAGCATTATTCCGAGGGCATCCATACAAATATAAAACAATGAATGGCATTGGTGAAGTCCCTGAGGGATAAGATTAAATATGTATGACAGGGCTTCCTCAATGGCACAAACAGTTAAGGTACTAAATTGCTGCGTCAGATTAGACCAGGAAGATCCCAAATTGATTTTTGGTCTAGCCTGACTTAACTGTACGATGTAGGCCAAAAATATGAATAAAGGCTAATGGAACATGGGATCAGAATAGCCTGGTGGTTCGAGACAATGCACTGGAGCTATCCAGTAATGACCAAGGAGCTTTAAAAATGGAGCTGTGGGCCCGGGGCAGAGGCACCTGCAGTATATGCAAGTGCATTGAATGCATACTAATTCCAACATATAGACACACACTACTAAGCACAGATACACAAACCATTTATAATAATCAGATACACATTAACGATATATAATCCGAAATCCTGCTTCAAAGTGAAACATAGCAGTTTGTGAGGCATCATGGGGTTTATGGCTAACTGACTTGGCCATTTGTGAAACCTTGTTAGTTCCCACAGACATACAGGAGAATGGCTTATTCAGCGGGACTTCTCTTATCAGAAGCTGCCTCTGAGGAATGCTTCTTGTAGCACAAGTCTGTGGTGTTGGGTGTTCTAACACACAGAAGAGCCAACACAGTTGCATATGGTACAACACTTGTTTATTTAAACTCACTATTTACAACTTGGTCTTTGCACTCTGCACGTGGGGGGCTCCCTGCTTGTGGTGTTTCAACAGCTCTTTCATGCTTCCTTCTCCCCAGACCTACTGACCTCCAGGTGTCGTGCTCGTGCTTTTTATGTGGTTGGTGTTCTTGTCTGTGATTGGTTGTGGTGTTGTGTACTCTGATTTGCCTGTTAGTGTGTCCATCATGATGTGTGTGTTTGAATATCATGACATCCCCCCTTTTTACAAAGATATGTGCCTACGTGGTAATAAATATGATCGTGACGTGAGTGCATCTAAGAGTGTGTGTGTGTCGTGTGCAGCATGTGTCTATGACGGAACTATGTACATGGGGCGATGTCGAGTGCGTCACATGAATCCAGTTGTACCATAACATAACAGAAATTCGAACGAGAGAAGAAGAAAAAAAATTTTGAACAGTTGTCCAGTCAGACGACATCTGGAACGATAAACAACAACAGGTTATCATGTAAAATTGTCCAACTTATTAAACATATGAACTGTATTATAAGTCCATTCTAATGGGTTTGCGACGAATTCGGGTTGACCGCCTTAAGGGTGGATCAAGAACCACCGGCTGCTGTGCAGGCATGGCCATGGGTGGCGATGGAAAGGGCGTGATGTGCGGCAGCTCCACAAAGTCATCCTCGGAAGCCTGTTGAGGATCTGGCGTGTTGTGTGGCTGTGAACGTGGAAGTCGGCGAAGGGCGCGCCGATTGCGGCGACGCACGGAACCATCCGGCATGCGAACCAGGAACGAGCGGGGAGCCACTTGTCGGAGGACTTCGGCCGGTGCTGACCAGCCACCATACGGTTGATGGACGCGTACTTTGTCTCCGGAGGACAGGGGGGGCAGGTCCGTCGCTCGTGTGTCGTACCGACCTTTCTGGCGATCACGCTGCAGTTGCATGTCCCGAAGAACCGCCTCATGGTCTGTTGTCGGTGCCAGGACGGAAGGTACCGTCGTCCTGAGGGAGCGACCCATTAGTAGCTGCGCTGGCGAGAGGCCCGTGGATAACGGGGCCGATCGATAGGCCAGCAAGGCAAGGTTAAAGTCCGATCCGGCATCAGCCGCCTTGCACAGGAGCCGCTTTGCGATGTGGACACCCTTTTCAGCCTTCCCGTTCGATTGTGGATGCAGAGGGCTGGATGTCACATGAGTGAAACCATATGCTGCGGCAAAGGACGACCATTCACGGCTGGCAAAACAAGGTCCATTGTCTGACATGACAGTCCTTGGAATGCCATGGCGAGCAAACGTTTCCTTGCAGGCCCCAATGACTGCGGACGACGTCAGATCATGGAGAGGCATGACTTCCGGGTAGTTTGAGAAGTAGTCTATAATAACAATGTAATCTCTGCCGAGCGCGTGAAATAGGTCAACACCCACCTTCGCCCAGGGGGACGTCACCATCTCGTGTGGTAGAAGTGTTTCCGGAGGTTGCGCCGGCTGAAACCTCTGACAGGTTGTGCAGTTGAGCACCATGTTGGCTATGTCTTCATTAATACCCGGCCAATATACCGCCGCCCGGGCCCTTCGTCTGCATTTTTCGACACCCAGGTGGCCTTCGTGTAGTTGACGAAGAATCATCTGGCGCACACTGTGTGGAATGACGATCCTATGCGATTTCATAAGGACCCCGTCTATATTGGTGAGATCATCTCGCACATTGTAAAACTGGGGGCACTGCCCTTTTAGCCACCCTTCCGTCATGTGGCGCATCACTCGCTGCAGCAGAGGGTCAGTCGCCGTCTCTGCGCGTATGTGGGCCAGACAAGGATCATCAGCTGGCATATTTGCTGCTGTCAGAGTCACGTGTGCCTCAATTTGACGCACGAACCCCTCCGCATCTGGTGGTGTGCTCACTGCTCGGGAAAGAGTGTCCGCCACTATGAGTTCCTTCCCCGGAGTGTAGATCAGTTCAAAATCGTACCTCCTGAGTTTGAGTAAGATGCGCTGGAGGCGAGGAGTCATGTCGTTCAGGTCTTTGTTAATGATGTTGACCAGGGGGCGGTGGTCAGTTTCGACCGTGAATCGTGGCAGGCCATACACATAGTCGTGGAACTTGTCCAGTCCAGTTAACAAGCCCAGGCATTCTTTTTCGATTTGCGCGTAGCGCTGTTCGGTAGGGGTCATGGCTCGTGAGGCATACGCAACCGGGGCCCATGATGACGTGCTGTCTTTTTGCAGGAGTACCGCTCCAATACCAGATTGGCTGGCGTCTGTTGAGATCTTTGTAGGGCGAGTCGCGTCAAAGAAGGCCAGCACTGGTGCCGTGACCAGTTTGTGCTTGAGCTCCTCCCATTCCTGCTGATGCGACTGGTGCCAGTTGAATTCCGTCGATTTTTTTACGAGATGGCGCATGTTTGTTGTATGAGAAGCCAGGTTGGGAATGAACTTCCCAAGGAAGTTGACCATGCCCAGGAATCTTAAGACAGCCTTCTTGTCAGCCGGTCGTGGCATGGCTGTGATGGCGCTAACCTTGTCTGCATCGGGACGGACCCCGGACCTTGAGATGTGGTCCCCGAGGAATTTCAGCTCCGTCTGGCCGAAAGCACACTTCGCACGGTTGAGACGCAGGCCATTTTGCCGTATGCGGGTGAAGACACGTCGAAGACGATGCATGTGTTCCTGCGGAGTGGTGGACCAAATGATGATATCGTCCACATATACACGTACCCCTTCGATGCCTTCCATCATCTGCTCCATAATGCGGTGGAATACTTCAGATGCCGAAATGATGCCGAATGGCATCCGGTTGTAGCAGAATCTGCCAAAAGGGGTGTTGAATGTGCATAGTCTTCGGCTGGCCGGGTCCAGTTGGATCTGCCAGAATCCTTTGGACGCATCCAATTTAGTGAATATGTTGGCTCGCGCCATCTCGCTGGTGAGGTCTTCTCGTTTTGGGATGGGATAGTGTTCCCGCATGATGTTGTTGTTCAGATCTTTTGGATCTATACATATACGGAGCTCGCCAGAGGGCTTCTTTACACAGACCATGGAGCTGACCCATGGCGTGGGCTCCGTGACCTTGGATAGGACCCCTTGGTCCTGAAGAATCTGCAGTTGTGCCTTGAGGCGGTCTTTGAGAGGCGCAGGAACCCTGCGAGGTGCGTGAACGACAGGGATGGCGTCCGGTCTGAGTCGAATCTTGTACGTGTGTGGCAATGTCCCCATGCCTTCAAAAACCTCCTGGTTGTGAGCGAGGAGGGAATGGAGATTCGCGTGGAACTCAGCATCCGGGAAGTCGGATATCTCATCTGGAGAGAGAGACATGATGCGCTGTACCAGGTGAAGGACCTTACACGCTTGTGCGCCCAGTAACGAGTCCTTTGATGAGCCCACAACTTCGAAGGGGAGTGTGGCCGTGTACCCCTTGTGAGTCACCTGTAGCTGGCAAGATCCTGCGGACGGGATAACGTTCCCGTTATAGTCAACCATCTTAAGCCGGGATGGTGTGATGAGTGGTTTGACCTTCATGGCCTGGACTGCAGAGTAAGCAATCAGGTTGGCGGATGCGCCGGTGTCCAGACGGAAGGCGACGCGCGATCGGTTGACCGTCAGGGTGGCACACCACTCATCGTCTGGATTGATGGCATTGACCTTGTTGACATCAATGACGGCAACTCTGAAGTCATCCTGGTCATCTGCATCACTTAACTGGAAGTCTTGATGCGTGGGCTGGACGGTCCTGACTCGTGTGCGAGGTTGTCGAGGATGCGCCGGATCCATGGGTTGAGCCGCACGACAGCGGGCTGCGTAGTGGCCTATCATGGCACATCTGTTGCACTGTTGGTATTTTGCAGGACATTGCCCTTTTAAGTGTAGACCTCCACACTTGCTGCACGTCATGACGTCACGGCGTTCGTTGCGCCACTGCGCATGCGCAGTGCGATCTTGCGGTGGGCGCGCCTGCGCAGTGCGTCCCTCGTTGTGGCCGTTATTCTTGGCGCGCACCTGCGCGGGAGACCGCGAAAAGCGCGGGAAGCGGCCGCTGTCGTCCGGGCCGTGGGGCGGGAAGAAATCGACGGCCTGGATGCGTTCAACGTCGTGGGCGGCCTGGCTTGCCGATTCGACGGCTGGGGACCCCCTCCGTGCCAACTCGGACGCCTGAAATCGGGCAAAACGGCAGGTCGCATTTTCATGGAGGACACAGGCTTCCACAGCAGACGCTAAGGTGAGGCTCTTTATTTTAAGAAGCTGCTGGCGTAGGCCACTGGAGGCAACGCCAAAAACAATCTGGTCCCTGATCATGGACTCTGTGGTGGTGCCGTAACCGCAGGACTGCGCTAGAATCCGGAGGTGCGTCAAAAAGGGTTGAAAAAGCTCCTCCTTACCTTGCAGGCGTTGCTGAAAGATGTATCTTTCGAAAGTTTCGTTTACTTCAGTTTGAAAGTGCTGGTCCATTTTGAGGATGACCGTGTCATATTTGGCCTGGTTTTCGCCTTCCTCGAACACCAGTGAATTAAAGACATCATTTGGGTGGGGGCCTGCGTAGAAGAGGAGCATTGCGATCTTCGAATCATCCGAGACATTCTGTTTTTCGGTGGCACGGATGTACAGGTCAAATCGCTGCCTGTAGAGCTTCCAGTTGGTGCCTAGGTTCCCCGTGACTTGCATCGGCTGCGGTTTGCCGGTGTGGTCCATGTCCAGAATGGCAGGTTGGTAGGCAGGTATCGATCCACTCCTGTACCATGTGGTGTTGGGTGTTCTAACACACAGAAGAGCCAACACAGTTGCATATGGTACAACACTTGTTTATTTAAACTCACTATTTACAACTTGGTCTTTGCACTCTGCACGTGGGGGGCTCCCTGCTTGTGGTGTTTCAACAGCTCTTTCATGCTTCCTTCTCCCCAGACCTACTGACCTCCAGGTGTCGTGCTCGTGCTTTTTATGTGGTTGGTGTTCTTGTCTGTGATTGGTTGTGGTGTTGTGTACTCTGATTTGCCTGTTAGTGTGTCCATCATGATGTGTGTGTTTGAATATCATGACAAAGTCCATAACGAGGTCAAGATAAGGAAGCCCCAGTCTGTAGGTATCAGGAGGACCCAAGGACAGTTGATAAGTCTGTTTTTGAACAGACCATGCAGTCCCATGCTGTCTAGCAACCAATAATTGTTACTGAATTGTGTACAGCTAGATGGGCTGTGTAACTGTATAAATGGTGATGATTTCTTATGGTTAGTGGAGAGAGGTGCACGGTGAGCCCAGTGACTTGCTCCCTGCTGGTGTTAAATAAAGAAACTGTTTAACGTTTGAAGCAGGCTCGAGTGGCGAGTAATTCTTTTGGATTCATTCCCGCTAACAATTAACACCAGGCAAATGCAACTATTGTCAGGCACAGAGCAACAATAATTAGGTCTTAACTCTCTGGCTCTGAGTCCTGCACTGCCTGGGCCTCTGCTCCCAGGGCCCTGCGCCTTTTTCCCACTGGTCGAGGAACGCGTGCTCCTGCGCGATAGGCCCTGAACTGCTCATGTGGACCACGAGGGGTCAACCCTTAAAAGGGATGAGCTGCCACATCCCTCTCCCCTTAAGTCCGTGAACAACATGTTACAAAACAGGCTTTATACAAGTGCTATATACATTGGAAAAGGTCAAGAGACATAAGGGGAGAGAGTCCATAACAAAGTCAATCTGAATGGCGATCTTCCGGTTCTTGTCGCCCGCCTTAATCCCCCAACCGGCTCCTCCACCTCTGAAGTAGTTTTGTTGCTCAGTGATGATGAGAGCCTCGGAGACTCCACCCCTTTGGTAAGGCCGTTGCCTTCTCCAGCTCTCACC
Organism: Scyliorhinus torazame; assembly: GCF_047496885.1. Taxonomy (NCBI): domain Eukaryota; kingdom Metazoa; phylum Chordata; class Chondrichthyes; order Carcharhiniformes; family Scyliorhinidae; genus Scyliorhinus; species Scyliorhinus torazame. The sequence continues at coordinate 116,635,164 of NC_092714.1, forward strand.
TGGGCCGCTGGCTGTGCCATCTCCAAACTTTTCGGTTCTCTCTGCTCTGGTGCATCATGGGGCCACCAGTGACACCTGTTGGCCCCATCTGCTCCGGGACAGGAGTTGTCTGCCCTCAGCAACTCCCGTAGTCGACATGCTGTGCGAACCAGGACTGAACCACGGCAGGCTGGGGACTCCCTGGGGAGGCTGGTAGATACTGGAAGCCTGATAGACCACGGGTAAGAACGCCTAAGCAGGTTTCAAACCTACTTAGGCATGCGAGGCTTGCTCTCATCCATTGTGGGTGAAATTCTGATCACGACACCTCACGAGATGTTGGTAGATCTTGTGAGGCGTATGGCTGTCGGGCGGCCTCTCTTGGTGTCTACTGGTCATGTCACTTCCCTGTTTGGGCACAACTCGGTTGGTAGATCGCGCCCTACATGTTTACCTTTGTAATATTTTTATCCTTATCCATTAATATGACCTTGCCTCATTGCAATAGAAATATTGTTTGAACATCTTTTTCAGTCTTGTTATTAAACATAAAGTTTTCTAATTGTGGTAAACCACTGACCATACATTACATGTATTATGGTACACTGCCATTGTACCACAGTTATTATGGTAAATCCCAGCCTGCTGGCTCCACCAAAAGTGTATGCTCTCCTGCACTGCCCCCATTCTTGGGACCAGCTACAGGTGGCTTTACATCTAGCACAATAAAGCCACAATTTTCACCATTCGTCTCGTGGTCATTAATGGTATATCAATTAATTGTGCAAGAATTTTGAAGATGAACGTCTTACTCAAGCCGGATCACCTGGAGCTGAACCCACACGCAGTCGACGCCACAGCCATTTTCGAGCACTGGCTAGCCTGCTTTGAAGGATATCTCGGAGCATCCACCGAAGTCATCTCAGACCCACAGAAGCTCCAACTACTCTACGCACGGGTGAGCCCACAAATCTTCCTCCTAATTCGGGACGCTCCCACCTACACGGAGGCGATAGAACTACTGAAAGGACAGTATATCAGGACTGTTAATCAGGTGTTCGCCAGGCACCTCCTGGCCACGAGACGTCAAGTCCCGGGGGAGTCTCAGGACGATTTCCTGTGTGCCTTCTGGCTACTTGGCATAGGGACGCCTATGTCACGGGCATAAAGTCCAACTACATCCGCCAGCGCTTATTAGAAGGGGGTACACTCGGCCTCACAGAGACAGTACAGCTCGCAAACTCATTAGAAGTGGCCTCCCGCAACCTCGAGTCCTACACCCCCGACCGCGCGGCACCCTCGTGGGCGTCATGGGCCCCGCCATCATCCGACCCGGGTGCACCGCACGCCTGTGCCGTGCGGCAGCCAGCTAACTCCAGAGGCCCCAAACACCCCAGCCAACGCTGCCCAGCACGGATCGTGACCTGCAACGCGTGTGGCAAGAGGGGCCACTTCGTCACCGTTTGCCAGGCCCGATCGGTCGCTGCCATTTCTAGGCCCAACATCGCTACCGCAACATCCCCCATGTGGATCCAGGGGCGTGGCCACCTTCGCCGCCGCCCGCCACGTGTGGCCTGTGGGTACCGCCATCTTGGAGGTCGCCCACCATGTGCGCCCCATGGGTGCCGCCATCTTCGGCGCCATCTTGGAACGCACCCCCAGGACCCCTGCTCACCTGGACGAACGCTGGCTGCCGATACCTCCACCACCGTCGACCAGTCCTCCCACCACCTTACGCAGCTTGCCTCCAACACCTTTGACAAGTCTCGGCCCCGCAACCTCACGACCACTACAACGACCGTACAGATCAATGGGCACGAGATGACCTGCCTCTTCGATTCCGGGAGCACGGAGAGTTTCATACACCCAGCTACGGTAAGGCGCTGCTCCCTCCCAGTTCTCCCAGTGACCCAGAAAATCTCCCTGGCCTCCTAATCCCATTCTGTACGGATCCGGGGGTACTGCGTCGCGACCCTCTCTGTACAGGGTGTAGAATACAGTAACTTCAGATTCTACGTCCTCCCCCATCTCTGCGCTGCCCTGTTACTGGGTCTCAATTTCCAGTGCCACATCCAGAGCCTCACCTTAAAGTTCGGCGGACCCCTGCTCCCCCTCACCGTCTGTGGCCTCCACCCTCACTCTTCGAGAATCTCACCTCGGACTGTAAGCCCTTCGCCACGAGGAGCAGGCGGTACAGTGCCCAGGACAGGACCTTTATCAGGTCGGAGGTCCAACAACTTCTGCGGGAGGGGGTCAGTGAGGCCAGTAACAGCCCCTGGAGAACTCAGGTGGTGGTCGTTAAAACTGGGGAGAAGCACCGGATGGTCATCGACTACAGTCAGATGATGAACCGGTACACGCAGCTCGATGTGTACCCCCTTCCCCGAATATCTGACACGGTCAACCAGATTGGGCAGTATCGAGTCTTCTCCACCGTTGACTTGAAATCCACGTACCACCAGCTCCCCATCCGCCCGGAGGACCGCCAATACACTGCATTCGAAGCAGATGGCCGCCTCTACCATTTCCTTAGGGTTCCCTTCGGCATCACCAATGGGGTCTCGGTCTTCCAGTGATAGATGGACCGAATGGTTGACCAGTACACGCTGCGGGCCATGTTCCCGTATCTGGATAACGTCACCATCTGCGGCCACAACCAGCAGGACCACGACACTAATCTTCAGAAATTCCTCCACACCGCTAAACTCCTTAACCGTACCAATAATAAGGAGAAATGCGTTTTCTGCACAACCCGCCTAGCCATCCTTGGCTATGTTGTGGAAAATGGAGTCCTAGGGCCCGACACCGACCGCATGCGCCCCCTCCTGGAACTCCCCCTCCCTCACTATCCCAAGGCCCTGAAGCGATGCCTGGGATTCTTCCCATATTACGCCCAGTGGGTCCCTAATTATGCAGACAAGGCCCGCCCACCCATCAAGTCCACCATTTTCCCCCTGACGGCTGAGGCTCGCCGGGCCTTCAACCACTTCAAGGTGGACATTGCCAAAGCCACGATGCACGCAGTCGACGAGTCCCTCCCATTTCAGGTGGAGAGCGACGCATTGGACGTTGCTCTGGCCGCCACCCTCAACCAGGCGGGCAGACCCGTGGCTTTCTTCTCCCGTACCCTCCATGCCTCTGAAACTCGGCACTCCTCTGTCGAAAAGGAAGCCCAAGCCATTGTGGAAGCTGTGCGACATTGGAGGCATTACCTGGCCGGCAGGAGATTCACTCTCCTCACTGACCAACGGTCGGTTGCCTTCATGTTTAGTAACACACAGCGGGGCAAGATTAAGAATGACAAGATCTTGAGGTGGAGGGTCAAACTCTCCACCTATAACTACGAGATCTTGTATCCTCCTGGGAAGCTCAATGAGCCCCCAGATGCCCTGTCCCGTGGTACATGTGCCAGTGCACAAGTAGACTGACTTCGGGCCTCCACAATGACCTCTGTCACCCAGGGGTCACCCGATTCTTCCACTTTATCAAGGCCCGCAACCTGCCTTACTCCATCGAGGAGGTCCGGACCGTGACCAGGGACTGCCAGGTCTGCGCGGTGTGCAAACCGCACTTCTACCGGCCGGACAGAGCGCACCGGGTGAAGGCCTCCCGCCCCTTTGAGCGCTTCAGCATCGATTTCAAAGGGCCCCTCCCCTCCACTGACCATAATGTGTACTTCCTCAACATCATTGATGAATAAATACTCCCATTTCCCTTTCGCCATCCCATGCCCTGACATGACTTCTGCCACTGTCATCAAGGCCCTACACAGTTTCTTCACCTTGTTCGGTTTCCCCACCTACATCCATAGTGATCGGGGCTCCTCGTTCATGAGTGATGAGCTGCGCCAGTTCCTGCTCAGCAAAGGCATCGCCTCGAGCAGGACTACCAGCTACAACCCCCGGGGAAACGGACAGGTGGAGAGGGAGAACGCGACGGTCTGGAAGGCCGTCCTGCTGGCCCTTCGGTCTGGGAGTCTCCCAGTCTCCCGCTGGCAGGAGGTCTGCCCTGACGCGTCCACTCCATCCAGTCGCTCCTGTTCACTGCTACCAATGAGACCCCTCATGAACGTGTGTTTGCCTTCCCCAGGAAGTCCACCTCCAGGGTCTCGTTCCCGACCTGGCTGACAGTTCCTGGGCCCGTCCTCCTCCGGATGCATGCGAGGACCCATAAGTCAGACCCCCTCATAGAAAAAGTCCTCTTCCTCCATGCGAACCCACAGTATGCCTACGTGTCACACCATGATGGGAGGCAGGACACTGTCTCCCTCCGGGACCTGGCACCCACTGGTTCCTCATCCACCATCACCACCGCCCCCGACCTGGTACGGTCTCCCCCGCCTCTGCTGGCGACCACCGCCACCCCCATCCCTGCGCCATTTCCCCCCCCCCACCAGCAACGGTCACCGCCACCCCTGCCCCGGCGGCGCCCGTCCCCCCACTGGCTCATCTACTGGGCAAAGAAGGAGAGGACAACACGCTCCCGGAGTCGCAGGTACTCACATTGGCGCCCACACCACAGCCAGGGCTGAGGCGATCGAGGAGGAAGGTCAAAGCCCCCGACAGACTCGACCTGTAACTTCGCTTCACCCCCGCTGGACTCTTTCTTTAAACAGTGGGTGAATGTGGTAAATCACTGAACATACATTACATGTATTATGGTACACTGCCATTGTACTACAGTTATTACGGTAAATCCCAGCCTGCTGGCTCCACCCAGCAGGCTCTGTATAAAAGTGTGTGCTCTCCTACACTGCCCCCATTCTTGGGTCCAGCTACAGGAGGCTTTACATCTAGCACAATAAAGCCACAATAGTTCACCATTCGTCTCGTGGTCATTGATGGTACATCACTAATACATTAATATACATTAATATCATGTCAATTGTTATGGACAAGTGAGGGGTTAATTTAACCAGCACTAATTTCTCCTCTCACCACCTGTACATAAATAGAAAGTTGTGTTTTAGTTTGTTTCTCTCTTTATAAGCAGAGGAATATTTGCCAACCCCTCAGTTTTGGTGTGTTCAATTTTCTATTAACCCCGCAGCAAATTTGAGAGATGTACTGAAAGGGTTTGTTCATTTGCACACTCTCAAAACCCAAAAGGCAGTTTGCATATTATTCAGATAGTAAAGAGAGGGATAGCAAAAATAAAGATTTACATTACAGAGAAAACAGAGAAAAGAAATGTTTCAGGTGGGTTCCAGAGTCCAGAATCAAAGTCCAATGAGGTATTCCTTTGCGGGGGTTGGTGCATTGAAAACCAATGCTGTATAATTTAAATTTCTGGTGTTGTTGACTTCCCACAGTGAGATAGGCAGGCAGTGATATGTCTTGCAGTCAATAGTACAGACTTCCAGTAGAATCAGGGCAGATGGAACCAGGTGTCCAATCTTGGCCAGTGCTCCTTCAGTGTGGCTGCTGTCAGATGTTAAACAGCAGACTGAGACGATACAGTTCAGCAAGGCAGCATCACATGTTCCACAAGCTAGGGTCCCATGTCACATGACTCCCACCTCTCCACTATCATTGACAAAGGATGTGTGTCCAACATCTAGATTCCACAGCGGTCATTAGTAAATCCAGAGGGATAAAGAGGTATGAGTTTTCCCTAAAACTGTCAAGTGGCTTATTTTGCTCAGGGATCACAAATAGACACATTTTCAGCCATTTTAAAGGTCTTTGTGAGTTTTTAACATTTTAGAAATAGTGATGAGCATATCTATATGTATTTTATAAAAATATGCAAAGTCTTAATCCCCATAAAATGAAAGAGGTTACATATTAGTACATCACAGCAAACAGAATTTTAGACATTGGGTGCAACTTTGCACACTGTGCATAGATTGCTGGCTGGGGTGAGAAAACGGCATGTCGCTCTCTGGTTGCACAACTGAGTTTTCTCTCCACCTTCTCTGGCACTTTACGCACAGAAAATCTGGGGATGTGGTTTCACACTGGCGAGGCAGAGCCTGATAGAGTTGGCAACACCAGCTCCACATAGATCAAAGGGCACGCCGATGTGCATTAGAATGAAACTTCCACACACCGCACCATGGCCCTGGGGTGGCCCACACGCAACAGTGTACCTACCCCACATACATAAGGGGAACTCCTCCAACGGCGCTCCCCAGAGGGCCTGCACTTCAAGCTTGGCACTGCCAGGTTGGCACTATCAGGGGCAGTTCTAAGGGCAGTGCCAGGGAGCCAAGGTGCAGTGCCAGGGCACTGTCCAGGCATGGCCCTCCCCCCCCGCTCCCAAAGGGTTACACTTACCTTTGCCCCCTGTGGGTTCCCCTCGACTGCTTCCCATTTTTCAATACTTGTAAAAGAGAATTATTTACCTGGGGGGAACATAGGGCGGGGAAGCTTTTTAAATAGATTTAAATTAATTTAAATGGGGTTCCCGCTCTTTCTGGATGGAAACCTCATTACGTCACCAGCGAGGGGTGGGGAAAGTCAGACACTGAGATGTCGCCATCGGGAATCGTGTTTACCGATTCTCACGAGACTTTGCGCCCGCATCACTGCTTGCGCTCATGGCGAACATGGATGCAAAATCGCCCCCATTAGATTTACTGTGCAATCAAATATGAACTCAAATACGAATTGTTTGCATAAACGATTGTTTTGGTGAGGGCAGCAGACGATTCCGAGCAACAAGACATATCTTAGTGTTCCGCCACCCCCAAGCCACACACCATCCTGACTCAGGACTACTATTCTTTCACTATAGCTGGATCAATATCCTGGGATTCCCTCTACCAGCACTGTGGGGGTACCATACCACATGGACTGCTGCAATTCATAGAAACGGTCTTTTCAGGAGAAATTAGGGTAATAACATCTGCTCTCCTTGGCAAATGTTCACCACATATCATGAACAAAAATGCTTGAAGTGAGGAAAAGATGTACAGCTCATGATATGCAAGTAGTTAATTGAGGCTGTTGGCATGACAATTTGGAGAAGGGGTAGCGTTTGAACCTATGAAGAGGAGCTGACAGATTACAAACAGCTGGGTTTAATTTTGCTGACTGGTTTACTCTGTTTTTTTCAACACTTGCCTATACAAGCATCAATCAATTGTCCAGTCTCTCACAGTCTGGCCATCTGACATTCCCTCCCATAGAGGAGAGAGAGAGCCAAGGGCACAAATGAACTCACATAGTTAAAGCTGGAATTAGAGACTAATTTAGCATTTGAAGCTCTATTGCTTTTGGGTTCATCTAAACAATTCTCCCCTGGATTTTTGTTCTCACATCATGCTGCACCTGGCCACAGCTGCGACCTGATCTGCTGATTATTTCCAGAATTTGGGGTTTTATTTTGATGATTCCATCTGTTCATTTGATTATCTAAACCAAGTCAGCTTTTGGTATTTTATTCTTCGGAGGTATGATTGAGGAAGAACCCTTTCTCCTGGAGTTCTGCTCTGTGGTGAGATACAAGCAACAAAATGTCAACTACATACCTTGAAATTATGTCTTTTAATTTAATTCCTTCCCTAATCTCCTTGCTAGTTTCTTTATAAATTGAATCTAAAGCTATGCAGTGGGATTTTCCGTTTCTGAGACTTAGGGCTGGATTCTCAAATTGCCGACGCTGAAATCGCATTCGGCGATTGGCCACAGAATCCCTTTTAACGCTGAAATCGGGGGTAGTGCCTGTTTACAGATGCTCCGCCCCTTCCAAAATGGCATCAACGGTAAGTATGCCGCTCACCGTTGGGACAGCCTCAGGACATCACCAGAAGGCCCTGCCCAATGCACCGCCGTTGGTGGGCCGACTTCCCGAAGGCGTGGATCACTTGTGATCTGAGGTTTCAGCAACCTCGCGAGGCGGCTGTGGACTGTGTCTAGCGGCGTCACAGTCGCCGGGGAGGGGCAGCCGCTCCGCTGGCCAGGGGGGCTTTGACAGGGGCTGGGGGGACTGGTGGAGGGTGGTCCGGGGGTGGCGAGGGGGATTACAGGGGGGCACTATCTGGCAGGCCTGGTCCGTGCGCGGCCAGCGCCATGTTGTAAGGTGCGACTGCTGCATGTCGCCGCCGTGCGCATGCGCAGCCATGGACCCAGCAATTCCCGTCCGTATCTGCAGGGAAAACTGGGGGGTTTTATGTGGCGTGGCTGCGAGCTCCTCACCCGGCGGAGCATCGGCGCGGGTCGGCGGCGACTTTTTGGTCGTAATACGCGACTCATGCTCCGGACATAGCCTCAATATCGGAAAATCCAGCCCTAAGTGTTGATGCCAACGCAGAATTTGTGGACTTTTACGACAAAACTGGCGCCACACCTGGACCTATTCCGCTACTGTTGAGGGGTAGCACCGGCGCCAGGTGAAACACAATCGATTCCAATGAGAAACGATGTCGGATTCGGCGAGCCTGCGATTGACACTCAGGAGGCTGACAAGCTGCAGCCACATATACACACTACACTCCCCACACACACCATCCCAGCCAACAAGATGGCATCAAGGAGAGCAACACCTCGTTTCTCCGACGCCGAGCTGGAGACTCTCCTGGACATAGTGGAGGAGAGGTCGATGACCTTGTACCCTGGCCCGGGAAGGATGCTGCCAGCTGCCACCATTTGTCGTGTCTGGGCGCAGGTGGCAGAGGCGGTCCTCCAGGGAGGCTAGGGTGAGTAGGCAGCACTGTGACCCTGGCACTAACCTGCACCGCACACACCTGTAGCCCTACCCCCCCCCCCCCCCCCCCAACCCAGATGACGGATGAATCCCCACCTGCCCCACATGCCAGGCCGCCTTGACCTGGTGCCCTGGCCACTGAGCCCACCAGTTAAGCACCCCTGGGCTGCATGAGTCGGCCTATCTAACAATGGTGTTTTCTGTCCCCCCCACTTCTCCCGCCAAGGTGAAGGCTGTGCACAACCCCCGGGAGCAGGAGAAGACAGGAGGGGGACCCTCACCGTGGCTGAGCAGAGGGCCCTGGACGTGGTCAGCGGCCCAGATGAACCGGAGGTGGTCTTGGTGGAGCTCGGCTGCGGCGAGGAAGTGAGACCCTTCTGAATTGCGATTCTCCGTGACATGTGTGCCAACTACCCCCAACTCCCCCACACCACCCGCATGCCAACCCCACCCTTACTCCACACCACCCACACCATCCTCACCCGCTCACCACCCCCACCCCCACCCACAGGCCACCGCCACTCCCCTCTGCCGGCAGTCTAATCATGCATCTTGTCTTGTGTCTAACAGGATGGGGCAGGTCCATCAGGGGTTCCTCGCCCCAGCCAGTGCCACTGATGGAGCCCCCCCCCCACCCCCACCATGAGCTGAGCAGTGGCGGGGAGAGCAGCTTGGACACTGGCTCTCCGCCTGAGACTCAGGACACCCTGGAGCCTGGGTCAGAAGATGACAGTGATTTTCCATCACAGCTGTCTCCAACACCCTCCACTATCCCAGAGACACTTACCTCGGTTGGGCACTTTAGTAAAGAGGTTCCTGGGACACTATCTAGTGCTCACCACACAGCTGATCCAGTACAGCAGGTGGAGGTAGGAGCACTCGAGAGGGCAGATGGTCGGATGGCAGGCTGACCCCAGGGACTAGCTGCCGTCCAGACGGGTCTCGGGCTTCTGGAACGGACAGTCCCATCGATTGTGGAGATGTAGTCACAGAGCCAGGGACTACACGAGGGGTTGTCGGCGAGCCCCCAGTACCTACAGGTGCAGTTTGAGGAGTCCAACCGCGTGCAGCAGCAGGAGGTGGTGCCAACAATGCGTGCCACCCAGGCCAACACCGTACGTGTGGCATCTGTGGTGGAGGCATTGTTGGCGAGTGTTGCAGCTCTGAATCAGCATGTCCAAGGCCTGGGGCGTTCTGTGCAGGCACTGGCTGAGGCCCAGGACAGTGTTGCTGCCTTACAGGCGACCATGTCCCAGAGCCACCTGGAAATCGTAGCGGCGTTCCGGAGCGTCACCCAGTCACAGTAGGCCATGGCTGAGAACATCAGCAGCATTGCCCAGGTGCTGGCTGACGTGGCACAGACATAGAGGGAGGTGGCCCAGTCCCAGAGGGAGATGGCGCAGTCACTGGCTGATGTGACACAAACCCAGAAGGTGGTGGCACAGTCTCAGTGTGATGTGGCACAATTCTAGACCGAGGTGGTCCACTCCCCGTGCTCCATGGCCGTGAGCATGCGGACCCTGGTCGGAACCAGAGCGGGCCTCCAGGACTGGTAGCACCAGGTGGCGGGGGGGGTCTCAAGGGATAACATCCCCATCCCATGGAATATCCTGGGGACCATCGGGCACCCCGACGGAGGAGGATGTGATGGGGCCTGTGCCGGTGACTCCCGCACGGGAGGTGCCGGAACACCGCAGCAGCTTGGATTCCCCCCACCCCTCCTGTCCCTGGCGCATCTGGTGGGCAGCAGGCAGAACATGGCGGCACCAGGCCACCCAGGCCACTCGAGCAGCAGCCGGGCCCATCCAGGAACGGTCACCCCAGAAGACGCCCGGCAACGGGGACCAAGGTCGCAGGGCAGGAATCACAGCAGGCCGTCTCCACTCCTGCTGTACCATCAGGAGAATGACCTAGGCATAGTGTTAGGGCCCGGTAAGGCCTGAAAGTTAGACACCAGTTAAGTTGGCAAAGGTGTAGGGCATAGTTTAGTTATAGGGGCTAGGGCACCAATCTGTATATATTTGTTGACATTAAACACCTGTTGCCACCTTTACAACCTGCCTCGGTGCTCTGTCTAACGGGTGTGACCGGTGGGCTGGCCAGAGGTGGGGGAAATGGGCGAACATTGAGGGGTGGGAATGGTCGGACCCTGTGAGTGGCCTGGGCTCCACACCACCACCACCACGCCAGGGATCCGATGGGACTGTGGTGGAATGACCAGATTGCATGTAGGGATCACCCAGGTGGATGGTGGAAAGTGCTACCGTGGGCACGAGTCAGACGTTGACAAATGATGTGGAGCTCATCGCAGAGTGGATTATCACCATCCTCCACCCCATGGACCAGACCCGCTGTTACTGCCAACCCAGGGCCCCCACCCCATAGTGTGGCAGGTATGTATTATGGAGATGGTTGCAGGCGGGTGTGATTGGGAGGGGGAGTGAGGAGATGTGGAGTTGGTATGCGGTGTCCATGCCCCTGGCCAGCCCACCCCCTCCACCACCCCTCTAACCCCGTCCCACCCCCTCCCCAGTCGGTGAACCTGGAGGCTATCAGAGCGTCCCATGCGCGTTGACCCTGGCGCACACAGCTTATGGCCTCCCTTGCCTGCCTGGGCCCCATGTCCTGTCCATCCTCCCCCTCCCCTACATCCTCCTCGTCGGACGAGGCCTAACGGTCCTCCTCCTCTAACACACCATCCCTCTGCTGTGCGATGTTGTGGAGACGCAGCAGGCTGCCATTAAACGGGCGTCCCACTCAGCAGCATACTGGAAAGCCCCGCCAGAGTGGTCCGGGCACCTGAACAGCATGTTCAGGAGACCGAAGTACCGCACGATCACACTCCTGGTCGCTGCATGGGCTTCGTTGTAGCAGGTCTCCGTGTCAGTCTGTGGCCTCCGGATAGGCGTCATCCGTCACCCAGGAGCCAAACCCTCAGTCGGTGATGGGGGGGCATCTTGAACATGTCAAGAATCATCGAGTGAGCCAGGATGACAGCATTGTGCACACTGCCCGGGTATCGGGTACAGACGTGTATATGGTCACATATCAGCTGCATGTTCATCGAGTGGAACCACTTTCAGTTTGTGCAGAGTGGCCTGTCATCTGCAGGTGCTTGTCGGGGGACATGCATCCCATCGATCACCCCCTGGACCCGGAGCAGCCTGACGATGGTGGCGAACCCCGCTATCCTGGCATCCAGGTGGGCTCGGTCAACATTGAAATAGATGTTTTGATCCACCTGGGCATTTAGGGCTTCTGTGGTGGAGCGGATGCACCTGTGCACTGAGGTCTGTGAGATTCCAGACATGTCCTCACTCGGCTCCTGGAAGAACCCATAAATGTTCAGGACGACCACCACCTTGACGGCCACCTGGAGCGAGTGACCTCCCCATAACCCAACTGTGCCAGGTGTGCCATCATCTGGCAGATATGTCGCATTGTCTCTCTGCTCAGCCGGAGTTTTCTCCATGCCCTCTCCGGCAGGTCCTCAAATGACAGGCGGTGCTGGTACACACGAGGCCTCATGCGGCATCTCCTTGGCACCTCCTCCTCGGCCTGTTGGCCGGCCAGCTCTAGAACCAGGGCAGCTGCCACCTGTCCCTCTGTGGCATGCTCTGCTGCTGCACACTCTGCTGCTGCAGTTTCCACCTCTTCCTCGAGCAGCGCCCACTTGTACAGCCGAAGGGCATTCCCCTGTTTGAATTCCATTATCCACTGTCTACAGGGGCTGAAAAGCCGACATGCTGGCATGGTGCATACCACTGGGCCCAATCAGGTCCTCTGGGCTACACAGTGGCCTGCCTCCACATGCCCACCCCCCCTCCACTACCCTTGCACTCTTGGTCCTATCGGTGGCCAGCACCGTGGGGGCCTCAAGCCCTGGAGCCTGTCCCTGATGAGAGAAGAAAGGCGCGCTGAGGGACCTCATTGCCATAATATACACCAGTATATTATGGTGCAGACACACACACTGATGGACACACAGCGGAACCAATCAACACACACAACGCTGCAGCCAATCACCAGTGAGAGCACACGCACTATAAAGACAGGGGGCATCAGAGTTCCCACTCATTCAAGCTGCAGCTAGCTAGGAGGACAGAGCTCACAGCCTGCAACACAGACATTCACCATGTGCTGAGTGCATCGACTGGTTAGGACTAGGCAAAGGTCTTTAGTTAAAGCTAGTATCGTGTTAACCCACAGTCAGAGTATGTTAAACAGGTAATGATTCAATAAAATAGTGTTGCACTATCTCAAGTGTTGGTGACCTGGATGTGTTCCACGGATCCAGAGCGTCCAACACATCATGATACCAGGAGTTGAGGGATACTAACACTTCTTAGACCTACCTGCAAGTGATCTGCCTTCCGCCAGCATTCCGTCATCCTGCAACATGGACAACATCTGCCCGTCGCCGCCGCTCCGCATCGCCAGCAACCTCGGGGCCAACTGGAAGATATTCAAACAGCGCTTCCAGCTCTTCCTTGAGGCCACAGACAGGGAGGACACCTCGGATACCAAGAAGATTGCTCTCCTCCTCTCCACGGCCGGGGACCATGCCATGCACATTTTCAATTCTCTCACCTTTGCGGATGATGAAGATAAAACAAAGTTCAAGACGGTTCTCCTCACGTTTGACACTCACTGCAGCGTAGAGGTGAATGAAAGTTTTGAGCGCTACGTGTTCCAACAGCGTTTGCAGGGTAAGGATGAACCTTTCCAATCCTTTCTCACGCACCTCCGCATCCTTGCGCAGTCTTGCAGCTACGGGCCCACCTCCGAGTCCATGATACGCGACCAGATCATTTTTGGTGTTCAGTCGGACCGCCTACGACAGCAGCTCCTCAAAGTAAAGCAGCTCACCCTAGCGACCGCCATTGACACCTGTGTCCTGCATGAAAATGCCACGAGTCAGTATTCCCACATCCAAGCGGCTGAAATGGCGCAGCAAGGTCCCCTCGAGGCGGAACGGGTCCAAGCAATTGAGCAACTCCAGGGCCTCAGCCTGGATGAGGGTGGCCACTTTGCGCGCTTTTCGCGGACTCCCGCGTTTGTGCGCACCAACCGAGGGGACGGCGAGGAATGTTATGCGCAGGCGCTCACAACCGCACCGCGCATGCGCGGTGGCGCAGCGAACATGCTGACGCTACGACGTGCGGCAACTGTGGCTCCGCCCATTTAAAACGGCAATGCCCTGTCAAATCTCGACAATGCCGAAGATGTGGCAGACTTGGACACTATGCTGCCTTCTGCCGAGCAGCTCAGCCTGCCAATTCATATCGCTTCAGCCAGCCTCGGAGGAATGTCCGGGCAATTCAACCCACGGTCAACGAGTCCGATGTGGACCTCCCACACAGCAGTGACACCGAGGACCCGAAGGCGCCTTTTCGAGTCGGTATCGTGACAAAAAACAGGGAGTCCCCGAAGCAAAGACACCAGCCGCTGTCAGTATACAGCATCGATCCAGACGATGAGTGGTGTGCCACCCTGACGGTCAACCGGTCCCAAATCCGATTCCGCCTGGACACTGGTGCCTCTGCCAATCTCATTGCGCGGTCTGACTTCCAAAGCCTGTGTGTGAAACCAGCCAACCTTCCATCAACGTACCAGCTATTGGATTACAATGGCAATGCCGTTGTTGCCAGTGGCTCTGCCAACTTGAAGTGACGCACAGGTCACGCAAAGCCATCCTTCCTTTTGAAATCGTGGGCGCCTCTAAAGCCTCCCTGCTTGGCGTGCAGGCATGCAAGCTGTTGAACCTAGTTCAGAGAGTTCACTCTCTCTCTCCTGCTGACGCATCTGCCTTTCAGGACACTGACTTCAGGGCGCAGCTCAACGCCATCATCGACCAGCACCACGACGTCTTCGAAGGCATGGGCACGCTCCCATATATCTACAAGATCTTATTGAAACAGAATGCCACGCCTGTGGTGCATGCACCTCGCAGGGTCCCAGCACCCCTTAAGGACTGCCTCAAGCAGCAGCTCCAAGACCTCCAGGACCAAGGAGTGATTTCCAGAGTCACGGAACCGACTGACTGGGACAGTTCCATGGTATGTGTAAAAAAGCCTTCCAGCGAATTGAGAATTTGCATTGATCCCAAGGATCTAAATCGCAATATCATGAGGGAGTATTATCCAATTCCCAAGCGTGAAGAGATCACATGTGAGATGGCTCGCGCCAAGCTCTTCACCAAACTCGACGCCTCAAAAGGATTCTGGCAAATCCAGCTTGACAAATCCAGCAGGAAACTGTGTACATTCAACACCCCCTTTGGCAGATATTGTTACAACAGGATGCTGTTTGGGATCATATCTGCTTCAGAAGTATTCCATAGGATTATGGAACAAATGATGGAAGGCATTGAAGGTGTTCGCGTCTATGTCGATGGCATAATCATTTGGTCCACCACCCCGCAGGAGCATGTGAGTCGCCTCCAGCACGTATTCAAACGCATACGTGAGCAGGGCCTATGCCTCAACAGAGCCAAATGCTCTTTTGGTCAGACGGAACTCAAGTTCCTCGGGGACCACATCTCCCAGTTGGGGTGCGATCGGATGCGGACAAGGTGGCTGCTATCACAGCCATGAAAAAGCCAGAGGACAAGAAGGCGGTCCTCTGATTTCTGGGCATGGTCAACTTTTTAGGGAAGTTCATCCCTAACCTCGCCTCTCATACCACGGCTCTCAGGAACCTGGTCAGGAAGACGACAGACTTCCAATGGCTCCCTGCCCACGAGCGCGAATGGAGAGAACTCAAGGCAAAACTCACCACGGCCCCGGTCTTAGCTTTCTTTGATCCAGCAAAAGAGACCAAAATGTCGACCAATGCCAGCCAATCCGGCATTGGGGCAGTGCTCCTGCAACGTGATGAGGCCTCAGCATGGGCCCCCGTTGCATATGCGTCACGCACCATGACCCCCACGGAACAGCGCTACACGCAGATAGAAAAGGAAGCCTGGGCCTTCTGACCGGTGTGGTTAAATTTCACGATTATGTGACGGACTTCCTCAATTCACCGTCGAGACCGACCATCGCCTGCTGGTCAAAATAATACAGAAAGACTTGAACGACATGACGCCTCGCCTCCAGCGTATTCTTCTCAAGCTCCGGCGATATGACTTCCAGCTGGTATACACCCCAGGCAAAGACCTCATCATTGCTGACGCTCTCTCCCGGGCAGTCAACACTCCATGTGACCCAGCGGGATTTGTCTGCCAGGTGGACGCCCATGTGGCCTTTGTGGCCTCCAATCTACCTGCCACGGATGAACGCCTCGTCCAAATTCGCCACGAGACGGCGGCTGACCCTTTGCTACAGCGTGTCATGCGCCACCTAACAGACGGGTGGCTCAAGGGCCAATGCCCTCAGTTCTATAATGTCAGAGATGTTCTGGCGGTAGTAGACGGGGTTCTTCTGAAACTGGACCGCATTGTCATCCCGCATACCATGCGCCAGCTCGTCCTGGAACAGCTACACGATGGCCACCTTGGCGTGGAAAATTGCCGCCGACGGGCCCGAGAGGCAGTGTACTGGCCCGGCATTAATGAAGACATAGCCAACACAGTGCTCAACTGCCCCACTTGTCAGCGCTTCCAGCCGGCCCAACCACGTGAGACCCTGCAGCCCCATGAGTTGGTCACGTCACCTTGGACAAAGGTGGGCATCGACTTGTTCCACGCGCTGGGTAGAGACTATGTCCTGATCGTGGACTACTTTTCAAATTACCCGGAGGTGATACGGTTGCACGATATCACATCGTCTGCAGTCATCCGTGCCTGTAAGGACACCTTTGCTCGACACGGCAACCCACTCACAGTTATGTCGGACAATGGCCCCTGCTTCGCAAGCCAGGAATGGTCCAACTTTGCCAGCAGGTACAATTTTGCACATGTGACATCCAGTCCCCTGTACCCCCAATCCAACGGCAAAGCGGAGAAGGGCGTCCACATAGTCAAACGGCTCCTCTGCAAAACTGCCGATGCTGGGTCCGATTTCTACCTCGCCTTGCTGGCCTATCGCTCCGCCCCACTGTCCACTGGTCAGTCGCCAGCCCAGCTGCTCATGGGTCACACCCTGAGGACGACGGTGCCGTCAATTCAAGTCCCAGACCTCGACCACGTTCCGGTCCTTCGACGGATGCAGCTGTCTCATGCACAGCACAAGGCGGCTCATGACTCCCGTGCAGCTGATCTCCCTGCTCTGGCTCCAGATGACAACGTCTGCATCCATCTTCCGGATGGTGGCTGGTCTGCAACTGCTGTGTTTCTTCGGCAGGTGGCTCCCCGCTCGTTCCATTCTGCGCTGCAATCAACGTGTCCTTTGTCTTGTTCCACGCTCGTTCCGTGATCCTCCACTGTCGCCTCACCCTCCTGCTGACCCTGCAATGGACTATGCAGAGATCGCGGTCACTCTGCATCCTCCTCACTCTGACGCAGTCCAGCCCGCTCCTCAGCCGGCGGCTCTCGACCCACCCTTGAGGCGGTCGACCAGAATTCGTCGCCCACCTCAGAGACTTAATTTGTGAACTTTGTGGACTTATAGACTTTCTGAATTGTTCTGTTCTTCCGTTTGATCGTTTACATGGTTTGTATATAGTGTTCATATCGTTATTCTTGTGACATACTGTTTTTCTGCACCAGGCACCTTCCCATGTAAATAGCTTAGTTCTCATGTACATAGTCCTGTAAATATGTCTTTCGCACCCCACACATAGTCAGGGACATTCTCACCATACACTATTTATTGCCACACATGTACATTCTTTTATAAAAGGGTGATGTCATAATATACACCAGTATATCATGGTGCAGACACACACTGATGTACACACAGTGGGACCAATCAACACACACAACACCACAGCCAATCACCAGTTCAAGCACACGCACTATAACGACAGGGGGTATCAGAGTTCCCGCTCATTCGAGCTGCAGCTAGCTAGGAGCACAGAGCTCACAGCCTGCAGCACAGACATTCGCCCTGTGCTGAGTGCACCGACTGGTTCGGACAAGGCAAAGGTCTTTAGTTAAAGCTGGTATCGTATTAACCCACAGTCAGAGTATGTTAAACAGTTCATGATTCAATAAAATAGTGTTGCACTATTTCAAGTGTTGGTGACCTGTGTTCCACGGATCCAGAGCACCCAACACAACACTCATCTGATCCCATGTTGCGTATGTGAAGTCGCGGATATGGTTCCATTAGGACTGCACCATGGCTGTCCCCTTCTACATACTGGGAGAAAGACAATGGGCGCGATCTTCCAGCCTCGTTACACTCGCGCTTAAGCGTAACGAGTAGTGGGAGAGGCCAAAAACAAAATCCCCACCGGGCGGCAAATAGTTTGCGATGCAACCGGCCTGCTCCTGTAGGCAAATTTGGAATCCCGCCATAGTGTGGCAAGAAACCAATTATCACCACTTACATAGATCATACAGTGCAGAAGATGGCTATTCGGCCCATCGAGTCTGCACCGACCCACTTAAGCCCTCACTTCCACCCTATCCCCATAACCCAATAACCCCTGCTAACCTTTTTGGTCACTAAGGGCAATTTCTCATGGCCAATCCACCTAACCTTCACATCTTCGGACTGTGGGAGGAAACCGGAGCACCCGGAGGAAACCCACGCACACACGGGGAGAACGTGCAGACTCCGCACAGACAGTGACCCAGGGGGGAATCGAACCTGGGACCCTGGCGCTGTGAAGCCACAGTGCTATCCACTTGTGCTACCATGTTGCCCCATTAAGCCCCGTTTCCATACAACTAACAAGAGCCACTCTTATCCAACAGCCTCCTGTCATTCATCAGTCTCCCCAGCAAGTGCTCACGCCTAGCACTGATTAGTACTCCTTTTGAAAACGTAAAGCTGGCGGAAGGGCTTCCGTGGGGAGCAGAGGAGGTGAGTAGCCATCTTTGCTCACAGGCAAAGAGCCCGGGTGTGCTGGGTTTGTCACCCCAGTGCTCGGCGGGGAGTGGGGACTCTCCGCAGGAGTGGGCCGCCATGGGAGGGTGTGGGGGGGAGGCACTTGGCGGGCAATTGGGGGGCAATCGTTCGATGCACCACCATGCTAACCCCTGGATCCCAACTCCTTTCCAGGGGGAACCGTTGTCCCTGCACGTCTGCCCCATCGATCACCAATAACCCCACCGACTGCTGAGGACTCTGGCCTTGCGGCTGAAGGCTATCACTGATACGGAATTGGCAATCGTGGGTAAGTGAGCACTTGGCACATACCAAGTCGTTTTTGTGGGTGGGCGGGCCATGTACCATGTGGGAATCATTGCCTAGCATCCCAATCAGACTGTGATGCCTGGACACTGTGGGATTCAACACCACAAATGCAGCAGCCAACATCCGAACACCCAGGGGATGTGACACAGCTCCAGGGACATATTCATGGCTGGATGCTGGGTGAGCGCCATTGGGAGAGGCGGGGTGGGGGGTGGGGGGGATTGCTTGGAGAGATGGGCAAAGGGTCCGGGGGTCAGCCTGCTTTGCGGGAGAAATTGACAGAGGCATCATACTGGTTGTGCAAAAAGTTGTTTAATGTGCTGTACAATACCCCATTCCCGATAGTGCCTCCCCACCCGCTATCTAATCCAGTGCCCTCAGTGATGCTCAATATGCCTGGCCCACCTAGCTCTACCACTACGCCTTGGTGTTTCCCCAGAATGCACATCTGAGGTGGAGGCAGCCAGCTGTTTACCAATTCCCGTGGCCCTCAATGCCCCTGGCAGACATCCTCTAGGGGCTCTGGGGCCGGAGCCCCGGCTCACTTGTTGGCGGCACATGCACAGCCGTGCCACCCTGTACCATGTGCTGGCTGCGAGACGCAGCCTCATCAGAGGGGTGGAATGTGGGGGAGCCGGTGGCCACCATCTCACTGCATGGGACCGGTTGGCACTCAGTGCCCCCTCCTCCCAATCAGTGCCCATAGGGCCCTGGGGTTCACATTAGGATGGAGGAGCAGCTGGTTTGAGCCCCGGCTGCCCCTGCACCATCTGGGACTGCCAGCCCTGGCAGCTCCCCATGCTCCGCACCATGGTGTTGACGCCCTTACCCTTTGCTCCTCAGTGACTGGGCCATGCTCTGCAGTGCCTCCGCCATGCCCACCTGCAACTGGGACCGGCTCCGCAGTGCCTTGGCCATGCCCATCTCAGAGCGGAAATGTCCTGCAGAACCTCATCAAGGCTAGCCTGGTACTGGGTGACATCCCCCAGCGAGTCAGACACTCTGCCGAGACCCTCAGCCATGGCTGTCACCGACTGCGCAATGCCATGGACACCTTCATTCATGGTGCCGACGTCGTGCACCAGGCTCACCACTGTGGCCATAATCCTAACAGTGGTGACCTCGGTGCCACTCATTGCCGACGCCATCTCCTGCACCCATAGTCTCTGGGACTCCTCCAGGCGGTAATGGATTTGCTGGAGTGACGCTGACAACTTGCATCTGAATGTCCTGGCTGCTCCCTATCGTCTCCATCAGCTCCGGGTTACCCACTTTCAGAGGCTCAGCATCAGGCTGTCTGACACCTCCAGGGCCCACCCCTCGAAGGAGGTGAGGATTCTCAAGACCGGCACCCCACAGCCAGTCTTGGCCCTCTTCCACCGATTGTGGGAGAGCTTTTCCTGAGGAGACACCAGGAGAGCATCATTAGCCACATATGTGGTTCAGTGGTTGGAGGTGTGAAGGCTGGGTTGGGGGGGGGAAGGAGGAGGGAGGGCTGGGGGTCACTTGAAGAGCTCGGGGGTGGATGCTCCCTTGGGGAGTGGGGGGGGGGGGAGGCATTGGTGTCTCCTCACTCGTGTAGGTCGTTGACCTTTTTCCTGCACTCCTGGTCAGTCCTTTTGGTGGAACTAACGACTGCTGCCACCTCATCCCAGGCAGCACTGGCTGCTCAAATTGCTTCTCGGCCTTTTGGCTAAGATCAAGTGTAGTAGCCTTTTGGCTCAGATCTGGTATGTCTCTCTTGTGGGGACCATGAATTGGATTCAAATTGAATTTGAATTGGTTTTTGGAGCAGGCAAGGAGCTGGATTAGGGGTTTGCCCCTGACCACACTCTGAGCCCTGGCTTGGTAACTCAGAAAAAGTCATTAAAAAAAAAAAGCACTGGCTGCCTTGTGGCTCACCCCCCAGGACCCTTGGGAGTACAGGGCATCCTTCCTGGTCTCCACCGTGTCCAAGAGCCTCCCCAGGTCAGCATCCCAGAATCTTGGGGCCGGCCTCCTCGCCATTATAGCAAGCTGGCTGGGGTTGGCCTAGTAAGTGCAGTTTAAGTGCTGCTCGATCTTGTTAGCGGGGGGCGTGCGAGCGCGATCCCGGCGAATCAGCTGGTGAGGCGTTATTTGCAGCAAGAAACCCGTGAGGCCTCTTTAAGTGGACCAATTAATGTTGAATTGCGTTGCCGGTTTCGCTGGGCCGAGTGCCGGCAAGCTCATGGCAATTGCCACTCGCTACAACACTTGGATATTTTTCCAGAGAATCGCGTCCAAAGAAAAGACAAAGGAATAAAACTGGACAGACCACCCAGAATGAACAATATTAACCTCAGCCCTGTAAACCTGTAAAGTCCTCTTGACTAACATCTGGGGACTTGTAACATAATTGGGAGAGCTGTCCCACAGACTAGTTGAATAACAGCGCGACACAGATAATGTCCCAGACACCACTATCGCTACCTGAATCCTGCACAGCACCATCACTATTTCTGTGTATGTCCTGTCTCACCGGCAGGATGGACCCAACAGAGGTGGCGGCACAGTCGTATACAGTCGAGAGTCTGGGAGTCTTCAACATCGACTCTGGACCTGTGGGCGGGATTCTCTGATCTAGAGGCTAAGTGTTGACGCCGTTGTGAAATGCAACGGCATCAACATGCCCCAGGAGCAGCGATTCTGACCCCTACAGCGACTCACACCGCTCTAGCAGCTTATACTGGCGTCAGATCGGTGCCGCGGGTCTGCACATGTGCAGTGTGACTGGCGCCAATGCGCGCATGCGCGGTGGCTCCCTTCTCCGTGCCGGCCCCGACGCAACATGGCGTAGGGTTACAGGGACCGGCGCGGAGCAAAGGAGGCCCCAAGCCCGAGAGGCCGGCCCGCTGATCGGTAAGCCTGATCGCGGGCCAGGCCACAGAGGAGGCCCCCTCCGGGGTCGGAGCCCCCTTCCCCCCCCCACCAGGCCGCCCCCGGATGGATGCACGGCGAGGTCCCGCCGGATAAGACCACACGTGGACAGCGCCGGCGGGACTCAGATCTTTTATGCGGCCGGCCCATCCCGGGCGGAGAATCGCGTAGAGCAGCGACGGACCGGCACCACGTCGACTGTGCTGGCGCCAATGGTGCCGATTCTCCGCTCTCTGGAGGATCGGCGCCAGGGCGGCGTCGTGCAATTTGCGCCCGGCCCGGCGATTCTCCGGACCGGTGTGGGCTGAGAGAATCCCGCCCATGATGTCTCATGGCACGAGGTTAAACATGGGCAAGGAAACCTCCTGCTGATTACCATGTACTGGCCACTATCAGCTGATGAATGAGTACTCCTCCATGTTGGACACCACTTGGAGAAAGCACTGAGGGTGGCAAGGGCACAGAATGTACGCTGGGTGGGAGTCTTCAATGTCTATCATCAGGAGTGGCTCGGTAGCTCCACTACTGACTGAGCTGGCTGGGCCCTAACGGACATAGCTGCTGAATTGGGACTGCGGCAGGTAGTGAGGGAATCAACAAGAGGGAAAAACACATTTGATCTCATCCTCACCAACCCGCCTGTTATAGATGCATCTATCCATGACAATATCGGTAGAAGTGGATCATATCGGCCCATGCCGACCGATTTTCAGGACCCACGGCGGTCGACCTTTGCGGCCCATGCCGGCCGACCTTTGCGGCCCATGCCGGCCGACCTTCGCGACCCACGCTGGCCGACCTTCGCGACACACACTGGTTGACCTTCGCACCCATGCCGGCTGCCCTTTGTGACCCACGCCGGCTGACTTTATGACCCATGCTGGCTGACCTTTGCGACACACCATTTTGCTTACTTTAGAGGCAGCACGGTAGCATTGTGGATAGCACCATTGCTTCACAGCTCCAGGGTCCCAGGTTCGATTCCGGCTTGGGTCACTGTCTGTGCGGAGTCTGCACATCCTCCCCGTGTGTGCGTGGGTTTCCTCCGGGTGCTCCGGTTTCCTCCCACAGTCCAAAGATGTGCAGGTTAGGTGGATTGGCCATGATAAATTGCCCTTAGTGTCCAAAATTGCCCTAAGTGTTGGGTGGGGTTACTGGGTTATGGGGATAGGTTGGAGGTGTTGACCTTGGGTAGGGTGCTCCTTCCAACAGTCGGTGCAGACTCGATGGGCCAAATGGCCTCCTTCTGCACTCCTTCGGCATCGGAGTTTTTGGCGCCGCACCAGCTGGCGCGGAAGGGCTTGGCGCCACGCCAACCGGCGGCGAAGGGCATCTGCCAGCTGGCGCGAGTTGGCGCATGCGCGGGAGCACCAGCGTGTGCTGGTGTCATCCCAGCGCATGCGCAGGGGGGTTCTTCTCCGCACCGGCCATGGTGGAGCTTGACAGCCGCCGTTGTGGAGGGAAAGAGTGCCCGCATAGCACAGGCCCGCCCGCGGATTGGTGGGCCCTGATCACAGGCCAGGCCACCGTGGGGGCACCCCCCCGGGGCCACTTCCCCCCCGAGGACTCTGCAGGCTGCCCGTGGAGGCAGGCCCTACCGATAAGGACCTGTTGTGATTTACGCTGGTGGGACCGGCCGAAAACGGGCAGCCACTCGGCCTATCGCGGGCCGGAGAATCGCCGGGAGGGGTGGCTGCCAACGGCCCCCGACCGTCACGGCTCGATTCCTGCCCCTGCCAAAACCCCAGCGCTGGAGAATTTGGCAGCCGGCGGGGGCGGGATTCACGGCGCCCCCCCCGGCGATTCTCCGACCCGGCGGGTGGTCGGAGAATCCCGCCCCACTGTCGCCATTCCTGCGTATGTCCTTTCTCACCAGCAGGTCAGATCCGGATGGCGTGAATCATGTGGGAATAAAACCTTTGTTAAAGGGGTTGAATATACAGTGAATTTTCCCACCGGTGCCAATGGGATTCTCCCTGGTTTTCTAGCCAGGATCGACTCTTTGAAAAAAATGGGAAAACTCCGCTCATAGATCTTGGATACGAATGGAATTCAAGGATGTTGTATGGCCTACCTCTGCTACTATTTCTTATGCTCTTATTCTCTCCAAGGAGGGTAATGTTTTTCTTATATACGTGCAGGAGTACTTCAAATAGGTTTCTAGTCCAATGTGGAAGGAAACCATGTTGGATTTAATTCTTGGAAATGGAATAGGCAAAGTCAAGTGTGTTACTGGGTCATAGAAATAATCTAACCAAGTCAATTTGACGCCCCCTTTCCTCCATCGCCAACCCACCCCCGACCCACTTTCCTGGTATTCTTGCAATGTGGGACTTGGCTCTGACCCTCGGCATTTGAGGTCCCATTAGTTTTGCTTGGCATGGAATTGGAACAGTCTTGACTGCAGTGCTATGAAAGTTAGGTGAAGATACCTCAAGGTCACTGTTATATTACTTGGAGTAATACATGTTACTCATTTGTTTGTGCCGAGATGTTCTTAACTTTGATGATGATGAATACTCGAAGTCGTCCTGTGATAACAAATAATTTATGAGTAACTAACCAATTAACTTGTGAGTTTGATTCTTCAATACTTTTACTAGTAGTTAAATTAAACAAGATGGAATTGATTAACTATGAATAATATACTTTGCACTCTGAGCTAACTATACGCTTCTGTTCTCTAGCCACAACACACCCGAAGAGAGCGGGAAAACAGATTGAGCTTGTATACTCCCTGTTAGTGTTGCCCTCTAGTGATCATCTGACTGTACTGACTACACATTAACCCTTCATGTATATACAGCAGAGATCACTATGCAGTGAAATGGTACTCGCCAGGTGCATGTCCCTTATGAAAAAGGAAAATCGCTTATTGTCACAAGTAGGCTTCAATGAAGTCACTGAAGTAGGCTTCAATGAAATCACTGTGAAAAGTCCCTAGTCGCCACATTCCAGCACCTGTTCGGGGAGGCTGGTACGGGAATTGAACCATGCTGCTGGCCTGTCTTTAGCCAGTGATTTAGCCCTGTGCTAAACAGCCCCTTGCTTATATCTGGTTGTGAGTCATCTAGTCTAATACAAGAACAGAATGTCCTGGGATGCATTGTAACACATCTTTGAAAGCAGCAAGAAAGCTGATAAGGCAGTTGAGGAAGCACATGGGTTTGATGGATTTTGTAAATAGGGGAATTGGATATAAAAGAAGTCGTGGTAAACCTTTACAAATCACTGGTAAGGCCTCAGTTGGAATATTATGCACAATTCTGGGCACTACACTTCAGGAAGACCTGAGAAGGGTAAAGAAGTGGTTGAATAGAATGGCATCAGGAATGGAGGAGTTAAGTTTTGGAATAATTGACATTTCTGTCAAGATTAGAGAAGGTTAAAGGGACATGTAATTGCTGTATTCAAAATTGAGTTGTTCTAATAAAACAGGCAGGGAGAAATTCTTACCTCTGACAAGTGGGTCATTAACCAAATGTCATAGATTTAAAATAATTGACAAAATAACTACAAGGGAAATGAAAAGAATTTATATTTCTCCCACATGAATGGTTAAGATCTGGAACACACTTCTTGCAATCAGATTCCACAGGGACTTTCAAAAAGGCATTTGGACAGCTCTTGAAGCAAACACATTTGCAAGGTTATGAAGGGATATAGCTGGGGTATATGGGCTAAATTGGATAACTATTTCAAAGAGCAGGCACCACGAAACAAGTGGCTTTTTTCTGTGCTGTTGGATGAAAGTAATTGGAAAGCTAGAAATTATTGTAGTGGCCTGAGCTGGTGTTCAAATTTCATAACTAGTTTCTGTGAAGGAAGTGGAAGCACATTTTACTGTGGGACTACTGAAGGGTCAGGCAGCAGACTTCAACTGATCGGCCAAGCACTGGTGCTGATAGGGCTAAATGGTGGGTTTCCTTGGAGCAGATACTTGAGCAAATGAGTGGTTATGCTCCTGTGTAAGTATTCCTTCCACCGTATCCTATTAACCTTTCCGTGTTTTGTGGACTGAACAACTTGTGGAGTACACCATGACTTGTCCATTAAATTCTTGCTACCTTGTTATGAACATCTGCTTATTACATCATATCCTGTGCTTTCTAACGTTATTGGAAACATACAAAGTTATTATGTTTGACATGCCGGCCTGTTAAGGTTTAATTTTCTCTTGGCAATGGCCTTCAGGATAGATTTTAAAAATTTCAGATGGCAGTGGACAGGAGTGATGCTGTAATTCTTAAGTATTTTAGGAGATGCCTGGAAGGAGATATTTGGCACCTCAGATTAGAAGTAATAAATAGCAATTTATGAATATAGGCAGTTGAAGCAGTAAATTAGCCATTCACTAGAATCCTGTGCTGCTTCAGGAAAACAGGTTTCTAAGCAAAATACAGCTCCAGTGTGGGGAGGGGGGGTTATGGATTCCTCTAGTTACTATGCCCAATAATATTTAATATTTCTTCCGTATGGTATTTCCAGGAAAACTGTATACTAATTCTTTTTGTTAACACTGAACATAAGCAATATGTCATCATGGTTTACAATATTCCACTGACTGGGAGAATTGGCCATTTAGTATGATGCATACAAATAGGGTTCATTGAAACTTTGAGTCAATAGCATCCATGCTAATTGATAACTTGCAACATTGATACATTTATCTACACAGGACTATTGACCTTCATGTATTTATTCCATTCTGTGGCTACTGATCAGAATTATGTGACGGTGGGTTGTTAACATTTTAAATCTGATGTTCACAGAAGGACTGGTTGGCTCTTGTATTCTGGCCAAGCCTTCCATATTAACATTTTTATGAAGACTCTTGCCTTTATAATTTCCTGTGATTTGTGTTTTGTTCTGTATCTGCCCCAGTTCTGCGTATTGCCCTTTATTGAATTGGACAAAGGAGCCTCAAATATAAATAGAATGAAATATAATTGAAAATTGTACTGTGCATTAAATATTTACAACCAATAAATTTATATAATTTGCTTTATTGTTGATATGCCCAATATATTGATAGTGGACTGAGAAAACTAGCAAGCTGTCTCGCTCATGAAGAAGTGAGGAATTTATGGCCCATAATAGGCAGGCACATTATTTGCTTCTGGTCACTAAAGCACAAAGGAAATATCTAAATGCTGGAAACAGTGCAGAGAATGATCATAAGGCTAATCCCTCTGGTCAAGAGACTGAAATATGGGGAAAGATTAGAAAAACCCAAACAATTCCTTTTTAGCTTTGAAAGGAAGCATATTGGAGCAGAATTTAGGTTCTGGTTTCAAATCTAATCAAGAGTGACAATTTGAAAATTTCCTTGCACGGCTCGAGGTCACTGTCCGCGTGGAGTTTGCACATTCTCAATGTGTTTGCCTGGGTCTCACCCCCACAACCCAAAAGATATACAGGGTAGGTGCTGAATTGCCCCTTAATTGGAAAAAAAAGAATTGGGTACTTGAAATTTATAAAAGAAAAGTAAAATGTCCTTGCTCAGTCGATTGTAAGCATCATTTGTGAAATGAGTTTTAACAGTCTTGGTCAAATTTTAATTGGGCAGAGTTTACACAGCTGTCCCGGATTTGATATTAATTGGTAACATCCTGCTGGTATACATGATGCAGTATAATGTGCTTATCTGAATTGTCATGACAGAATGATAGATATTCATCACATTGTGTATGTGTATGGGCTGAATGTTCACTTTGGGGACAGGGAGCACAGTCCTGAACAGAAACAATCACACTTTGGTATTTTGCTCAGGGTATTGCCCTTAGTTAGCATGGAGACAGATTCCCGGTATAATTAATGGGTGGCATCTTGAAGTTGGAGGGCCAATCAGAGGCCTTCCGGCTTGAGAGGAACAACTGGCCGCAATAAAGGGTAAATAACTGAGAAGTGCTTCACATGAAAGTTTTGAAAAAGCAGATTAAAAAAAAATTAATCTAGGTAATGCCAAGGTGGGGGAGGTGGTGGAGTGGGTTACACCAATACCCCTACAGATGATGAGGGCCTGAGGCCTGTGCAGAATGCTGGATCCCCAGATTGTCATTTGGTTCCCACCTCGAGGTAGTTATACTGTCCGCATCTTTAATGGAGACAGAGTCCACACCAAGTTCTAGCAAAAGAAACAAAGGTTTATTTATAGGGTTTAAGGTACACTGCTCCCGGTGGTACCCAACCGGGTCTGAGCCAGTTGGTCCCGAATTGCCCGACCTTATACACAATGTTAATTGTGCTTCGCTCATCATTCTCTGTGGATGAGGAGGAGAAGCAGAAGAAGGACGATGGACTCTCTTTGGCTCCGGTGGAACATCCTGCGCCCGAGGCACTGGGTCCGATGGCATGTACCACCAGAGGCCGCAGAAGGCTGTGTTTCCATTTTGGAATCCGAAGAGGTGACATCCGCATATCTGCGGTGAGACATCCGTGAGGTGTCACAGTGGGCCAGTCCGACAGCGACGATCCGGAACAGGACGTACATCAGGAACTTGACAAAGGAGCGGCCTCCGCGACCGAAGATGATCCAGATGGCACCGCAGCAGCTGCCCGCCGACCCAAACCTGGGCGAAGACCGGCCCTGTCTGGCCTAAACAGTCCCCATGAGCCAGCGAGCGACATCTGCAAAGTTGCAGATGAACACCGGAATGAATTGCCGGGCTGGTCAATGCCAAACAGGGCAGCATCCTTGTAGCTCCTGGTTATGGCGCGCCTTCGCCCCAATATCAGGGAACCAGCAAGCTAAGGAGGGAATTGAGTCATTGGCCTATGAGCATGGGGCGCCATGGCCTCAGCCAACAGTGGCAACCGGCTCAGTGCATCAGCGTGCACGATGTGGGTTCCTGGCTGTTGTTCGACGGAGTGATCATAAGTGGCCAGCAACAGCGCCCAACATTGGATCCCTGCTGACACAATAGCGGGATTGCCTTGTCCTCTCGAGTTTAGAACCATAGAAATATTATCACAGAGAAGGAAGCTATTTGGCCCATCTTGCCCATGCCAGCCCGAGGACATCCAGGTGCCCTTTCTAATCTCACCTTCCCGCACCCGGTCCATAGTTCTGTATCTTACAGCACGTAAGGTGCAGATCCAGGTACGTTTTGAAAGAGTTTAGGGTCTTTGCCTCCACCAAGAACTCGGGCAGAAAATTCCAGACTCCCACTGCCCTCTGCGTAAAAAAATTCTTCCTCATGCCCCCTTTACACCTTCTGCCACTTATTTTTTATCTCTGCCCCCTGGTTCTAGAATTCTCCACCAAGGGAAACAATTTTATCCTGTCC
The DNA here is from genome assembly GCF_047496885.1 of Scyliorhinus torazame. Classification (NCBI taxonomy): domain Eukaryota; kingdom Metazoa; phylum Chordata; class Chondrichthyes; order Carcharhiniformes; family Scyliorhinidae; genus Scyliorhinus; species Scyliorhinus torazame. The sequence goes on from NC_092714.1 coordinate 116,664,223, forward strand.
ACTCAATCGCTTCCCATCATAATTTTGTACACCTCAATTAAATCAAAGGCAGCATGGTAGCATGGTGGATAGCACAATTGCTTCACAGCTCCAGGGTCCCAGGTTCGATTCCGGCTTGGTTCACTGTCTGTGCGGAGTCTGCACATCCTCCCCGTGTGTGCGTGGGTTTTCTCCGGATGCTCCGGTTTCCTCCCACAGTCCAAAGATGTGCAGGTTAGGTGGATTGGCCATGATAAATTGCCCTTAGTGTCCAAAATTGCCCTTAATGTTGGGTGGGGTTACTGGGTTATGGAGATAGGGTGGAGATGTGGGCTTGGGTAAGGTGCTCTTTCAAAGAGCCGGTGCAGACTCGATGGGCTGAATGGCCTCCTTCTGCACTGTAAATTCCATGATTCTATGATAAGTCACCCCTCAGCCTCCTTTGTTCCAAGGAAAATAACTTCAACCTTTCCTATCGCTCCTCGTCGCTCTCCTTTTCCAGCCCTGGCAACATTCTTGTAAACCTCTTCTGCACTCTCTTCACAGCAATTACGTCCTTCCTGTAATGTGGCGACCAGAACTGCACACAATACTCCAGTTGTGGCTCACCAATGTTTTATACAATTCCAACATTCTATCTATAATTTAATATTCTGAAGCTCTGCCAATAAAGGAGAGTATGCCTTATGCTTTCTTCACAACCTTGTCCACTTGAACTGCTGCCTTTAGGGAACTGTGTATTTGTACTCACACCTCAGTGGGAATAACTAGTAGGCAGGCATTTGGGTCACTCACTGGTGAAGCAACTCACAGCTGAAGATCCGCAGCAGGCAGAGGAAGGGACGTCCCAGGAATCCTGCACTTGGTGGGATATAGGAACCCAGGACCCTGCTGAGCCCCAGGCCGATGATGTGTCCCTGAGTATCGTTGACCCAGGGCTGCTGGAGCTACAAAGGCAGAGTCGCGAGAATCAGGAAGGAATGATCCCAGACCGACTGGAGAGTCCCACCGCCTTTTGTCCGAGAAAATGGTGTCATCAATTTATTGCAACGAGATCAACCCTGCGTGGGTGGCTCTACAGTTGAGAGCATGGCACAGGATGTGCACTCCAAGATGGGGAATGAATGCTCCATGGATCAGCCCATGACCTCCATGGCTGAGGGCATGAGCCCCATGGTGCAGGACTTCAACTGCATGGTGCAGGTACGAGTGGGAATCCACAAGAGTCAGCACCAGAGAACAGCTGGGCTTCTGGATCTCATTCTAGCTGCCCCTCTATCCCATGGAGGAGCCCAGTGGGTCATAGGCACCCCAGGGGGTCCCGGGCACCTGAAGGGAAGAGAATCGGCAGGAGCGCAGCTCAGGGCTTTCTATCCAGCCGATGCTGGGGATGTTCAATCCAGCTGACTCCCCCCTCACTGTGAATGACACACTTCCAGCCCCACACACCGAGGAGGGCAGCACTGCAGCACACATGCAGCCCAAAGGTAGACCCAGACCCTCAAGTTCCAGACTTTCCAGAGGATGACAGCCAAGGTTTTCTCAGGCAACAGGGCCTGGAAGGGCCTCAGTAAAGCTACACCACTCCTGGTGCCTCCCACCCCCCACCAACCATATCAACACTCAGGCCTCTCATGTTTGTTGGAATTCTCTCGTTATAAGAATGCCAAGGGCTGAAAACATGTTGAGAGTGTGTCCATCTCATCAGTCAGTGGAGAAAAACACCGGGAGCACTGGCTTCAGAGAAGGCAGCAGCACCTGAGATTTGGCCACTTTGGGCCCCCATATCAGCCTGTTTCGTTGCAACACACATTCAGCTCTCTCTCAGGCAGGAGTTAGACATTTTGTAGAGGATAATATGACCATCACTCTGTCCTTACTGCAAGTCACCATCATTCTGCTGTAGAGTCCGGCCAATTGTTTCAGTGCCCTGCCCATGGATATAGACACCATCACGATGAATTCCCACAGGCACCATTGTAGTGAGCAGATGTCAGACCCCATGTTGTGAATAGGCTTCACACCCTAGTCCCCAAATTGAGAGGTAATAAGGGCATCCCTATCCTTGCACCACATGCAGGTCCTGGCCATTGCCTGAGATCCTTCCTCTGCTGCCTCCTCAGTGGGTTCCCCCTCACCGCCCTCCTCAATCTCCAACCAGGAGGAGATTGATGCTCCTCCACCTCTTCCTGGTCCAGCTGCTCTCCCTGCTGAAGTTCAAGGTTGTGCAGAACACACCACTATGAGGTGGGATACCCTCTGGGGGCTGTACTGGAGGGCTCCCCCAGTCTGGATCAGGAACCGAATCTGCATCTTGAGCAGTCCAATCGCCTGCTTAATCAATGCACGCATTCATGCCTGAGTCTTGTTGTAACAGGTTTCAGCGACTGTTTGCAACCTCCACACTGGAGTCATCATCCACCTCCTGAGTGGGACCGTTTGCCCAGAGGAGCCGTCCCTCCAGCCGTTGCTCTTCCTCAAAAACGGCTGATTTCTGTGAAGGGCCCAAGATGTAATTTTCATAGAAGGTCCCCAGGAAATGGGCACACACCTGCATGGTGTGCATCATAAGAACATAAGAATTAGGAACAGGAGTCGGCCATCTGGCCCCTCGAGCCTGCTCCGCCATTTAATGAGATCATGGCTGATCTTTGTGGACTCAGCTCCACTCTCCGGCCCGTACACCATATCCCCAAATCCCTTTATTCTTTAGAAAGGCATCTATCTTTTTCTTTAAAACATTTAAAGAAGGAGCCTCAACTGCTTCACTGGGCAAGGAATTCCAGAGATTCACAACTCTTTGGGTGAAGAAGTACTCCTACACTCCGTCCGAAATCTACCTCCCCTTATTTTGAGGCTATGCCCCCTAGTTCTGCTTTCCCCGACCAGTGGAAACAACCTGCCCGCATCTATCCTATCTATTCCCTTCATAATTTTATATGTCTCAATAAGATCCCCCCCGCATCCTTCTAAACTCCAATGAGTACAGTCCCAGTCTACTCAACCTCTTGTCATAATCTAATCACCTCAACTCTGGGATCAACCTAGTGAATCTCCTCTGCACTCCCTCCAGTGCCAATACGTCCTTTCTCAGGTAAGGAGACCAAAACTGAACACAATACTCCAGATGCGGCCTCACCAACACCTTATACAATTGCAGCATAACCTCACTAGTCTTGAACTCCATCCCTCTAGCAATGAAAGACAAAACTCGATTAGCCTTCTTAATCACCTGTTGCACCTGCACACCAACTTTTTGCGACTCGTGCACCAGTACACCCAGGTCCCTCTGCACAGCAGCCTGTTTTAACATCTTACTGTTTAAATAATAATCCATTCTGCTGTTATTCCTCCCAAAATGGATAACCTCACACTGGGCAACATTGAATTCCATCTGCCAGACCCGAGCCCATTCACCTAACCTATCCAAATCCTTCTGCAGACTTCTGGTATCCTCTGCACTTTTTGCTTTACCGCTCATCTTCGTGTCGTCTGCAAACTTTGACACATTGCACTTGGTCCCCAACTCCTTGGTCCATGTGGTCACAGAGATCTGGACATTGAGGAGTGGTATACTTCAGGTTCACAAATGGCACCCCATGCCGCCATGGGGAATGCAGTGGCGTGAGTTCAGTGGATGGCACCCTGCAATAGGGGCATGCCTGCTGTGTGGGCAAAGCCCATGGCCCTGGCGTCCTGGCTCGCCTGTCCCCGGTCCAAGTTAACGTACATGTGGGCCCTCGCAAATAGCACTTCCGTGACTTCCCTTACGTACTTGTGCACAGTTGACTGGGATATGCTGCACAGGTCACGCACGCAGCCCTGAAATGAGCCGCTGGCATAGACATTCAGAATGACAGTGACTTTCAGGACCACCCAATCCATGTGATGCCAACTCTTGCATCACCTGGCACAGGTGGTCCACCATTCCCTGGAGCAGTCTTCTCCGGCACTGGACATTTGACATCTGGAGATAGGAAGTTGTATTGTTGTAGACCTGTGGCTAGTCGTGTCTCTTCTGAGACTCCGCCAACTGTGGCCCTGCACCCAGATGATCAACAGGTCATGCCTTCCCTGTTGGGCGCTGGTCCTGGCGGCGCCCAACAACATATCAATGTCGCTGCCGCTGCTCGATAGCAATCAGAACAATCGCTAGCTTGACTGGCTCCATGATTCCCTTGAATCTAAAACTGAAAGGAAGAGAATATCAAAGTGAGAGATGAGGAGTTCTGGCAATGCCCTGACCCACAGCCCCCTCAGGATCTGCAATGTCCATCCATGCACATCCCCCTATGTCAGCACCTTTCCACTGAGCCTCACTCCCTCCCCTGTCACATAATAGCCTCTTCTCCACAGTTGCCCCTCTCATCTCCGCTTGAATTGAAGTGCTTCAAACCTTGAGAGCCTCAGTGTTCTGCGTGCATCCCCCAAGGGGGTGGAGTCAGGGCATTTGAGTGCATTCAATTGACCTGGGTTCTAACCACATGAGGAAACGAGACACTGCCACCTGTCATTTCCTGAACAGAGTGACTGATATAATGCCTTTCATTGGGGGCCACATCTGTGTCGCCTCTCTTTTATGGAGACGTGAGCTTGAGCCTTGGAGTTCAATGTTTGGGACTACACTTCCAACTATTTTGATCAACATAAATAAACTAAATCAAATAAACTGAAGGACAAATTAAAAGGGAAACTGCCTTCAAGGGAAACTGCCTTAACCAGAAAATGAATCACAAATGAGACTTAAAACATCAAACCAAAATGTGATAAAAGGGTTCAATGAGGCACCCCAGCCGGTTGACCATTGGCCATAAATCAGTGGCATATTCATGCATTGAAATGTTGACTAAATTGGCACAATTAACTCATCAGCAACGGGTCAGGGAGTTGATTCGGCAACTGACTTATTTTGTGGCAGGTGAGGCACACCTGGGGTGGGATTCACCGCAATCGGCGAATTGGCCCGATGCCGGCTCCAAAAACGGCGCGAACCACTCTGGCGTCGGACCAACCGGAAGTTGCGGAATTCTCCGCACTTCCGGGGGCTAGGCCGGCGGCGGAGGGATCGGCGCTGAGCCAACCGGCGCCGAAGGGACTGCGCGAGTTAACGCATGCGCAGAACCGCCGGCGTGGTTTGGCGCATGCGCAGACCGGCCGGCATGCACAGGGGGTGTCTGCTCCGCGCCATGGCAGAGCCCTACAGGGGCCGGCGCGGAAGGAAGGAGTGCCCCCACAGTACAGGCCCGCACGCAGATCGGTGGGCCCCGATCGCGGGCCAGGCCACCGTGAGGACCAGGGCCGGACCCCCCCCCCCCCCCCCCCCCCCCCCCCGAGGACCGCACCAACCGGCCTACAAGCCAGGTCCCGCCATGTGGGACCATGTCCAATCCACGTCGGCAGGACTGGCCAGAAACCGACGGCCGCTCGCCTATCGGGGCCCGGAGAATTGCCAGGGGGGCTGCCGCCAACTTCCCCCGATCGGCATGGCGTGATCCCCGTCCCCGCCCGGAAACCGGCGCCGGAGAATACCTCAGCCGGCATCAGAGCGGCGGGGCGGGATTCAAGTCGCCCCCCACCCTCCGGGGGATTCTCCGACCCGGCAGGGGGTCGGCGAATCCCACCCCTGATGCATGTGAAGACTTCAAGTTGCAGTCAACTTCATCATTAAAGGGCACCCTCATTCCCCTAGCTCTTCTGGAATGCAGATTAAATGAGCCTTCCATCTTGAACAGCCAGCCACCCACAAACTAATCCCTGACAGCCTGGCCTCCATAATCAGTGGCCTTGAGCTTCCAGACATCTCATGCCCCCAGGCTTCAAAGTGCAGCCTAAACGTGGGGGTTCAGTCTCCCTCCAGTGTACGTGTCTCCAGCCTCACTAGGCTGGAAACTACCCCATGTCAGAGTCCACCACTCTGCCCATGCAGCCTGGCAGCTCACTGGACAATACCCAGTGACCTCATAGTCATCCCATGTGCCAACCCTGTGGATTCATCTGCTCCCATGCATTACCAGCTGCCACTGTGAAAGAGCAAACTCTCAGCAGTGATATCAGCACAAGCCCAGCAACAATGCCAGGGGAAGTGATGCCTGCAAACCAGCTGCCAGACGCTATAGTTGCTCGAGGCTCACAGCCATGAAGGGCCACGAAGGCCTGCGAGTAACCCCCCCCCCCCCCACCGAAACCGAACCCCCCCTCCATTCCCGGCCTGGACTATGCAGAGATCCCAGTCACTCTGCATCCTCCTCACTCTGACGCAGTCCAGCCCGCTCCTCAGCCGGCGGCTCCCAACCTACCCTTGAGGCGGTCAACCAGAATTCATCACCCACCTCAGAGACTTAATTTGTGAACTTTGTGGACTTCACCATGTGCTGAGTGCATCAACTGGTTAGGACAAGGCAAAGGTCTTTAGTTAAAGCTAGTATCGTGTTAACCCACTGTCAGAGTATGTTAAACAGTTAATGATTCAATAAAATAGTGTTGCACTATTTCAAGTGTTCGTGACCTGTATGTGTTCCACGGATCCAGAACACCCAACACATCAACTCCCACATGCTACATGGCACGCACACCCACGGAAATCCGCTTGGGAAGTGTGAAGTGCTCACTTAACTATGATTGCCGATTCACAATTAGCAATAGCCTTTATCCGGGTTGGCAAAGGCCTCTGCGGTCCGTTATGCGTGCTTTGTTGGGCAGGCAGGCTGGGGTTGCCCCTGGATCAGGACCCCACGATCCAGGGGTTGGCATGGCAGACCCACAGGCCATGAGACACCTATTCCCCCCCCCAGCTCAGCCTAGCTCAGCCAGCCCAGGCCATGGGCGGCCACCTCCCGCATTGCGCCTCCTCCTCCTCCTCCGGTTAGATAGCGGTGGGGAACTGGCTGACAGAGCTGCAGGGAATCTCCCAGCAAAACACCCCCACAAATGACATTTAGAAACCTTTCCGTTAGATCATGCCCATTATCTAGATTGGGAAGCAGCTCCACACAGATAAAACTCAGTTGAGCAGAGGATTTCTTCAGAGCCACTCCCACTCTGCCAGCTATACAGCAGGAGCTTCATTTACCCCCATGTATATCCTTCATACAACTGGCAACGTTACACCAGTAATGAAGCAAGGGCAGCTCCAAGGCAATCCCTGCTCTTAATCTATTCACAAAGCTTCCTGTGGGACAGAAGATGTGTCAGCGGCAGAGGTGAAATTAGTCTGTGCCGACATGCTGGCGAAATGCCAGCTTGTTTAAAACCATGCTTGATTTTCTTTTCCATTGCCTGCAATAGCTGCCGATTCTGTAGGGCCTTATGCCTGTTTGGAGACTCCTTGCTGAAAGAAGTCAGTTATGAGCAGGAGAGATGTATGGGCTGCTATGCTCAGGAAATTTCCCCACTGACTATTCCCCAACTCTGCAGCATGTGATTGCTCCTCACCACCCACCGCCACCCATTCACATTCTAACCCCTTCCCAAGAACCAACTGAATTGTGCTCCTAGCAAGGCAGGTGACCCAACATGGAGATCTTTCTTCAGATGCCCGGCGTGAGGAGATGCAGACAGCTTATTCCCAGACTTGGACTTCTTGCCGAATCTGTGCCTTATTTTATTTAAATCTGTCATCAGCAAAAAAACATCAGTTGCATATCGGAAGAACCCATGGAGCTCCTGGACTGTGTCACAGGACTTCGAAGCAGGTATTGGCCCTGCGATTCATTTGATTACACTGAAAGCATTTGCTGTCTCTGTCCTCATCCTGCTGTGTTTTGTGGACAGCTTCATTCCAGGGCTGGCCCGGTGGCACAGTGGTTAGCACTGCTGCTACATGTCTGCATGTCTCCGTGGGTTTCCTCCGGGTGCTCCGGTTTCCTCCCACAGTCCAAAGATGTGCGGGTTAGGTGAATTGGCCAATCCAAATTGCCCTTGGTGTTGGGTGGAGGTGTTGAGTTTGGGTAGGGTGCTCTTTCCAAGAGCTGGTGCAGACTCAGGGGGCCGAATGGCCTCCTTCTGCACTGTAGATTCAATGATAATCTATGATTAATCTAGGACAAGGGTTCGGCGCAACATCGTGGGCCAAAGGGCCTGTTCTGTGCTGTGTTTTCTATGTTCTATGTTGCCTCACGGCACCAGGGACCCGGGTTCAATTCCGGCCTTGTATGACTGTGTGAAGTTTGCTCTTTCTCCCCATGTCTGAGTGGGTTTCCTCCGGATGTCTCCCACTTTCCAAGATGTGCAGGTTAGATGGATTGGCCATGATAGAAATTGCCCCTTAGTATCAGAAGATGAGCAGGCTAGGTGGGGTTATGGGGAATGGGTCTATGTAGGGTGCTCTTTCGGAGAGTGCAGACTCGATGGGCGGAATGGCCTCCTTCTGCACTGCAGGAATTCTATGGTTCTCGGTGTGCTGAACAGCTTGCTCATATAATTAATGACAGTGTGTAACAAGTGAGTTTTGCTCAGTGTCACCAGTGGAAGACAGATTATACCATGCGACCCCCTAAACATGTCCTCTGTTCAAATCACGTCCAGGAAGTTATTAAAAGCAAGATAATGAGCGTTAGATGTAAATTCTAAGTGTCAACCAAATTGATGTGTATATTAAGGATTTGTTCCCGTGATATCACTGTGAAATGTTGCTCCTAACTCTGAGCTGGCCACACTGAGAGCTTGGTCAGAATTCTCTGGCCGTCGGGATTCTCATTTTCCGTCGGTAGCGGACTCCCGCCCATGGATTTTCCGGTGGTGTAGTGTGGCTTTATAGGAAATCCCATTAACAAGCAGCAAGAATAGAGATTCCTGATGTGTTGGGTGTTCTGGATCCGTGGAACACATACAGGTCACCAACACTTGAAATAGTGCAACACTATTTTATTGAATCATTAACTGTTTAACATACTCTGACTGTGGGTTAATACAATACTAGCTTTAACTAAAGACCTCTGCCTTGTCCTAACCAGTTGATGCACTCAGCACATGGTGAATATCTGTGTTACAGGCTGTGAGCTCTGTCCTCCTAGCTAGCTGCTACTCGAATGAGCGGGAACTCTGTTACCCCCTGTCTTTATAGTGCATGTGCTCTCACTGGTGATTGGCTGCGGTGTTGTGTGTGTTGATTGGTCCCACTGTGTGTCCATCAGTGTGTGTCTGCACCATGATATACTGGTGTATATTATGACATCCCCCTTTTATAAAAAATGTACCTGTGTGGCAATAAATAGTGTATGGTGAGAATGTCCCTGACTACGTGTGTGTGAAATATTTACAGAACTATGTACATGAGAACTAAGCTATTTACATGGGTAGGTGCCTGGTGCAGAAAAACAGTATGTCAGAAGAATAACGAGATGAACACTATGTACAAACCACGTAAACAAATAAACGGAAGAACAGAACAAATCAGGAAGTCTATAAGTCCACAAATTAAGTCTCTGAGGTGGGCGACAAATTCTGGTTGAACGCCTCAAGGGTCGGTCGGGAGGAGGATGCAGACTGACCGGGATCTCTGCATAGTCCATGGCAGGGTCAGCAGGAGGGCGAGGCGACATTGGAGGATCACGTAGCGAGCGCGGAACGCGACGAAGGGCACGTCGATTGCGGCGCAGAATGGAGCCATCCGGTAGACGAAGCAGGAACGAGCGGGGGGCCACCTGCCGAAGGACCACAGCTGTTGGGTCCCCTGCGTCCTCTCCAATGCCCCCTCTGCATTGGCATTCATGAGTGTGATTGTGACCTGCACACTCACCTCCGATATCCCCCTTGGAGCTGTTGTCATCAGGTTAACGTTTTTATACAGCTGTTGTAAATTGTGCCAGCGTGATGTCATGCTGGTGCCGATGAATATTCAATAGGGGTGGAGTCCTGGCAGGAGGACTCACCAATGAAATGCTGATGAATCTCGTACCAGCTTCCCCGAACAGGCGCCGGAATGTGGCGACTAGGGGCTTTTCACTTTTCATTTGAAGCCTACTTGTGACAATAAGCGATTTTCATTTCATTTTCATTTCACTTAAATGAGATTCCTGACATTCCGTGGCGGAATTTCATTCCGAGCAAGATGCCTGGAAAATCGGTAAACGTGATCTCGCCGCGGGAATCACATTTCTCGATTCTGCCCGTGCTTTGTGCCCGCGCCGCAGTTCTCACTGACTGCCAACACAGGCTGAAAGTAGCCTCTGTTGTATAATGATGGCATCAGCTTCATTGATAATGCCCAGCTGTACCACCTCACCATCTCACTTGTTCTCATGGGTATTTGATTCAAGTAAATTGGATCATATTTTGAAATTAAATTCTAATGAGTATTGTCAAATCTCTGATGAGCAGATTGTTGGCCTTGATACGAGAATATGTACTTTCTTCCACTTCTGATTCATAGTTTGATTTTTAAATTACATCAGATGAGTATGATAATTTGTCCTTGTGCAGTACAGCCCGGTGATCCGCTCGGAATACTGTGACCATCTTTTTTTTTGGAGCTATAAAATAACACAAAATCTTGAAATTAACACAGCAGTAGAATTTCTTTGTCTTTTGCAGCTAGGTTTGAAATCAAGCAAAATAGAGAGGGATTTAAAAAAAACACACTTATGGTATTGTTCACCCGACTATAATTTCCTTCCAAATTATAGGGTGCTGGCAAGTTCAAAGTTACAATTTCAAGCTCATGCTGCTCTTGTATTTTTGTGATATACCCCCCAACTCCCCACTTTGTGAAATGAATAGACAAAAGCTCCGCAGCACACAAGGAGAGTAACCAATATGACAACAATACTGGAGTGTCTTACCAATTTTATTCTCTCAACAATTCTTTGGGCCAGTTTGCAGTTGTCGCCTAAATCTGGGTTGTCCTGACAGTAATCATAGAATTTACAGTGCAGAAGGAGGCCATTCGGCCCATCGAATCTGCACCGGCTCTTGGAAAGAGCACCCTACTTACGCCCACGCCTCCACCCTATCCCAGTAACCCCACCTCACCTTTTTTGGACACTGAGGGCAATTTATTATGGTCAATCCACCTAGCCTGCACCTCTTTGGACTGTGGGAGGAAACTGGAGCACCCAGAGGAAACCCGCGCAGACACGGGGAGAACGGAGGGAGACAGTGACCCAAGCCGGGAATCGAACTGGGACCCTGGAGCTGTGAAGCAACAGTGTTAACCACTGTGCTACCGTATTGCCCAAAATCTATCCAAAAATAAAATAATTTATTGAATCCTGATTGATTTATTAACCCTTTATTTCTCCCCTAATGATCTGTGTTTTTCTTTTGGAATACTGCATGGCTGAAGGGGGTAGGAGGCACCTAGTTTGATGCAGCAACCAATAATGTTGACCGCAACAGGAGATACTTCTTGTTCTGTTCTGAGAACTCGGCCTCCTTAATATTGGTATCCCCAATGTAGAAAGGAAAATTATTCAATTTTCCCAGCTCTATGTGATATCCTTGTACACACAATTTATTTGAATTAATGATTACATCTATTATAGAAACTGTTATAGGCGAGGCGTTTTCAGAACCCCAAATTGTATCATGGAGTTCAACCAACCTCTCCCTTTAATGGATTTGTTGCTTTTCCTAGCACACCGCTTTTTCCCTAGGTATGATATTACAATTATGGACACGTGGGTTTTTAAATACAAAACACTGTTTATTCCATGAACTCAACTTTAACATCTTAAATAAACATTGGATCTCTTAACACCCCTTACTTCAAAGATAACTCAGAAAATATTGCAACAGTAAATAACTCCTTAAAATGTTCCTTCAAACTTCCAAGAGACTTAACACCTTTAAACAGTATCACATCAGGTTAAAGGATATATATTTTTTCTGTAGAATGGCAGAGATATATTAGCTTGGGTGACTTCAACTCCAGCACCTTGCTTTCTTCCTGCAAACTCTCTGGACACATACAGACATACCCACGCTGCTTTCTCAAACCTGGCTTTCTCCCTTCAAGCACTCACAGCAAACCAGAACTTCACAAGCTGCTGTCTCAAACTGGCTTTCTACTTTTAAACTGCTCACAGCAAAACAGCCAGGCACTTTTAAACTGCTCACAGCAAAACAGCCAGGCACTTTTAAACTGCTCTCAGCAAAACCAGCCAGGCACTTTTTTTTGTTGCAAAACCAAACTGGAAAATGGCTGAACTGAGCTGAGCCCCACCCATTCTCTGACATCACTGTTTTCTTAAAGGTACATTGCTTAAACATCCATGTCTTAAAGATACCCTCACATGACAAAACCATTAATATTTGTGTATCGAGGAGGCAAAAGAAAGTTTTGCTGCAGTTCTGTTGCAAAGGCAGGCAGTGGGAACAAAGCAAACAAAACAAATAATTGCAATGCTTTTCTTTTTCTTCCTCTCTCCCTTTCATCAATTCAAATCAAATTTAAGGCTGGAAAATAAGACCGTCCTTGCAGACCCTCAATCAGTCAGATGACAGGTTTAAGGATGGATAATCCCATTCCTTGTAATTTCTCTCATTCCCACCCTAGAAACTGCGCCGTACAGGTTATCTTACTTAAAAGACCAGGGGCTGGATTCTCCGCAGCCCCACGCCAAAATCGCGTTTTGGCGCGGGGGCGGAGAATCCAATTTCACTCTGAAACCGGCGCAGCGCCGGTCCAGCGATTCTCCGGGACCCGAGTATCGCCGTGATCGCAGAGTACTCCGCGCGGCTGGTGGGGCCATTGCCAGAGGCCCGCCCAGCGATCCACCGCTCCCGACCTGCCGAGTTCGCGATGGCGTGGTTCTAACCACCTATCGGCATGCAGGAAGCACGCGTGGCTGCTGCGGACTCAGTCTGCGGCCACCCTGGTTGGGGGGGGGGGGGATCGGACACCGGGGGTGGGGGGGGGGCTTGGGGACATTTCTCATCTCCCTCCGTGGTCCGAGTCCGCCATGGCACTTGGCGTGCCGTGCACATGCGCGGACGCAAAATCGGAAGTGCTGGGTCCCATATCCGCAGCTAAAGCTGCGTGAATCACTCTGGGTCCCTGCTAGCCCTCTGCAGGTGAATGAATTGGTTGATCTTTTCAATCGGAAACTCCAGAGTGAAACACCAATGTTTTTACGCCGCCGCGGGGACATAGTCCCATTTTGGGAGAATCCAGCCCCAGTAACTTAGATTAGTTCTGGAAGGTGACTATTGGATTGCTTTAAATACGATATTTTAATTCCCAGTGGCAAAAGTAAAGGAATTGCACAACAAAATATGGGTGGGATTCTCTGGCCTTTCAGCCACGTGTCTCTTGGCGGAGGGAGGCAGCGTGCCATACATCGGCTGCGGGATTCTCTGCTCTCACCACTGTCAATGGGAATTGCCATTGAGCCAACCCATGCCACTGGGAAATCCATGGGTGGGGGTGCATTGCCGGCAGGGCCAAAGAATTCCACCACCAGAAAACGGCCAGAGAATTCCAACTATCCTGTTTTGAGACCTTTACTGTAATTAATAAACTAAAAGCAACATTGACTAAATGTTGCTAGTGGGTAACTAATACGCTAAAATAAAGAATAGAAAACTCTTAGTAATGTTCTAACATGATTTGAGAACCTGCAAGCCACATATATATACTATCCAGTGCCTGATTTGAGGGAGCAGGCATCAGGAAGGTGATGGGGGGGCATTGAGAGACACAACTCCTGCTCTAGATGATGACTCCCCTCCCCTGTGATACTCCCACCCCAAAAACCCTCTCCCACCATCACTCACCAATGGCCTAGATCTGTGATGATCATAGGCGTCGGATGGGTGTCATACCAGCAACAGCCACGCATCCCAAGTGGCACTGGAGTTCAATGTAGTACAGCTCACTGATTGGCTGGCAGTCCTCAGCAAATGTGATTTCCGCTCCCGGTGAACTTGATCTCAGGAAAGACCTGCCACTGTCCTGTTAAATGTCTAAATGGCACAATGTCGAAATTGGCCTTTCCTACAAGAGGCAGCGCAGGGCCTCACCAGCTCTCCAATTATTCCATGAGAACCCCATGAACTCCATTAAATACTGCCCGGAAAATCTGTCCCCAGTTAGCACAGCTGCCCTTGCCTTTGTTTTAGGTGTGAATATTTTTGCACCGGTCTTTCTCTCAGTAATTCTCATGCTGGGCACCTCCCATACCCATGGCAACCAAGTCATGTAGACTTGGCAGCACGGTAGCATTGTGGATAGCACAATTGCTTCACAGCTCCAGGGTCCCAGGTTCGATTCCGGCTTGGGTCACTGTCTGTGCGGAGTCTGCACATCCTCCCCGTGTGTGCGTGGGTTTCCTCCGGGTGCTCCGATTTCCTCCCCCAGTCCAAAGATGTGCAGGTTAGGTGGATTGGCCATGATAAATTGCCCTTAGTGTCCAAAATTGCCCTTAGTATTGGGTGGGGTTACTGGGTTATGGGGATAGGGTGGAGGTGTTGACCTTGGGTAGGATGCTCTTTCCAAGAGCCGGTGCAGACTCGATGGGCTGAATGGCCTCCTTCTGCACTGTAAATTCTATGATTCTATGATAATCTATGACTTGCCAACCAGAAGCATTTGGAACGGATCACGCATCTCTCTTCACTGCTCCATTTTACATTTAATTCAAGCGACAGTGTCAAAGCATAATCATATAAAACTTTGCATTCATAACATTGCCTGAGCAATGGGAATTTCCAATATCAAGATGTATATCTTAAGAGGACGAGGAACAATGTTCGGAGGACAGCCTTGCACATTACAGATGATTGGGTATCCAGCCATCAAGATGTGCCAATACTAGAAGTTATTTATTCTCTTGGAGTATATATAAAAGGCTAAGATTAAACTTCGTAACCCAATAACAACATGTCTCATCCAATAGGGACATCTTCAAACCTCATTGAGACTAAAACCATGCTGAATATGACTCAAAGTTTCTGGCCATTGGATCATTCCAACAGGCAAGAAGAAAATTCTGCCTGGTCAGTCAGTTGCTGTAAGGCATGTAGTGAATGCAAGGTTTTCAGGGTAGCTGGTTATTTGGTATATAATGAAGAAAAGAGATGAGCTTAGCATTATCTTTTATCGGATGGGTGGTTTTCCATGAGAGCTTGAGGAAATGCATTACACTTATGGTCATAAGAGTTCCCACTGTCGTATCACACCATTGCAACAACTGAAAGCTGTTCCTCTATGTTTAATGCCCAAAGACACAGATTTCTGCACATCGAGGACCAGTGTGTAGAGGCCTATCCTGATTCAGTAGTCCAGTGTCCTTGCACTCTTGAATAACCAAAGATAAGATGCTGACTGACATCTTGGAGACCTCATGTGGTTAACACTGCTGCGTCACAGCGCCGGGGACCCGAGTTCAATTCCGGTCTCCGGTAACTGTGTGGAGTTTGCACTTTCTCCACGTGTCTGCGTGGATTTCATCCGGGTGCTCAGGTTTCCCCTCACAGTCCAATGATGTGCAGGTTAGGCGGATTGGCCATGCTAAATTGCCCCTTAGTGTCCAAAAGGTTAGGTTGGGCTACTGGACTATGGGGATAGGGTGGAGGCGTCAACTTAAGTAGGGCTCTCTTTCCAAGGGCTGGTGCAGACCCGATGGGCCGGATGCCGTCCTTCTGTACTGTAAATTCTATGATTCTATGAATCTATCCCTCAATTGGTTAATTTAGTTTATTTAGTTATGCAAAAGTACCACACTCCAAGGCCAATATATCCTCTCTGAGGTGTACTACCCAGAGGCTGCAGAATTGAAACTTATGGACATATGGCCTGAATGTATTCAGTACAACTCAAATGGAGGATTAAACTTGCAGAAATGCAACAGCCCTTTGCTCCAGCATGCCAAAGATAGGGATTGCAGGCAGCTGAATCATCTTCAATGATTTACCTAACAATATCAATTCTCAGGCTTTTTTAAATGATCAAACCTTGTTTATTGGTTTTCCAACAGTTCTTGCTTTCTGGACAGAACACCACTGCAAAATTTGAATCAGGTCTCACTTTTTCAAGTTTAATTAGGATGAATACAATCACTGGTTTAATTCTGCCACACAATAATTAGCATTGCTTACTTGGTCTCCTGGAACTGCAGATAGGATATAAATGAGCAATTTCACAGTTGTGGTGTTTCAGCAAAATGTGGTATGTTTGTTTCTGACTTGCGCTTTACAGAATAAAAACTCATTAATGGGATTGTATTAATTACACTGAGAAAGAAATAGACTGAATTAGAATAATGAATTGCATGCAAAGCAGTAAGTCAATTTTTGGTAACAGAAGCAAATGCTTTCTATTTGAATTAAATGCTCTGGTGAAAAGGCTAAATTGTGTCACCTTGGTATTGATATAGCTCAGAGTGAGAAGGGCTGCCACAGCCTGAGAGTTTTCTTGAGTGGCGTTAAGCTTAAGCTACTGAAATAAGACTGTGGTGGCTTGAGGCAATACTACGAACGCTTCTTGTATCATCAAAAGATGTTTGTTGAGAGCAAGGAAATGGTTAACTATATAGTGGGGCAGAGGTCTCTAAACAGGTCCTCACACTATGACTCCCGGGTCCACACTGCCCAGACCCATGCTCCTACGGGCCCTGCGCTTTTTCCCTGTTGGTCGGATTCGCACACTCATGTACTGCCAGGGTTGTTCTCCCTGAGCGGCCAGATGACACAGAGTTCTCAGTTAAGATCTTTGTTCAAGCTATAGCTGGAAAAGCTGGGTGTAGAGGGTTAGGGGCCAAATGTGCGTAATTGGGACTAGCTTAGTGGTAAAAACTGGGTGGCGTGGACAAGATGGACCGAAGGGCCTGTTTTCAAGCTGTAAACCTCTATGACTCTATGTGGCCCACAAGTTCCCTGAACAAAGGAATACAGCAGCAATTACAAGTAATTTGCATTCACCAATTGAAGTTGTACGCTTATTCAAAGATAATCAATATCCAATCACAACTAATAATCTTGATGACTTCATTCATTTCCCCACATTAGTACCTGCCCATTTGGAGAAAATTTATGCTTGTCTAATTACAATATTCAATAGTTAATGCGCATACACAGCTGTACTATCAACAAAGACATGTCTGTAGTCCTGAATGTCTGGCACAGTGAGGAGCGAATTATCTGTTATGGTCCAGATACATTTGCACTACAGGGCTGTTATCTGGAAAGCAGTGATATGTGGTTACTGCCCATTCGTGAGCTATCAAAACTCCCATTTGGTGTCAGAGTTCCTCTTTGTCCATTGTTTCACAGCTGTAACTTGCAGCCCTAACAGCTTCCCAGGAATCTTGCTGCACTCAATGATTTTAGCCCCTTTGTGCACGATACACCCCAAGCCGATCACGTGGACCCTGAGGGGTCACCCTTTAAAGGGGCTGCGCTACCACAAAGATAATGAGAGGGGCGACATTCTCCGATCCCCCGCCGGGTCGGAGAATCGCCGGGGGCTGGCGTGAATCCCACCCCCGCCTGTTGCCGGAGTCTCCGGGGGCGGGAATTGCACCACGCCGGTTGGCGGCCCCCCTGCTTGATTCTCCGGCCCGGATGGGCCGAAGTCCCGCCGATAAATTGCCTGTCCCGCTGGCGTAAATTAAATCACCTACCTTACCGGCGGGACAAGGCGGCGTGGGCAGGCTCCGGGGTCCTGGGGGTGGCGGGGGCGATCTGGCCCTGGTGGGTGCCCCCACGGTGGCCTGGCCCGCGATCAGGGCCCACCGATCCGTGGGCGGGCCTGTGCCGTGGGGGCACTCTTTCCCTTCCGCCTCCGCCACGGTCTCCACCATGGCGGAGGCGGAAGAGACTCCCTCCACTACACATGCGCCGCCCCGAGATGTAATTTCCGCGCCAGCTGGCGGGGCAACAAAGGCCGTTTCCGCCAGCTGGCGGGGCAAAAATTCCTCCGGTGCCGGCCTAGCCCCTCAATGTTGGGGCTCGGCCCCCAAAGATGCGGAGCATTCCACACCTTTGGGGCAGCGCGATGCCTGTCGGATTGGTGCCGTTTTGTGCGCCAGTCGGCGGACATCGCGCCATTTCGGGAGAATTTCTGCAGTCTGTGAACAAGAAAATTGGACTCGAACACCAGTTTTTTGGTGTTACAAGTGCACTTCGCCCTATGAAATGACATCTACAATCCGCATGCTCACTTGTGGAATGAATGGTGCTGGCTGCCATATTGGTAAGGGTATGCAGTGAATGCCCACTGGGAATGTGTGGAATGGATGGTTCATGACATTAATCAGAGTGCACAATTTATTTGATGCCAGTAGCACCACTTTGGAGTACAGTGCTCCAATTAACAACCAAACTTATCTGTGTATATCTAAACACACGTTCAGTAGTAGAAAGGACCTCCAACATTACTAATTTAAGAGATCATCAACTGCTAACCAATTGCCCAGTAGTGCAAATGCTGGTTGATTTCTTTCTGACTATTGTCATGATTCTGCAGGTGTTTGGTGCTTTCGATAGTTTTTTAAAGTTGCCAAAGCCTACAGGAAGTGATATGCCAACTGCTGAAGGCAATTTTGCTGGTTTCAAGGTTTTTACTCCCAGGTTTGGGTGCATACCTTTGAATACAGCATGGCTTGGAGAACAGGAGAGACAATACAGTTGTTGGATAAGGGAAGAGGAGGAGAGGCTGGATATGTGCCTACGTGGTAATAAAGAGGGTGTTTAGGGAGAAATTCTCATATATGAACATCAGTGAGAAACTATGAGCGGGATTCACCGACCCCCCCCGCCGGGTCGGATAATCGCCGGGGGGGGGGGGCGTGAATCCCGCCCCCGCTAGCTGCCGAATTCTCCAGCGCCGGGGATTTGGCGGGGCGGGAATCACACCACGCGGTCGGGGGCCGCCAGCAGCGGCTCCTCCCAGCGAATCTCCGGCCCACGATGGGCCAAGTGGCCGCCCGTTTTCGGCCAGTCCCGCCGGCATATATTACAACAGGTCCTTACCGGTGGGACCTGGCTCCGCGGGCGGCCTGCGCAGTCCTCGGGGGAGCGCGGAGGATCTGGCCCCGGGAGGTGCCCCCACGGTGGCCCGGCCCGCGATCGGGGCCCACCGATCCGCGGGCGAGCCTGTGCCGTGAGTGCACTCCCCTCTTCCGCGTCAGCCGCTGTGGTCCTCCACCATGGCCGACGCGGAGATGATCCCCCTGCGCATGCTCCGGGATGACGCCAGCACACGCTGGCACTCCTGTGCATGCGCCAACTCGCGCCGGCTGGCAGAGGCCATTCGGCACCGGTTGGTGTGGCGCCAATCCCCTTCCCCGGCGGCCAGCGCGGCTCAAACCTCTCCGGCGCCGGCCTAGCCCCTGAAGGTGTGGAGGATTCCGCACCTTTGCGGCAGCCCGACGCCGGAGATGTTCACGCCACTCCTCGGCGCCAGAGTTTCCCGCCCCGCCGATTCCCGCAGAATCCTGCCCTATGTGTGAGACTCTGCCCTTCAGGAAGAATGTTCAGACTGAAATTTGCCACCTGTTGCATACACATTGGAAATCATTAAACAGGGTGAGGACAGCACGGTATCATGGTGGTTAGCACAATTGCTTCACAGCTCCAAGGTCCCAGGTTCGATTCCGGCTTGGTTCACTGTCTGTGCGGAGACTGCACATCCTCCCCGTGTGTGCGGGGTTTCCTCCGGGTGCTCCGGTTTCCTCCCACAGTCCAAAGATGTGCGGGTTAGGTGGATTGGCCATGATAAATTGCCCTTAGTGTCCATAATTGCCCTTAGTGTTGGGTGGAGTTACTGGGTTATGGGGATAGGGTGGAGGTGTTGACCTTGGGTAGGGTGCTCTTTCCAAGAGCCGGTACAGACTCGATGGGCCATATGACCTCCTTCTGCACTGTAAATTCTATGAATCTATGACAGTATTGCCCGTGGCTGTGAAGATAACCACAGCTATGAACTTGTTTTCGGCTCCTTCTAGACTGGAGCTGGAGGTATTTGCACAATCTCAAATATTGTCTTGCATTATAAGAGAGCATTGAAGGCTTTCAATTCATTTAATAATAATAATAATCGCTTATTGTCACAAGTAGGCTTCAATGAAGTTACTGTGAAAAGCCCCTAGTCGCCACATGAAATTAAATACATTCCGGCGCCTTTTCGGGGAGGCCGGTACAGGAATTGAACCCGCGCTGCTGGCCTTGTTCTGCATTACAAGCCAGCTGTTTAGCTCACTAAACCAGCCCCTATTTAGAGCTATTTACAATTCATTCGCCTTTTGTGGGAAAGGAAGGTTGAGAAAGCATGCAGCTTCACTAAGATGGAAAACCTCCCTGTAGTGCAGGGTTCCATTGACTGCACTTATATCACTTTGTCAGTGCTGCATGTTAACTTTGCCTTCTGCTAGAACTGAAAAGGATTTCACTCCTTCAACATATCAAAAGACAGAGATTCATGCGGTCAATACCTGGCATCCTGGTAGCAATTGTGATGCAGGTGCCAGGATGTGGCCCCCGAACAGGTGCCGGAATGTGGCGACTAGGGGCTTTTCACAGTAACTTCATATGAAGCCTACTTGTGACAATAAGCGATTTTCATGCCTTCCTTCTGCAGCAGACCACTGTGCCAACTGCACTTAAGCCAGCACAGCAAATTGAAGAGAGGCAATAAATGCTGATGTCATGACTCATGACTCTGGTGCATCGTTCATGCACATGTCAGCAGACTCGAGTCAGTGGCTGACAGACAATATCAAGCGCATTGGCTGGAGAGGAGGAGACAAATGCTGTCACCTGAGGGAGGAAAGTAAGCTTGAGCTCTGTGGAGCTACTGCCGCTCCCCTGGTGTATTGGCCCAGCAATCCTCAAAATCTGCTGGAGGACCGATTGTTAGATTTCTTTGAAACCTGACAAACCCTTTGAATACTGCACTCCATAGCTAGGATAGTTGCAGTCCGAGTGCGCAGGGCAGCAAACTGACCTTACATGACATCAGTCTAAGCTGCTGCTGCAGCACTCCGATGTAGGGCAGTTTATGTTTGTGCTGCAATGGAAGCTGTGACATTGGCCACCAGATACTGCTTTATGGTTAGGTCCACCAGTGTGAATGGTATTGGCCAATGTTTCTGTGGTGTTGGGTGTTCTGACACACAGATGAGCCAACACGGTTGTATATGGTACAACGCTATTTTATTTAAACTTACTATGTACAGTTTTGTCTTGACACTCTGCACGTGGGGATTCCCTGTTTGTGATTTTGTAACCGCTCTTCTCCGTGTCTTTGTCCCCAGACCTACTGACCACCAGGTGTCGTGCTCGTGCTTTTTATGTGGTTGGTGTTCTTGTGTGTGATTGGTTGTGGTGTTGTGTGCTCTGATTTGCCTGTTGGTGTGTCCATCATGATGTGTGTGTTTGAATATCATGACATCCCCCCTTTTTACAAAGATATGTGCCTACGTGGTAATAAATATGATCGCGTCGTGAGTGCATCTAAGAGTGTGTGTGTGTCGTGTACAGCATGTGCATATGACGGAACTATTTACATGGGGCGATGTCGGGTGCGTCACATGAACCAAGTTGTACCATAACATAACATGAATGCGAACGAGAGAAAAAAAAACTTGAACAGTTGTCCAGTCAGACGATATCTGGAACGATAAACAACAACAGGTTATCATGTAAAATTGTGCAACTTGTTAGACATATGAACGGTATTATAAGTCCAGTCTAATGGGCTTGTGACGAGTTCGGGTTGACCGCCTCAAGGGTGGATCAAGAACCACCGGCTGCTGTGCAGGCATGGCCATGGGTGGCGATGGAAAGGGCGTGATGTGCGGCAGCTCCACAAAGTCATCCTCGGAAGCCTGTTGAGGATCTGGCGTGTGCGTACTGTGTGGCTGTGAGCGTGGAAGTCGGCGAAGGGTGCGCCGATTGCGGCGACGCACTGAACTAACCGGCATGCGAACCAGGAACGAGCGGGGAGCCACTTGTCGGAGGACTTCGGCCAGCCACCATATGGTTGATGGACGCGTACTTTGTCTCCGGAGGACAGGGCGGGCAGGTCCGTCGCTCGTGTGTCGTACCGACTTTTCTGGCGATCACGCTGCATTTGCATGTTCCGAAGAACCGTCTCATGGTCTGTTGTTGGTGCCAGGATGGAAGGTACCGTCGTCCTGAGGGAGCGACCCATTAGTAGCTGCGCTGGCGAGAGACCCGTGGATAGCGGGGCCGATCGACAGGCCAGCAAGGCAAGGTTAAAGTCCGATCCGGCAGCAGCCGCCTTGCACAGGAGCCGCTTGGCGATGTGGACACCCTTTTCAGCCTTCGATTGTGGATGTAGAGGGCTGGATGTCACATGAGTGAAACCATATGCTGCGGCAAAGGACGACCATTCACGGCTGGCGAAACAGGGTCCATTGTCTGACATGACAGTCCTTGGAATGCCATGGCGAGCAAATGTTTCCTTGCAGGCCCCAATGACTGCGGACGACGTCAGATCATGGAGAGGCATGACTTCCGGGTAGTTTGAGAAGTAGTCTATAATAACGATGTAATCTCTGCCGAGCGCGTGAAATAGGTCAACACCCACCTTCGCCCAGGGGGACGTCACCATCTCGTGTGGTAGAAGCGTCTCCGGAGGATGCGCCGGCTGAAACCTCTGACAGGCTGTGCAGTTGAGCACCATGTTGGCTATGTCTTCATTAATACCCGGCCAATATACCGCCTCTCGGGCCCTTCGTCTGCATTTTTCGACGCCCAAGTGGCCTTCGTGTAGTTGATGAAGAATCATCTGGCGCATGCTGTGCGGAATAACGATCCTGTCTAATTTCATAAGGACCCCGTCTATGTTGGTAAGGTCATCTCGCACATTATAAAACTGGGGGCACTGCCCTTTGAGCCACCCTTCCGTCATGTGGCGCATCACTCGCTGCAGAAGGGGGTCAGTCGCCGTCTCTGCGCGTATGTGGGCCAGACTAGGATCATCAGCTGGCAGATTTGCTGCTGTCAGAGTTACGTGTGCCTCAATTTGACGCACGAACCCCTCCGCATCTGGTGGTGTGCTCACTGCTCGGGAGAGAGTGTCCGCCACGATGAGATCCTTCCCCGGAGTGTAGATCAGTTCGAAATCATACCTCCTGAGTTTAAGTAAGATGCGCTGGAGGCGAGGGGTCATGTCGTTCAGGTCTTTGTTAATGATGTTGACCAGGGGGCGGTGGTCAGTTTCAACCGTAAATCGTGGCAGGCCATACACATAGTCGTGGAACTTGTCCAGTCCAGTTAACAAGCCCAGGCATTCTTTTTCTATTTGCGCGTAGCGCTGTTCGGTAGGGGTCATGGCTCGTGAAGCATATGCAACCGGGGCCCATGACGACGTGCTGTCTTTTTGTAGGAGTACCGCTCCAATACCAGATTGGCTGGCGTCTGTTGAGATCTTTGTAGGGCGAGTCGTGTCAAAGAACGCCAGCACTGGTGCCGTGACCAGTTTGTGCTTGAGCTCCTCCCATTCCCGCTGATGCGATTGGTGCCAGTTGAATTCTGTCGATTTTTTTACGAGATGGCGCATATTCGTTGTATGAGAAGCCAGGTTGGGAATGAACTTCCCAAGGAAGTTGACCATGCCCAGGAATCTTAGGACAGCCTTCTTGTCAGCCGGCCGTGGCATGGCTGTGATGGCGCTAACTTTGTCTGCATCGGGACGGACCCCTGACCGTGAGATGTGGTCCCCGAGGAATTTCAGCTCCGTCTGGCCGAAGGCACACTTCGCACGGTTGAGACGCAGGCCATTTTGTCGTATGCGGGTGAAGACACGTCGTAGACGATGCATGTGTTCCTGCGGAGTGGTGGACCAAATGATGATATCGTCCACATATACACGTACCCCTTCGATGCCTTCCATCATCTGCTCCATAATGCGGTGGAAAACTTCAGATGCTGAAATGATGCCGAATGGCATCCGGTTGTAGCAGAATCTGCCAAAAGGGGTGTTGAATGTGCATAGTCTTCGGCTGGCCGGGTCCAATTGGATCTGCCAAAATCCTTTGGACGCATCCAATTTGGTGAATATTTTGGCTTGCGCCATCTCGCTGGTGAGGTCCTCTCGTTTCGGGATGGGATAGTGTTCCCGCATGATGTTGTTATTCAGATCTTTAGGATCTATACATATGCGGAGCTCGCCAGAGGGCTTCTTTACACAGACCATGGAGCTGACCCATGGCGTGGGCTCCGTGACCCTGGATAGGACCCCTTGGTCCAGAAGATCCTGCAGTTGTAACTTGAGGCGGTCTTTGAGTGGCGCAGGAACCCTGCGAGGTGCGTGAACGACAGGGATGGCGTCCGGTTTGAGTCGAATCTTGTACGTGTATGGCAATGTCCCCATGCCTTCAAAAACCTCCTGGTTGTGAGCAAGGAGGGAATGGAGATTTGCGTGGAACTCAGCATCCGGGAAGTCGGATATCTCATCTGGAGAGAGAGACATAATGCGCTGTACCAGGTGAAGGACCTTACACGCCTGTGCGCCCAGTAACGAGTCTTTTGATGAGCCGACAACTTCGAAGGGGAGTGTGGCCATGTGCATCTTGTGAGTTATCTGTAGCTGGCAAGATCCTATGGACGGGATGACGTTCCCGTTATAGTCAACCATCTTGAGCCGGGATGGCGTGATGGGTGGTTTGACCTTCATGGCCTGGACTGCAGAATATGCAATCAGGTTGGCGGATGCGCCGGTGTCCAGACGGAAGGTGACGCGCGATCGGTTGACCGTCAGGGTGGCACACCACTCATCGGCTGGATTGATGGCATTGACCTTGTTGACATCGATGACGGAAACGCGGAAGGCATCCTGGTCATCTGCATCACTTAACTGGAAGTCTTGATGCGTGGGCTGGACGGTCCTGACTTGACTGCGAGATTGTCGGGGATGTGCCGGATCCATGGGTTGAGCCGAACGACAGTGGACAGCGTAGTGGCCCATCTTGCCACATCTGAGGCACTGTCGGTTTTTTGCAGGACATTGCCCTTTTAAATGTAGAGCTCCACAATTGCCGCACGTCATGACGTCACGGCGTTCGTTGCGCCACTGCGCATGCGCAGTGCGATCTTGCGGTGGGCGCGCCTGCGCAGTGCGTCCCTCGATGTGGCCGTTACTTTTGGCGCGCACCAGCGCGGGAGACCGCGAAAAGCGCGGGAAGCGGCCGCTGTCGTCCGGGCCGTGGGTCAGGAAGTAATCGACGGCCTGGATGCGTTCGACGTCGTGGGCGGCCTGGCTTGCCGATTCGACGGCTGGGGACCCCCTCCGTGCCAACTCGGACGCCTGAAATCGGGCAAAACGGCAGGTAGCATTTTCGTGGAGGACACAGGCTTCCACAGCAGATGCTAAGGTGAGGCTTTTTATTTTAAGAAGCTGCTGGCGTAGGCCACTAGAGGCAACGCCAAAAACAATCTGGTCCCTGATCATGGACTCTGTGGTGGTGCCGTAACCGCAGGACTGCGCTAGAATCCGGAGGTGCGTCAAAAAGGGTTGAAAAAGCTCCTCCTTACCTTGCAGGCGTTGCTGAAAGAGGTATCTTTCAAAACTTTCATTTACTTCAACTTTAAAGTGCTGGTCCAGTTTGAGGATGACCGTGTCATATTTGGATTGGTTTTCGCCTTCTTCGAACACCAGTGAGTTGAAGACGTCGAGGGCGTGCTGACCTGCGTAGAAGAGGAGCATTGCAATCTTCGTTTCATCCGAGGCACTCTGTTTTTCGGTGGCACGGATGTACAGGTCAAATCGCTGCCTGAAGAGCTTCCAATTGGTACCTAGGTTCCCCGCGACTTGCAACGGCTGCGGTTTGTCGGTGCGGTCCATGTCCAGAATGGCAGGTTAGTTGGCAGGTATCGATCCACTCCTGTACCATGTGGTGTTGGGTGTTCTGACACACAGATGAGCCAACACGGTTGTATATGGTACAACGCTATTTTATTTAAACTTACTATGTACAGTTTTGTCTTGACACTCTGCACGTGGGGATTCCCTGTTTGTGATTTTGTAACCGCTCTTCTCCGTGTCTTTGTCCCCAGACCTACTGACCACCAGGTGTCGTGCTCGTGCTTTTTATGTGGTTGGTGTTCTTGTGTGTGATTGGTTGTGGTGTTGTGTGCTCTGATTTGCCTGTTGGTGTGTCCATCATGATGTGTGTGTTTGAATATCATGACAGTTTCCATGCTCGAGAGGATGGGCTCCAAACTCTGTGCCAAGCAACACCTATTCTATTTTATTTTGGACTACAGAGGTGATGTATTTAAGTGTATGGCCCCTTAATGGACAACATTGGTATTGAGTTGGTGCTGGTTTCCTCCATGCTCCTTGTGGTAGTCGGTATTAGGGGTATTACGGTACTAGGTTGAGGCTGTAAGATCATTGGTGTGGGAGGTACCTGAGACAGCAATATCATTGGTTAAGCCTGCCTGCTGGTTCCGCCCAGTAAGGCGGAGTATAAGAGTCTGTGTCTCCCTAGCAGCTGCATTCTGTACCTGCGCTGCTGGGAGAAACATCTAGTCCAATAAAGCCTTCAATTGTCATCAAATCTCGCTTCTGGAGTCATTGATCAAGCATCAATTTATTGGACTAGATTTTAAAGAATGGAGCTCCGAATCAAGCCGGAGTGTCTGCAACTCAGCGGCAAACTCAGCGGCAACCTTCAAACACTGGCTGGCGTGCTTCAACGGGTACCTCAGGACAGCCACGACTGCACCCATGGAGGACCAGAAGATACAAGTTCTCCACCGAGGCTGAGCCCAGAGATCTACACCCTCATCGAAGATGCGGACGATTTCGAGGCCGCGATGGCCCTGCTGAAAGGACACTACATTCGCCCAGTAAACCAGGTTTACACCCGACATCTGCTAGCGACAAGGCGACAAATCCCGGGGGAATCACTGGGTGAATTCTACCATGCGCTGCTGGTACTAGGTAGGGACTGTGACTGCCCGCAAGTTTCAGCCAACGACCACACAGAACTTTTAATCCGGGCTAGCACAGGCCCTTGCTAGCTTCCTGGGTGTGGCCTCCCGAAACGCCCGTGCGGACGTCCCCGACCGCGCGACAGCCCCTTGGGCAGCGTAGAACCCACCCGCGCACGACCCCGATGCATCCCCCATCCCCCCACAAGCTTGTGCCGCGCGGCTACCAGGCAACCCCGAGGGGCCCCGCTGTTATTTTTGAGGGCAAGCCAAGCACCCCCAGCAGCACTGCCCGGCCGCGCCTCCACCTGCAAGGGTTTGTGGCAAAAAGGGCCATTTTGTGGCGGTACACCAGGCCCAGGCAGTCGCCGCTGTCTCCGGGGGCGAACCGGGGCCACCACCACAACTCTCTCCATGGGCCACGTGCCGGCCACGGGCCCCGCCAGCTTCATTTTCCCGAGCCATGTGCGGGCCCCGGGCGCCACCATCTTGTTCCCCAGGGACCACGTGTGATGCGTGGGCACCACCATCTTGCCCACCCACAGCCATGTGCGACCCGTGGGCGCCGCCATCTTGGCTGAAGTCTCAGGACCCCGATTCAGATGACCACACACCGCCCAAGGAAAATCTTCAACTTTTACCACGACCGCCTCGGTGACTCTGGACCAGTCTCGGCCCCGAACGCTCTCAACCGCGATGACGGCTGTGCTCATCGACGGGCACAAAACATCCTGCCTGATCGACTCTGGGAGCACAGAGAGCTTCATACACCCCAACACGGTAAGGCGCTGTTCTCTTCCCATACACCCAGTTAAAGAATCTCCCTGGCCTCCGGGTCTCACTCTGTAGAGATCAAGGGGTTCTGCGTAGCGAACCTCACGGTCCAGGGAAGAGAATTTAAAAAATTCCGACTCTATGTCCTCCCTCACCTCTGCGCTGCCACGCTCCTGGGATAGGACTTCCAATGCAACCTCCAGAGCTTAACCTTTAAATTCGGCGGCCCTATACCCCCCCTCACTGTCTGCAGCCTCGCGACCCTGAAGGTCGAGCCACCTTCCCTTTTTGTAAACCTCACCCCGGATTGCAAACCCGTCGCCACCAGGAGCAGACGGTACAGTGCCCAGGACCGGACCTTCATCAGGTCGGAAGTCCAGCGGCTACTGAAGGAAGGTATTATCGAGGCTAGCAACAGCCCCTGGAGGGCTCAAGTAGTGGTTGTAAAGACCGGGGAGAAGCACAGGATGGTCATCGATTATAGTCAGACCATCAACAGGTATAATGCACTCGACGCGTACCCTCTCCCCCGCATATCTCATTTGGTCAATCAGATTACACAATACAAGTTCTTTTCCACGGTGGACCTCAAATCCGCCTACCACCAGCGCCCCATCCGCCCGGGAGACCGCAAGTACACTGCATTCGAAACAGATGGGCGGCTCTACCACATCCTAAGGGTTCCCTTCGGTGTCACAAATGGAGTCCCGGTCTTCCAACGGGAGATGGACCAAATGGTTGACGGGTGCGATTTGCGGGCCACGTTTCCGTACCTCGACAACGTCACCATCTGCGGCCATGACCAGCAGGACCACGACACCAACCTCCGCAAATTCCTCCATACTCGCAAAAACCCTTAACTTAACCTACAACAAGGACAAATGTGTGTTCAGCACCGACCGTCTAGCCATCCTCGGCTACGTAGTGCATGATGGAGTCATAGGCCCAAATCCCGAATGCCTGCGCCCCCTCATGGAGTTTCCCCTCCCCAACTGCTCCAAGGCCCTGAAACGCTGCCTGGGATTATTTTCATATAACGCTCAGTGGCTCCCCAATTATGCGGACAAGGCCCGCCCAGTAATCCAATCCTCGGTTTTCCCCGTCGGCAGAGGCCCACCAGGCCTTCAGCCGCATAAAAGCGGACATCGCAAAGGCCACGATGCACGCAATCGATGAATCCCTTCCCTTCCAAGTCGAGAGCGACGCGTCCGACGTAGCTCTGGCGGCCACCCTCAACCAGGCGGGCAGGCCCGTGGCCTTCTTCTCACGCACCCGCCATGCTTCAGAAATCCGTCATTCCTCCGTTAAAAAGGAGGCCCAGACCATAGTAGAAGCTGTGTGGCACTGGAGGCATTACCTGGCCGGCAGGAGATTCATGCTCCTCATTGACCAACGGTTGGTAGCTTTCATGTTCGATAATGCACAGCGGGGCAAGATAAAGAACGATAAGATCTTACAGTCTAGATTCAAGCTCTCTACCTACAACTATGTGATCTTGTATCATCCTGGGAAGCTAAACGAGCCTCCTGATGCCCTATCCCGCGGCACATGTACCAACGTGCAAGTGGACCGACTCCGGGCCCTCCATGAGGACCTCTGTCACCCGGGGGTCACTCGATTCTTCCATTTTATCAAGACCCGTAACCTGCCTTACTCCCTCGAGGAGGTCAGCACCGCCACCAGGAACTGCCAAATCTGCGCGGATTGCAAGACGCACTTCTACAGGCCAGATAAAGCGCACCTGATAAAGGCTTCCCGTCCCTTTGAACGCCTCAGTATGGACCTCAACGGGCCCCGCCCCTCCACCGACCGCAACACGTACTTCCTGAACGTGATTGACGAGTACTCCCGGTTACCATTCACCATCCCCTGCCCCGACATGACCGCAGCCACTGTCATAATAGCCCTCCACAGTATCTTTACCCTGTTCGATTTCCCCGCCTACAGACACAGCGATAGGGGGTCCTCCTTTATGAGCGACGAGCTGTGTCAATTCCTGCTCAGCAAGGACATCGCCTCGAGCAGGACGACCAGTTATAACCCCCGGGGAAACGGACAGGTAGAGAGGGAGAACGGAACGGTCTGGACGACCGTCCTACTGGCCCTATGGTCCAGGAATCTCCCAATGTCCCGCTGGCAGGAGGTCCTTCCCGATGCACTCCACTCCATCGATCACTGCTATGTACCACGACAAACGAAACACCTCATGAACGTCTCCTTGTCTTCCCTAGGAAGTCCTCCTCCGGGACCTCGCTCCCAACCTGGCTGGCAGCTCCTGGACCCATCCTGCTCCGCAAACACGTGCACACAAGTCGGACCCATTGGTAGAGAGAGTCCACCTCCTTCACGCTAACCCTCAGTACGCCTACGTGGTGTACCCCTACGGCCGGCAAGATACGGTCTCCCTTCGGGACATGGTGCCCGCTGGATCCCCACCCACACACCCCCCCCCTACCAATCCCACCCTCCCTCCCACCAGCGCACCCCACGGCTGCCCCCTTCCCAGGTGGATCGGTTCTTCCACTGGTCCCACCCAGGAGTGGTGAAGCTATCGAAGAAGCCAAAGTCACGCTCCCGGAGTCACGGATGCCCGAGCCGGCGCCCGCATCACCGCCGAAACTGCGACGATCACAGAGGATGACCAGGGCCCCCGATCGACTAAGTGCTTCATTCTGATATGTACATGTAAAATGAATACTGTAAATAGTTGTGACATGTAATAAGGCAAAACACTGTACCACCGACGGGTACCACCATAATCTAGACCACTGTATGACGCGAGACCACCACCCCCGGCGGACTCTTTTTTAACAGGGGGTGAATGTGGTAGTCGGTATTAGGGGTATTACGGTACCTAGGTTGAGGCTGTAAGATCATTGGTGTGGGAGGTACCTGAGACAGGAAGATCATTGGTGAAGCCTGCCTGCTGGTTCCGCCCAGTAAGGCGGAGTATAAGAGCCTGTGTCTCCCTAGCAGCTGCATTTTGTACCTGCGCTGCTGGGGGAAACATCTAGTCCAATAAAGCCTTCAATTGAAATCCAGTCTCGCTTTTGGAGTCATTGATCGAGCATCGCTCCTTAACATTAACCATAGGCTTTCTCGCAAGTCTGTATTTCATTGTGCATACCTATTAGCATTGTTCGCTAGGCTGCTCAGTGGAGTCCTCTGCAGCAAAAGTGGTCTGTGACTTCAGTCTCTGACCTATCATTGCCTCCTTCCCTGACTACAGGCCAACCTGGTGTGTCACCATGTTCAGATCTGACCTCTGCTCTGAGAGAATAGATCAATGAGAAATAAAGTGACAATGCTGTATCTTCATCAGCACACTTTCTGGTGTTCCCTCCCTGCCTAACCAGGTTGCTTCTCTTGGGCGTTTGAAAGGAGAAAGGCACAAAATAGGTTGTGGTGTAGGGTGCAACTGAGAAGTGCATGCTGACAGCATCAGCCTGAAAATCAAAAAAAGATTGTGGTATGAGGGGCTAAGGGGATATGAGAAAGGCGATTATAGATATGTGGACAGTGAAAGGTGACATGGTCATGGGCGGAGAAAGCGGCCATCTAGGATGGGCTAGGTACAGGGTGGAATTAAAGGGGCAGGAGTTAAGTGGGGAAGATGACAGGCGGTAGAGGGGATTGGAGGCATAAGCCTCCGGTAAGGTTGGTAACGTGGAACGTCTGGGGACTGAATGGGCCGGTTAAAAGTTTGCGGGTGTTTGTGCACCTCAGGAGCTTGAAAACGGGGGTGGTCTTTCTGCAAGAGACGCACCTCCTTCTGAAGGACCAGGTTAGGTTCAGGAAGGGGTGGGTCGGGCAGGTTTTTCACTCATGGTTTGATTTGAAATTGAAGGGAATGGCGAATTTAATGAGCAAAGAAATGGGATTTGTGGGTGCGAAGGGGGTGAGGGATCTGGGTGGGAGATATGTGATTGTGAGTAGGGTATTGGAAGGGGCACCGGTGGTGTTGGTAAATGTGTATGCCCCAAATTGGGATGATGTGGGTTTTATGAGGGGGTTTCTGGCAGCGATCCTGGTTTTGGCCACGCACCAGTTGATCATGGGAGGAGATTTTAACTGTGTTCTGGAGCTGAGGGTGGATAGGTCGAGTCCCAGGTCGATGGGTAGGGTACGAATGACAAGGGAGCTGAGGGGGTTTATGGAGAGGAAGGGTATGGTGGATCCATCGCGCTTTCAGATCTCAGGGGGAAGGGAATATTCCTTCTTTTCACACATCTATAAGGTGTATTCGAGGATTGATTACTTTGTAGTGAGTCGGGAGATTTTGGTTGGGGTGGAGGGGGCAAAGTATGCGGGGATAGTTATCTCGGACCATGTACCCCACTGGCTGGAGATTCAGTTTAGATCAGGGCGAGAGCAGAGGTCGGAGTGGAGGTTTGACTCGGGGTTGTTGGCGGATGGAGGTTTTTGTGATAAGGCGCAGGCGGCGATTAACCAGTATGTGTAGTTGAATCAGAATGGGGAGGTGTCAGCGGCCATTTTTTGGGAAGCACTGAAGGCAGTGGTCCGTGGGGAAATTATTTTGTTTAAGGCTTGTGCGGATAGGGAAAGGAGAGAGGGAAATGACCGTCTAATGAGCAAGATAGTGGAGGTGGACAGGGAATATTTGAGGGTTCCCACTGTGGAGGGATTGGCGAGGAGGAAAAAGTTTCAGAGGCAGTTTGACAGGGAGGAAGATAAATGAGGCATTTGGGGAGTAATACCAGGGACTTGAGGCAGACCCAGGAGAAGAGGAGGGGGACATGGGGAGGTTTATGGACAAGCTGGAATTTCCCCAGGTGGAGGAAGCAAAGAGGCAGGCATTGAAGGAGCCCCTGGGGCTGAGAGCGGTGCTTGATAGTATCAGGGGTATGAAGTCGGGGAAGGCTCCTGGGCCGGATGTGTACCGGCGGAAGTTTATAAGAATTTGCAACGGACCTGGCACCACATCTGTTGGGGGCGTTTAATGAAGCACTGGAGAAGGGGGAGTTGCCGGAGGCGATGACGCAGGCAGTAATCACACTAATCCCGAAAAAGGGGAACAAGCTGGTGGAATGTGGGTCGTATAGGCCCATATCACTATTGAACACGGATGTGAAAGTATTGGCTACGTTGTTGGTGGGGAGGATGGAGGAGTGTGTCCCCGGAGTGGTGGCAGAAGATCAAACAGGCTTTGTGAAGGGTAGGCAGCTCACGAGTAATATAAGATGGCTGTTGAATGTGGTGATGAATCCGTCGAACTCTCTGGAATCAGAGGTGGTGGTGGTTCTATGGATGCGGAAAAGGCATTTGATCGGGTGGAGTGGCGGTACTTGTTCGAGGTTTTGGGAAGGTTTGGGTTTGGGCCGAGATTTGTGGCATGGGTACTGTTGCTGTATGTGGCACCAAGGGTGAGGGTGAGGACGAATGATAGGAGCTCACGAAGCATTGACTTACACAGGGGTACGAGGCAGAGGTGCCCGCTGTCACCGCTGCTGTTTGCGCTGGCGATAGAGCCATTGGCGATGGCTCTCGGGGGTCAGCAGAGTGGTGAGGGATTATGAGGGAGCAGAGGGAGCATCGGGTGTCGCACTATGCTGATGACCTCTTGCTGTTGTTTCAGATCCGTTGGAGAGTATGGGAAGGATTATGGGCCTGCTGGGGAGGTTTGGAGGGTTCTCAAGGTACAAGCTGAATGTAGGGAAAAGCAAGGTATTCCCGGTGAATGAGCGGGCAGAGCGGGCTAACTTAGGGTGGGATGCAATTTATGGTAGCGAGGGATAGGTTTAGGTATTTGGGGATTCAGGTAGCGAGAGAATGGACGGGGCTCCATAAGTGGAACTTAGCAAAGCTGGTCGAGGAAGCTAGGGAGGATCTTTAGAGGCGCAATGCACTGCACTTAACGCTGGCGGGGAGGGTCCAAGTGATGAAAATGAATATTCTGCCGAGGTTCTTGTTTATCTTTCAAGCTCTCCTAATCTTTATACCAAAGGCCTTTTTTAAGAAAGTGGACACGATCATTTCTGACTTTGTATGGGTGAGGAAGGTGCCGAGGGTGGGGAGGACCCTGCTACAGAGGCAGAGGCAGCAGCGGGGGTTGACCTTGCCGAACTTGCTGCATTATTATTGGGCAGAAAATGTGGACAAGGTGCGGCAGTGATGGGAAGGAGAAGGGGTAGAATGGGTTAGGATGGTGGAGGAATCTTGTAAGGGGTCTAATTTGAGGGCTAGAGTGACGGCAGCGTTGCCAATGGCTCCGAGTAGGTATTCAGGAAGATATGGAATCAGCTGAGGAGGCATTTGAGGGTGGAAGGGATGTCGGTGCTAATGCCGCTGTGCGAGAATCATGGGTTTCGGCCGGGGGGATGGAGAGTGTATACAGGAGGTGGAGGGAAGTGGGGCTGGTCAAGGTGAGGGGTCTGTATTTGGAGGAAGGGTTCGCCAGTCTGGAGGAGCTAAAGGAGAGGGTAGAGCTGCCGAAGGGAGTGAGTTTAGGTATCTGCAGGTTAAGGACTTTGCGCAAAAGGTCTGAAGGGGATCCCCTAGATTGCTGGGATACACCCTGCTGGAGCGACTGCTGCTTCTGGATGTGGAAGGGGAGGGAAGAATTGGAGATATATACAAGTGGCTGGGGGGACAGGGAGGCGGGCGGGTGGTGAAGATCAAGGAGAAATGGGAAGCGGAGTTGGGAGGGGAGATCAATTGGGGAGTGTGGAGTGAGGCACTGCGTAGGGTAAACGGGACCGCCTCTTGTGCGAGGATGAGCCTGATACATTTAAGGTGGTGCACAGGGTGCATATGACTCAGGCGAGAATGAGTGGGTTCTTTCAGGGGGTAGCAGATGAGTGTGAGAGGTGTGGGCGTGGGCCAGCGAATTACACGCACATGTTTTGGGGTTCCGAAAAATTGGGAAGATTCTGGGCGGGGGTGTTCGCCGTCTTAGCCAGGATAGTGGAGGAGGAGGTGGACCCGGACCCTTTGGTAGCAATATTTGGGGTTTCAGAGAAGCCGGAGTTCATGGAGAGGAGGAAGGCCGATGTCATGGCCTTCGCCCCTCTAATTGCACTGCAACGAATTTTGATGGACTGGTGGTCGGCATCGTCACCGGGGGTAGTGGCATGGTTGGGTGCCCTGTAGGACTTCCTGTGGTTGGAGAAGATAAAGTACAAGTTTAACGGGCTCAGCAGGGGAGTTTGAGAAAAGGTGGGGGATGTTTGTGACTATGTTTGAGGAGCTGTTCGTCGCAGGGGGGTGGGAGGTGGATGGTGGAGGGAGGGGGTGGGGAGAGTAAAAATCTGGACAGACTGTATAGTTGATTGTTGGGAAGCATGTTTCCCGGGGTGTTTACTGGCTGTAACCTGCTTTAATACATGTTTGTAATAAAATACATTTTAAAAAAGTATTTTGGGTAAGCTGTTGTAGTTGTAGTCTATGCCATCATTCCTACACAATACTACACTTGTAACAACCAACAGGTCTCTTAATAAAATCAAAAGTATCATGTACAGAAACATCAATTAAAATGTTCCAAACTTTATATTGGGTTTGCAAATCATTGTATTCCTTTGTAGCAATTTGAACTGCTTCACTGGAGCATGATTGATACCATCTCCAACTGAGCTTATATTGCTCTGGAGTGCCCCTCTTGCGGTGATAGAATGATAGATGTCCAGCCGTAACATGATCTTGGGAATGACGAGAACGCTCAACCTTTGAATTATTTTCCTGCTCTCAGTACCAAAGTCCCACCATCCGGTATATCATTAAAGCAACCAGTGATGGCAAAAGCATAGAAACATTCATTTCTGGAAGCCAAATCCCTCACCACATGTTGCAAGCAACTTTCATAGAACTGTATTCAAATGCATAATATGCGCAGTGTACTTTCATACTGCAGCTACCAGTCAGAAATATTGTTTCCAGAAGGGTAACACTCCATTTAGCTGCCCAGGAAATCTGCATGTGGTCACACATTTACACACTGCTTTCCCAAATGATTAAATGTTACTGCTGATAGATCAGAGGGAGAGAATTCACACTGTACATATATGTACATATATTCAATATGGGATCAAGCCCGGGCTGTGTGAAGCTGTTTATCCAGGCAGTCTCACACTGCTACTTTTTTGGATTAGGTCGGACCCTGCACCGCCTCATTTCCACCACAAATTTAACATCGCTTCAAAATATGACCTTAATGCATTGAAAGATAGTGCCAATGACTGAAAGTAAATGTGAAGGAACTGTATGATGTTGAATTTTCTGCACAACTGCAGATGGGTAGGCATGTCGAGTGTCGCAAAAAGCAGAACAAAGGCTAATTAACACATCAACTTAAGAGGCACAGCTGAACAAAAACTCAAGGGCTGTCCTTTCCACACTATAATTACGATGTTTGAATCTCTTTCTCTCAATTGCTATTTTTGAATTGAGACGTATAAGGATCCGAGTAGGCTCGTGGGGACTGAGAGAGACCGACAGGGTGGCCTTATTTGATTACACTGGCCAGATGTATGCAGGGAGATCAGATGGAGATGCTTGTGTTTGTTTAGGAACAAATGTATACTACTATGATACCACTATGTAACCTTGAGTCAAAAAGGACATGCCATCACGTGCGAAGCTGGTATCAGTGACGTAGCAGTGATTTCCTTTCATGCAAGCTTGGCACTGCAATTACAAGAACTAATGATGAAGGCTGCATTTTTCAAGTTGGAGAAGTGTGCTGTGATGGTATCACTATCTTTTGGAGTTACTTCTGAGATACTGTTTAAGCAACAGAAATCATTTCAAAAACGTTGATTATCTGTTACAAAATGCTAGTTCTCGACTTGAAAAATCTCATCCTTGTTTTAAAATCCCTCCAAGGTCTCGACCCTCCCCATCTCTATAATCTCCCTCCAGCCCCACATTTTAATTGCTCCAGCATTGGAGCTGTGCCATCCACTGCCATGTCTCTAAACTCTGGAACTCTCCCCGCCAAATCTCTCTAACCCCTATCCTCCTTAGCCTAATTTTTTGACCAAATCTTTGGTCACTTTCTCAAAAAGGTCCTCATGTGGGCAAGCATGAAATTGTGTTTGGCAATGTTCCTGTGGAAAACCTTAGGACTTATTACTTTACTAAAGGAAACATATAGGTGCAAGTTGTTGTTGCTCCTGTACACAAAAATGGGTGGGGTTTTCCAGTCCCAGCGGAGTGTGTTTTCCAGCGGCATAGGCAGCCCGCCATTGGCCGGTGGCAGGATCTTCCAGTCCTACCGATGTCTATGGTGCTTTACATGACCGGCACCCTCCACCACTGAGGAACCTGCCATAGGCTAGGAGGGGTCGCCATCGGCGGGAACGTAAAATCCCGCCGGCGTAAAAGGCCAGAAAATTCCGTCCAATAGGCATCTTTCCTAACCTCCATGAGCTTTGAATTTAAGACTGTATGACAAAACATGGGACAAATGGCTTGAAATGAAATATTTTCTTACATAAACATTTTCCAATGTTATAATCTTCCTTGGTATTCTAACCCATTGAATTTATAACACTGCCTCATGCAAATCATTTTAAAAGAAACATTTCTCTCCTACTATTGTTTGATGTTCAATGTCATCCAAGACCAGATAGTTCTAATCAGATAAACGGAAAGGTTGTACACGACCTCTCATGGAGAAAGGAGTGGGGAGGAAGGGTTCAGCAAGAAAGCATCAATGAAAGCAGCTACTTGAGTTGCAGGAGCAGTATCCAGTTTCTGAAGATGCTCTCAATAAAATAGACAGGGCTCAGATTCCCATTTCATTGTCTGGTGCAGATATTTGATCTGCGGCTACAGTTGTGCCAGAACTGGCAGTCAGGCAAACTGGGAGTATCAGATGAAGCTAAATAAGCAATTAACTGTAATATAGTTTTTAAAGAAAACCCTTTGCTTGCAATTTGAGCTTTCAAGGTCACAATGTAATTGTACTTCTTTGTTTTTTCCTTTTCCTTCATTATTCTCATTTCTGAGTCTTTCTTTCATTATTTATAAGGCATGGATGAAAAATCCAGCAAACCACAAGGACATCCAATATTCATCAGCAAGATCCATATTGTGCCACAGCGCTCTTGCAATACCTATCCTGATTTTGTAATTTATATTTTGCTTGTGATTATTCTACACTTGGGCGAATGACCAATATCATTAGCAGTCACACATCATAGAATACATACAAACTCAGGCCAAGGAGTAGATACACCAGCAAACAATAAAGCTTTTACGTGGTACAGATCTGTGGACTAACCTGAACTGTGCTGGCTTTGCATAACATTCCTATAATATGCAAAAATGATAAATTCAATTGTAGGGAAGATACATTGGGATAATTCCAAAAGCTTCCGAAATAGGGCACAGATACTGTGATGCCTGATTAACCCATGCCATTCAATGCAAGGCAGGCACCATGCCAACTTTATGCTGTCTACTCATTTGACTTATTGAGCCAGTGCTAATCAAGCTGTTCACTGGCTGCACAAATTAGTAAGGGGAGGCAAAATCATTCATTACAAGTAGCAATTAAAGCTAACTCGCACCATTTAAAACCAGCCTGCACCTCTTAAGAGGGGAGATGCATAGTATTTGGAACAGACATGTGCTGGCAGACATACAGGAAGTGAATCTGACATGGGAAAGCGTGAGGAATGACACAGCAGCGGAGGGTAATGACTCTCACATTTTCCAACATTACTCCAGAGGACAGTAAGAAGTCTTACAACACCAGGTTAAAGTCCAGCAGGTTTATTTGGAATCGCTAGCTTTCGGAGTTCTGAAAGCTATAGATTCCAAACAAATCTGTTAGACTTTAACCTGGTGTTGTAAGACTTCTCATTGTGCCCAGCCCAGTCCAACGCCGGCATCTCCACATCATGGCTAACATCTACTCCAGAGGAAGTAGAGATGAGGCGAGCAGCGATGTCCTGTATCCACAGGAGGCTATCCCGGAAGTGGCAGCAGGGATCCACATAGGTTAACACTAGAAGTGATGCCCACAGGATCTGAATAGAGTGTCACAAGGAGTTCAATGACTTCACACAAGTGATCAAGGTCAATGAATGCATTTTCAAATGCCATGTCCTACCAACTGTACCAGTAACCAGAGACACTGCTTAAATCACCACACCCCCATCACTCACCTATGAACAATCTCTATCAATTGATACTCATACCCATCACTTATATGCTTCATTCCACACTCTGTACTGCTGCAAGCTCCACATCCACGATGACAGACACGTCAGCCAAACAATTCGAACCTCACTCTGACAAAATTATTTGCTCTTGCAGGACAAAATCAGAGATATTAAGCCAATTGAAGCAAGGTATAACTTCAGGTCTGGATGCCCATGAATGAAAAGCTGCTGGCTATTAATGGGACAACCATTGCTGAGACATGACCAGCCACTGGGCTGAAACCATTGAAGATGAAGGTATCCACATATCTATTTTTAATTTTTAAAATTTTATTACAAACATGTATCAAAACAGGTTACAGCGAATAAACACCCCGGGAAACATACTTAACAGCAATCAACTATACAGCCTGTACAGATTTTTCCCCTTTTTCACCCCCCGGCCCCTGATGGCTGGCCTCTGGGCAGAGTGGAACCCTGGCACTGCTGGTGCCACTCAGGTACCTTGGCAGTGAGGCCAAGATGCCAACTTGGCATTGCCAAGGTGCCCATATGGCACTGCCAGGTTAGCAGGGCCATTATTGCGGTGCCAGACTTGCAGTGCCAAGGTGGCAAACTTGCATTATGCCAATGCCACGGGGTGTCCTGCCCATTTAAGTTGCCCATCTGAGGGTCCCAAACAGGTGAGTTGAGGTGTTGGGGGAGGGGGGGTGCGTGAGATCAGGGCGCCATTCAAAAATGGTGTCCTGATCTCTTCCTGCACCGAGGAGCTCTGTTCGTTGAAACTCCTCAGTTCAAGAAATTAAGCTAAATGGGGCATCAGAGAGCATTCCCCGCTAGGGCATGAAGACAAGATGAGTACCATTAGATAATGAGGTAGTTCCCAGCACTAGGAGCGCCAGGAATGCCCCTGCTAATCCCGTCCAGAACAGACTCTGTTTTATTTTGGTTAGATCGCATCTGGTCTTTTCTATTGACTTCAATCTTGTCCTTCTGTCTACTTACCTCTTATTTCACTCTACCATGGTGCTTTTTTGAATTATTGAAATATCGTGATGAAGCTGTGTTGCACAGTAGATATTCAAAACATGTTGTACTGAGAAGCAGCATTTAGCTGTCTTCAGATTTGCTGTTTATGAAGCAGATACAATTGTGAACCATTCTGTCTTTGGTCTCTGGCTTTTTAAAAGAACAAACAAAGAACAAAGAAATGTACAGCACAGGAACAGGCCCTTCTGCCCTCCAAGCCCGTGCCGACCATGCTGCCCGACTAAACTCCAATCTTCTACACTTCCTGGGTCCGTATCCCTCTATTCCCATCCTATTTATGTATTTGTCAAGATGCCCCTTAAATGTCACTATCGTCCCTGCTTCCACCACATCCTCCCGCCGCGTGTTCCAGACACCCACTACCCTCTGTGTAAAAAACTTGCCTCATTCACCTCCTCTATACCTTGCCCCTCGCACCTTAAACCTATGCCCCCTAATAATTGACCCCTCTATCCTGGGAAAAAGCCTCTGACTATCCACTCTGTCTATGCCCCTCATAATTTTGTAGATCTCTATCAGGTCGCCCCTCAACCTCCGTCGTTCCAGTGAGAACAAACCGAGTTTATTCAACCGAAAAAGATCTGTTGCACCAGCATACCTAAGAATCCAGAAAGAGGAAGAGCACTGGGGCCCATGGTTACTTTTCCTTGGCCCTGGTCTCATTCCTTCCTCTCACTATCAGTACTGTAATCATTAACATACCTTTTGTTTCATGACATCTTTGTCATTTGAATCTCTGCCACCCTCTCCCAAACCCCAGAATTTCCCTTTTTGTTCTTCCTCCCCCTCCTTCTTTCAACAGCATCAAACCCATCACACCTCTACCCTCCTTCACTCCTGAGGCCAATCACATTCAACTGAAAAAGTATACACTGTTTTTCTCTCTCCACAGATGCAGCCAACCTGCTCAATACTTCCAGCATCTTCACAGATTTCACTTTTATAAAAAAAAAGCTTGCATTCATCCAGCTCCTTTCATGACCACCAGGTATCTCAAAGTGCTTTACAGTCAATTGCTTTTGAAGGTCAGTTACTGTTTCCATGTAGAAAATAAGGAAGCTTCATTGCAAACATTGCAACTCTGCCAAACAGTAATGCGATCCCGACCAGATAATCAGGGTTCTTTATTTTCTATTATAAATTTAGAGTACCCAATTCATTTTTTCCAATTAAGGGGCAATTTAGCGTGGCCAATCCACCTAGCCTGCACATTTTTGGGTTGTGGGAGTGAGACACGGGGAGAATGTGCAAACTCCACACGGACAGTGACCCAGAGCCAGCATCGAACCTGGGACCTCGGCGCCGTGAGGCAGCAGTGCTAACCCACTGAGCCACTGTGCTGCCCCAATCAGGTTTCTTTTAGTCATACTGATTGAGGGATACATTTTTCCCAGGACACCAGGATATTTTTATTGCTCTTCTCCATGTGGATTCATCGCTGAATCTTCCACTGTTAACATCCTGGGGATTACCATTGAGCAGAAACTGAACTGGACCAGCCATATAAATACTAAGCGTGGTGGGACAATCTCCATTTGTCTGGATGAGTGCAGCTCCAACAACACACAAAAAGCTTTACACCACCCAAGACAAAGCAGGCTGCTTGATTGGCAGCCGTGTGTGCCATCCACATGATCCACTGCAGCAATTCACCAAGCCTCCTTTCATTGCACCTTCCATACCCGCAACACCTACCGCCTAGAAGTAGATGTATGGGGACGCTACCATCTGCATGTTCCCCTCCGAGTCATATACCATCCTGACTTGGAAATATAGACCTTTCCTTCATTGTAGCTGGGTCAAAATCTGGGCAGTCCCTTCGTAACAGCCTGCAGTGGTTCAAGTAGGCAACTCACCACCAATGGCAAACAGGGTTGGCAATAAATACTAGACTAACCAGTACTGTTCACACCCCGTACAAAATAACATCCACCTCGAGCAGTCTGGGCGTCGACACCTCCAATAATGCTTACCACCGAGCCACAGCTGAAACTGCTTATATTAAGAAAATTTAATGAAACAACCTCAGAGAGTGGGTGAGCAAAAATCATGCAAATAGACCAGATCAATGAGAGTTCTATATATGCACTGGTACAACATTTACTAATTCTTCAACCCCTAAATGAAGGAATAGCTGTTTTCTTAGGTATAAATCCAACAATAAATGCAGGGTAATAGAAATGAAATGGTAAATGTGACACTAATCATCTTATGTACAAGATCAGAAGGACAGTAATGGTTAAACAGAAAATCTCAGCACAAATTAGCTTTACAAAATTAAATGAAAAAAAAAGGATTACTCAGATGCAGTTTAGTTTTCCCTTTAAGTGCTAACCAATTATATTTCCGCAGTACAGGATAGTGAGATATGCTGCAGTTTGTGTGAGACACACAGTGCTGTGAAGGGATTACATCAGAATGCGTGGTTATAAAATTATAGCAGTAAGCAATGTATAGGGATAAATGAAAAAGCAGATTTCTGCTATTTTGAAAGTCAGTATTGAGGGATTAGGGAAGAGACAGGAAAGGATGCTAACCATTGTGGTGGTAACGACTTACAATCTTCAAAGATGTAAGAACAGCAAGAGTATCTGCATGACGACAACTGTAGTATCATCTCAAAGCAATTAGCAACCTCAAAGATTAGAGTGAAAATATATGTCTATTTAATCATAGAATCATAGAAG
Source organism: Scyliorhinus torazame (assembly GCF_047496885.1). Classification (NCBI taxonomy): domain Eukaryota; kingdom Metazoa; phylum Chordata; class Chondrichthyes; order Carcharhiniformes; family Scyliorhinidae; genus Scyliorhinus; species Scyliorhinus torazame. The sequence goes on from NC_092714.1 coordinate 116,706,683, forward strand.
TTTACAGCATGGAAACAGGCCCTTCGGCCCAACCAGTCCATGCCGCCCAGTTTTTACCATTAAGCTAGTCCCAGTTGCCCGCACTTGGCCCATAACCCTCTATACCCATCTTACCCATGTAACTATCTAAATGCTTTTTAAAAGACACAATTGTACCCGCCTCTACTACTACCTCTGGCAGCACATTCCAGACACTCACTACCCTCTGAGTGAAGAAATTGCCCCTCTGGGCCCTTCTGAATCTCTCCCCTCTCACCTTAAACCTATGCCCTCTAGTTTTAGACTCCCCTACCTTTGGGAAAAGATGCTGACTATCTACCTTATCTATGCCCCTCATTATTTTATAGACCTCTATAAGATCACCCCTAAGCCTCCTACGCTCCAGGGAAAAAAGTCCCAGTCTATCCAGCCTCTCCTTATAACTCGAACCATCAAGTCCCGGTAACATCCTAGTCAATCTTTTCTGCACTCTTTCTAGTTTAATAGTATCCTTTCTATAATAGGGTGACCAGAACTGCACACAGTATTCCAAGTGTGGCCGTACCAATGTCTTGTACAACTTCAACAAGACGTCCCAACTCCTGTATTCAATGTTCTGACCAATGAAACCAAGCATGCCGAATGCCTTCTTCACCACCCTGTCCACCTGCGACTCCACCTTCAAGGAGCTATGAACCTGTACTCCTAGATCTCTTTGTTCTATAACTCTCCCCAATGCCATACCATTAACTGAGTAGGTCCTGGACTGATTCGATCTGCCAAAATGCATCACCTCACATTTATCTAAATTAAACTCCATCTGCCATTCGTCGGCCCACTGACCCAATTGATCAAGATCCCGTTGCAATCCTAGATAACCTTCTTCACTATCCACTGTGCCACCAATCTTGGTGTCATCTGCAAACTTACTAACCATGCCTCCTAAATTCTCATCCAAATCATTAATATAAATCACAAATAACAGTGGACCCAGCACCGATCCCTGAGGCACACCACTAGTCACAGGCCTCCAGTTTGAAAAACAACCCTCTACAACCACCCTCTGTCTTCTGTCGTCCAGCCAATTTTGAATCCAATTGGCAACCTCACCCTGGATCCCGTGAGCTTTAACCTTCTGCAACAACCTACCATGCGGTACCTTGTCAAAGGCTTTGCTAAAGTCCATGTAGACAACGCCTACTGCACTGCCCTCATCTACCTTCTTGGTCACCCCCTCAAAAAGCTCAATCAAATTTGTGAGACATGATTTTCCACGCACAAAGCCATGCTGACTGCCCCGAATCAGTCCTTGCCTCTTTAAATGCTTGTAGATCCTGTCTTTCAGAATACCTTCTAGCAACTTACCTACTACAGACGTTAGGCTCACCGGTCTGTAGTTCCCAGGCTTTTCCCTGCTGCCCTTCTTAAACAAGGGCACAACATTTGCTACTCTCCAATCTTCAGGCACCTCACCTGTGGCTGCCGATGATTCAAATATCTCTGTTAGGGGACCCGCAATTTCCTCCCTAGCCTCCCACAACATCCTGGGATACATTTCATCAGGTCCCGGGGATTTATCTACCTTGATGCGCTTTAAGACTTCCAGCACCTCCTCCTCTGTAATATGCACACTTCTCAAGACATCACTATTTATTTCCCTTAGTTTCCTAACATCCATGCCTTTCTCCACCGTGAATACCGATGAGAAATTTTCATTCAGGATCTCACCCAACTCTTGTGGTTCTGCACATAGATGTCCTTGTTGATCCTTAATAGGCCCTACTCTGCCCCTAGTTACTCTTTTTCCCTTTATGTATCTGTAATCTTTGATGTAACCTTTTATTTCTTGTATATGTGCTCTTCTAGTAATGTAAACAGCATTCTGTTATGGGCCAGGGTTTAGAGAACACCAAAGTGTATCATGGAGTTCCCCTCACCCACAACTTTTAATAGACTGTGGTATGGGGAGCACACGGACCACTCTACAGGTGTGGTACAGCAGAAATCGAAAAGTATTTTTTAAAGCGAAACAATGTTTATTCTATGAACTCAAGTTAACCTTTTTAAAACATACAGTGAACATCTTAGCAACCATCAATTCAAATACAACCCCCAAAGAATACAATAATTCCTTAATAATTTCCCAAACAACATCCAGAAGACAAAAGAAACACCTTTTAACAGAAGGACATGCGGTTTACATTCACTACTGAGACCATTTATAATTCAGAATTCATCGAAAGAACAAGAGATAGGGTGGGATTCTCCAACCCCCGCCGGGCCGGAGAATCACCGGGGGACGGCGTGAATCCTGCCCCCGCCAGCTACCGAATTCTCTGGCGTCGGGGTTTTGGCGGGGGTGGGAATCACGCCGCGCCGGTCGGCGGCTGCTAGCAGCGGCCCCCCCGGCGATTCTCCAGCCCACGATGGGCCGAGCGGCCGCCGGATTTAGGCTGGTCCCGCCGGCGTAAATTAGACCTGGTACTTACCTGCGGGACCTGGCTCTGCGGGTGGCCTCCGGGGTCCTCGAGGGGGTGCGAGGGGATCTAGCCCCGGGGGGTGCCCCCACGGTGGCATGGCCCACGATCAGGGCCCACCGATCCGCGGGCGGGCCTGTGCCATGGGGGCACTCTTTCCCTCCGCACCGGTTGCTGTGGACCTCCGCCACGTCCGGTGCGGAGAATAACCCCTCTGCACATATGCTGGGATGACGCCAGAACATGCTGGCACTCCCGCGCATGCGCCAATTCACGCCGGCCGGTGGAGTCCCTTTGGCGGCGGTTGGCGCGGCGCCAGGCCCCTTCCGCGCTGGTTCACGGGGTGCTAACCCCGCCGCCGCCGGCCTAGCCCCTGAAGGTGCGGAGGATTCCGCACCTTACGGGCGGCCCATCGTCGGAGTGGTTCACGCAACTCCTCGGCGCTGGGACCGCCTGCCTCGCCGGGTTGGGGAGAATCCCGCCCATAGTCTTTTCATGGCAGAGAGAACAGCAGTACACCTGCTTTGTCTGGCTTCAGCTCCAACACTGAAAATGAAACTAAAAAACACCCTGCAGCAAACAGCCTAAAACGAAAGTAGAAAGCTGACACCTTTTTGCAGAAGTCGATCAAATAACTCCATCAGATGTTTTAAATGTTCTTTCCATGTCTGGCTGAAAATGACCAGATCGTCGATGTGTACTGCACAATTGGGTAATCCTGAAACAACTTTGTTAGTTAACCGTTGAAATGTGGCTGGGGCGTTTTTCATGCCAAATGGCATAACTTTCAATTGGTATATACCATCTGGAGTCACAAAAGCCGAAATCTCCTTTGCTCTTTCGGATAAAGGTCCTGCCAGTAACCTTTCAGTAAATCCAGTTTGGAAATAAAAGCTGATTGTCCCACTTTCTCAATGCAATCCTCCAAACGTGGGATAGGATAAGATTCCATTCTTGTAACTGCATTAACCTTTCGAGAGTCCACACACAACCATTGGGTACCGTCTGGTTTAGGTACCATCACTATGGGTGAGCTCCATTGGCTGCAACCCACTTCAATTATGCCATTTTTAAGCATACTCTCAATCTCTTTGTTAACCTGTGCCAATTTTAAAGGTTAAGTCTATATGGATGTTGTTTGATTGGAACAGCATTTCCCACATCTACATCATGTAGTGCCATTTTAGTACTTCCCAATTTATCTCCACAAACTTGCCCCTGTGATATCAATAACTCTTTCAGGTCAGTTTGTTTTTCCTCTGGAAGGTAACTCAACAATTTATCCCAATTTTTAAGAACATCTTCATTTTCCAATTTAATTTGAGGTATGTCCAATTCACAGTCTTTTTGGACTTGGTTTGTCATTTTGAGTTAGAATCATTAAAACCTCCTCCTTTTTCTCTCCTTCCCTTTCAAAGTACCTTTTAAGCATATTCACATGACACACTAGGTGAGTTTTCCTTCTGTCCGGTGTTTTTACCACATAATTCACCTCACTTAATTTCCTTTCAATCTGATATGGTCCACAAAACCTAGCTTCTAAAGATTCACCTACCACTGGTAACAACGCTAAAACTCTATCTCCACTGGCAAAACTATGAACTTTTGTATTCTTGTCTTCATCACATTTCGTGCAACTTTTCAATGCTGTCTAGCTAATTCACCTGCTCTATTTAATCGTTCCCTAAAATTTGACACGTAATCTAATAATGTAATTTCCGATTTCTCACTCACCAATTTTTCCGTAATCAATTTAAGTGGTCCTCTTACCTCATGACCGAAAATTAGTTCAAAAGGACTAAATTTGGTTGACTCATTAGGTGCATCCCTAATTGCAAACAGTACGAATGGAATTCCTTTATCGCAATCCTCTGGATAACCTTGACAATAAGCCTTCAACATTGTCTTTAATGTCTGATGCCATCTTTCTAATGCTCCCTGCGATTCTGGATGGTACGCAGTTGATTTAAATTGTTTTATTCCGAAGCTATCCATAACTTCTTTGAATAACGTTGAGGTAAAATTTGATCCTTGATCCGATTGTATTTCTGTGGGTAATCCATATCTAGTAAAGAATTTATGTAACTCCTCCACAATCTTTTTAGCTGTAATATTACATACTGGAATGGCCTCTGGAAACCTAATAGACACATCCATTATCGTCAACAGATATTGATTCCCACTTTTCATTTTAGGAAGCGGTCCTACGCAATCAATTAGGACCTGTGTAAAAAGTTACTCAAATGTTGGAATGGGTATTAAGGGTGCTGTTTTGTCACTGCTTGAGGTTTCCCTATCACTTGACATGTGTGACATGATTGACAAAATTTAACTACATCTTTATGTAGACAAGGCCAATAAAAATGTTTCTGGATTTTAGCTTGAGTTTTCCTTACTCCCAGCTGACCTCCCACTGGTACCACATGTGCAACTCGCAATACCTCCTTTCTATACCGTACCAGCAATACTACTTGATGAGCTTCTGCCCACTTCTCATCCGCCTGCATATGTAAAGGTCTCCATTTTCTCATCAAGACATCACTTTTACGGTAATAACTCTCTGGTACACTCAGATTCCTCATCCATTTCTGTTGTAACTCTGCCAATTTTCCTGAACAAAAAATATCCACCTCATCCTCCACCTGTTCTTGTTCTTTTTCAACCATCTGATCAAAAACCGTTTCTGATAATTGCACTTCAACTTCAGCTTCACTCTTTGATTGCTCCTCATTTCTTAACTTGTGACTTTGTGACCTTGTTACTACACAATCCGGAAAAATCCCAGGATATTCATCCTTCAACACTTCAGTTGTCTGATTTTCCACTGGCTTATCAACTACAGTAGGCATCACTCCCACCTGCGATCCAGCTATATCATTACCCAAGATAAACTGTATTCCTCGACAAGATAGTTTCTCTATTACTCCTACTACCACTTCACCACTCTTCACTGGACTTTCCAACCTTACCTTATATAATGGAACACTACTCCTCTCACCATGAATTCCACATATTACCAACTTTCCTGGCAACATTCTTCCCAAACTACATAACTCCTCATCTCTTACCATTAAACTAGCTCCCATATCTCTTAAAATTGTGACTTCTTTACCTGCTCTTCCTGATACACATGAGTAAATTTTACCCACACAAGTAAATTCCTTGAAGACATCTGGCACCTTCTGATCAATCACCTCTTGATCAGGCTGTACAATCTTTTGCGCCTCCTTCACTTCACTTGGGCTTTCCTTTACCACGCTAACAAACCCCACTGTCTTATCCTGTTTTACCACATCAGCCTTCCCAGTGCTTTCCTTCAACCACCAGCACTGTGACTTTACATGGCCTAGTTTATTACAGTGAAAACATTTGAAACTTTTCATTTCTTTTCCACCCTCCTGGATTTCATTTTTAATCTGAGGTACACCCTCCTTATTATCTCCCATCAGATCACCTTTACCTATACCACTTGAGTATTTCTCATGTCCCCAGTTTCTATCCCTCACAGGCTGAAACTGATGTCGGAAATCAAGCTTTGATTTATGAATTAATTCATAATCATCTGCAATTTCCACTGCTAATCTCGCAGTTTTAACCCTCTGCTCTCGAACATGAGTTCTCACTACATCAGGAATTGAATTTTTAAACTCCTCCAAAAGTATAATTTCTCTGGGAGCTTCATACGTTTGGTCTATTTTTAAAGCCCTTATCCATCTATCAAAATTACTCTGTTTGAGCCTTTCAACTCCATGTATGTTTGACCAAAATTCTTTCCTTAAATTTCTAAACCTTTGTCTGTAAGCTTCAGGCACTAGTTCATAAGCACCTAAGATGGATTTTTTCACCTCCTCAGACGTCCCAGATACCTCCCCCGGTAGTGATGCAAACACTTCACTGGTCCTATATCAGCTTTGTTTGAATCAGTAATACCCACATGTCCTGTGACCATTTCATTTGTTTAGCTACCTTCTCAAATGAAATGAAAAAGGCTTCAACCTCCTTCTCGTCAAACCTTGGCAATGCTTGGACATATTTAAATAGATCCCCACCACCCCTTCGACTTTGACGTCCTTTCTCACTATCCTCATCACTATCATCCAACTGTACGTTTCCCTTCACGTCTGCCAACTTTAACTGACTGTCATGTTTCATGGCCATTTTCTCAAGTTCAAACTCTCTCTCTTTATCTTTTTGCCTGATCTGTATCTCCCTTTCTCTTTCTTTTTGTTCTGCTAGGGTTACTCTTTCTTTTCTCTCTGTTTCTTTTTCCTCTCTCTCTGTTTCTTTTTCCTCTCTATCTCTTTCTTTTGCCGCTCTCTCTCTTTCTTTTTCCTCTCTTTCGTATTCAAGCTGCTTTGATTCTTTCTCATGTTCCATTTGTTTAATTTGTAACTGAATTTTTGTCATTTCCAATGAATCAAACTGTATCTCAGGCAACTTTAAATGCTTAGCCTCCGCCATAATTACCTCACCTTTTTGCATTTTGTCAGGTAATGTTAACTGCAATGTTTTTGCCAAATCTAACAGTCTGCTTTTAGTCTCTGTCCGTCAGGTGTTGCGTGTGACCGTCCCCACCCCCAAAAACTTCAGAGCCTCTGAAAGAGCCATTGTCCACAACACACTCCCCACTTAAACTAGAATACCACCCCTGAAAAGCAACCACAATATGTTCACCTCTCACTGGCTTTAAGTTCACTAAGCCAATTCAATAGATAGACTTTTATCCTGGACGAGCCCCCAATTTGTTATGGATTTCTGTGAACCCCAAAGTGTATCATGGAGTTCACCTGCCCACAACTTTTAATAGATTGTGGTATGGGGAGCACACGGCCCACTCTACAGGTGTGGTACAGCAGTAATCGAAAAGTATTTTTTAAAGCAAAACAATGTTTATTCTATGAACTCAAATTAACCTTTTTAAAACATACAGTGAACATCTTAGCAACCATCAATTCAAATACAACCCCCAAAGAATACAACACTAAGTAATCATTAATAACTTCCGAAACAACATCCAGAAGACAAAATAAACACCTTTTAACAGAAGCACATTCGGTTTACATTCACTACTGAGAACATTTATAATTCTGAATTCACCAAATGTTCAAGAGATAGTCTTTTCATGGCAGAGAGAACACCAGTACACCTGCTTTGTCTGGCTTTGGCTCCAACACTGAAAATGAAACTAAAACACACCCTGCAGCAAACAGTCTAAAACAAAAGTAAAAAGCTGACAGACAGCCCTGCACCACCCACTCTCTGACATCACTGCAGTAGTAGACACCCATTTCTTTAAGGTACTCTCACTACAGATATTTATATACACACCCATTTATAAACACCCATTTCTTAAAGATACTCTCACATGACAATTTCAGCATTAACAATTTAGATATTTCAGTATTACCAATTTCCATTAAGTTACAATGTGCCAGCCCTATTTTGAGGTCATGTAGAAAAAAACAAAATATGCAGAGCCCAAACACAAACAAACAACAACACCATTGAAACGGGCTACGTAAGAAGATATTAGGCCAGACAACAAAAAGCTTTGTCAAAAAGGTAGATTTTAAGGAGAGACTTCAAGGAAGAAATAAAGTTGGAGAGGTAGAGAGGTATGGGGAAGGAATTCCGGACCTTGGGGCTAAAGGCATGACTGCCGTCTGTGGAGTAATTTTAATTGGGATTGCACTAATGTCAAGAATTGGAGGAGTGCAGAAATGTAAGCTGGCTGTGGGATTGCAGGAGATTACAGAGATAGGGAAATTAAGACCATGGAGGAATTTTAAAATTATGATGTTGCTTCACTGGGAGTTATGGAAGTCAGTGAGCACAAGGGTGAGAAGTGAACAGAATTTGATGCAAGCTAAGACACGGGCAGCAGAGTTTTCGGTGATCTGAACTTTATGGGAGGTAGTGTGTCAGGATCCAGCTAGGAATGCATTGGAACATCCGAGTGTAGAGGTGGGTTTGTAAAGTTTTACTTAATGATACCCCAATATTATTATTTAAAAATGTTTTAAAAAAAAATATTTTTATTAACAAGAGCATTTCATTTGTAACAAAGTGTACACTCGGGCAGCACGATAGCACAAGTGGATAGCACTGTGGCTTCACAGCGCCAGGGCCCAGGGTTGATTGCCTGTTGGGTCACGGTCTGTGAGGAGTCTGCACGTTCTCCCCGTGTGTGCGTGGCTTTCCTCCGGGTGCTCCGGTTTCCTCCCACAGACCAAAGACGTGCAGGTTAGGTGGGTTGGCCATGCTAAATTGCCCTTAGTGTCCAAAAAGGTTAGGAGGGGTTATTGGGTTATGGGGATAGGGTGGAAGTGAGGGCTTAATGTGGGGCGGTGCAGACTCCATGGGCCATTGAATGGCCTCCTTCAGCACTGTATGTTCTATGTTCTTAATATCAACATGAAAAGAAAGAGGTACCGCGGGGAGGGCTTGTTCGGCATCAGCAGGGCGCAGTTTAGTCCTGCTGTTGTGGTTGCTTCCGCCTCACCATTTGTGACCTCTGGTTCTTGCTTGCCCTGTAGTTCCCTTGGCTTTTCCCCTCCCATCCCCCCTGCTCTCCCCCCCCCCCACCTATCCCTTCCACCACTCCCCTCCCTCGCTTTACTCCATTGTCTTTTTTGTTTCTCCCTCCCCCAAGTGGCAAATCCCATTTGATGAAGAATCTTCAAAGATCACTACCTTAACATCTCCAGTGGGAGATAGAGGTTCCGGTGCCTGCCCTATGGTATCTCTACGACTGAAGCCAGACCTAGGCAAGACAAAGGCTGTACGACAAATATTAATTCCTGATGACAACCATACCCAGCAAGGTTTTCTCAGCATGAAGAATCATTTAGCAAAGTTCATTCCTTGCTACAGTGGGGTGACTGGATTCTTCGTCAACTTCTCCACCAGGTTGCGGAATGGGCTTGGCAGGAACACCAAAACACTGCATTCAGCTGACTCAAGCACATGCTATCAGCCCCTCCAGTGTTACAGTACTTCAACGTCTGAGCAACTGTTCTCTTAGCAGAAGGTGTCTCTCAGCACGGGCTCAGGAGCAGTGTGCATCTCAGAATGGCAGACAAGTGGCTTTTGCATCAAGGGCTCTCACTAACACCGAAACTCGCTATGCCCAGAATGAGAAGGAAGTCCTTGTCCTCATCTTTGCCTGTCAGAAATTCCATGATTTCATCTATGGCCACCCTGTCAATGTCGAAACTGATCACTAGCTGTTCATCACCATCCTTAAAAGCCCCATCACACTGCATCACCACACCTGCAGTGGATGATTCTCAAGCTGTAACCATATAACCTCAGTGTAATCTTCAAGATTTATGAGGAGCTATACCCACCACTGAGCATGCAGATCATGAGGAGGACATTGGTGTTTTGACAATTCAGGTACTTGCATCACGTAGAACTGATAAACTCAAAGTTGCCCTACAAACGGACCACACATGCAGGGGGCTCGATGATGTTATCATAAACAGTATGAATGGTCTACAAGGCTTCCTCATGAGCTCCACGCTTTGTTGCAATGAGAGAGGAGTTTACAGTGCAAGACGGATTGATATGGCATGGCCAGAAGTTTGTAAGCTTTTACTCTCTGCAGAAATACTACACCCAGCAACTCCACCAAGGGCACCCAGGAATTGAAGCAACAAAGCATGGGGAAAGGAAACCATGTATTGGCCCTTAATGTACGATGACATAGAGAGGGCAGTGTCCAGGTGCGCACCATGCAAAGTGCTCGGTCCTCACCAAGCTAAAGAACCACTGTACCTTCATGACAATCCCAGACCTTCCATGGTCACTCACCAGAGCAGAGAATTTGAATCTGCTCCTCAGGGTGGTATGAATTGGATTATTTGCCCGAGATGAACAGCATGACAGTAATTCTGAAGCTGAAGAGACACTATGCAATGCATGGCATTCCACAACAGCTAATGACAGATAATGCCCAGCAGTTTGTCTCCAGAGAGTTCAAGGAACTTTGTACACACATCGGACTTTGAACACATTCTAAGCAGCCCCCTCTATCCACAATCGAATGACTTAGAGGAGCATGCAGCACATACAGCAAAACACCGCATCGGAAAATGCTTCCGTGACAACATAACCTTTTACACTCCTCTTCTTAATCCGCATACTAGGGGCAGCATGGTAGCACAGTGGTTAGCACAGTGCTTAGCACTGTTGCTTCACAACGCCAAGGTACCACGTTCTCCCCGTGTCTGCGTGGGTTTCCTCCAGGAGCTCCGGTTTCCTCCCATAAAGTCCCAAAAGACGTGCTGTTAGGTGAATTGGACATTCTGAAGTCTCCCTCTGTGTACCCGAACAGCGCTGGAGTGTGGCGATTAGGGGATTTTCACAGTAACTTAATTGCAGTATTAATGTAAGCCTACTTGTGACAATAAAGATTATTATATTATAGTCTGCCCTCACCAACAAAGAGAATGTTCTCCTGATGCACCAGGACCATGATCCAGGTCACCAAGGCCCTGCTGTAGCCTAAAGTGGAAATGAATGTGAAGGGAGCAGTCATGAAATGACAAAAAGAGGGACGAGATACTGTGACCATAACACCCACCGACCTTGCACTCTGGAGCCAGGCCAGACAGTCAGAATGCAAACTACACATAGCTATGACAAACTAGCAATGATCCATGGCCATACCCTTTAACCAACAGCTACATGGTTCCCCGCCAACTGCCACAGAGGTTACACGCTTAATCCACAGTCTGCAGCCCTCGCACCAGTCGTGATGGAGGCCCCTTCTACTACCAAGGCAACAAGTCCTACGGCCAGCATGCAAACTCCAGGGATGCCTGATGCTATCCGCCATACAAACAATCACCTGGTTGCCTTCCAGTACGGCCAACTTGTATGACTATATGCTGGGGGTAGCTGAGAAGACCAAACCCAAAACTGAAGGACTATGTACTAACTTAGGTGCATATATGTGCAGTTTCTGAAAGTAAGGGGTAGGGGGTAGTAGGAGGAAGGATCATGCTTTGGGCTTTGCACTAGGTCTTCTGGCTCAAGCTCATGCTCTATGCAATCACACTATCCAATGTTTAGTTTTCAGTATAGTTTTTGCATGCCAGTATGAATTGCCCCAACTAAATGGAGAAGATGTAGAATGTGTATTTGTGCATATATTGCCATGACCTGAGCACCAGAAGTGATATGGTGGTGACGCTACAGGCATGGAGTGTAAGAGCTGTTGAAAGACTTTAGGGTCGACTTCCGGTTGTGGTTGTGGAGTGAGTGGTCACATATAGGGCAGCTCCTGCTTAAAGTCACAGAAAAAAGCTCTTTTTATCCAATACTGGGTGGAATTTTGATGAAAAGGCGTAGGTGAATGTTAAAGGAGTAGTTTCCCCCGGGAGTGGTATGTCTGGTGGTTACCAGACCCGGCAGCAAACAGTAAGAGATTTGGCTGAAAAGTTGGAACAAACTTGTACTGCAGCAACAGCTACTTTAAACATGCAGGCAGGGGAAGGGCTAATGCAAGCTGAAGGCCCCAGATGCAGGAGCTGATAGCTTTTCTCAAGGCGGAATTCCATCAACAGAGGAAATAAATGCGTGAGGGTCGCGCAAAGGCCATTGCAGAAGCTGTGGCACCCCTGAAGAGTTCTCTGGAATGGGCCGAGTGGTGTTTGGAGGTGCAGGGGTCACAGATTTGGGAGATAGAAGGACTGATCTTGGACCACAGTGATCGTGTGTGGCTCTGGAGGCGGAGGTGGGGCTCCTAGGGGACCTGTGTAAAACGTTGGGGGCAAAGGTGGAGGAGCAGGAGAATATCTCGAGAAGGCAGAACCAGCGAATAGTGGGCCTGCCTGAAGGAGTGGAAGGTGTGAGTGCCACGAGGTACGTCTTGAAGATGCTGGCGGGACTGGTGGCAGAAGGGGTGCTAGATAATGCACCTGAAGTGGACTGATCGCATAGGTCCCTGAGGCAGAAGCCTAGAGTTGGGGAGCTGCCGCGGGCGGTGATCGTGAGACTCCACAAATTTGTGGACAAAGAGAAGATTCTGCGATGGGCCAGGGAGAAGCATACCTGCGACTGGGAGGGGAATAATGTCTGAATTTATCAGGACATCGGAGCCGAGTTGACAAAGCAGGGGCAGGTTTCAACAAGGCCAAGGCGGTGTTGTACGGGCAGCAGCTCAGGTTTGGGATGCTCTACCCGGTGAAATTATGGGTGACGTTCGGAGGCCAGGAGTATTATTTTGAGACACCAGAAGCGGCCAAAGACTTCATTAAGGAGCATAAACTGGGGGAGAATTGAACGGACAATGCTTGGCACTTTGTAATGTTTGAAGTGGGTGTAGGGGATTGGGGGATTTTCATCTTGTTTTTGGGGAGCGGGTTTGCTGTTTAATGTTGAGATTGCAAGGAGCTGTAGGGGTGAAATGTTTATGTTGGGATCGGGTGGAAGTGAGGGCTTAATGTAGGCGGTCCCCTCTCCTGTCTTATGGGACTGTTTGTGTTTAACATTTCTTTGTTTGCTTTTGGAGAAGGCAGCCTCCAAGGAGAAGTCCTTTTTTGGGTGGGGGAGGGTAAGGTCTGCAGGGAGCCTTCTTCCTTGAGCTGAGGAAGGGGGGAGGGAGGGAGAGGTCATTGGGAGGTGCCTTTGAGCAGGGGCAGCCGCGCTAACAGGTTATGCTGGTGAACGGAAGTGAGGTGGTGGGGGAGAAGACCAAGAGAGGTGCCCGGGGGGAGGGGTAAAGTGGGGGGGTGGGGAAGGAGGGGAAGGGGGAAAGTGGGGGAGGTTGCTGCGACGTGGCAGGGGGTGAGAGATGACATGGTCAGGGGTGGAGAAAGGGGCCACCTTGGATGGGCTAGGTATAGGGTGGAATTAGGGGGGCGGGGGTTAAATAGGGAAGATGACGGACGGTAGAGGGATTGGAGGCGTAATCTTCGGTAATGCTGGTAACGTGGAACGTCCGGGTACCGAATGGGCCGGTTAAAAGGTCACGGGTGTTCGCTCACCTCAGGAGCCTGAAAGCGGGGGTGGTCTTTCTGCAGGAGACACACCTCCGTGTGAAGGACCAGGTTAGGTTAAGGAGGGGGTGGGTCAGGCAGGTTTTTCACTCAGGGTTTGATTTGAAATCGAAGGGAGTGGCGATTTTAATGAGCAAAAAAATGGGGTTTGTGAGTGCAAAGGAGGTGAGGGATCCGGGTGGGAGATATGTGATTGTGAGTAGGGTATTGGAAGAGGCACTGGTAGTGTTGGTAAATGTGTATGTCCCAAATTGAGATGATGCGGGTTTTATGAGGGGGTTGCTGGCAGCGATCCCACATTTTTGGATGGTTCCCAGCGCAGGGTAATTGCTCAGAGGAAGATTTCACTTCTGAGCAATTGCCGTGCAAACCTTACCCGGGAACCTCCGAAGGGGATTACTCAGTGCATCTGCGTGTAACCCCCCCTAAATACGACACTGGGGAGCTTGGAGGTTACAGCCCTTCATCTCAGAAGGTGGTCATATTCCTTAGGATAGGATCGCTTGTTTGGTCAGTGATCAGGGATAGAATGGTGTGACTGTGAATGAGGCAGGTAAGGGGTTCCACAAGGCAAAAGTGAAGGAGGCTTAGTTAGCCTTTGCAATTGTCGAACAGGATTGTGGTGCTTACAGACAGCATGGATGGACGGCAGGGTGGTTGAGCAAACTAACCATGGCACCAAGGTACAGGAAGCCATTCAAGCAGAGGAAGTTAATAGGAATGTAATGGTAGTAGGGGACAGCATAGTCAGAGGGAAAGACATAGTTCTTTGCAGCCGATAGCAAGTGTCGAGGAGGCTGTGTTGCCCACCCAATGCCAGGGTTCAGGATATCTGCTGAGTGCTGGAGAGGTACCTGCAGTGGGAGGGAGAGGATCCAGTGGCCCTGATCCATGTTGGTACCAATAACATCAGTAGGTCTAGAAAGGAGGTTCTGCTTTGGGAGCATGAACACTTAGGGACTAAATTGAAAAGTAAAACTGAAAAACTAAAAACAGAACCTCAAATGTAATAATCTCTGATTACTCCTGAGCCACAAGAATATTGGATTAGGGTTAATAAGATTATAGAGTTAAATGCAGGGCTCAAAGATTGGTGTGGGAGAAATAAGCGAACTTGTGGAATTAATAATGGAAGATAAGGAAATATTAAGATCCCTGAACAGACCCCAACAATGGCTAGGCTACTGGAGAGAAACCCCAATATTTTATTTGAATTTTGTAAGACTGTGAGGAATTAAGTAATTACACCAAGAAATAGGAATAGTCCAAAGATGTGTGGGTTAGGAGGATTGGCCATGCTAAATTTCCCATAGTGTCCAAAATTGCCCTTAGTGTTGGGTGGGGTTACTGGGTTATGGGGATAGGGTGGAGGTGTGGACCTTGGGTGGGGTGCTCTTTCCAAGAGCCGGTGCAGACTCGATGGGCCGAATGGCCTCCTTCGGCACTGTAAATTCTATGAGATGGGGTGGGATTTTCCGTCATCAGGATCCTCCACTTCACCAACGGCGCACTCATGTCTGCAGATTTCCTGATGTCGTGGGGGTGACCACAATGAGAAACCCCCATTGGCCGGCTGCCGGGACGGAGGATCCCGTTGTTGGCAGGGGCGCACCGCACCAGAAAATGAGTCTGGCGGGACGGAGAATCCCGCCTATGGGATTTTAAAATTAACTTCATTACTAAAACAGTATTAGAATCTTTTTCTTTAAATGTAGTTTTCCCAATTCATTTTTTTCCAATTAAGGGGCAATTTAGCGTGGCCAATCCACCTACGCTGCACATCTTTGGGTTGTGGGGGCGAAAGCCACGCAAACACGGGGAGAATGTGCAAACTCCAGATGGACAGTGACCCAGGGCCGGGATCGAACCTGGGATCTCGGCGCCATGAGGCAGCAGTGCTAACCACTGCGCCACTGTGCTGCCCCAGTATTAGAATCTTTACCTCACATCAGAAAATACTACTCAATACAGTGAACACTAAATGCTATTTTTATTCCCACTTAATCAACAAGAAAATAAATCTCAGCTCTCAATCCACTTTAACCAGAACTGGCACATAGGAATACTTGCTTTAGGGAGATGTTCTTTGAGAAAGAGAAAGCTCTTGGCACTGCTTGAAAAACCCGGGGCTGGATTCTCCCAAAATGGGGCTATGACCCACATCAGCGTAAAAACGCAGGCGTTGCACTCACGAGTTTCCTGAAAAAAAAATACCAACCAATTCACTTACCTTCAGGGAGCTAGCAGGGACCTGGGGAGCTTCATGCACTTTGGCTGTGGATATGGGCCCCCGCGCTTCCGGTTCAGAGTCCGCACATGTGCATGGCAGCGGCCTCCAGTGGCCACGGTGATCGCCATGGCGGAGTCGGACCAACACCAACAAACTAGGCCCCCCCGATCGGCTGCACACGCAATGATCCATCCGACTCGATCTCTCCCCCAGCCACCCCGTAAGGCCCCCCCCCCGTGCCCGATTCCCCCGTCCCCCACCAGGGCGGTCGTAGATTGAGTCTTCAGCCATCACGCGAGAGTCCCGACCGGCCATAGCATGTTAGTTCCACGCCTTCGGGAACTCTGCCAGTCAGGAGAGGATGTTCGCTAGGCGGGCCTCTGTAAATGGCCCCCCCAGCCACGCAGCATAATTCGCGAACGCGCGGATATTCGGGGCCCGGAAAATCGCCGGAGCGCCGTCAGGCCGAATCTGTCATGAAATTTGATTCTCCGTCCCCGCGCAAAATGCAATTTTGGTGCAGGGCTGCGGAGAATCTAGTCCAAGATCTGACTCCTGTCAGACCCATGCAGAAATTCTGATTGTATGTCTTCAGAAGATGCTTGTCGGCTTATTTCAGCTCACCCTTGTTCTCAGACAAGTCTGTACTGCATTAATCTCTTTTAACTGAACTGCAGTGAGAGCAAAACTGCTTCACTTCTGGCCACAGCTTCATTCAGCTGAGGACTGAACTGCTTTCTACAAAATGCTTGATGCCTTCGCTCCACTCAGCAACGACATCAACTTACCAAGCTGAAATCTAATTAACTCCACAGGGAAACCCCTTGATCAAAACAAAATTCCAGCCTTTTACGATGGCTTAAATGCAACCCTGGCTCGCAAAATATTTTTGCCTTTCAAACTAGGATTTTTAAAAATTTGTTTTGAATAAATTTAGAGTACCCAATTATTTTTTTTTTCCAATTAAGGGGCAATTTAGTATGGTCAATCCACCTAACCAGCACATCTTTGGGTTGTGGGGTGAAACTCACGCAGACACGGGGAGAATGTGCAAACTCCACACGGACTGTGACCCAGGGCCGGGGTTCGAGCCCGGGTCCTCAGCGCTGTAGTCCCAGTGCTAACCATTGCGCCACCATGCTGCCCTCAAACTAGGATTTATTTTAAAGATGATTGCAGCAGCCACACACACACTAACCCAGGCTTTTAATCCTTACTTCATCAAAAACCTATAATACAATATATCTGAAATGCATACGCTTGTGACAAAAATGATGGATAAATTGAGCAGATATTTTGCATCTGTCTCCAAATCAGAGCACACAAATAACATCCCAGAAATAATTATGCATCAAGCGGAGAAAGAGAGGGAGGAATTTAAAACAATTCCAATCACTAGGGAAAGGGTACTGAGAAAATATTTTGAACTAGAAGCATACAGGTCCCCAGATCCTGATGTACTTCATCCTCGAGTCTTAAAGGAAGTGGTCTTAAAGCAAGATGCATTGGGTTCAATATTCCAAAATTCCCTAGATTCAGGAAAGGTCCCATTAAATTGGAAAATATTAAATGTAGTCCTCTGTTAAAGAAATGAAGGGGACACAAAACAATAAACTATAGGTCAATTAGCTTAACATCTGTCACATGGAAAATGCTGGAATTTATGGTGAAGGAGGTTATAATTGAGCATTTAAAAAATCTTTATGTATTTAGGCAGAGTCAACATGGTTTTCTGAAAGGGATATCATGTTTGACTAATTTATTAGAGTTCTTTGAGGAAATAAGTAGCCATGTGGAGAATGGGGAACCTGTGGATTTGATGTACTTCAATTTCCAGAAGGCATTTGACAAGATGCCACATCAAATATTACTACACAAAATAAGAACTCATGTTGTAGGGGGTAACATACTCGGATGGGTAGAGGATAAATTAATGAACAGGAAACCGTGGCTAATGATAAATTGCCCTTAATGTCCAAATTGCCCTTGGTGTTGGGTGGAGGTGTTGAGTTTGGGTAGGGTGCTCTTTCCAAGAGCTGGTGCAGACTCAAAGGGCCGAATGGCCTCCTTCTGCACTGTAAATTCAATGATAATCTATGATTAATCTAGGACAAAGGTTCGGCACAACATCGTGGGCCGAAGGGCCTGTTCTGTGCTGTATTTTCTATGTTCTATGTTCTATGTAAGTAGGAAAGAAATTGATTATTTTTCAGGTTGGCAAGATGTAATGGGGTAGAGTGCCACAGGGGTCAGTGCAAGGGGTCAATTATTTACAATCTATATGAATGATTTGAATGAAAGGACCATTTAGCATAGTTGATACATTTTCTGATGACACAAACAAAGGTATGAAAGTAATTTGTGAAGAGGACATGTCTGCAAAGGGATATAGATAGGTAATATGGGTGGCCAAAAAATTGGCAGATGGAGCATAATGTGAGAAAATGTGAACTTGTCCACTTTAGCAGGAAAACCCAGCATATTAGCTGAGTGGAGAGAGGTCGCAGAACTGAAACATAGGTGGGAGCTGGTGTCCTGGTACATTAATCACAAAGGTCACTATGCAGGTACAGCACATGATTAGGAAGGCAATGGGATGTTGTTGTATCTTGCCAGGGGAATGGAATGTAAATATAGAGACATTTTGCTACAGTTGTGCAGGGTAATGGTGAGACCACAACTCTAGTACTGTGTATAGTTTTGGTCTCCTTATTTCAGAAAGGCCATAATTGCACTCGAAGCAGGTTAGAGAAGATTCAATTGACTGGGATGAGGGGGTTATCCTATCAGGAAAGGTTCAACAAGTTGGGCCTATACCCATTGGAGTTTCGAAGAATGAGAAATAATCTCAGTAAAACATATAAGATCCTGGGGAGACTTGAGAGGGTGGATGCAGAGAGAAAGTTTCCCCCATGGAAAGAGCAGAACTAAGGGACCCAGTTTAAAATAAGGGGTTTCCCATTCAAGAAGGGAATATTGTTTTTCTCTCTGAGGTTTATGAGTCTGTGGAACTCTCTTCCCCAGAGAGTGTTAGGGGCAAGGTCACGAAACATTCTTAAGGCAGAGGTAGATAGATTCTTGATTCAAAGGGAATCAAAAGCTATTGGGGGCAGGCAGGTAAGTGACATCGAGGTCCCAATCAGATCAGTCATGATCTTATTGAATGGCGGAACAGGTTTGAGTGGCCGAAAGGCCTACTCCTATTTCTAATTTATATGTTCATATCACAAGAATGATCCCTGGAATAAACATCTTGTCGTATGAGAAACAGTTGAGGACTCTGGGTCTGTGCACGTGGAGTTTAGAAGGATGAGGGGGATCTTATTGAAATTTACAGGATACTGCGAGGCCTGGATAGAGTGGACGTGGAGAGGATGTTTCCACTTGTAGGAGAAACTAGAACCAGAAGGCACAGCCTCAGACTGAAGGGATGATCCAGACTGAAGGTATGATCCTTTAAAACAGAGATGAGGAGGAATTTCTTCAGCCAGAGGGTGGTGAACCTGTGGAACTCTTTGCTGCAGAAGGCTGTGGAGGCCAAATCACTGAGTGTCTTTAAGACAGAGATATCTACGTTTTTGATCAATAAGGGGATCAGGGGTTATGGGGAGAAAGCAGGAGAATGGGGATGAGAAAAATATCAGCCATGATTGAATGGCGGAGCAAACTCGATGGGCAGAGTGGCCTAATTCTGCTTCCATGTCGAGTATAATTATTTGAGATATTTTGCTTTTGAAATGGTTTATCATATCCTGGTTATTGTGTTCTCAGTATCTTTTACTAGCTATCAATCTTGACTAGGATGTAGCACTGGTCTGAATCAGCAGGTTTCAAACCCTTGTCCATAAACTTCGGCACATAATCTAAGCTGACACTTTAGAAGAGCACTAAGGAACTCCTGCAGTGTTGGAAGCAGCTTCTTTTGGAATGAGATGTTAAACTGTGCGCTCTGCAAGCTGAGGTACAGATAGAAAGATCCAAGGTACTACTTGGAGAAGGGGAGTTCTCTTGGTGTCTTGGCCAACACATATCCATCAATTAACAGCCCAGGTTATCTGGTCATTAATCTCAATGCTGTTTCTGGGACTCTGCTGTGCACAAATTGGCTGTCACACTTTCCTATATTACCACAGCTACTACACTTAAAGTAACCACCACTGGCTGTGAAGTGCTTTGGGACTCCTGAGTTAATGAAAGGTCCTAATTAAATGCAATTCTTTTTTTACTGTTCCTTTCTGACAGTCATGGAAGTGTGAACAGGATCTCAACCTGGTCCAGGCAGGAGATAGCTGCCAAGGGAAGCATTGTCTCCCTCATCGTGAGGATAGCAAATGAGATCTCGAAGATCTCGAGATCTAAAGCGCATTCAAAGTATCCTCTTGCATCATTGGCTTTGTCTATATATGTGTTTCTGGAACCTGTCATGACATGCAGATATGCAGATAATGATATGATATACAGACAGGCACATAGAACATAGAACATAGAACATTACAGCGCAGTACAGGCCCTTCGGCCCTCGATGTTGCGCCGACCTGTGAAACCACTCTGAAGCCCATCTACACTATTCCCTTATCGTCCATATGTCTATCCAATGACCATTTGAATGCCCTTAGTGTTGGCGAGTCCACTACTGTTGCAGGCAGGGCATTCCACGCCCTTACTACTCTCTGAGTAAAGAACCTACCTCTGACACCCGTCCTATATCTATCTCCCCTCAATTTAAAGCTATGTCCCCTCGTGCTAGACATCACCATCCAAGGAAAAAGGCTCTCACTGTCCACCCTATCCAATCCTCTGATCATCTTGTATGCCTCAATTAAGTCACCTCTTAACCTTCTTCTCTCTAACAAAAACAGCCTCAAGGCCCTCAGCCTTTCCTCATAAATCTTCCCTCCATACCAGGCAACATTCTGGTAAATCTCCTCTGCACCCTTTCCAATGCTTCCACATCCTTCCTATAATGCGGCGACCAGAATTGCACGCAATACTCCAAATGCAGCCGCACCAGAGTTCTGTACAGCTGCAACATGACCTCATGGCTCCGAAACTCAATCCCTCTCCCAATAAAAGCTAACACACCGTATGCCTTCTTAACAACCCTCTCAACCTGGGTGGCAACATTCAGGGATCTATGTACATGGACACCGAGATCTCTCTGCTCATCCACACTGCCAAGAATCTTACCATTAGCCCAGTACTCTGTCTTCCTGTGATTCCTTCAAACATGAATCACCGCACACTTTTCTGCATTAATCTCCATTTGCCACCTCTCAGCCCAGCACTGCAGCTTATCTATGCCCCTCTGTAACTTGTAACATCCTTCCGCACTGTCCACAACTCCACTGACTTTAGTGTCATCTGCAAATTTACTCACCCATCCTTCTACGCCCTCCTCCAGGTCATTTATAAAAATGACAAACAGCAGTGGCCCCTTGTGGTACACCATTAGTAACTGGACTCCAGTCTGAACATTTCCCATCAACCACCACCCTTTGTCTTCTTCCAGCTAGCCAATTTCTGATCCAAACTGCTAAATCACCCTGAATCCCATGCCTCCGTATTTTCTGCAGTAGCCAAGCATGGGGAACCTTATCAAACGCTTTACTGAAATCCATATACACCGCATCAACTGCTTTACCCTCATCCACCTGTTTGGTCACCTTCTCAAAGAACTCAATAAGGTTTGTGAGGCACGACCTACCCTTCACAAAACCGTGTTAACTATCTGTAATCAAATTATTCCTTTCCAGATGAGTATACATTCTATCTCTTATAAACCTTTCCAAGATTTTGCCCACAACAGAAGTACCCTCCCGAAGAGCATTAGCAAATTTCCCCCCAGAATATTGGTACCCCTCTGATCCAGGTGTAGACCATCCCATTTGTAGAGATCCCACCGACCCCAGAATGAGCCACAATTATCCAGAAATCTGAAACCCTCCCTCCTGCACCATCCCTGTAGCCACGTGTTCAACTCCTCTCTCTTCCTATTCCTCATTTCGCTATCACGTGGCACGGGTAACAACCCAGAGATAATAACTGTTTGTCCTAGATCTAAGTTTCCACCCTAGTTCCCTGAATTCCTGCCTTACATCCCTAGCCCTTTTCCTACCTATGTCGTTGGTACCTATGTGGACCACGACTTGGGGCTGCTCCCCCTCCCCCTTAAGGATCCCGAAAACACGATCTGAGACATCACGCACCCTGGCACCTGGGAGGCAACACACCAACCGCGAGTCTCTCTCGTTCCCACAGAATCTCCTATCTACCCCCCTCACTATGGAGTCTCCAATGACTAATGCTCTACTCCTCTCCCCCCTTCCCTTCTGAGCAACAGGGACAGACTCTGTGCCAGAGACCTGTAACCCATGACACAGACAGGCAGCAATTGAACACAGAGAACAGGACATGACCAATGAGCAGGCAGGACACTCAGGGGTGGTATCTCACTATAAAAGGCAAGAGGCACTCACACTCCGCCTCTTTCCACTGATGAACATCTACAGAGTGAGTCAGGGTATATGTACAGTATCACACCTCCAGCACCTGGCTAAGAGCTAGTCTGGTTCAGTCAGACAGAGTAACCACACTTAGGTTAGCAGAGAGTCAAACTCATAGAGAACTGTGCTAACTGTGCTACTAGTTCAATAAATCAGATTGAACTAACTTCAAGGTCTGGGGTATCTTTTGGTTAAAGCTGCATCCAGTTGCAGCCTGTGTTATCCCAGAGTACATAACACAACAAACTCCATGATACACTTTGGGGTACTCTGAACCCTGGTCCATAACAACTGGACTGGAATTGCCAGGAGGTTCAAACTTCTGATGGACAATTACTCCTCGTCGGGAACAAGTTGAAACTCAGAATTAAATCAAGACTCTTGATGGTTCTGTTGCTCTTACCAGAATAGTTACTCAGGGAACATTAGAAGGACTTCTAATTCCTGGGTAGCTATAGTACTGAACCCACCCCCCACTCCACCCTGACCACCCCCACCAACCCCTTATCACCCGACACCACCCCCCAACACCCCCCCGATTCCCAAACCCCTGTCTACTCCTGACAACCTCACTACCCGCCACTCCCTTTGACTAGCCCCCGATCCCGCCCCCTGACACTCTTGACCCTCCCGAACTGTCTTCCTGAACACCTACTTGACCTCCCTCCCACCCCCTCAACTATCCTCCCAACTACCCAATTACCCCCTACCTCCCAACTACCCTCCCAGTTACCGGACTATCCCCACCCGCACTGCCTAAATACCCTCCTCACCACCCCACAGACTACTGGGCCACACACTGACTACCTTACCACCTCCCCTGACTACCACCTAACCATACCTTCCTCCCCAGACTATCCCTTCACTCCTTAACTAGCCCCCCATCCCTTCCAACTACCTCCCAGACACCCCCTACCTCGCCAACTAGCCCCCGATCCTCAATCTTCCCCCAACTCCTTGACTAAATAACAAAACTCCAGACTCATTCCTACTCATTCCTGATGTATCCTACCTCCCTGACCCATCTTACTCCTGGCCAACCCATCCTAGCAGGCCCCACACCTGAACTCATCCTAACATCCTACCCACTTAGCTTGTATGTTTACTTTCTCCCTGGCTTCCCAAAGTGCATTTAAATGCCAGCTCATTTAGGCCGGAATTCTTCGGCGGTTCGCTGATGGCTGGATTCTCTGGTCTCACTGGCAGCGAATCCCCAACCCCAAAGGAGAAGAGCGGGAGCAGAAAGTCCTGCCACCATCGAACAGCGCGCCGCCTCCCGCTGCCAAGAAACTGGGAGGCCGATAAATCCTGCCCTTAAACGTATCTGATTTACAGAAACGAATGCACTAAAGAAAGGGGGTGCCTTCACTGCCCTGATCTTGTTTCCCTGCACTGGAAGGCCAGGGGAACTAGGTAATCTACTCATTTCTCACCAGAGTGCACAGTGTTTAGCATAGTTGCTTCACAGCTCCAGGGTCCCAGGTTCGATTCCGGCTTGGGCCACTGTCTGTGCGGAGTCTGCACATTCTTCCCATGCCTGTGTGGGTTTCCTCCGGGTGCTCCGGTTTCCTCCCACAGTCCAGAGATGTGCAAATTAGGTGGATTGGCTATGCTAAATTGCCCTTGTTGTCCAAAAAAAGGTTAGCTGGGGTTACGGGGATAGGGTAGAGGTGTGGGCTTAGGTAGGGTGCTCTTTCCAAGGGTCGGTGCAGACACAATGGGCCGAATGGCCTCTTTTTGTACTGTAAATTCTATGATATCTATATGGTAATGTCTTAATTTGCAAATCTACATTACGTGCATTTCCTGTGTACTTTCACCCTTACATGCAGGAAATTTGTCATGCGCAAGAAACCCCCTCAGCTCATGTAATGTAGTAAAAACAAAGAAGCCAGGTCCTGCCCAGATTGGATTTGTCAGTTTTCTTGCACTTTATGCAAAACAGCAGGAAATTGCATTTTGATGCCTACGAGCCAGTAATTCTGCTTTCAGCAAATCCAGCATTGTGCATCTTGGGGACTGAAGCTAGGACATTGTTTGCTGGTACCATATTGCTATTGTCTCCATTCCCTTTCTTATAGAATGGTAGAAATATTATGGGGTGTCAAAAAGGGTGGGGGGTGGGGAGCAAAAGAGATCATGGTCCTTTCTGCAGCACAATGCAAAAATTGTTACAGGGGCAATTATATACACTTGTAAGATCAATAGAGTCCTATCCACAGACAGGCAAACAGATAAAAATATATTGGCTCGGTTGGGCAGTGCAATACTAATGCATTATAAATGACTCCTGTCATAAATTAACAGTTTAAAAACATGCTATTTCATTTTTGTTTGTCATCAGACACCAGTAACATGCAGAGATTGTGCTTATGCGAGGATATTTAGTGTTTGGAGTCCATGTGACAAATATTTCAATTTTACAAGGTAACTGACTTTTAAAGGGCTCATTAAGAAATAAAATAATGATGCTATTCCATGGTCTTCATTCTTATATAATGACAACATTGGAAATGATTCAGTGTGCCCTGCTCACTTGTCAGACAGACTTTGTGAATTAATTTCCGACACCCAAAACAAGAATACAAAGAGTAACAGAATTTTATTAGTAACTCCTTGTTTTGTGGACTTGGATATATAAAAAAACAGGAAGAGGCCACAGCGTCTGTGATTGTTTCTTAATCTCAAAATTAAAAATTAAAATGCTGTAACAAGGCTGAGCCGTTTGTGGTGGCAGATCTAATGCAGTTATTAAGACAAAATGTTGCAATAAACAGCATATTGGTTCCTAGCCAGCCAGCAAAAAAAAACATTACCTCCCTCAGTAAAAGAATAAGAGCTTGTTATGAATCTTCACATACAATTCAGAGTAAAATGTCATTGTTGTCCAGAGCAATAACACTGCTGGTGTCAACGAAAGAAGGGAGAGCGTGTATTTTATACAGCTTTTCACAGCCTCAGGATGTCTCCAAGTGCTTTACAGCCAACGAGATAGTACCCACTGTGGGAAATGTGGCCGCCAATTTACACATAATAAGTCCCATAAACAACAATGTGATAATGATGGAATAACCTATTTTAGTAATGTGATTCATAAAACCATAGAATGACTACAGCACAGAAGGAGGCATGTTGATTTATCACAGATCAGACATGATCTTATTGAATGGCAAAGCAGATTTGGGGGGCCGATTGGCCGACTTCCGCTCTTATTTTTGTGTGTTTGTATATCCAGACCAGCTCTCTGCAAAAGCAATTTAACTAGATCCACTCTTTCTCCATTAGCCTGCAATTCATTTCCATTTGGGTGTGCAGCCACGAGGCAGAGGTTCTTCATGTGAACAAGCAGGGTTTATTGGTCACAAGGAACAATGGTACAGTTGGCCTCGCTGCCCTGGAGCTGCATGGAGCTGTGCCCCCGCCTTTACAGGTGGAAATCTACAGCCTCCCAGTCACGTGTTTCTCAATGGCGGGTGACAGCGGGCCATTCGCTGGCAGCAGGATTCCTCCCCCTCCCCGATGTCAATGGGATCTCCCATTGAAGTCACCCCACACACCGGGAAACTCGCTGGCAGTGGTGCGCTGCCAAAGGGACCACAGAATTCCAGCACCAGTGAACAACCAGAGAATTCCGGCCGACATCTTTACTACATGGCTCCCCCATGTACTCTGCACGGGAGAGGACTCCACTGACTGGGGTGATCACCTGCTCTCGGTTTCCATTGGTCCCCAAAGTCATGTGATCCTCCTCTGCTGTACTGTCTTAAAGAGACAGGCATCTCAATCCACAACAGGGTGTTTATCCAACTCACTTTTGAAAGCCTCTATTGAATTTACCTCCACCTCCTTTTCAAGCAGTGCATCCCAGATCCCAGCCACTCACTGTGTAAGAAGTCTTTCCTCATGCCACCTTTGATTCTTTTCCCAATCACTTCAAATTTGCACCCTCTGGACACTTGAACCTTCTGCCAAAGAGGTTAATTTCTTTATGGCCTCGAATCTCGGCTCTGGAGTCTAAGTGCCCCTGCCAGCAGAGAATCTGAACAGGTCTCAACTGGGACCAGGGCCCAGGTGTGAGTTGCTCTCCTGAACCGTGCAAATATATGCAAGCTTGGCAGATTCCATTGTAGTCCCGGTATCGGGCCTCCATTTTGAGTGGGCAGCCTGAGGTCCGGTGGCGGGTCCCCCTACCCCCCCCCCCCCCAACCAACAGTGCAAGTACTGCCCCCCACTTCCACAAAAGCCAAGTACACTTGAAATGGTTTCAAATCCCTGGACAGTTCTTGAAATGCAAACTCCCATTCAATTTCACACAGCATTACATTTGACGAGCCAGTGATGGACAGTTTTGTTAGTCCAGAGATAGGTGCTTGGTGGATTGTTTATTTTTCCCTTCACGCTTGAATGCATCTTAAGTACCCTGCTTTGACGCTAACCTCAATGTTTATAAGCAGTCTTGCTATGATTGACAGCTCCTCACCACACCAAAAGGAGCTAATATTCACAGCTTTATTCACAGCTGAAAGCAGAATCCAAAGATTCTCAGACCTCTTACTGAAGAGATTTCCCCTCATCTCTAGAATTTCCATGGAGTTCTCTCAATCTCCTACTCTAGCTTCACTGGAGCACCATAAAAATGATGTTGAACTGTCACTTACGCCATTTATCTGCCGTTTCCGTTCACTTTCTGTTGAAGCAAAACTCTGACATTGATCACAGTCTCGTTACACATAAAAAGGACAGAGAAAATCTTTCTTCATCATCCTAGTCGAAGTGAGCTTCCATCAGAAAAATCATGTTACTGCCATGAGATACAGTTGACAATTAAGTTTATCAGTGAACATCCTGTTTGATAATTGGTGGAGATGAAGGGTGGAATTCTCTGATTCCCCAGCAGGGTGTTTCTGGCCGCCTGCCGTTTACTGGTGGTGGGAATTGTCATAATATACACCAGTATATCATGGTGCAGACACACACTGATGGACACACAGTGGGACCAATCAACACACACAACACCGTAGCCAATCACCAGTTAGAGCACACGCACTATAAAGACAGGGGGCATCAGAGTTCCCGCTCATTCGGGTTGCAGCTAGCTAGGAGGATAGAACTCACAGCTGTAACACAGACATTCACCATGTGCTGAGTGCATCGACTGGGTAGGACAAGGCAGAGGTTTTTAGTTAAAGCTAGTATCATATTAACTCACAGTAAGAGTATGTTAAACAGTGAATAATTCAATAAAATAGTGTTGCACTATTTCAAGTGTTGGTGACCTGGATGTGTTCCACAGAGCCAGAACACCCAACACATCATGATACCAGGAGTAGAGGGATATTAGCACTTCTTAGACCTACCTGCGAGTGATCTGCCTTCCGCCAGCATTCCATCACCCTGCAACATGGACAACATCAGCCCACCGCCGCCACCCCGCATCGCCGGCAATCTAGGGGCCAACTGGAAGATATTTAAACATCGCTTCCAGCTCTTCCTTGAGGCCACAGACAGGGAGGACGCCTCGGATACCAGGAAGATTGCTCTCCTCCTCTCCACGGCCGGGGACCATGCCATCCACATTTTCAATTCTCTCACCTTTGCGGATGATGAAGATAAAACAAAGTTCAAGATGGTTCTCCTCAAGTTTGACACTCACTGGAGCGTAGAGGTGAATGAAAGTTTTGAGCACTACGTGTTCCAACAGCGTTTGCAGGGTAAGGATGAACCTTGCCAATCCTTCCTTACGCACCTCCGCATCCTTGTGCAGCCTTGCAGCTACGACTCCATGATAGGCGACCAGATCGTTTTTGGTGTTCAGTCGGACCCCCTACGACAGCAGCTCCTCAAAGTAAAGCAGCTCACCCTAGCGACCACCATTGAGACCTGTGTCTTACACGAAAACGGCATGAGTCGGTATTCCCACATCCAAGCGGCTGAAACGGCGCGGCAAGGTCCCCACGAGGCGGAACGGGTCCAAGTGATTGAGCAACTCCAGGGCCTCAGCCTAGATGAGGGCAGCCATTTTGCGCGCTATTCACGGACTCCCGCGCTTGTGCGCACCAAACGAGGGGACGGCGACGTCGAAGAACGTAATGCGCAGGCACGCACCACGCACGACCGCACCGCGCATGCACGGTGGCGCAGCGAACATGCTGATGCTACGACGTGTGGCAACTGTGGCTCCGCCCATTTAAAAAGGCAATGCCCTGCCAAATCTCGACAATGCCTAAGATGTGGCAGACTTGGCCACTATGCTGCCTTCTGCCGAGCAGCTCAGCCTGCCAATTCATATCGCTTCAACCAGCCTTGCAGGAATGCCTGGGCAATTCAACCCACGGTCACCGAGTCCGATGCAGACCTCCCACACAGCAGTAGCACTGAGGACCCGAAGGCGCCTTTTCGAGTCGGTGTCGTGACAAAAAACAGGGTGTCCCCGAAGCAAAGACTCCAGCCGCTGCCGATATACAGCATCGATCCAGACGATGAGTGGTGTGCCACCCTGACGGTCAACCGGTCCCAAATACGATTCCACCTGGACACTGGTGCCTCCGCCAATCTCATGGCGCGGTCTGACTTCCGAAGCCTTCGTGTCAAACCAGCCATCGTTCCATCAGCCTGCCAGCTATTGGATTATAATGGCAATGTAATTCCTGCTAGCGGCTCGTGCCAACATGAAGTGACGCACAGGTCACGCAAAGCCATCCTTCCTTTTGAAATTATGGGCTCCTCAAAAGACTCCCTGCATGGCGCGCAGGCATGCAAGCTGTTGAACCTAGTTCAGAGAGTTCACTCTCTCTCTCCTGATGACATGTCTGCCTTTCAGGACACTGACTTCAGGGCGCAACTCAACGCCATCATCGACCAGCACCACGACGTCTTCGAAGGCATGGGCACGCTCCCATATACCTACCTAAGATCATATTGAAACAGAACGCCACGCCTGTGGTGCACTCACCTTGCAGGGTCCCAGCACCCCTTAAGGACCGCCTCAAGCAGCAGCTGCAGGACCTCCAGGACCAAAGAGTGATCTCCAGAGTCACGGAACCAACCGACTGGGTCAGTTCCATGGTATGTGTAAAAAAAGCCTTGCAGCGAGTTGAGAATTTGCATTGATCCCAAGGATCTGAATCGCAATATCATGAGGGAGCATTATCCAATTCCCAAGCGCGAAGAGATTACATGTGAGATGGCTCGCGTCAAGCTCTTCACCAAACTCGATGCCTCGAAAGGATTCTGGCAAATCCAGCTCGACAAATCCAGCAGGAAACTGTGTACATTCAATACTCCCTTTGGCAGATATTGCTACAACAGGATCCCGTTTGGGATCATATCTGCCTCAGAAATGTTCCATAGGATCATGGAACAAATGATGGAAGGTATTGAAGGTGTTCGCATCTTTGTCGACGACATAATCATTTGGTCCACCACCCCGCAGGAGCATGTCAGTCGCCTCCAGCGCATGTTCAACCGCATACGTGAGCAGGGCCTACGCCTCAACAGGGCCAAATGCTCTTTTGGTCAGACGGAACTCAAGTTCCTCGGGGACCACATCTCCCAGTTGGGTGTGCGGCCGGATGCGGACAAGGTGGCTGCCATCACAGCGATGAAAACGCCAGAGGTCAAGAAGGCGGTCCTCCGATTTCTGGGCATGGTCAACCTTTTAGGGAAGTTCATCCCTAACGTCGCCTCTCATACAACGGCTCTCAGGAACCTGGTCCGGAAGACGACAGATTTCCAGTGGCTCCCTGACAACGAGCGCGAATGGAGAGAACCATGACCCCCACAGAACAGTGCTACGCGCAGAGAGAAAAGGAGTGCCTGGGCCTTCTGACCGGTGGGGTTAAGTTTCACGATTATGTGTACGGACTTCCTCAATTCACCATCGAGACCGACCATCGCCCGCTGGTCAATATAATACAGAAAGACTTGAACGACATGACGCCTCGCCTCCAGCGTATTCTTCTCAAGCTCCAGCGATACGACTTTCAGCTGGTATACACCCCATGCAAAGACCTCATCATTGCCGACGCTCTCTCCCGGGCAGTCAACACTCCGTGTGACCCAGCGGGATTCATCTGCCAGGTTGACGCCCATGTGGCCCTCATGGCCTCCAATCTACCGGCCACGGATGAACGCCTCGTCCAAATACGCCGCGAGACGGCGGCTGACCCTTTGCTACAGCGTGTCATGCGCCACCTAACAGACGTGTTGCTCAAGGGCCAATGCCCTCAGTTCTATAACGTCAGAGATGATCTGGCGGTAGTAGACGGGGTTCTTCTGAAACTGGACCGCATTGTCATCCCGCATAGCATGCGCCAGTTCGTCCTGGAACAGCTACATGAGGGCCATCTTGGCGTGGAAAAGTGCCGCCGACGGTCCCGAGAGGCAGTGTACTGGCCCGGCATTAATGACAACATAGCCAACACAGTGCACGACTGCCCCACTTGTCAGCGCTTCCAGCCGGTCCAACCACATGAGACCCTGCAGCCCCATGCGTTGGTCACGTCACCTTGGACCAAGGTGGGAATCGACCTGTCGCACGTGCTGGGCAGGGACTATGTCCTGATTGTGGACTACTTTTAAGATTACCTGGAGGTGATACGGTTGCAAGACATCACATCGTCTGCAGTCATCCATGCCTGCAAGGACACCTTTGCTCGACACGGCATCCCACTCACGGTGATGTCGGACAATGGCCCCTGCTTCGCAAGCCAGGAATGGTCCAACTTTGCCAGGCGGTACACCCAATCCAACGGCAAAGCGGAGAAGGGCGTCCACATAGTCAAACGGCTCCTCTGCAGGGCTGCCGATGCTGGGTCCGATTTCTACCTCGCCTTGCTGGCCTATCGCTCGGCCCCACGGTCCACTGGCCTGTCGCCAGCCCAGCTGCTCATGGGTCGCACCCTGAAGACGACGGTGCCGTCCATTCATGTCCCAGACCTCGACCACGTTCCGGTCCTTCGACGGATGCAGCTGTCTCGTGCACAGCACAAGGCGGCTCATGACTCCCGTGCAGCTGATCTCCCTGCTCTGTCTCCAGATGACAACGTCTGCATCCATCTTCCGGATGGTGCCTGGTCTGCAACCGCTGTTGTCCTTCGGCAGGTGGCCACCCGCTCGTTCCTGGTTCGTCTACCGGATGGCTCCATTCTGCACCACAATCGACGTGCCCTTCGTCTCGTTCCGCGCTTGCTACGTGATCCTCCACTGTCGCCTCGCCCTCCTGCTGACCCTGCCCTGGACTATGCAGAGATCCCAGTCACTCTGCATCCTCCTCACTCTGACGCAGTCCAGCCCACTCCTCAGCCCTTGAGCCACACGTCTGTTAGGTGGCGCATGTAGCAAAGGGTCAGCCGCCGTCTCGTTGCGAATATGGCGTTCATCCGTGGCAGGTAGATTGGAGACCACGAAGGCCACATGAGCGTCAACCTGGCAGACGAATCCCGCTGGGTCACACGGAGTGTTGACTGCACTGGAGAGAGTGTCAGCAATGATGAGGCCTCTGCCTGGGGTGTATACCACCTGGAAGTCGTATCGCCGGAGCTTGAGAAGAATACGCTGGAGGCGAGGCATCATGTCGTTCAAGTCTTTCTGTATTATATTGACCAGCGGGCGATGGTCGGTCTCGACAGTGAATTGAGGGAGTCCGTAGACATGATTGTGAAACTTGACCACACCGGTCAGAAGGCCCAGGCTTCCTTTTCTATCTGCGTGTAGAGCTGTTCCGTGGGGGCCATGGCGCGTGACGCATATGCAATGGGGGCCCATGACGAGGCCTCATCATGTTGCAGGAGCACTGCCCCAATGCCGGATTGGCTGGCATCGGCCGAAATTTTGGTCTCTTTTGCTGGATCAAAGAAAGCTAAGACCGGGGCCGTGGTGAGTTTGGTTTTGAGTTCTCTCCATTCGCGCTCGTGGGCAGGGAGCCATTGGAAGTCTGTCGTCTTCCTGACCAGGTTCCTGAGAGCCGTGGTATCAGAGGCGAGGTTAGGGATGAACTTCCCCAAAAGGTTGACCACGCCCGGAAATCGGAGGACCGCCTTCTTGTCCTCTGGCGTTTTCATGGCTGTGATAGCAGCCACCTTGTCCGCATCCGGCCGCACACCCAACTGGGAGATGTGCTCCCCTAGGAACTTGAGTTCCATCTGACCAAAAGAGCATTTGGCCCTGTTGAGGCGTAGGCCCTGTTCACGTATGCGTTTGAACACGCGTTGGAGGCGACTGACATGCTCCTGCAGATCGGTCCGGTCCTGCGTGGTGTGCGCCTGTGCATTGCGTTCTTCGACATCGCCGTCCCCTCGTTTGGTGCGCACAAGTGCGGGAGTCTGCGACTGCCAGGGGTGGTGGATCAAATGATTATGTCGTCGACATAGACGCGAACACCTTCAATGCCTTCCATGATTTGTTCCATGATCCTATGGAACACTTCTGAAGCAGATATGATCCCAAACGGGATCCTGTTGTAACAATATCTGCCAAAGGGGGTATTGAATGTACACAGTTTCCTGCTGGATTTGTCGAGCTGGATTTGCCAGAATCCTTTCGAGGCGTCGAGTTTGGTGAAGAGCTTGGTGCGAGCCATCTCACATGTAATCTCTTCGCGCTTGGGAATTGGATAATGTTCCCTCATGATATTGCGATTCAGATCTTTGGGATCAATGCAAATTCTCAGCTCGCCGGAAGGCTTTTTTACACATACCATGGAACTGACCCAGTCGGTTGGTTCCGTAACTGTGGAGATCACTCCTTGGTCCTGGAGGTCCTGCAGCTGCTGCTTGAGATGGTCCTTAAAGTGTGCTGGGACCCTGCAAGGTGAGTGCACCACAGCCGTGGCGTTCTGTTTCAATAAGATCTTGTAAGTGTATGGGAGCTTGCCCATGCCTTCGAAGACGTCGTGGTGCTGGTCGATGATGGCGTTGAGTTGCGCCCTGGAGTCAGTGTCCTGAAAGGCAGACGTGTCATCAGGAGAGAGAGAGTGAACTCTCTGAACTAGGTTCAACAGCTTGCATGCCTGCGCGCCAAGCAGGGAGGCTTTCGAGGAGCCCACAATCTCAAAAGGAAGGATGGCTTTGCGTGACCTGTGCGTCACTTCAAGTTGGCACGACCCGCTAACAGGAATGGCATTGCCATTGTAATCCAATAGCTGGCAGGCTGATGGAAGAATGTTTGTTTTGACACAAAGGCTTTGGAAATCGGACCACGCCATGAGATTGGCGGAGGCACTAGTGTCCAGGCGGAATCCTATTTGGGACCGGTTGATCGTCAGGGTGGCACACCACTCATCGTCTGGATCGAAGCTGGTGTCTTTGCTTCGGGGACACCCTGTTTTCTGTCACAACACCGACTCAAAAAGGCGCCTTCAGGTCCTCGGTGGCACTGCTGTGTGGGAGGTCCGCATCGGACTCGGTGACCGTGGGTTGAATTGCCCGGACATTCCTGCGAGGCTGGCTGAAGCGATATGAATTGGCGGGCTGAGCTGCTCGGCATAAGGCAGCATAGTGGGCAATGCCCTGCCAAATCTCGACAATGCCTACGATGTGGCAGGGCATTGCCATTTTAAATGGGCGGAGCCACAGTTGCCGCACGTCGTAGCGTCAGCACGGTCGCTGCGCCAACGTGCATGCGTGGTCCGGTCGTGCGTGGTGCGCACCTGTGCATTGCGTTCTTCGACGTCGCCGTCCCCTTGTTTGGTGCGCACAAGCGCGGAAGTCTGCGAAAAGCGCACGAAATGGCCGCTCTCATCCAGGCTGAGGCCCTGGAGTTGCTCAATCACTTGGACCCGTTCCGCCTCGTGGGGACCTTGCCGTGCCGTTTCAGCCGCTTGGATGTGGGAATACCGACTCGTGGCGTTTTTGTGTAAGACACAGGTGTCAATGGCGGTCGCTAGGGTTAGCTGCTTTACTTTGAGGAGCTGCTGTCGTAGGGGGTCCGACTGAACACCGAAAATGATCTGGTCGCGTATCATGGAGTCGGAGGTGGGCCTGTAGCTGCAAGATTACGCAAGGATGTGGAGGTGCGTGAGAAAGGATTGGAAAGGTTCATCCTTACCCTGCAAACGCTGTTGGAACACATAGCGCTCGAAACTTTCATTCACCTCTACGCTGCAGTGAGTGTCAAACTTGAGGAGGACCGTCTTGAACTTTGTTTTATCTTCATCATCCGCAAAGGTGAGAGAATTGAAAATGTGGATGGCATGGTCCCCGGCCGTGGAGAGGAGGAGAGCAATCTTCCTGGTATCCGAGGCGTCCGCCCTGTCTGTGGCCTCAAGGAAGAGCTGGAAGCGCTGTTTGAATATCTTCCAGTTGGCCCCCAGTTTGCTGGCGATGCGGAGCGGCGGTGGCGGGCTGATGTTGCCACTGTTGCAGGATGACGGAACGCTGGCGGAAGGCAGATCACTTGCAGGTAGGTCTAAGAAGTGCTAATACCCCTCAACTCCTGGTGTCATGATGTGTTGGGTGTTCTGGATCCGTGGAACACATACAGGTCACGAACACTTGAAATAGTGCAACACTATTTTATTGAATCATTAACTGCTTAACATACTCTGACTGTGGGTTAACACGATACTAGCTATAACTAAAGACCTTTGCCTTGTCCTTACCAGTCGATGCACTCAGCACATGGTGAATGTCTGTGTTACAGGCTGTGAGCTCTGTGCTCCTAGCTAGCTGCAACTTGAATGAGCGGGAACTCTGATGCCCCCTGTCTTTATAGTGCGTGTGCTCTAACTGGTGATTGGCTACGGTATTGTGTGTGTTGATTGGTCCCACTGCGTGTCCATCAGTGTGTGTCTGCACCATAATATACTGGTGTATATTATGACAGGACTTATTGCCCAGCATCCCAATCAGACCATGATGCCTGGACACTGTGCCTGAACACCACGGACGCAGTGGCCAACATCCAAATACCCAGGAGCTAGGCCCAGCACTGGGGACATCTCCACAATCAGAGGGCAGGTGTGTGCACTGGGAGGGGAACCAATGCCTGGTCCAGGTAACGAGGGTGTGCGGTCCAGTGAACAGGGCCCCCCGCTGCGGCCAGGGTGCATGGGCAGTCATGCCGGGGGGGGGGAGTGATGTGGGGAAGGGAGCAATGAGAGGACCCGAGGATCCTGTTGGTTGTGAGTCTCTCATCGTCTCCCAATTCCTTATAGATATTACACAGTAGGGACAATATCGTGGATCCCTGCTGTCTCACAGCATTGAGGATCTGGTTTCGATCCCTGCCCCGGGTCACAATCCGTGTGGAGTTTGCACATTCTCCCTGTGTTTGCCACCCTCACAACCCAAAATTGCCCCTTTATTGGAAAAATAATGAATTGTGTACTTTAAATTAAAAGAAAATATCTTGGACCCCGCGGAAGCTGCCCTCATGGTGCTGCAGGCAGCCAGACGCCGGAGGAGGTGGCGGTAGCAGCATCGAGAGAGTGAACCCTGCCCCACACCCTGAGGACCCAGCCGCCCATCAGGCCAGGGAGGGACCCTGAGGGGGAGGCCATCGATGGTCAAAGGCGTACAAGCGTCGCTGATCTTTTGGTCAGATGGCGGACAGCATGTGCCACAGGAGACTCCGCCTCAAAAAGGGGACAGTGCCGCACGTGTGCCATGGCCTTGCGAACTTACCACCACCTGGAGGAGGAGGTTACCCGCTACCGGTGGCTGTCAAGGCCACCACAGCCCTGAACCTCTACGCCTCAGAATCATTTGAGTGCTCGAGTGGTGACTTTTGCGGCATTTCACATGCTGCAGCCCACACGTGCATCCATGAGGTCACAGATGCCTTGTTTGCCCTGGCAGCGAACTATATAAACTTTGACATGGACCAAGCCCAACAAGATGCCAGCTGGTTTCCCTGCCATCGATGGGATGCCCCAGGTCCAGGGTCTAATAGATGTCATGCTTGTCGCATTGGGCTCACCAAGCCGTCTGGGAGTGCCCTCCAGAAACAGGAAGAGGTTCCACTCTGTGAACATCCAACCTGTGTGCGACAACCACATGAAGATCATGCATCTGTGTGCCCGATTCCCAGGAAGTGTGCATGACAGCTACATGCTGGGGCAGTCAGACATCCCCGGTCTCTTCGAGCACCACCCTAGGATGGCTGGTTGGTTCTTCGGGCATAAGGACCTGGCCAATGATGCTTGTACAGAGGCCAGTGACCATTGCAGAGACCGATACAACAAGGCCCATGTGACCACCCGGGCTGTCATTGAGTGGTGCATTGGACTCCTCAAGATACGGTTCCAATGCCTTGACTGCTCTGATGGTGCACTGCAGTGCATCCCCCAGAAGGTCACCTGCTCTGTGGCAGTCTGCTGTGGGGCGACATGCGAGAGTAAGACATAGAGCAGGAGGAACATGTGGCCAACTCCAAGGAAGAGGACGAGGGCAAGGAGGCGGCAGACCCGAGGCTGGAGGACAACCCTGGGGAGGACACGCAGGACCAGCCGGAGGATGGAGGACAGGCGGCAGCAATAAGGGTCCGGCAAGCCCGAAGGGCCAGAGAGGCCCGCATACTCACCCACTTCACATCGGACATAGCCTCGTCCGTTATTCCCCCTCTCCCCAACCCACCTTCCTGCCCCTCCTCCATTCGTCAGCCTTTCCCCCTCCCGCACCCCCATTCCCCACCCCCCTTCGCCCACAGGCCCACCATTCCTCACCATCCCAAAGTCTGTGCAGCATCACTCCAGGGTGATAGGACTGTGTTGGCATTGTCGGCAGGTCACTGTTGAAGGCAGGTGGGTGGTGATAACCCGCTGAGAGTTGAGCGCCAGAGCTCCTCATTCCATGTCATAGTCTGACCCCTGCCTGTCTGCTGAGTGCTCGCTCACACCTGCACGTGGTGTGCCAGGGTGGGATGGTGGGGGTGTGGTGCTGGGGAGGGAAGGGGTCAACCAGGACCTCCATGTCTGGGGAGATGGGGCATGGGACTGGTGCTCAACCCGCCTTGCATTGCGGAAGAAAATGCCAGAAGCAAGCTCTGGGGGCTCTGGCACACATCCCAGCGGCACATGCTCCGCTGTGCCACCCTGTTCCGTGTGCTGACTCCGAAATACACAGTTGTCAGTGGTGACGTTGTTGACGTGCTGTTAGGTGAATTGGACATTCTGAATTCTCCCTCAGTGTACCCGAACAGGCGCCAGAATGTGGCGACTAGGGGCTTTTCACAGTAACTTCATTGCAGTGTTTTTTTAAAATATATTTAGCATATCCTATTCATTTTTTCCAAATAAGGGGCAATTTAGCATGGCCAATCCACCTACTCTGCACATCTTTGGGTTGTGGGGGCGAAACTCACGCCGACACGGGGAGAATGTGCAAACTCCACATGGACAGTGACCCAGAGCCGGGATCGAACCTGGGACCTCGGCGGCGTGAGGTAGCTGTCCTAACCACTATGCCACCGTGCTGCCCTACTTCATTGCATGTTAATGTAAGCCTACTTGTGACACTAATAAAGATTATTATCAAGTGAACCAATTAATGTTTTTTGGGATGACAGCTTTGCCAGGCTAAGCGGCAGGAAGCTTGTGGCAGTTCCCGCTCACTACTTCACTCAGAAAATCTTTGGTTAAATCGCACACACTTTTTGGGCCCTGGGGATATTCTCACCGGGCTAGCCCACACTTAGAATTATTTTCATCACTGGGGAGCTGAACTCACTAGCCAAACCTGCTCCTCAGAGATCGGGCTGTCATTTTGAAAAGGTGCCTCAATCTCTAAGTGAGCTTGTGGGTCCCCCACGCTCCCCATCCATGGGCAATGTCACCCCGACTCATATGGGCAGTATCTCATGCCCCACCAAGTGAGGACACCCCACTATGGGGTCGCTGAGTGCCCATCTTTTCAGGTCTTCCCACACCCCCTTTCAGGTCCCCCCTTCGAGGAACCCTGCCCTTTACCCCTCCCCAACCTTCCAGAGGCCCCTTCATACACACCCTGCACCCTCCCACCCTTCATATGCTCCCTCCATTCTCCTTTCATGGGTTTGATCCCCCTCAGGCCCTGACCCAGTGGGAAGGCCAGGGGGACACCCTGCACTATCCTTGCCCCCCAGAAGCCGCTATTGGCCCGGGAAACTCCGCCAGGCACTTCCGGCTGTGGTAAACCACTGTGTTCCGATATTAGAGGTTGTACGGTAGAACCTGCACTACAGGTTCACCTGTGGCCCCTGCATGCTAGCTCCGCCCAGGAGCCGGGTTATAAATATGCGTGGCCTCCAGCTCGCAGCCATTTCGTCAGCTGCTGTGCGAGGCCACACATCTGATACTAATAAAGCCTCAGTTTGGATTCAACTTCGTCTCCAGTCAAATTGATCGTGCCTCAATTTATTAGTATCAGATTCAGAAGATGGACCTCCAGATTAAACGAGATCGCCTGCAGCTGGATCCACACGCAAGCGATGCCAGAAAGGACTTCCGGCACTCGCTAGCTTGTTTCGAAGCGTATATCAACGCGGTGCTGACCCCTGTTCCAGAGGCTCAGAAGATTCAAATATTGTACTCCAGACTCAGCTCCAAAGTCTTCACGCTGATCCATGATGCGCCCAATTACGCTGATGCCATGACTCTACTCAAAGAAAATTAAGAGCAGAAGACGAACACGCTCTTCGCCAGACACGCGCTCGCAACGCTTACTCAACTACCTGGTGAGTCAATCGAGGACTTCTGGAGGGCCCTGATCCCACTAGTGCGGGACTGTGACTGCCAGGACGTTACAGCTAAGGAGCACTCGGATCTCCTTATGTGGGATGCTTTTATAACTGGGATTAGTTCTGATGTTATCAGACAGCGGCTCCGAGAAGGGGCCATGTGTGACCTCGCAGAGAGTAAAACACTAGCGCTCTCCATGACGATCGCCCTGCGCAATGTCCAGACCTACACCCCCAATCGCGCGGCCCACTCCTCCTACGCTTCATGGGCCCCACAGGCAGCCGCCCCAGCGGGGGCGCTACCCACCCAATACGCCTGCGCTACGCGCCAGCCAGTGATCTCCGGGGGGCCCCGATGCTATTTTTGCGGCCAGCAAAAACACCCCCGTCAACGCTGCCTGGCCCGCGCTGCCCTTTGTAAGGCCTGCGGGAAGAAGGGCCACATCGTTGCGGTGTGCCAGGCCCACTCAGCGGCCGCGGTCGCCCCCACCCCCCTCCCGGTCACGGCCAATGGGCGCCACCATCGTCCTCTCCTCCCCAGGCCATGTGCGACCAATGGGCACCGCCATCTTCTCCCCACACAACACGTGAGTTTCATGGGCGCCGCAATCTTGCTCCACCCCACAACGTGCGTTCCATGGGCGCTCCCATTTTGTAATCCCCAGGATCTCCGGGCGCCGCCATCTTGTCCACGCCGCAGCACATGGATACCAACGGTGTTTCAGGACCCCAACTCAACGGCCGCCTCACTACCCGACGATCAACCACGCCTCCATGGCAATCGACCAGTCCCAACCACATAATCTGACCAACGCATCCACCAGCGTGAAAGTCAATGGCCATGTGACCTCCTGCCTACTGGACAATTACCATTGATTGTGTCTCTGTAATCAGTCCAGCCGCACCACAGTCACTGGCTATTGTGTAAACTTTACTACATGCTTATTTTACTTCCACAACCATTTAAATCAGTCGTTGGATGCTTGAACACACAAAACAATTCAGTTTGTAGAGAAACATTTTGGCCTGTTTGTCGATATTTGTCCATGCCGATGCACACGCGTGGACACATACAATGTATAAAAGGAATTTCAGCACCAAATGCTCATGAGCATATATTTTTTAAGATGAGTTTTGTTAGGAAAGGGTTATCAGACTTGCTGCAAGTTCAAAGCATATTTTGGAAAGGGGAAACCAGATGGGTACGATACTCGCAAATTACTTGATAATTGCAGTGATACTGCTGAATTGAATAGCAATTTGAAATGAAATATAACAGTTAATGGCAGCAAATTGACCTAAGGCAGGCCGGTAATCACAGCAGCACAGGAAGAAGTCATTATTACAGCTAAACCAATGGAAGGTAACTTGGGAATACGCAAATCGACCAACAACTGATTATGCACCCAACTAACCAATCTGCATCCAGAAGAGGAGTGTGCATGAGCTCTTTCAAAAAACATTTCTCCATTGAAAGCCTTGAAAAAGTTCCATATGGTCAGTGCTCTTGATATGTGTCAGAAGGAAAGGTCCCAGTGCACCAACCAGGAAGATCTCGGTCATAGATCACTTTTAAGAGACCTGTGGACATTTCCGATTGACCAACTAGGAGATAACTGGATGATCTAATTGAAACTGTTTTGTTTGAAATTCACAATAAAATTGGGTGGATTTAGTGTGAGATTGGGTCAATTGTAATTCTTGGTCTCCAACCTTGTTGTGTTATATTTCTTCACGTAGCATAAGCTGCTTCCTTGATGTATTCTCTGACAAAGGAAGGTTCAGACTTGGAGATAGGCTTAACACATTTATTGAACAGTTAACAATTCTCCTAGTTCGACTCACCTGCTGATCTTACTATAGTAACTCAATCTAACTAACCAGTCTGCTCTAAGCCATGCGGTGGGTATGATGCTTCCTGTGGAGTCGGGGACTCTTTGTGGTGCATGGACCACTCTCTGTGTGGAGTCGGGGACTCTTCGTGGTGCGTGGACCACTCTCGTCTCTTGGCGTCAGGCCGCAGCAGAATCCTGTACTTCTGGGTCAGGATGTCGTCTGTGCTGGGCTGAGGATCCTCAAATCCGAAAAACTCGTCCATGTCTGTGTCGGATTCTTCACTGTACAACACATCTCGTTGCGGTTCGGATTTGATACTGAGGTCGCCACGTCCAATGATGAAATCATCGTCTGAGTCGTAGTCTTCAAGGACCAAATCATCTCTTTGGGTGGTTCTGCGGAGATTTCTTTCAGCTACTGGTCAAAGTTCAGACAATGTGCTGTCGTTCCAGGTGAAAGAATTGTGTTTTCGGGCTTTAACATTTTTTTTCACTCTTTTCGGACATTTCCCCTTTAAGTGGGCATGGTCCACTTAGAGACATAGAGCGGCTTCTTGCGCATGCGCAAAACACTGTTTTGCCGGTACTCGTCTTCCGGGGAACTGTGCATGTGCGGCTCCTTTCTCAAGATGGCTGCCAATCAAAACTGCCATTTTCTGCATTTGTCTTTGCCTCGTGGTGATTATTGGCGCCTCTTTTACTGTTCTCTCTTGTGTTTTCCTCGCAGTATGTTTGAAACTTTTCAAGGATTGTCTGGAAGTCTCTCTTGTCTTGCCCTTTCGAGTATTTGAAGGTCTTGAAGATTTCTGCTGCAGTTTCACCTGCAATGGTGAGCAGAAGCTTTATTTTCTCTGCATCCGCCATGCCATCTAGGTCGGACGCTCCCAGGTAGATCTCGAATCTCTGCCTGAACACACGCCAGTTTGCACTGAGATTGCAGTGCTACCTGAGCTGCTGTGGAACCGGAATCTCGAACATCTTGCCTAAGTGCTGTTGCTGGTAGTCACGGATTTGTTGAGTTGAACTATATGGATCCAACACCCCACACCTGGTACCATGTTGTGTTATGCTTCTTCACGTAGCATAAGCTGTTTCCTTGATGTATACTCTGACAAAGGAAGGTTCAGACTTGGAGATAGGCTTAACACATTTATTGAACAGTTAATCATTCTCCTACTTGAGTTCGACTCTCCTGCTGATCTTACTATTGTAACTCAATCTAACTAACCAGTCTGCTCTAACCCATGCAGTGGGTGTGATGCTTCCTGACCTGCCCCATCTCTCTGAGTGATGCCTATGGAAAGAGAAAGAGCATGTGTGCCCTGTCCTTTTATATGGGTAGCCCCCTTGTGGTAGTGTCACCTCTGGGTGTGTCTTAACTGCCCATTGGTCGTGTCCTATCTTACTGGCCTATTGGTTGAATGTCTGTGTGTCATGATGTCTTTGGTGCTCCCTCTAGTGTTTATTTAGTTGCAGTGTACCTACATTAACCCCTTGTGTATTTACAGTGATGCATATCACCACAAACCTTAAGGAAGGTAAAATCACTGACACACTTGTCACAATGTGACTGAATTAGTATGTAGTTGTTTAGAACAAAACTGGAAGTCAGGTTAAACATATGGAAAGCACCAAACTCATGCCATATCCCATCACTGAGTCCCTCTGTTCGTTCCTGTAATAGATCAAATTAAATTTGTGCCAGTTGGATTCCAACACAATTCATCCAAACTGTTCTCAGTAAATTAGTCAAGTCTAAATTCATGCTGCCTTCAAATCTTAGGATCTACTGTTTAGCGGTAGATATACGCTTCATAGCTGACTTGCAGCTTCAGAAGGACCTGAAATAGGATGTTCAAAAGTGGATCAGACATATTATACAAAGGTTTCTAATTACACATCGATGCCTTTTCTCAATGAGCAGCTTTCAATGAGCTCCCATAACAAAGATCAAAACTGCCAAATTCTACCGCCTGCCAATTTAATACAGTTTGTCAAAGTACTGATGCCCAGTGTCTTCTTTGTGCCTTGTGTGCATCTTGGACTCTGTCTCATTTAATTCTCTGTAAACTACTGAGTGTTGTATGTGAACAATTATGGTAAACGTCACTGAGATTCAATAAAGAAAATGTCAATACCCATTTTTGAAGCAAATTACTCAAACTCATTCCTTCCTCACATATCAAAATAATGGAACTTATCACTCCCTTCCTCTTCCTATAATATACAATTTAAAACCAAATTGGCATCATTTGCACACTAGTTTTTCACTTAATTTGCCTACTTTTTT
The DNA here is from genome assembly GCF_047496885.1 of Scyliorhinus torazame. Taxonomy (NCBI): domain Eukaryota; kingdom Metazoa; phylum Chordata; class Chondrichthyes; order Carcharhiniformes; family Scyliorhinidae; genus Scyliorhinus; species Scyliorhinus torazame. The sequence continues at coordinate 116,749,656 of NC_092714.1, forward strand.
CAAGCTGGTTGGGGTCTTGTATTGAATTCAATCCTGATTGAATTTTCCGAGAGCGTGACTAGAAGTGTAGAGCTGACCTTATAGAGACATATAGGGCGGGTTTCTTCTGAAACCGGTGGAGCGGGCAACTCCGGCGCGAAGGAGTGGCGTGTACCACTCTGGCGTCGGGCTGCACCGAAGGTGCGGAATCCTCCACACCTTCAGGGGCTAGGCCGGCACCGGAGTGGTTTGCGCACGCCAGCCAGCATGGAAAGGGCTTGGCACCACGCCAACCAGCGCCGAAGGGCCTCTGCCTGCCGGCGCGAATTGCCGCATGCGTGGGAGCGCCAGCGTGTGCTGGCGTCATCCCCGCGCCTGCGCAGGGGGGTTCATCTCCGCGTCGGCCATCGCAGACCGGTACACCAGCCGGCGCGCAGGAATAGAGTGCCCCCGAGGCACAGGCCCGCCCGCGGATCGTGGGCTCTGATCGCGGGCCAGGCCACCATGGGGGCACCCCCCGCGCCCTCCCCGAGGACCTCGGAGGCCGCCCCCGGAGCCAGGTCCCGCCGGTAAGTACCTGTCGTAACATACGCCGACGGGACCTGCCGAAAACAGGCGGCCACTCGGCCGATCGCGGGCTGGAAAATCCCTGGGGGGCCGCTGCCAGCGGCTGCCGACCGGCGCAGCGCGATTCCCGCCCCCGCCAAATCCCCGGCGCCGGAGAATTCGGCAGCCGGGGGGGGGCGGGATTCACGCCGCCCCCCGCCGATTCTCCGACCCAGAGGGGGTTTGCAGGGGGGTTGACAGGAAGATGTGAGGGGTTGTGTCCCTTTGTGGAAGAATCTAGGACCAGAGGGCATAATCTCAGGTAAGGGGTCATCCATTTAAAGAAATATGAGGAGAAATGTATTCTCTTAGAGAGTAGTGAATCTGTCAAATTGTTAACCGCAGAGAACTGTGGAGGCTGGGTTGTTAAGTATGTTCAATGCTCAGATAGACAGATTTTAACAGGAAGGGAATCAAGATCGATGGGGATAAGGCGAAAAAGTAGAGTTGGGAATTATCGTATCAGTTCAGTCATGATCTCATTGAATGGTGAGCAGGCCCGATGGGCTGAATGGCCTGGTTCTGCTACTATCATCTTGGTGCTTTTATCCTCCCTTTACCAAAATAATCCCTTGTGTGTCTCAGGAAGGGTTGTTCAATCTGATTGGTTGAGGAGACAAGAAGGCGATTAGCTGATTTACAGAGATCCCAGATCCTGTCCAGGGTGTCACATTGTTTCAGAGATATAATTACTCCAAATCAAAGTCTAAAAGCCCACTGAAAATCATCAGGAAAATGTAAGTATAACCACAAATATAACTTACATTTATATAATGTTTTAAAGTAAAGCAGGGTTAATGGACAGGGAGCAGAGTAGGAATAAATGGGGCATTTTAAAGTTGGCTGGCTGTGACTAGTGGAGCGCCACAATCTCCCTCTGGGACTGCGTCATCTCCCTCTGGGTCTGTGCGATGCCGGCCAGCACCTGGGCAATGGTGCTGATGCTCTCAACCTTGGCCTGCTGTAACTGGGCCATGCTGAGGAGCACTGCTGATATCTGCAGCTGGCTCTGACTATTGGTTGCCTGTGAGTGGGCAGCCCTGTCCTGGGCCATGGCCTCCAGATGCACAGAATGCCCCAGGCCTTGCATTACCTGACCCATGTCCGACACCATCGCCTCCATTCCCTCCACCGCGGAAGCTACCCGTGCAGTTTCGGCCTGGGTGGCACGCATGCCCGGCACCACTCCCTGCTCCTGCAGGCAGTTGGACTCCTCCACCTCCGTCTGCAGGTTCTGGAAGCCGGCCGTCATTCCCTGCAAAGGAGTCCCGTACCCGTCTGAGCGGCAGCTGGTTGCTGGGGCCAGGCTGTTGTCCGACCGTTCGGTCCCTCAGCTGCTCCTACCTCCACTTGCTGTACCGGAACGGATGTGTGGTGTGCACCAGTGAGTGTCCCAGAAGCCTCCTCACTAAAGTGTCCTAACGAGGTGATAGTCTCTGAGATGGTGGATGGTGTAGGAGATAGCTGTGCTAGAAAGTCAATGCCCCATTCCGACCTAAGTCCGGGGTCTCCTGGGTCGTGGTGCCCTGTGTGTCTGTCCCATGTGTGTTCATCCCCTGTGTGTTCGTCCCCTGTGTGTTCGTCCCCTGTGTGTCTGTCCCCTGGGTTGTGGTCCCCTGTATGTTCGTCCCCTGTGTGTCCGTCCCCAGGATTGTGGTCCCCTGTATGTTCATCCCCTGTGTCGTGGTCTCCTGTCGATCTGTCCCGTGTGTGGTCGTCCCGTGTGTCGTGGTGTCCTCGCTCGTCTTGGGCAGAGGGCTGGTGTTCCGGCTGCTCTCCCCGTCGGTTCTCGGGTTCCTGGGGGGCACGAGACTTGGCACTGGCTGGGGGCTGGGAGCCCCGGATGGGCCGGGCCCATTGCCGGCTGGTCCTGTAAGACACAAGACATCATGTCTGGTTAGACAAGCGGACGGCGGTCAGGAGTGAGGTGGTGAGGGCTGTTGGTGTGTGGGGTGAGGGGTGTGGGGTGAGGGGTTGAGGGGGTGAGGGGTGTGGGGTGAGGGGTGTGGGGTGAGGGGTTGAGGGGCTGTTGGTGTGTGGGGTGAGGGGTGTGGGGTGAGGGGTTAAGGGGGTGAGGGCTGTGGGGTGAGGGGTTGAGGGGTGGGCACACATGTGTCGTGGGTATCCGCAACCAGGCAGGGGGTCTCATTTGGTGGCACGCTTCCGATCTCTGCGTCGGCGACCTCCCTCTCCTCCAGAAACGACAATGGCAAACTCAGCCCTGTCGACCCTTCAAAGTCCTCCTTCCTAACATCGGGGGTCTGGTGCCAAAGTTGGGAGAGCTGTCTCACAGACTAGTTAACAGCCTGGCAGAGTCATACTCACAGAATCATACCTTACAGACAATGTCCCAGACACCACTATCACATACCCGGAAGAGGTGGCAGCACAGTGATATACAGTCAGGAGGAAGTTGCCCTGAGAGTCCTCAACATCAACTCTAAAGTCTCATGGCTTCAGGTTAAATATGGGCAAGGAAACCTCCTGCTGACTACCACATAGCGGCCACCATCAGCTGATGAATCAGCACTCCCCCATGTTGAATACCACTTGGTGGCAAGGGCGCAGATTATACTTTGGATGTCGGACTTCAATGTCCATCCCCAAGAATGGCTCGGTAATATCACTACTGGCCGGGCCCTAAAGGACAGATCTGTTAGACTGGGGCTGCATCAGGTGGGGAAAGAACCAAGAAGAGGGAAAAACATACTTGACCTCATCCTCACCAATCTGCCTGCGGCAGATGCATCTGTCCATGACAGTATTGGTTGAAGTGACCACCTTGTGAGGACAAAGTCCCGTCTTCACATTGAGGATACCCTCCATCGTATTGCGTGGCACTACCACCGTGCTAAATGGGATAGACTTCAAACAGATCTAGCAACTCAAGCCTGGGCATTTATGAGGCACTGTGGGCCATCAGCAGCAGCAGAATTGTGTTCAACTACAATCTGTAATTTCATGACCCGGCATAACCCCCACTCTACCATTACCACCAAGCCAGGGGATCAACCCTGGTTCAATGAAGAGTGCAGAAGAGGTGTCAACGTGGTGAAACTACAACACAGGATTGCTTGTGTGCCAAACAGCATAAACAGCAAGTAATAGACAGAGCTAAGCGATTGTCCACCAAACACATCAGATCTAAGCTCTGTAGTCCTGCCACATCCAGTCATGAGTGGTGGTGGACAATTAAACATCTCACTGGAGGAGGAGGCTCCGCAAGTATCCCCATCCTCAATGATGAAGGAGCCCAGCACGTACGTACAAAAGATAAGGCTGAGGCATTTGCAACAATCTTCAGCCAGAAGTGCCGAGTGGATTTTCCATCTGGGTTTCCTCTGAGGTCCCCAACATCACAAATGTCAGTCTTCAACCAATACGATTCACTCCATGAGAAATCAAGAAATGGCTGAAAGCACTGGATACTGCAAAGGCTATAGGCCCTGACAATATGCTGGCAATAGTACTGAACACTTGTGCTCCAGAACTGGCCGCACCCCTAGCCAAGCTGTTCCAGTACAGCTTCAATACTGGCAATGTGGAAAATTGCGCAGATGTGTCATGTACACAAGAAACAGAAAAAGTCGGCACGTTCTCCCTGTGTCTGCGTGGGTTTCTTCCGGGTGCTCCGGTTTCCTCCCACAAGCCTCAAAAGACGGGCTGTTAGGTAATTTGGACATTCTGAATTCTCCCTCTGTGTACCCGAACAGGCGCTGGAATGTGGTGACTAGGGGCTTTTCACAGTAACTTCATTGCAGAGTTAATGTAAGCCAACTTGTGACAATAAAGATAATAAAGTCCAACCCAGCCAATTCCCGTCCTATCAGTCTACACTCCACCATCAGCAAAGTAATGGAAGGAATCATCAACAGTGCTATCAAGCAGCACTTATTCAGCAATAACCTGCTCACGGACGCTCAGTTTGGGTTCTGCCGAGGTCACTCAGCTACTGACCTCATTACACCCTTGGTTCAAACATTGACAAAAGTGCTGAATGCCAGAGGTGAGGTGAGAGTGACTGCCCTTGACCTCAAGGCAGCATTTGACTGAGTATGGCATTAAGGTGCCCCAGCTAAACTGGAGTTAAAGGGAATCAGGGGGAAACTCTCCATTGTTTGGAGTCATACCTGGCTCAAAGGAAGATGGTTGTGGTGGTTGTATTTCAATCATCTGAACTCCAGGACATCACTGCAGGAATTCGTTAGGATAGTGTCCTAGGCCCAAACATCTTCAGTTGCTTCATCAATTACCTCCCTTCCATCAAAAGGTCAGAAGTTGGGATGTTTGCGGGTGACTGCACAATGTTCAGCACCATTCGCAACTCCTCAGATAATGAAGCAGTCCATGTCTAAATGCAGCAAGACCTGGACAATATGCAGGCTTGGGCTGAGAACTGACAAGTTACATTTGCACCATACAAGTGACAGGCAATGGCCATCCCCTACAAGAGAGGATCTAACCTCCGCCCCTTGACATTCAATGGCATTACCATCGCTGAATCCCCCACAATCAACATCCTGGGGGTTACCATTGATCAGAAACTGAACTGGTCTAGCCATATTAATACTATGGTTACCAGGGCAGGTCAAAGGTTAGGAATCCTATTGCGAGTAACTCACCTTCAGAAGGTGGCGTTGAGTTACCTTCTTGAACTGCTGCAGTCCTTGAGGTGTAGGTACACCCGCCGTGCTGGTCGAGAGGGAGTTCCAGGATTTTGCCCCAGTGACAATGAAGGAACGGCGATATATTTCCAAGTCAGGATGGTGAGTGACTTGGAGAGGAACCTCCAGGTGGTGGTGTTCCCAGATAGCTACTGCTCTTGTCCTTCTAGGTGGTAGTGGTCATGGGTTTGGAAGGTGCTGTCTAAGGAACCTTGGTGGGTTATTGCAGTGCATCTTGTAGATGGTACACAAGGCTGCCACTGTTCATAGGTGGTGGAGAGTTTGAATGTTTGTGGAAGGGGAGAAATCAAGCGGGCTGCTTTGTCCTGGATTGTGTTGAGCTTTTTGAGTGTTGTTGGAGCTGCATTCATACAGGTAAGTGAAGAGTATTCCATTACTCCTGATTTGTGCCTTGTAGATGGTGAACATGCTATGGGGGGTCAGCAATAAATGCTGGCCCACCCAGCAACGGCCACATCCTGTAAATGAATTTTTTTAAATGCTCAGAATTCGACCTTTCTGAAATCTCACCAGTTCATCGCTGCATTTACTCGAGTAGTTTGCAACAATTGATGAAACGCTTGCGTTTACATAGTGCCTTCGCTGACCTTGAGCACTTTGCAGCAATGAAATATTAGTGCAGTCACTGTTGTAATGGAGGGGAATCTTGCAGCCAATTTGCACATGGCTTGATCCACCAAACAACGATGTGATTGGCATTTGCCTTCTCAGGGGAATATTCGAGGTAGTGTTCTGGATAATACTTTTCTCGCAATCAACATCACTAGTGCAGATTATTTGATTAATAGGACGGCAAATTAATTCTGTAGTACAATTCAGAAATCCAATCAGTTTTATAATTTAATAACATATAACATTATTAAGGGTCTTGACAGGGTAAATGCTGGGAGAATGTTTCCTCTAACTGGGATGTCTGGAATCGGAATTCACATTCTCACAGTAAGGAGTAGGCCATTTAGGATTGAGATGAGGAGCAATGTCTTCACTTGTGAACCTTAGAAATTCAATACCCCAAGATATTCAGTCATTGAGCATATTCGAGACAGAGATTTTTTGGATAATGCGTAAATCAATGGATATGGGGATAATGGAGGTGGAGTTGAGCTGGAAAATTAGCCATTCTTGAATGGCGGAGCAGGCATGAAGGGCTGTATTTTTTTTGCTGTGCTTATTTCTTCCATTCTTATTGAAAAGTCAATAGCCAGTAAGTTCACATTTGCAAATTCGCCCAAGATCAATAGAAACTTTCACTGACTACAACACTACAGCCTGGATATTATGCCAGCATAAGTTGGGTTGTCAAACTGTATTGCCCACCATGCAGTATCACCTGATTCTCTTCCTTCATTTCCAACAGGAGCCAATACATTTCCATGGTCAGAGATAAGTTATGGGGCAAGGACAGGTTGGCATCAGACATCTTACTTGTCTTTGTTTATAGTGCGTCTTAATCATGCCATGATAAAATTAACATCCAGTGTTGGATGGTACTCCGCTGGAGAAGGATGTTAATTGGGACAAACTTATGCAGTTGTTATTGCTTTTAAAAACAGAGGGTGTGATTCTCCGTCGGCGGGATCTTTTGCTTTGCCAGCAGCACGCTCACACCCGCAGGTTTCCTGACAGCGTGGGGGTGACAACAATGGGAAACCCCTATTGGCCAGCTGCCGGGATGGAGGGTCTCCCTGCCAGTGGGGGAACACTGCACCAGAAAACAGGTCTGGCGGGATGGAGAATCCCGCCCAGAGTATTGTGCCATGTACTTTTGTGAAACTTGACGAGGGGTGTCTTCACACTTCCCCGCCCTCACCCCATGCACCTTCTCAGGCGGTACATTTGGCACCAATTTGTAGTATTGCCAAGTTTGCAGATGACACGAAAATAGGTGGGAAGGCAAGTGGTGAGGTTGACACAAAATGTCTAACAGAGGGATCTAGACAGGTTCGGTGAATTGGCAAAAACCTTGGCAGATAGAAGATAATGTTGGAAAACATGAAGTTATGCACTCTGGTAGGAAACATAACGGAGCTGATTTAAATGGAGAAAGGCTGCAGAAAACTGCAGAGCAGAGGGGTTTGGGGGTTCTTGTGCATACAACACAAAAAAACTAGCATGCAAATTTGCAGGTAATAGGGAAAGCAAATGGAATGTTGGCCTTTATTCCAGGGGAATGGATTATAAATAAAAGGAAGCCTTTCTTAAACAATACCTAGAACTAGTTAGACCTCACCTGGAATAATGTGAACAATTTTGGTCTCCTGAACTACGGAAAAATATACTGGCATTGGAAGCAGTCCAGAGAATATTTTCTTACAAGGAAAGGGTTAGTAGGTTGAGTCTGTACTCATTGGAGTTTAGAAGAATGAAAGACAATCTAATTGAGACACATAGAATTCTCAGGGGGCTTGACAGGGTAGGAGCTGAGAGGTTATTTCCCCTTATAGGAAAGTCTCGGACCAGAGGGCATGATCTCAGAGTAAGGGGTCACCCATTTAAACAGAGATGAGGAGGAACTTCTTCTCTCAGAGGATTGTGAATTTGTGGAATTATATATCGCAGAGAGCTGTGTTGGCTGGATTGTTATGTATGTTAAAGGCTGAGATCGGCAGATAATCAGTAAGGGAATCAAGAGTTATGGGGATAAGTGGGAAAGTGGAGTTGAGGATTATCATATCAGATCAGTCATGATCTCATTGAATGACGGAGCAGACTCGATGGGCCTATTTCAGTTCCTTTGTTTTCTGGATGCCAGCCGACATGCACTATGCAATAGTAACCTGAAGCTAGTATTGGATCACATACCACCCCATTGCCAGGACTTTTAGGATGGTGGGGTTTCCCTTCCCACAATCCAAAGAGTCAGTGGCCGACATCCATACCGATACTGACTGCCCTGCAGCTATTCAATGCTCCAAGGAGTGCTCCAGCCTAAGGTCTGAGCAGAGTCACTGTAATACTGCACCATCACAGACATCTTCAGAAATAAAGGATTTTTAATAAAAAATAATTGTATAGCAGCCACACGGCTGCTGCTAGCTCCCTACATGGCCCCAACCTAGGAGAGGTCTCCACCCCCTGGAATGATTACCCACTCTGTGTCTCAATTGGTCCCCCAAGCCAGGTGACCCTTACTCTGCTGTACTGCTCTTAAACCAACAATCACTTTGCAGACGTCCCCATTGCCCCTGAACTCCTTCCGCCAGCCTGAAAATTGAGGCTGCATGGGAAATGGTCCTTAAGCAGTCATTAATTGGCCACTTAAGGGGCTAGGCCTTTCCCATCCCACCTTAAAATTGTGGAGAGATCAGGGTGAGCGGGAGCCCATTGGGAAGACCATCCAAGGAATTTCAAGGACCACCCATGCCTGCAAAACAGCTAGCGGTAAACTTAAAATCTGCCCCACATTTCAGGGAGGAGAGCTCTTGTCTGACATGGGAGAGTATTCCATATTTTCACTGCAGTGTGTGATAAAGGGTTTGTGGATTTTAGTCCCAAATGATCTAGCTGTCATTTCAAGATAGTTTTCCTGGACTTCCTGCCCAGAAGAAATTGTTTCTCCATCTGTTTATACGCGGTTAAATCCATTCATTTCATACGCCTTAATTTGATTTGCCCATCAACCTTCAAAGCTCTAGGATTACAATTTTATGCAATCTGTCCTCCAAATGTATTCCATAATGCTCTGGTTTCCTTCTAATGAATCCCTCCAAGGTCAATCTATCCTTCCTAAGGTCCTGTGCGCAAAACCAAATCCACCTGTGATTGTACAAACACTTCCATGGCATATTTCCCTGATCTGACAACTTCAAATTCATCATCTATATTCCTTTTTTGCCCTGTAGCTAAAAATTGGTTGTTACTTTGAACTTAAACATTTTACATAATCAAAAGACATAGCTTACAGAGTTGGATAGTTTTGAAACTTAAACTTGATTGCATGAGTGGCAGAGATAAGTCTTTCTACAGTGGCTCAGGAAAACAGAATTAAGATTGCAAAATAAATGGTGACCCCAAAGTTTTTAGAATGGCAAACTCAACAGTCCCACCATTGATACTCATTCGAAAGAATGAGTGGTGCAAATTTGTAATATTTTAATAATCTAAAAAATGTTTTGGGCAGCATTTTCTGAATGGCACACCCCTGCTGATATTAGCAGGCCCAGAGCCATTGAACGTTTTATTGAGCGCTAACTGGCTTGAGGCGAGACCCCTGTCCCTCAACTTTGCCGTGGAGAGCTGCTGGCCAACTAGATTGGCAATCAGTTCTCTAATCTCAGCAACACCATTCAGGGTAGGGAATAGGGAGCACTTGGGGAGAGGAGCCTAGAGCTTGTGGGGAGGACCACCCAAATGGGAAAGAGGTCCTTTGAGGGTGAAACCCCCCCCCCCAACCTTGGTTTCCAACCGAGGTCCGAGCAGGATATCTACCGGCATTCCCCCATTGCTCCCACTGGCCTCAGAATGGTGGCTGGCATGAAGTGGCCCTTAAGTAGCCATTAATTGGCTTCTTAAGGGCTTCGTTTGGAGTGAGGGCAGGAGGGCTGCCCTAGGCTTCACCCACCCCCAGTAAAATTGCAGACAGAATGGGGCAGGCGGGTTGGTGGCTGCTCCCCCTCAGACTGACTGCAAACCCCCCCAACAGGGACAGTAAATTCTGCCACTAGTGTTTCCTAGGTTTACAAGTTGACAGGTATGCACATTTGATTAAAACTGTAGAGATTTGAAGGGATATAATTGTACAATGTGAATTGGATAAATAAACATTGGAAAGGGGTTAATCATAGAGTCATAAGTCATATAGCACATAAAAGGCCCTTCGGCCCATCGGGTCTGCGCCAGTCAAAAACAGCCACCTCTCTATTCTAATCCCATTTCCCAACATTTGACCCATAGCCTTGTGTGCCTTGGGATCCAAGTGCGCATCTAAATACTTATTAAATGTTATGATGGTCTCTGCCTTCACCACTCTTTCAAACAGCAAGCCCAAACTCACACCACCCTCTGGGTAAAATAGCTTTTCCTCACACCCTCTCTAATCCTCCTTACCTTAAATTGATCCCACCACCAAGGGGAAAAGTTTTTTCCTGCCTACTCTATGTCCCTCATAATTTTATCCACCTTCATCATGCCCCCCTCGTCTCTCCTGCTCCAAGGAAAACAATCCAAGTCTACCCAATCTCTCTTCATAACTAAAGCTCTCCAGCCCAGGCAACATCCTGGTAAATCTCCTCTGTACCCTTTCCAGTGCTATCACATCCCTCCTGTAATGTGGGTTCCAGAACTGCGCACAATACTCTAGCTGCGGCCTAACCAATGTTTTATACTGTTCAAGCATAGCCTCCCTGCTCTTAAACTCTATGCCTCGGCTAATAAAGACAAGTGTACCATATGCCTTTTAATGACTGTATCCACCTGCTCTGTTAACTTAAGAGACCGGTGAACATGCACAGCAAGGTCCCTCTGATCCTCGGCATTCCCCACGGTCCCGACATTTTTCATGCATTCCCTTGCCTTGTTTGCCCTGCCCATGTGCATCACCTCACACTTATCCGGATTGCATTCCATTTGCCACTGACCAGCCCATCTGACCAGCCTGTCTTATATCCTCCTGTAATCAAATGCTATCCTCCTCACTATGTACCGCCCCGTAATTTTCATATCATCTGCAAACGTATTGATCAACCCTCCTACATTCATTACTGAATCATTTATATAAACCACAAACAGCAAGGGCCCCAACACTGATCCCTGCAGGACCCCACTGGACACAGGCTTCCAGTCAAAAATCAACCCTCGATCATCACCCTCTGCTTCCTGCCACTCGGCCAATTTTGGATCCAATTTGCCAAATGTTCTTGGATCCCATGGGCTATCAGTCTCCCATGTGGGTATTAAGATACATGTAATTTCTCAATTTATTATTGATAGCAGTTATATATTAATCGTTTCTCAAGGGTTATGCTGTATTATTATTAAAACAATCTGTAAATTAATGATGTGCCATTGGAAAGGAGGTTTCTTCGCTCAGATGACTAGAGTGAGGTGCTGAGTAATGCCAATGGTGTGGGTTGAATCCTTATACTATTTGTGATAGTTCACAGAGGCCTGCCTCCTTGCCTTGACCCATCCTTAGTGTGAGTGGTGCTCCTCCATCTATATAATGACTTGTCTCTCTCTCTCTCTCACAGGAAGAGGTGACTATGAACCCTTGTGAACTAGCTAATTACCAACCTCCAATTTACGTCTGTACATACACATTTGTAGTCGCGCTTACCATTACAGAGGTGGTACAGTTGCCATCATTATGGAAGCCACTGAAGTGTTAAAATGCCTTTGTTTATAGACAGTATAATAAGTATCCATTTACGTTCAAAGGTTACGAACACATAACTTTGAGTGCTTTCTAATACCTTGAGAACATACTCGGTGGAACTGAGCTTTCCCCTGGATTTAGGGGTGATAACAGAAAAACACGACCCATCACATCTACGTATCACAGCCAGGATTGTGACACAATGGCACAATGGTTTGAGTGTGTGTTTCCAATAATTCAAGCTGCCCCCGGGGCAACAGGGTGGCACGGTGATTAACACTGCTGCCTCACAGCGCCAGGGACCCAGGATCACTTCCGACCTTGGGTGACTGTGTGGAGTTTGTCCGTTCTCCCCGTGTCTGGGTTTCCTCCGGATGCTCTGGTTTTCTTCCACTGTCCAAATAGGTGCAGGTTAGGTGGATAGGCCAAGCTAAATTGCCCTTTGAGAAAAGATAATTCAAGCGACCTAAATATCCAGAAATGTTTGGTGAATCTAAAGGCGACTTTGAAAAGGGCTGCATAGTCAACTCAATTGTTGGTCTTTGCCCATTAGAACAACTGACATTTCATAGAAAAGGTGCAGCAAATGTACTTTTGCACTTTATTACATAATATTGGCTGGGAAATTGCCTCCCCGTTTGCCATAGGCGGAAATGGCGACATGGGCGAGAGACCCGGTGAGAGGCCAGAAACTAGAATCACCCCAGAGATCTCTTGACATGATTGTCCCCGCCCCCATCATAAACATATTTTAAATCTGACTTGCAGGCTTCCCATTGGATCACACTCCCACAGAGGGAACCTCCCCCCCCTGGCCTATGTGAGGTCGACAACAGGTCTGGAACAATGTGAACCACGTGAAGGGTACTCACCTGAGGTGCATAGTTAAGTACAGCCCCTGGAGGGGAGAGGGGCATGCCTGGCAGTACCCTGGCACATCTCCCTGGAACTGCCCGTCTTTGCCTCTTGGCATAGCCAGTGCTCAAGAGCAGTGCCAGGTGCAGTGTCAGGGAGTAGTGCCAGGAGGCAGTGTCAGGGAGTAGTGCCAGGAGGCAGTGTCAGGAGCAGTGCCAGGTGGCAGTGCCGGCGAGGCTTCCTCTGGGATGGCTTCATGAGGTAGGGGCTTCCTGTGTGTGGGGTAGATTTCCTTGTGTACAGGATTGGGGAAGGGGGTGGGCTTCCCTGTGCCTGTGGGGGGATTTTTTGTTTTAATTTTTGCTGCCAGAGAACGCCCTTTAAAAATGGGATCCTGACACCTCCAGCATTTGTTTTCTCTAAGTGCTGGAAAATATGGCGAGAAATGCCAGCTGTGCAGCAGCTGTCCTGTACACTGCTTTTCTCGCCT